>NC_138977.1:185390577-186037568 GCF_964341445.2 Mesoplodon mirus
AATAAATTGGTCCAGCCACCGTGGAAAACAGTATGGAGGTTCCTCAAAAAATTAAAAATAGAACTACCATATGATCCAGCAATCCCTCTTCTGAGTATAAATCCAAAAGAAATTAAAATAGAATCTCAAAGAGATATAAGCACTCCCTTGTTCATTGCAGCATTATTCACAGCAGCCAAGATATGGAAACAACTTAAGTGTCCATCAACAGATGAATAGATAACGAAGATGTGGTAAATATATACAATGGAATATTACCCAGCCATGAGAAAGAAGGACATCCACTGTTTGCAACAACACAATGGACCTTGAGGGCATTATGCTAAGGGAAATAAGTCAAAGAAAGACAAATAATTCCTGATATCACTTATATGTAAAATCTAAAAAAGACAAACTCATAGAAACAGAGACTAGAATGGTAATTACCATGGCTGAGGGGTGGGGGAAAAGTGGAGATTAAAACAAAACAAAACACTTTGCTTCTACACAGCTCCATGTCTCCACTCCCTTCTTTGTGCTAGTATTGTCGTGCAAATTATTACATCTTTAATTCTGTGTGTCCAGTGACACAGTGATATAATAATTGCTTTATGCTATTGTCTTTTAAATCAGAAAGGAAATGTGGATCTGAACTACTGGCTTGTGTTCTGCCTGTTCAGCCTGAAAGAATCCCTGTGGTATTTCTAGTAGTGCAGGTCTACTAGTGACAGAATCCCTCACTTTTCGTTTACCTGGAAGGTCTTGATTTCACCTTCATTTTTGAAGGACAGTTTCACCGTGTATAAAATTCTTAATTAACAAACATTTTCTTTCAGCATTTTGAATATCACCACCCACTGCCTTCTGTCCCCCACTTTTTTCTTTTTCAGCTTTATTGTGGTATAATTGACAAATATGTTCCCAATTTCTGACGAAAAAATTATCTATCTTAACAAAGATCCCTTGTATGTGATGAGTCACTTCTCTTGTTGCTTTCAAGATCCTCTCTTTGTCTTCAGCTTTTGACAGTTTGATTATTATTTGTCTAAGTATGGATCTCTTTGAGTGTGTCATACTTGGAGTTCATTGCATTTCTTGGAAATACAGATGAATATTTGTCATCAAATTTGGAAAGTTTTCAGCAATTATTTCTTCAAATATTCTTACTGTTCTTTCCTCTCTATCTTCTCCTTCTGAGATTTGCATTATGCATATTTGTATGTTTCACAGCATCCCACAGGTCTCTTAGGCTCTGTTCATTTTTCTTCATTCTTTTTTCTTTCCATTCCCTACTCTCAGTTGACATATCTTTTTTTTTTAATTTTTAAAATTTATTTATTTATTTTTGGCTGCGTTGGGTTTTCGTTGCTGCACGCAGGCTTTCTCTAGTTGTGGCGAGCAGGGGCTACTCTTCGTTGCAATGTGTGGGCTTCTCATTGTGGTGGCTTGTCTTGTTGCAGAGCAAGGGCTCTAGGTGCGTGGGCTAGTAGTTCAGTAGTTGTGGCTCACGGGCTCTAGAGCACAGGCTCAGCAGTTGTGGTGCACAGGCTTAGCTGCTCCACGGCATGTGGGATCTTCCTAGACCAGGGCCTGAACCCCTGTCCCCTGCATTGGCAGGCAGATTCTTAACCACTGCACCACCAGAGAAGTCCCATCAGTTGACATAGCTTTAAGTTCACTGATTCTTTCTTCAGCCAACTCAAATCTGCTGTTGAGCCTCTCTAGTAATTTTTTTCATTTCAGTTACTGTAATTTTCAACCCTAAAATTTCTTTTGGTTCTTTTCTATAATTCTATTTTTATTGATATTCTTTATTTGGTAGTATTACTTTCATACGTTCTTTTAGGTTTTTAGATGTGGTTTCCTTTAGTTCCTCAAACATATTTAAAATAGTTGATTTAAATGCTATTTAGTAAGTACAGTGTGTGAACTTCCTCAAGGACAGTGTCTGTTGACGCCTTTTCCCCTATATGTGGACCATATTTTTTTGCTGCTTTGCATGTTGAAATCTGGACATTTTAAATAATATAATGTGGCTACTCTGGAAATCAGATTCTCTCCACTCCCTAGAACTTGTTTTTGTTGCTGTTTGTTGTTGTTGCTGCTTCTGCTGTTTGTTTAGTGACTTTCCTGAACTAATAATGTAAAGTCTGTAGTCATTATCATATGTGAAGTCTCTGTTCAGTTAGCTTAATGGTTGGCTAATGGTTGTACATAGATTTCTTTAAATGGCTGGAACCGGTAATTCTCCCACTCTCTGTCAAAGGTCTCTGTGTGCATTTGGGGGCATGACTTCAACACTCAGTCAGGAGTTTGACAACTCTACCTTAGCCTTAAGCCAGAATGAGAGCTTAGAGTTTTCCCAGGTCTTTCCTGAACATATGAACAGCCTTGTGTATGCATGGCTTTCCATAAGCCTATGCATGCATGTGACCTTCTGGATTCCCAGGAATATAGGAGAGCTTTTCAAAACCTCCAATGGAAATATCATTCTCCAACTTTTCCTTTTCGGTTTTTTGGTCAGCTTGTTGTTTGCCCGACTAATATCATCATCTCAGGCAGCTGTGATACTAAACCACCACCACTGATTGTTTTTTACAAATGCCTCTTCTTTGCACTGGGGAAGCTCTAAGGTCAAATAAAGACAACTCTTGGGAATGGGGAACCATTAGAAGGGGAAATAATGACAATTCTCTGGGAATGGGTCTTTGGAGGAATTCCAACCCCATTCAGCCCCTCCAATGGCTGTTAGTCTGCTGGCTTTCACCTTTGTTGTGGGTTGTTGGTTTCCAAGGCTACTGCAGAGCTGGGAGGGGAGATGGAAATATGGCAAGTTAAAATGCCACAAAGCTTACTGTTAGCAAGATTCCAGTGTTTCTCCTTTAAACTATTTTTAAATGTTTTAGATTTCAAACCAAGCACATCTGCAAGCCAGATATGGCCATGGGGCTATTGATTTGCTACCTCTGTCCTATGCCATCTAAATGCAGAAACCTTTATTGAGCAAGAAAGAGTAAAATCCAGGTCAATATTTCTGTCTCAATTAATGACTCATGTAAAAGTTGACCAAGCCCAGCAACAAGCTGCAGGTGGGATGACACCCAACAGAGATTTTGAAGGGATTACATGACCATATTTGTCTGTAGGGAGGCCCCTTTGGCAGCAAAGTCAATTCTGCTCAGCCAGGGAGAGACCCTGGGGGGTTCAGGCTCCTGTCCAGGTAAAAGGTGGCAAGGATATGATCCAGGGAATTAGCTAAGAAGATGAACAGCACAGATTCAAGGCATCCTCCAAAGCTGTGGCTTTCACTCATTTGTTTTTTGTTTATTTGTTTGTTTTTGCATATCCCCCAGGAATTTTGAAAATGATACACATTTCAAAGATGACACTTGAATTATTTTATCTTAAATTTTTATAATGGCAAAGGATATAATTTGCATATTAAAAATACTGACAAGTTAAAACAAAAATTTTACAATACTCCTTTTAAATGTAACTGATAGAATTTAAGTACCTTGAAATTTGATGCAATTAAAACCTAAATAGACATTCTCCAAAGAAGATATACAGATCGCCAACAAACACATGAAAGAATGCTCAACATCATTAATCACTAGAGAAATGCAAATCAAAACTTCAATGAGGTATCATCTCACACCGGTCAGAATGGCCATCATCAAAAAACCTACAAACAATAAATGCTGGAGAGGGTGTGGAGAAAAGGGAACCCTTCTGCACTGTTGATGGGAATGTAAATTGATACAGCCACTATGGAAAACAGTATGGAGGTTCCTTAAAAAACTAAAAATAGAACTACCATATGACCCAGCAATCCCACTACTGGTCATATACCCTGAGAAAACCATAATTCAAAAAGAGTCATGTACCACAATGTTCATTACAGTTCTATTTACAACAGCCAGGACATGGAAGCAACCTAAGTGTCCATCGACAGATGAATGGATAAAGAAGATGTGGCGGACCCGGAGGAAGATGGCGGAAGAGTAAGACGCGGAGATCACCTTCCTCCCCACAGATACATCAGAAATTCATCTACACGTGGAACAACTCCTACAGAACACCTACTGAACGCTGACAGAAGACCTCAGACCCCCCAAAAGGCAAGAAACTCCCCACATACCTGGGTAGGGCAAAAGAAAAAAAAGAATAAACAGAGACAATAGGATAGGGACGGGACCTGCACCAGTGGGAGGGAGCCGTGAAGGAGGGAAGGTTTCTACACACTACAAGCCCCTTCGCGGGCGGAGACTGCAGGTGGCGGAGGGGGAAAGCTTCGGAGTAGCGGAGGAGAGCACAGCAACAGGGGTGCGGAGGGCAAAGCGGAGAGATTCTGGCACAGAGGACCGGTGCCCTCAGGCACACACCAGCCCGAGAGGCTTCTCTGCTCGGCCGCCGTGGCGGGCGGGGCTGGGAGCTGAGGCTCGGGTATCGGCTTTCAGTTGGAGCGCAGGGAGAGGACTGGGGCTGGCGGCAGGAAGAGAGCCTGAAGGGGTTAGTGCACCACGGCTAGCCCGGAGGGAGTCCGGGTAAAGGGTCTGGAGCTGCTGAAGAGGCAAGAGACTTTTTTCCCTTTTGTTTCCTGGTGCGCGAGGAGAGGGCATTAAGAGGGCTGCTTGGGGAAGCGCCGGAGACAGGCGCGAGCCGCGGGTAAGGCGCGGACCTCGGAGACGGGCGTGGGCGGCCGCCGCCGCCGCCGCCACCCGCCACCGCCCACCGCTGCCGCCCGCCGCGGCCCGCCGCCGCCGCCCGCCGCGGCCCGCCGCGGCCCGCCGCGGCCCGCCACCGCCACGGGGCCTGTGTGCGAGCGCGGGTCACTGTCCGCCCCGCCTTCCGGGGAGCCTGTGCACCCCGCCACTGCCGGGGTCCCGAGACCCGGGGACGGATTTCCCGGGAAAGCGCACGGAGCGCCACGGGCTGCTGCAACGTCACGCCGGCCTCTGCCGCCGCAGGCCCGCCCCACACTGCGCGCCCCTCCCTCCCCTCTGCCTGAGTGAGCCAGAGCCCCCGAATCAGCGGCTCCTTTAAACCCGTCCTGTCTGAGCGAAGAACGGACGCCCTCCGGCGACCTACGCGCAAAGGCGGAGCCAGGTCCAAGGCTGAGACCCGGGAGCTGTGAGAGCAGAGACAGGGAAATCTCTCTGTGCAGCCTCGGAGGCAGCGGATTAAAGCTCCACGGTCCATTTGATGTGCCCTGCGTCTGTGGAGTGCATGAATGGACAGCGAATCATCCCAAATTGAGGAAGTGGACTTTGAGGACAAGATTTAAGACTTTCCCCCCTTTTCCTCTTTTGACAACGAATTATCCCAAATTAAGGAGGTGGACTTAGAGAGCAAGATTTCAGACTTCTCGCCCTTTTCCTCTTTTTACAACGAATTATCCCAAATTGAGGAGGTGGACTTAGAGAGCAAGATTTTTGATTTTTCCCCCTGCTCTCTTTTTGTGAATGTGTATGTGTAATCTTCTGTGTAAGATTCTCTCTGTATAGCTTTGCTTCCACCATATGTCCCAGGGTTCTATCGGTCCGTTTTTTTTTTCAATAATTACTTTCTAATTTTAATAACGCCACTATATTTCATACTTTATTCTATTTTACTTTACCTGCTCTTTTTTTCCTAACTTCCCTTCCTCCCTCCCTCCGCTCCTCCTTTCCTTCTTTCTTTTTCTTTCCTCCCTCCCCCCCTCCCACCCTTCTTCTTTCCACTTTCTTTTTCTTTCCTTCCTCCCTCCCTCCCTCCTGTCTTTCTTTCTTTCTTTCCTTCCTCCCTCCCTCCCTTCTTCCATTCACTCTTCCTTTTGCTTTCATTCCTCCCTCCCTCCCTCCTTTCTTTCCTTCTTTCTTTCCATCCTTCCTCCCTCCCTCCCTCCTTTCTTTCTTTCTTCCTTCCTTCCTTTCTTCCCTTCTTCCTTTCTTTCCCTCTCTCTTTCTTTCTTCTACTAATTCTTTCTTTCTACTTTTTCTCCCTGTTATTCTGAGCCGGGTGGATGAAAGGCTCTTGGTGCTTCAGCCAGGAGTCAGTTCTGTGCCTCTGAAGTGGGAGAGCCAACTTCAGGACACGGGTCCACAAGAGACCTCCCAGCTCCACATAATATCAAGCAGCGAAAATCTCCCAGAGATCTCCATCCCAACACCAGCACCCAGCTTCAGTCAACGACCAGCAAGCTACAGTGCTGGTCACCCTATGCCAAGCAACTAGCAAGGCAGGAACACAACCCCACCCATTAGCAGAGAGGTTACCTAAAAACATAATAAGGCCATAGGCACCCCAAAACACACCACCAGACGTGGACCTGTCCACCAGAAAGACAAGATCGAGCCTCAACCACCAGAACACAGGCATTAGTCCCCCCCACCAGGAAGCCTACACAACCTACTGAAACAACCTTAGCCACTGGGATCAGACACCAAAAACAACGGGAACTACGAATCTGCAGCCTGCAAAAAGGAGACCCCAAACACAGTAACATAAGCAAAATGAGAAGACAGAAAAACACACAGCAGGAGAAGGAGCAAGATAAAACCTACCAGACCTAACAAATGAAGAGGTAATAGGCAGTCTACCTGAAAAAGAATTCAGAATAATGATAGTAAAGCTGATCCAAGATTCTATCTCCAAGATCCATAATCTTGGAAATAGAATAGACAAAATGCAAGAAACAGTTAACAAGGACCTAGAAGAACTAAAGATGAATCAAGCATCGATTAAAAACACAATAAATGAAATGAAAAATACTCTAGATGGGATCAATAGCAGAATAACTGAGGCAGAAGAACGGATAAGTGAGGTGGAAGATAAAATAGTGGAAATAACTGCTGCAGAGCAAAATAAAGAAAAAAGAATGAAAAGAACAGAGGACAGTCTCAGAGACCTCTGGGACAACATTAAACGCACCAACATTCGAATTATAGGGGTTCCAGAAGAAGAAGAGAAAAAGAAAGGGACTGAGAAAATATTTGAAGAGATTATAGTTGAAAACTTCCCCAATATGGGAAAGGAAATAGTTAATCAAGTCCAGGAGGCACAGAGAGTCCCATACAGAATAAATCCAAGGAGAAATACACCAAGACACATATTAATCAAACTGTCAAAAATTAAACACAAAGAAATCATATTAAAAGCAGCAAGGCAAAAACAACAAATAACACACAAGGGAATCCCCATCATGTTAACAGCTGATCTCTCAGCAGAAACTCTACAAGCCAGAAGGGAGTGGCAGGACATAATCAAAGTGATGAAGGAGAGAAACCTGCAACCAAGATTACTCTACCCAGCAAGGATCTCATTCAGATTTGATGGAGAAATTAAAACCTTTACAGACAAGCAAAAGCTGAGAGAGTTCAGCACCACCAAACCAGCTTTACAACAAATGCTAAAGGATCTTCTCTAGGCAAGAAACACAACAGAAGGAATATACCTACAATAACGAACCCAAAGCAATTAAGGAAATGGGAATAGGAACATACATATCAATAATTACCTTAAATGTAAATGGACTAAATGCTCCCACCAAAAGACACAGAGTGGCTGAATGGATACAAAAACAAGACCCATATATATGCTGTCTACAAGAGACCCACTTCAGACCTAGAGACACATACAGATTGAAAGTAAGGGGATGGAAAAAGATATTCCATGCAAATGGAAATCAAAAGAAAGCTGGAGTAGCAATTCTTATATCAGACAAAATAGACTTTAAAATAAAGACTATTAGAAGAGACAAAGAAGGACACTACATAACGATAAAGGGATCGATCCAAAAAGAAGATATAACAATTGTAAATATTTATGCACCCAACATAGGAGCACCTCAATACATAAGGCAAATACTAACAGCCATAAAAGGAGAAATCGACAGTAACACAATCATAGTAGGGGACTTTAACACCCCACTTTCACCAATGGACAGATCATCCAAAATGAAAATAAATAAGGAAATACAAGCTTTAAATGATACATTAAACAAGATGGACTTAGTTGATATTTATAGGACATTCCATCCAAAAACAACAGAATACACATTTTTCTCAAGTGCTCATGGAACATTCTCCAGGATAGATCATATCTTGGGTCACAAATCAAGCCTTGGTAAATTTAAGAAAATTGAAATTGTATCAAGTATCTTTTCCAACCACAATGCTATGAGACTAGACATCAATTACAGGAAAAGATCTGTAAAAAATACAAACACATGGAGGCTAAACAATACACTACTCAATAATGAAGTGATCACTGAAGAAATCAAAGAGGAAATTAAAAAATACCTAGAAACAAATGACAATGGAGACACGACGACCCAAAACCTATGGGATGCAGCAAAAGCAGTTCTAAGAGGGAAGTTTATAGCAATACAATCCCACCTTAAGAAACAGGAAACATTTCGAGTAAACAACCTGACCCTGCACCTAAAGAAATTAGAGAAAGAAGAACAAAAAACCCCCAAAGCTAGCAGAAGGAAAGAAATCATAAAGATCAGATCAGAAATAAATGAAAAAGAAATGAAGGAAACGATAGCAAAGATCAACAAAACTAAAAGCTGGTTTTTTGAGAAGATAAACAAAATTGACAAACCATTAGCCAGACTCATCAAGAAAAGAAGGGAGAAGACTCAAATCAATAGAATTAGAAATGAAAATGGAGAAGTAACAACTGACACTGCAGAAATACAAAAGATCATGAGAGATTACTATAAGCAACTCTATGCCAATAAAATGGACAACCTGGAAGAAATGGACAAATTCTTAGAAATGCACAACCTGCCAAGACTAACTCAGGAAGAAATAGAAAATATGAATAGACCAATCACAAGCACCGAAATTGAAACTGTGATTAAAAATCTTCCAACAAACAAAAGCCCAGGACCAGATGGCTTCACAGGCGAATTCTATCAAACATTTAGAGAAGAGATAACACCCATCCTTCTCAAACTCTTCCAAACAATATCAGAGGAAGGAACACTCCCAAACTCATTCTACGAGGCCACCATCACCTTGATACCAAACCAGGCAAGGATGTCACAAAGAAAGAAAACTACAGGCCAATATCACTGATGAACATAGATGCAAAAATCCTCAACAAAATACTAGCAAACAGAATCCAACAGCACAGTAAAAGGATCATACACCATGATCAAGTGGGGTTTATTCCAGGAATGCAAGGATTCTTCAATATACGCAAATCAATCAATGCGATACACCATATTAACAAGTTGAAGGAGAAAAACCATATGATCATCTCAGTAGATGCAGAGAAAGCTTTCGACAAAATTCAACACCCATTTATGATAAAAACCCTGCAGAAAGTAGGCATAGAGGGAACTTTCCTCAACATAATAAAGGCCATATATGACAAACCCACAGCCAGCATCGTCCTCAATGGTGAAAAACTGAAACCATTTCCACTAAGATCAGGAACAAGACAAGGTTGCCCACTCTCACCACTCTTATTCAACCTAGTTTTGGAAGTTTTAGCCACAGCAATCAGAGAAGAAAAGGAAATAAAAGGAATCCAAATCGGAAAAGAAGAAGTAAAGCTGTCACTGTTTGCAGATGACATGATACTATACATAGAGAATCCTAAAGATGCTGCCGAAAAACTACTAGAGCTAATCAATAAATTTGGTAAAGTAGCAGGATACAAAATTAATGTACAGAAGTCTCTGGCATTCCTGTACACTAATGATGAAAAATCTGAAAATGAAATCAAGAAAACACTCCCATTTACCATTGCAACAAAAAGAATAAAATATCTAGGAATAAACCTACCTAAGGAGACAAAAGACCTGTATGCAGAAAATTATAAGACACTGATGAAAGAAATTAAAGATGATACAAATAGATGGAGAGATATACCATGCTCCTGGATTGGAAGAATCAATATTGTGAAAATGACTGTACTACCCAAAGCAATCTACAGATTCAATGCAATCCCTATCAAACTACCACTGGCATTTTTCACAGAACTAGAACAAAAAATTTCAAAATTTGTTTGGAAAAACAAAAGACCCCGAATAGCCAAAGCAATCTTGAGAACGAAAAACGGAGCTGGAGGAATCAGGCTCCCTGACTTCAGACTATACTACAAAGCTACAGTAATCAAGACAGTGTGGTACTGGCATAAACACAGAAAGATAGATCAGTGGATCAGGATAGAAAGCCCAGAGATAAACCCACGCACATATGGCCAACTTATCTTTGATAAAGGAGGCAGGAATGTACAGTGGAGAAAGGACAGCCTCTTCAATAAGTGGTGCTGGGAAAACTGGACAGGGACATGTAAAAGTATGAGATTAGATCATTCCCTAACACCATACACAAAAATAAGCTCAAAATGGATTAAAGACTTAAATGTAAGGCCAGAAACTATCAAACTCTTAGAGGAAAACATAGGCAGAACACTCTATGACATAAATCACAGCAAGATCCTTTTGGACCCACCTCCTAGAGAAATGGAAATAAAAACAAAGATAAACAAATGGGACCTAATGAAACTTCAAAGCTTTTGCACAGCAAAGGAAACCATAAACAAGACCAAAAGACAACCCGCAGAATGGGAGAAAATATTTGCCAATGAAGCAACTGACAAAGGATTAATCTCCAAAATTTATAAACAGCTCATGCAGCTCAATAGCAAAAAAACAAACAACCCAATCCAAAAATGGGCAGAAGACTTAAATAGGCATTTCTCCAAAGAAGATATACAGACTGCCAACAAACACATGAAAGAATGCTCAACATCATTAATCATTAGAGAAATGCAAATCAAAACTACAATGAGATATCATCTCACACCAGTCAGAATGGCCATCATCAAGAAATCTAGAAACAATAAATGCTGGAGAGGGTGTGGAGAAAAGGGAACCCTCTTGCACTGCTGGTGGGAATGTGAATTGGTACAGCCACTATGGAGAACAGTATGGAGGTTCCTTAAAAAACTAAAAATAGAACTACCATATGACCCAGCAATCCCACTACTAGGCATATACCCTGAGAAAACCATAATTCAAAAAGAGACATGTACCAAAATGTTCATTGCAGCTCTATTCACAATAGCCCGGAGCTGGAAACAACCTAAGTGTCCATCATCGGATGAATGGATAAAGAAGATGTGGCACATATATACAATGGAATATTACTCAGCCATAAAAAGAAACAAAACTGAGCTATTTGTAATGAGGTGGATAGACCTAGAGTCTGTCATACAGAATGAAGTAAGTCAGAAAGAGAAAGACAAATACCGTATGCTAACACGTATATATGGAATTTAAAAAATGTCATGAAGAACCTAGGGGTAAAACGGGAATAAAGACACAGACCTACTTGAGAATGGACTTGAGGATATGGGGAGGGGGAAGGGTAAGCTGTGACAAAGCGAAAAAGAGGCATGGACATATATACACTACCAAACGTAAGGTAGATAGATAGTGGGAAGCAGCCGCAGAGCACAGGGAGATCAGCTCGGTGCTTTGTGACCGCCTGGAGGGGTGGGATGGGGAGGGTGGGAGGGAGGGAGATGCATGAGGGAAGGGATGTGGGCACAGATGTATATGTATGACTGATTCACTTTGTTATAAAGCAGAAACTAATAAAAAAATAAAAATAAAATAAAATAAAATGAAAAAGAAGATGTGGCACATATATACAATGGAATATACTCAGCCATAAAAAGAAATGAAATTGAGTTATATGTAGTGAGGTGGATGGACCTCGAGTCTGTCATACAGAGTGAAGTAAGTCAGAAAGAGAAAAACAAATACCGTATGCTAACACATATATATGGAATCTAAGAAAAAATTTTAAAAAGGTCATGAAGAACCTAGGGGCAAGACAGGAATAAAGACGCAGACCTACTAGAGAATGGACTTGAGAACACAGGGAGGGAGAAGGGTAAGCTGGGACAAAGTGAGAGAGCGGCATGGACGTATATACACTACCAAATGTAAAATAGATAGCTAGGGGGAAGCAGCCGCATAGCACAGGGAGATCAGCTCGGTTCCTTGTTACCACCTAGAGGGGTGGGATAGGGAGGGTGGGAGGGAGGGAGATGCAAGAGGGAAGAGATATGGGGATATATGTATATGTATAACTGATTCACTTTGTTATAAAGCAGAAACTAACACACCATTGTAAAGCAATTACACTCCAATAAAGATGTTAAAAAAATAAATAAAAGGGGTTTCGCTGGTGGCGCAGCGGTTGAGAGTCCGCCTGCCGATGCAGGGGACACAGGTTCGTGCCCCGGACAAAAAAAAAAAAAAAAAAAAAGAACCTAGCATTTTAATAGCTAGAAATTTACATGTTCCTTTTTCTCCTAGAATTGTGTTTCTATTTCCCATTTCCACCATTGATTTTTCTCCTAATATGTTTTCATGGCTGAAAGGCTATTATTGATTACTTTATCATACTCCCATTTATTTACATATAAATGAAATATAGATTTTTAAAATATTTCCTTTGATTATAAGGCTCTAATAGGTGCTAAGAATGTTTATTTTAGGTGAATTATTATAATTATTAATAGCATGTAATTGATAAAAATAACATAAGAATATTATAAATTTGGATAATTAAATCACATGAAAAGCAAAATTTTATGGTAAATTTGTTGCTTAATGAGATGGATGGGATGTTTGTATAAATTAGTTCATGCATACAAAGATAAACATTACTTATTTTTCAGCTTTTATAAATCCAAGTCTTGAAAAACAGTTCTCTTAAATAAGCAGAATAGAATGGAGTTGTGCTATAGAGATGTCTCTCAGTTCTTTGAACTCCTTCCTAGTTATATGCCAAAAAGCTGGGTGTAAGGGAATTCTCTGCATTTTCCCAGTTTTTCTGTAAGTCTAAAATTATTTCTAAATTAAAAAAAATTTTTAATCCCTACGCAAACCTAGCCTCAGAGAACTCAGTCACCAGACCAAATGTCTGAAGTGAAGATCCATACTGCCCTTGTGCAGGGTACTAAACGGCCTCAGTATAACCCTAGTCACTTGTAAAGGTATGTGTGGCTTTGTATCAGCAGATATCCCTTTGAATCTCTCCACTCCTCTGCCCTCCTCTCAACACTTTAGACAAGACCCATGACCACATTTCCTCCCCTCTTCAACGGTACCTCCAGACATCCCCCACCCTCTGCATGGGCATAAATAAAAATGGTCTCTCTTGTGACCTAGGCTCTGGGGAGGAGAGAGGGGACAATATTGGCAGAGTGACTGAAATGGTTAATTTTATGTGTCGACTAGACTGGGCTACGGGATGCCCAGATAGCTTATAAAATATTATTCCCAGGGCTTCCCTGGGGGCACAGTGGTTGAGAGTCCACCTGCCGATGCAGGGGACACGGGTTCGTGCCCTGGTCCGGGAAGATCCCACATGCCTCGGAGCGGCTGGGCTTGTGAGCCATGGCCGCTGAACCTGCGAGTCCGGAGCCTGTGCTCCACAACGGGAGAGGCCACAACAGTGAGACGCCCGCGTACCACCAAAAAAAAAAAAAAAAATTAAAAAAAATATTATTCCTGGGCCTGAGATACTGTTTCAAGAAGAGATTAGCATTTGAACTGGTGAACTGATAAAAGCAGATCACACTCCCCAGTGTAGGTGGTCAATGTCCAACCTGTTGAGAGTCCAAATAGAACAAAAACATGTAGAGGAAGGTAGACTCTGCTCTCTCTGCTGGAGCTAAGATGACCATCTTCTCCCCTCAGATTCCAGTGCTCCTTGTTCTCAAGCTTTCAGACTCAGAAAGCTCCCCAATCCTCCCCAGTTCTCAGGCTTCAGCCTTGGGCTGAATTACCAGCCCACCACCAGCTTTCCTAGATCTCCAGCTTGCAGACGGCAGATCGTGGCCCTTCTTGGCCTCCATAACCACATAAGCCAATTCCTACAATAAATCTCCTTATATATGTATCCTGTTGGTTCTGTTTCCCTGGAGAACCTTGATCATGCAGTCACACAGTGATCTTTCTTAAGGCAACCCTGATCGAGACTTCTCTTGGCTACAATGCCTCTAATGCTTCCTACCCTTAGTGTAATACTCAAAAGCTTGATCTGACATTCACATCTCTGTACAAGCTGTCCCCATTGTAGGCATCTTGGAGCTGATAACTTCCCATGACAAGTAACAGTCATACTGTCACGTTTCAACCCCATGGCTGAGAATCATCACGCTCAGGTCTCAGGTCCTCTCCCCGACTGTTTTTTGCCTCCTCAGTCAGCTATCACCTCTATCGTCCACTCCATCTTCCCCCATGGAGCTCTGCCTCTATGGGCAGAGTTGAACTCATGCCAGTAAAACTGCTGGGATTCAAGCCCATAGGCAGCACACACCTATTTTCCTCGTTCTTTTCTTCTCTCTCTTAGCTACAACTCAGAGCAACCAAAGAAAGGTTCTTCCTAATCACTTCCAGGCTTTCCTCCTGGGGGGTAAATGGCAACTTTGAATTCTATTATCCTTGTAAACCCACGGAGTGGCAAACAATATCAACAGAGATGCTACACGTCCCGTCGGCAATGGCTGATCATAATTTTATACATAAAATTTTAATTGAAAGCGAATGAACCAGGAACCATTTCAGACATTCCCAACTTCCCTTAAGATTCTGTTTTCTTTCTTTTTTTTTCAAGAGGGTATTAAATCGTTTATTGATTACACATGATAATGGATGATACACAAGCTTCATTCCCATCTATAACTTTATCTGGTACCATAATTCAATTTAGATATATTGCATAGGATTTGCCAACAGTCATATTAATAACCAAAAAACGCCATGACTTTGCTTGGGTAACCCTTTTCACGGTGAACTCCAGGTCACAACACAGTAACTGTCAGTTCAGCTACACCAAGGTTTCTGAAGACAATAGCTTCTCCACCAAAGCAGGTTGTATATAAATTTTGAATGGAACCTGGCATCACCCTGAAGGAATTCTAACTTCACACTGTTGGGGTAGTTTACCAAAATGGCTTCAGAGTAGACTAACGTTACACAGCACATTTTTTAAAAAACACATTTATTCAGTGTCATGATCAGACTACTACATTTAGCAATCAATAGCATGGGTGCAAAAAAAAAATCTACATTAAAACCCTTTGTTGGATATGTATATGTATAGCTGATTCACTTTGTTATAAAGCAGAAACTAACACACCATTGTACAGCAATTATACTCCAATAAAGATGTTTATAAAAAAAAACAAAAAAAAACCCTCTTTTTTGAAATGCTTTACACTTTCCACAGAACAGCAACTAAAATAACCTGTTACACAATTAGTCACAGATACAGTCCTCAAGGGGTTTTTTGCCCATACACATGAGTATTGTCTAAAACATGTCTTCTTTGTAGCAGCTAGGCCCTGCCACCACTGTGCTTGGCTGAGTTCACAAATCTGTTGTAGCCTATAGCTTCCCTGTCACTTCTCTGGCTCTCCTCTCCTGCTAAGCTTTGTTTCCTGGCAGTAATTACAACCTCCTGCCACTGCCATAGCTACTGCTGCTGCTGGAACCACCATAGCTACCTTGGTTTCGTGGTTTGGAAAGTATTGGCCTCCACTACCACAGGGGCCAGAACTTCTGCCTCCAAAGTTTCCTCCTTTCATGGGTCCAAAATTTGAAGACTGATTGTTGTAATTGCCAAAATCATTGTAGCTTCCACCACCTCCAAAATTGCTTCCATCATTACCGAATCCATTACAGCCATCCCCACTGCCACCACAGCCACCACCACCGCGGCTGCCACCAAAGCCAGCTCGACCACTGAAGTTTCCTCCACGACCACCACCAAAGTTTCCAGAACCACTTCGACCTCTTTGGCTGGATGAAGCACTAGCCATATCTTGCTGAGATAGGGCTTTCCTTACTTCACAGTCGTGGCCATTCACAGTGTGGTAATTCTGAATGACAGTCTTGTCTACAGAGTCATGGTCATCAAAGGTTACTAAAGCAAAGCCTCTCTTTTTACCACTGCCTTGGTCAGTTACGATTTCAATCACTTCAATTTTCCCATATGTTCAAAATAATCTCTTAGGTGATGTTCTTCAGTGTCTCCTTTAATGCCACCAACAAAAATCTTTTTCACAGTTAAAATCTTTTTCACCAGGTCTTTGAGAATCTTCTCTTGAGACGGCCCTCTTTGGTTCCCCAACTCTTCCACCCACCTCATGTGGCCTTGCCTTCATGGCCGCATCCACTTCCTCCACAGTGGCATACATGACAACCCCGAAGCCTCTGGAGAGCTTGGTGTTTGGATCCCTCATTACCACACAGTCTGTGAGCGTTCCCCACTGCTCACAATGGCTCCTCAGACTACCATCGGTTGTTTCAAAGCTCAAACCTCCGATGAAGAGCTTCCGCAGCTGTTCGGGCTCTTTGGGAGACTCTGACTTAGACATGATGGCTGTGGAGGGGGAGATGTCAACGATGCTTACACGGCAGCGTCCATAGGCAGAAAGCAAGATTCTGTTTTCTTTCTAAAACCCACCCCATCAATCAGACCCTCAATTCAGTTACACGCTTTCTTCCCAGAACTCATTAAATCATTCTTCCACTTTTGTTTCTGTTCTCATTTCCCCCTATCAGCCTCCCTCTCCGATTTTGAGATTTTTGTTTTCTTTTCACCTCCCACTGAAATAACTTCTTGGTTATGTGCAGCACTGTTCTTTCCAGAATTACTAAATCATGCTTCACTTTCATTTCTTTCCTCCATTTCCCCATCCTGCTCCTACCCTGATGGCATCAGTTTATTGACCTTGGGTCTGCTTGTGCTTTAGATCTTTAGTAGAGGAGAGGAGACTTGCCCATTTCCCCCCACGTGTTTAGTTAGCAGACTGGATTTGGTGACAGCTCAGACACTGCTATGTGGCCTTTCGCGATGCTGTTTATATGTCTGTTTGTTCTTGGGTTGCTCAATAAGGGCCCCTTGCCAACATACTTTAGAAGGGGGCTGCTTGGGTATCTGACCTTTGTGTCACCCTGCCATTAGCCCACTCTTCACTCACTGGAAGGCAACTCACAGGTTTTATCCCAATCCCACACCCTCCATCCCTTCCATGCCACTCTCCATCCTACCACCGTATGTCTCAGTCCTGTAAGCCCTGTTCAAGATCCAGCTTCATCTGGCCTGACCCTGTTTGACAACAACCATTTCCCCAAATGAACCCGTCAGGCCTTCTGTGTACACCAGGCATTCTCAAGCTTCCATGGCAACTTGAACATGTGGATTTTTAGCTTTGAAAATGGTCTTAAGCACCATCTGCCATATTTTCTGTGTCTCTCAGGGTGAGTAGATGAGGGTATCAATGAAACAAAGTTAGCCAATAGGGCTTCCCTGGTGGCACAGTGGTTAACAGTCTGCCTGCCAATGCAGGGAACACAGGTTCGATCCCTGGTCCAGGAAGATCCCACATGCTGCGGAGCAACTAAGTCCGTGTGCCACAACTGCTGAGCCTGCACTCTAGAGACCATGAGCCACAACTACTGAGCTCACGTGCCACAACTACTGAAGCCCATGCGCCTAGAGCCCGTGCTCCGCAACAAGGGAAGCCACCACAATGAGAAGCCCACGCACCACAACGAAGAGTAGCCCCCGCTCTCCGCAGTTAGAGAGCCCGCATGCAGCAACGAAGACCCAATGCAACCAAAAATAAATAAATAAAATTGATTCTTTAAAAAAACAAAAAGATACAATTGCCACTATCATACTGCTGCTTTGAATAAGTACCTGTGCTTTCATCTGTCAAATTCCAGATCTTGATCTCAGGCTTGATAAGTGACATAGAGGGATGCTTGGAGGCACTGAGGACACTTCATCCAGGAGAAGGCATGGTCACCGTAGAGAAATAAGCTGTCATCAGTGTCAAACATCTCAAAATATTTCGCACAACAGGAGTTGGACATGTTCTCATCCCATGTTCTACGTGTACAGGAGAACTGATTTCAACTTAGGCTAAGGACACATTTGTAACAATGGGACTGGGTTGCCTCAGACGATGGTTCCCCACAACGAGCAATGTCCAGGCCAATTCTGCTTTCCAGATGGCCTGCTATAAAAACAACTATCTACCATGACTACACACTTCTCAAAGTACTTCATAAATATTACTTCATTTGACCCCTACCACAACTCCACACGTAGGTATTATAATGCCATCTCTCAGCTGAGGATCAGACAGGTTATATAACTTCCCCAAAGCCACACAGCAGAGCCAGGACTGGAACTCATTCACATCTACCTAACTAGAAAGCCCAGGCCTTCCTCACCACACTGCACTCCCCACAGATGTGCAGGGACAGGGGTCCACACTGGCAGAAGGCTGTAAGCTGTCAGCTGTGCAGGCCACTTTAAGGCCACCCCAGCCCTAAGCTTTGGAGCTCTCACACCCCTTTTCCATGCTGTGAAGTTTCTTTTGACTGTCATTTTTTCCCTTGATTGTAGGTTACAGGACTCGTGCTTCAGAACTTTGAGAGTCTCAGTGGTACACAGGTGCCCCAGGAGTGGATAACCTCCTTGCCCCCTCTGTTAGGTCCACAAATTAAATCTATTTGTGGCCTGTCCCCCTTCCTTCCATACTCTTGTAATCTTGAAAGCACACATTGTTCAGTTCCTGAGAGGTATTCTCTTTCCCTGAGTAACACAGTTACTTTTTGTTCTTTTTCTTTGGAAAGTCATGTTATGTCAAACTCCCTCTCCCTCTCATCCCAGTAAATGAAACCTTAAAGACTGTCTATAGTGTCTTCATCAGTCTGTTTGTCATTAGTACAGGAGAGGGAGCAATAATAGCAGTAATCAAGAACAGGGACTCAGAGCACATGTGGTACCTAGCAGTGTACTAGGGGCTGACTGTGTCTTGTCCAGCTTAATGCTTCCAAAATCCCCATGTTGCTGCTGATGAAGAAAGGGACACTTGAAAACCTACACACAGATGTTTATAACTGCCAAAACCTGGAAGCAACCAAGATGCCCTTCGGTGGGTGAATGGATAAACAAGCTATGGTACGTCCAGATGATGGAATATTATTCAGTGCTAAAAAGCAATGAACTATCCAGACATGGAGGGACCTTAAATGACTATTACTAAATGAAAGAAACCAATCTAAAAAGGCTATATACTATAGGATTCCAACTACATAACATTCTGGAATAGGCAAAACTACAGAGATAGTAAATAGATCAGCGGTTGCCAGGTGAGGGGAGAGGGACGGACAGATAGAGCACAGAGGATTTTTAGGGCAGTGAAAATACTGTGAATGATACTATAATGATGGGTACATGTCATTAGACGTTTGTCCAAACCCATAAAATGTACAACACCAAGGGTGAACCCTGATGTAAATGACGGACCTTGGGTGATAAGGATATGTCAATGTGGGTTCATCAATTACAATAAATGTACCGCTCTAGTGGGGAATGTTGATAGTAAGAGAGGCTGTGCATGTGTGGAGTAGATGGGATATAAGGGAAATCTCTGAACCTCCTTCTCAATTGTGCTGTGAGCCTAAAAATACTCTAAAAGAGAAAGTCTATTTTTAAAAAGGAAGGAAAGAAGGAAGGAAGGGAGGAAGGAAGGAAGACACAACTGGAGAGGTTAGGTGACCTGCCCGGGGTCACAGGCCAGTGATTGGCAGGGTTAGAATCTAGAGTCCAGTTCTGTCTGGCTCCATTGCCCATGCTTTCTAATGAGTCCGTGGAGACAAAATGGCGCCTGACTTAGCTTTGCCTTTGAGTGTCGGCCTCGCATGACCTCCCACACCATGGGTAGTTTCTCTTTCCGAGTCTCGAGACTGATTCTGCGCAGAAAGCAAGGGGATCTCCCCATGGAGTGTCTCTCAGAGTGTCCATCTGACAGGCAAGAAGGGACTCACCTGACCCCACTCTATTACGCAGAATAGAGTTGGCATTAGAGGCTGCCACCTTTCTGTCTGCTGATAATGCAAAAATTGAGGACGTTTGGGACTTAAAAGGAAATGCCGATTCATGAGAAACAGAAATTCAAACACCATAAATCAGGTGGCCTTCTATATGTTGAGGAAAAGAGTTAGGAATATTAAGGTCAAGGCCAGAGCCAGATTAAGCCTGATTCAGGTGGAGGGCAGCATGGGGAGGGGGATCCTCACATTGGCCACATCAGGGGGTGTCCCGGAGCAGGTGGGCCAGTGATCCTTGCTGCCAGAGCTGAGTGAGGTCAGACTCAGAAAAACGTGGATATCTACACAATAAAGACAGCAAGCTTTCTTTCCTGGACAAATAACTTCTTCATAATCAGGATAATTTTATCCATCACCTCTTAAGGGTAAGACATGAATGGTTTTCTTGTACCACCAGAGGAAATTCTCAGAAGCTAGGTGCTTGCTGGGGAAACTACTTTATTAAGTGTTCTGGGTGAATATAATACTGATTTCAAACAACTATAGCTGAAGTCATCAACAAGTACAATGGTTATTGTATGCACAAGAATCAGGGCCATATTTTATATCTAGGTAAAAACTATTTTTAAGGTATTTCATAAATCACCGGCAAGGTCAACCATACTAAACATTCCAGAACACACAGGGGAAATCTCTGGGGGCGTGCCCAGACCTCCAGGCTGCAGGGATTCATTGTTCTGACACTTCCTGCACGCTGCATGGAGCTGTCCCGTCGTCAGCAAGTCTGCAGGGTCTGCAGAAGGCAGGCTCACTTCACAGGCCCCACAGGTGGGGACAACACTGAGCTGCACACCTCCTGTCACTGCACAGAGTGACATCACCACTGGGCTCACGCCCTGCAGGCCCACTGCTGTCTTCACACAGCAAGTGGGGACAAAAGCAACCCATGGAGTAATGGTGAGTATTACTCTACAGGGAGCATTTTGTACCCAGCCCGTCATATGGTCGGTGCTCAGCAGTGATCAGGAACAGGGACACAGCCCCCATCACCAGGCCCAGGTGCATTAAGCAGTATGTTCAGCCCTGATGCTTGATATGGTTCATGAATAAATGAATGCACCCATGAATAATGAAACACTAATAAATGGAGAATTCCCTATTTTTGCAGATGAGGATATTAAGAGTCAGATAAATTGTATTTGTATCTGAACTATATTCAGAAAAACTGAAAGCCTCCCTTGAGAGAGGGGTAGCCAAGGAGATATAAGTCGAAGTTGTGAGTAGAACTTCTAGGAAAGCAGGTTAGAAGGGAGCCTGACAAGTGGCCTGAGGCTCTCTTGTTCTCATCTTTCCTCTTTCTAGGTGTGAGGATACAGATGTGACGGCTGGAGTTCCAGCAGCCATCACAGACTTCTGAAGATGAAGTTGCAGGCTCAGGTTGACAAAACTTAGAGGATGTCTGTGTCCCCAATGTCTGTGGAGCCACCATGTTTGCCCTGGCACACATCTAACTTTTCACATGGCAGTGGGGAAACACCCTTCCATTTGACTTCAGCCATTATTAAGTTTGGTCTTTGTTACTAGTAGCCAAATACATTTCCAACTGAAAAAATTTTATTGATTTCTCTCCTCCCAAACTGCTTGCCCCTTCTCAGCCTCCTTGCCAGGCCCTCCTCCTCTCCCTTCTCTAAACAGTGGATTGATGTAGGGTTCAGGCCCAGGCCCTCTTCAAATCCCACAGCTTAAAATATCATCCACAAGCTAATAACACCCAAAATGATATTAGTAGCTCAGACCTCTCCCCCAAGCTCCAGACATACCCAACTGCGTGGTTGGGTTTTCCAAGTTAGCATATCCAAAACAGAACCTTAATATTCCTCACCAAGTAGCCTTCCACTCACCCATTCCTCCCCATTAATAACCGTGTGTTATTTTCTTTGTGACGTCATCACAATTTGAAAATCAGCTTATCAATTTCTAGTGCATTCTTTAGAATATGTACCTCATAAAAGCAGGAATTCTCTCTGTCTTCATCCCTGGCTTCTAAATCATGCCAGCTCAGAGACCCTGCTCAGTTTCCATGCATCCATCAGGAATTCAAGAGCCAGGCCAGAACTTCCCTGGTGGCGCAGTGGTTAAGAATCTGCCTGCCAATGCAGGGAACATGGGTTCGAGCCCTGAGCCGGGAAGATCCCACAGGCTGTGGAGCAACTAAGCCTGTGCGCCGCAACTACTAAGCCTGTGCTCTAGAGCTTGCGAGCCACTACTATTGAAGCCTGCACAGCTACAGCCCATGCTCCACAACAAGAGAAGCCACTGCAGTGAGAAGCCCGCGCACCACAATGAAGAGTAGCCCCTGCTCACTGCAACTAGAGAAAGCCCGCGTGCAGCAACAAAGACTCAACGCAGCCAAAAATAAATAAATAAATTTAAAAAATAAAATAAAATAATTAAAAGCCTTTATTAAAAAAAAAAAAAGAGCCAGGCCATTGTGACCAAGTGAGTTTTTGTTTATTATGTATCTTTAGTCTTCATTCTGATTTCTGACCTTTTCATCCAAATTGGCAACATGCAGACATTTATCAATTGATCTGTCCATCCCAGAGTTCTTCCATTTGATTCTTCTCACAGTTATAACAGTATAAGGTTTAGCATACTTTCAGAGCCCCTGCATATAAAAATGTTTTATTTTCTTAACATATAAAATTCAAATTGACAGTAATAAACAAGATTTCTCTGAAAACTTAGAAGATGTTCCATTGTTTTCTAATTTCCTGCTATTAATGAATAATCTAACATTATCCTGACTGGTGTTTTGTTCCTTTCTGAGAAACATGTACTCTCAGATTGAATGCTTTTATATCTATTTTTAAATCACTGATTAATAGAGTATATCTATGTTTGTTTTTGAGCAAGTTTACCTTAAATGTCATTATTGATTATTGTCTATGAATGAAGTATATTTTTCCCAGCTCAGAAAATTTTTCAAACATTGTATCTTTGATTATTGCTTCTTCTGACTTGTTTATATTTCTTCCTCACAACAGCCATACAATTCAAAGGTTGATGTGCTTTTATTAGGTTCTGTAATTATTGTATTTCTTATTATTTTCATCTCTTTGTCCTTTTTCAGTGAATTCTAGAAAAGGAACTTAAGTTTGCCCTCAACATTATAGCATTTTTCTGCTGGTTCAGTTCTTCCCTTTACTGCCACGATAAGAGATTTTAGCTCTACTGTTGTATGCTTTTTGGAAGCCTTTTCCTAATATCACTGTTGTCCTTTTCATCTGAGCTCAGATCTCAGGCTGCTCTGCTGTCATCAGCCTGATCTCTTCTAATAATTTCATATATTCTTATAACTCACTAAGAACATGAAATATAGATCTTTAAATTACTTTTTATTTCCTCCTAAAAATAATTTTTTAAAAGTTGTGTTTTTCAAATGTAGTCAGTGTATTCAGTTCAGAATTTTATTGGTTCTCAGGTGGTTTGATTTTTTCATTGTTGTATATTCATCTTCCACAAGACCTTGCTGACAGAAGACATGCAGCACAATTTTACCATTTTTGCCCATCCCCCGATCCCCTCGTTCCCTGGAGAGCTAAAGTTGGAAGGCAAAGTTGGTTCACATCCCGTCCACATGGCAGGACCGTGGTGTCAGGCACTCATTTGGTGGGCTGAGGATGGTCAAGTTCTCCCACATACTTATGCCCTAGTAAGTATGCGGAGGGGCTTAATTTTCTTCCACCAGGTTCAATGCACAGAAGGTGAAACGGCTCTCTTGCTCCCTCAGCCCCAGCCAGCAGCATTGTACCTGTGAAAACCACACCTTTCAGGATTGTTGTGACAGGCCCTCCCCTTTATCTCCCCCAGATTGCAATGGGCAGGGAGGTGGAGAAGGGGCAGGGTGCTATTCAATACTCTGCTGGGTTCAAGGACTTCTTCAGACCTTGGGGAGCAAGGGGTCACCAAGACCTCTTCTTACCTTTGGCCAACTGAGCCATTAACAATGAAAATGTCATCAATTGTGCTTCTGAATCTGTCTCATTGTTGCTGAAGATAATGGAAATCCCTCCCAAGGCTAGCAATTGTTGACGGTGTTCCTGTGAGGTTTTTTGTGTTGTTTTTGGTCGTTTTCTGTACTCTCATGTGTATTTTAAGGACAAGATGGAAGAGAGATTACTCAGGGCTGAACCAGCCTCAGGTCAAAGCTAGTCTCATTCTCTTTGACTCCGTCATAACACAGAGCCCAGAAGCTGGCACACGGTAGGTTCTGAGGAAGTACAAACAAATGAAGAGTTTGGGCACAGAGAGATCAGCTGGGTGCTTTGTGACCACCTAGAGGGGTGGGATAGGGAGGGTGGGAAGGAGACGCAAGAGGGAAGGGATATGGGGATATATGTATACGTATAGCTGATTCACTTTGCGACACAGCAGAAACTAACACAAAATTGTAAAGCAATTATACTCCAATTAAAGATGTTAAAAATAAATAAAATAAATAAAGAGTTTGGGCTGAAATGTTTGGGACCAGAAGCTGATCTGGGATCAGGCTGGGATCTAGATCAGGCATTGGGATGTATAACATGTCCCAAGAGAGAAAGAGCGGTCAAAAGCCGTGTGAAGGCACAGACATGGCCTGGGTGGAAGGCAGGAGATGACTCCAGCATATGAAGCAGGTTGCCGCGGATGAGTCAGCTGTGGAAATCAGGGGCCCAGGGCTCCGGGTGGGATTGATGTTGGGCCATCAGGGATTCTGAGGGCTCGTGTCTTCCTTCAGGGAGAATGTAGATAAAAGCTGAACTCAGAAGTGCCATCATTAAGCTGGATAGACCTCAGGGCCTTAGGATGAAAGACTCAGACGCCGTGGCCAAACCCCCAAGACTCCTCTGCAACATTTCCACGCTTCAGTCTCCATCCCCGCGAGCTCCTCAGCATACAAGGACCTGAGGTTCCCATTCTTAGCGGGACCACAAGACTTGCTTCCGGGAGGCCTGTTGTTCCAGACACCGGTCCTAGCTCTACCCAAGGCTCCTCTTTCTTCCTCCGTGAGATTGCTTCAGGATTGCTGAAGATGCCTACCTTTCTCAGTTCAGAAGGGATGAGGGCATCAGGCCAGGGAAGGGTCGAAAGAAGTCTCTCCATTCCCCTTGCCCAGGTCATTAGGGGAAAAAAACAAGGAGAGCTGAGGAAGAGCAGAAAAGTGAGGGATGCCATCAAAGTGCTGCGGAACCACCTACCACGCCAAGAACTGCTGCCAGCCTCCCTGTCCCAACACGCATGTACAGTCACGCCTGGACCACCCTCCCTTTTCTGCCCTGGAGGATGAGGCCTTGGCAAAAAATACTGCCCCACCCTGGATCTACTCTGGAAAGGTGCCAGCAAACCTGCCACCGGTGGAGAGCAGCCAGCTCTCCAGTACCCCAGCCCACGGGTGGCAGTGTCTGTCAGAGCTCAAACACTGCCCTCATCCCACCTTCTATAGCAGTCAGGACAGAGGGATTCTGCACATGTTTTCACGAAAGAATTATTCTTCCTGGGGCATTTCCAACTGCAACTAGTTATTCTACAACACAGTCCACATACGCATTACAGGGAAGTGATATATCATGCCTGAAGCAGTGAAAGTGACTTCAGGGAGACCTGGAAGGCTCCGGCTCAAAAAGTGGATGAAAGCTAAAGATGTGGGCAGGCAGGGAGGTAGGTGGATTCACCTGCAAACACACACCTTCTGTGTTTCATCTTCCCCTCCTCCATGCACACCCCATGTCAGCAACGCACATCTACATTAGATAAATGGTAACTTCCTACAGTGTCAGATGTTGCAGAAGCTACAAGACAGAAGTTCAAATTCATATTTTAAAAGAAGAAAAAAACTGCTTATCTTACTTTTTTAAAACCAAAGAATTGTCCCACCCATCAAAAGCAGGAGAAAAGAAGCTTAAAGTACAAATATAGCCCCACAAAAAATTGTTAGTAGAGGCAAAAAAGGATTAGATAATGTCTCTAATATTAATATTACTAAAAATATTTAATTTAAAGTTAAGTAAGTCACTGAACTGAATATACACCTGGGCATAATCCTAGGCTTTGTAAACTAGCAGCAATGTGCTGGTGGTGTGCTCCTGACTTTCTCCTCACTGCCTTCTAGTTACTATACAAAGTGGTGTGTCCATGGTTAACCCATTTATGGTGAGCAAATTTGTTGACACCCTTTTTTTCCTCTCTCTCTTTCTCTAAGGCTCTAGTGAGGCCAAAATATGCTAACCTTAAAGGGTTAAGTCATTTCCATTAAGTTCAGGATATTTAGAAAGTGACTTAGTTGTCAAAGGAAAACCTGGTTAAATAGGTAGAATGGTAATGAGCCACACAGCACATTATTTAAAAAAAAAAGGAATTCCCTGGTGGTCCAGTGGTTAGGACTCTGCACTTTCACTGCAGGGGGCATGGGTTCTATCCCTGATGGGGGAACTAAGATCCCACAAGCCACGCAGCACAGCCAAAAATAATAATAATAATTTTAAAATAATGAAAAATAATAAAGTGGTGTGTTATTTCTTCCATTAGCACGAAGTTCAGCCTGCATCCCTGCCTGCTCAAGATATTTTAATGACAACGTCCAAACCCAGATTCTTGCCCTCAGGACCTTCTGGATGTGACTTGGCCCATTTTCCTCATCTACCTCCTGCTGGTCCCTTCTGTCCAGGTAGCTTGAAGCATGACCCGCACTGGAACTGCTTGACCCTGCGCTTTGGTCACAAAATGCACCACCGCTGCCCTTCTTTTTCCCTGAGGCTTTTGTCAAAATCCCACCCAACCTTCAAGGGCAGCTTAAAATCCATCTTCTCCAGGAAGCTGTGCCTGAGCCTCAGCCAGGGGAAACTCCCTGCAAACTGGTTCCCTGGCACATCCTCAGACTCTCTTACACTCATCTGTGGACATGTCACCCTCCCTTGGAGACCGCTAGCTTCTCAAAGGCAGCAACAGTCCCTCAGAACCTTGCACTGTTCCTGGAACCCAGACACTCAACAATTTTAAGGGTCACTAGCGTGGGTGATTTACAAGCTCTCCAACTGTGTGATCTGGCCTCATGAATTTGTCCTGGCACAAGGAATGTGCCTAACACTTTTATGATCAACAGAGAAAACAGAAGGAAAGAGGAGCAAAGAGGAAGGGAAGGATACAAAGAGAGGCCTTGGAGAAACAGGTGTATTGAACTCCTCACCGGTGGTTCCTGGAATCCTGGAAATTTTGAGGGAAGACTTGCCTGAAAGGATTGATGACAATAAGCTCTTCCTCTTCCGAGTAACAGCTTCTACAAAAATTTGTTTGAAAACAAACTCCTACCTGGCTGTCAGCTTTATATACGTAGTTAGGCAGAACAAGGCACTATTCAAAATTCCTCTCTATTCACAAAAAAACTTCTTACTAAGCTCATGAAAGGTAAAAAGCTGAGTGTCTTGGGGAGTCTGAAGTTGGAGGGATGGTCCTGGGTGGACGTGAAGGCCAGCTGTGCAGGGATGTGAGAAGGAGGGCAGAAGCAGGAGCAGGCAAGATGGGCAAGGCTGGGTGCGGGCATCCAGGCCAGTGGCTCCACACCCTTGCTATAAGGCAGCAGAAATCAAAAGGTGCTTGCTGTGTGTGGACCTACAGAAACCAGTGGTGAGGGCTTCCCTGCCCATGTGCATGGCAGAGCAGAAAAGCTGTCACAAACACAAGGCCATGGCTACAGAGGGCAGCAGGGCTCACAGACATGGCAGGGTATTTATCGCAGCCTGAAGAGTTGAGTTTTGGGCCAATTACATCAACATACCAACATTTTCAAGGGACAGAAGAGGTTTCAGCTTTCATTCATTTACACACACACACACACACACACACACACACACAGGCTTAGCACAATGCTGGGGACCAAGCAGGTGCTCTGTGTGTTTATTTGGGTCAAACTGAGTTGAGTTGAAATGACAAGTGGCTGGTGCTGCCAGTGAAGCCTAGCAGAAGCTTCTCTAGATAACAGGGTGCCTTCTACCCACCATGTGCTGATTCTTCCCAAGCTTTACACATCACCAATGCAGGCCAGGGGCCAGGGGCTCTGTGGGGCCGGCCCCTCTAAGCAGGGAGGTGGCCACCTGTGGCCCAGGGAGGACCTGAGTCACAGCAGAATCGATCTGTGCCCCGCTGGGTGCAACCTCTCCCGAGCAGGGCCTGATACACACTTGCTCACAGAGAGGGCTCTATGCCTGTCGGTTTGGATCTCATGAGTCCATTTGGAGGATGATTAAAAAGGGGAGGGAACAAATGTAAAATAGATACCTAGGGGGAAGCAGCCACATAGCACAGGGAGATCAGCTCGATGCTTTGTGACCACCTAGAGGGGTGGGATAGGGAGGGTGGGAGGGAGGGAGATGCAAGAGGGAGGAGATATGGGGATATATGCATATGTATAGCTGATTCACTTTGTTATAAAGCAGAAACTAACACACCATTGTAAAGCAATTACACTCCAATAAAGATGTTAAAAAAAAAAAAGGGTAGGGAAGGATGACACGTTAAGTAATGTAGAAAATGGAGTCCTTGTTTACTTTAGAGATGGAGAAGACAGCTTGCCAATGAAACACAGCTTTCCATTTCCCTCTAGAATTCTGTTATTAAAAATAATCTGCAATGAACTCCTAGCACCTCTCTCACAAAGCCTTCCAAAAGCTTTAAAAATAATAATAATAAAGCATGCTCAGGAAGAGCAGAATGCATTCCAGCACGACAGCTGGACCAAATTGCCTCCTGCTTGGCTGGGGGGAGAGGGAAGGACGGCAGCTGGCGGCTTCATAAACTAAGCACATTAAGGACAAAATTAGTAAATGTAAGTAAAGGAATGTTGTTCCTCCAGCTCTTCAGATACACCACAAACACAGTCTAAACATAAACACTAATTCAGCTCATATATCCTATCATATACACACAAGCACCACAGAGACACACATACACAAATGCAGACCCACAAAAACACAAGCAGAGCACATCCTGACATGTAAGACATACAAAGCACACACTTTTTCACACATGGACACAACACAAAAGCAGCATATGTACACACACTTGGAAGTAAATACGCAGGCACTTTTCAATTGACTTCAGTGTTAAACCCAGGTGCTGAGGCCTTGCAGGTCTCTGTGAATGGCGTGGGGGTGGAGCAGGAGAGAGGATCAGATTCTCAGCAGAATCGCATGGAGACGGTTCTGGGCAGAGGGAGTCTTTCACATAATCCTCTGGCCTGAAACGGTGAAAACAATAATGTCTCGCTTGTCGAGCACCATAGAAAATGAAGCCTTGTGGATCTCCCCCTCTCCTTTCCCTCCCTGCTCTGAAGAATGCTTGGGCTCAAAGGGTGTACAACAGTATCTCAGGGTCCCCATGGAGGGGTACACCCTGATCCCTTCCCTGAAAAGCACCCATCATTCAGATCCCCTGAGTGAGCCTGCGGTGGCCCAATCCTGTTCTGTTGGAAAAATGAGACATTGTTTAGTAACCTTCAATGCCCCCCATTTTAAAGTCAATAATGGTACAAAATGTTCTTTTAAAAAGTTGAATATCATGACTCTGAGAAAGAAATACACTTTGTAGGATGTAGCTGGCAGGGTGTCCATCTGTCTTCCTTTGCCCCACAGCCCTACTCTCTTCCTCGTAAGGACACCTGCATTCCTTGAGGATGGGCCACTGGGGACACATGAGCAGTTTCTGCTCCTCTGGGTGCAGGGATTGATGTCCCAGTGAGCTCGGGGCCACAGCCTGGCCGATTGGAGTCCTGCCCTATGGCTTTGTGTTGGGACCTGGGAAAGGGACACTCTCTCTCTCCTCCAGATTTGCTAACATGGATGACAGGAGCCTGGTCATCTGAGGCCATGCTCTCCCTTACCCACTGCAGGGAGAGGGGAAGGCAGAACGGAGAGTGGAGCAGAGAGGTGGTCCGGGAGGAGGGAGCCAGAGTGCTGACTTTGCTGAGGGCACCTAGTGTGAGCTAAGAGCTGATCAACACAGATAAAGTCACGTCTAGAAAACCGACTCCGTTAAACTCAAATCTTATTATCACATTTCACATGGACATGAAAACCTCTCAGAGAGCAGCAGCTATGTGCACTGGAGGTGAATTCGGGATTTTCAGGCATTGGAGAAATTCTTTTGACAGGAGAAACCAATGTGAGGAAGGCAAAAGGGCAGATGCTCAAAGGGGATGGCCCCTGGGAGCCCTGAAGTTAAATATGACGCACTTTTCCCAAATAGTGACAGCCAGTCTCCTCAGAGGCTGGACAGTCACATCAGCAAGGGCCTCCTGCAGCTGGGTCACACTGTGGCCACTGAGCCTGCAGAGACGGGTGGGGATGACCACTGGGGAAAACACAGGCGCTGCACAGGCAGGCAAGGCAGAGCCTCCCACTTGGCCCACTGGAGGATTTGTTTGTGTGGGGGCACTTCTCGTCTTCTGCTTTAGAACATAACACATAATAAGATTCACATTCTAAAAGGTGTGTTTTTTAACTAAACAATAATAGATCAGTGAAATCATGGGCTATGTCCACTCCACAATGTAGACTGAACATGAAGCTTCTGTACATCTTTATTTCTAGATGTTTAAATTCAAAATAAATCAAAACAAAATGTTCTCGGCTTAATATAATTTTACCAGTACAATAGGTTCCTTTCCTGAAATCAACTGTCATTAAACTTTATAGGAAATTCTCTCTCTATTATGAATGGAAAGCCCAAGTGTGAATGATATTATTTTTCTGTTGGAAATATTTGCTGCCTTGTAGAAAAGCGTGTTGAGAGCCTTCCAATTTATCTGGAATAACCAGATGAGTTACAATTGACTTTCTTCAACACTTTAAAGACTAAGCCTAAAGAATCACTGCCTACATACATACACACACACACACACGTACACGCACGCACGCACACACATGGCCCTGTGCTAGATGTCATGGGGAAATTAAAATAATAAGATGGGCGGGGCATTCGAGATGGTGGAAGAGTAAGACGTGGAGATCACCTTCCTCCCCACAAATATATCAGAAATACATCTACATGTGGAACAACTCCTACAGAACACCTACTGAACACTGGCAGAAGACCTCAGACCTCCCAAAAGGCAAGAAACTCCCCACGTACCTGGGTAGGGCAAAAGAAAAAAGAAAAAAACAGAGACAAAAGAATAGGGACAGGACCTGCACCAGTGGGAGGGAGCTGTGAAGGAGGAAAGGTTTCCACACACTAGAAGCGTCTTCGCGGGCAGAGACTGCGGGTGCCGGAGGGGGGAACATTCGGAGCCCCGGAGGAGAGCGCAGCAACAGGGGTGCGGAGGGCAAAGAGGAGAGATTTCCGCAGAGGATCGGTGCCGACCAGCACTCACCAGCCCGAGAGGCTTGTCTGCTCATCCGCTGGGGCGGGCGGGGGCTGGGAGCTGAGGCTCCGGCTTCGGAGGTCAGATCCCAGGGAAAGGACTGGGGTTGGCTGCGTGAACACAGCCTGAAGGGAGCTAGTGCGCCACAGCTAGCCCGGAGGGAGTCCGGGAAAAAGTCTGGAGCTGCCGAAGAGGCTAGAGACTTTTTCTTACCTCTTTGTTTCGCGGTGCATGGGGAGGAGAGAGGATTCAGAGCACTGCCTAAACGAGCTCCCAAGATGGACATGAGCCACGGCTATCAACGCGGACCCCAGAGACGGGCATGAAATGCTAAGGCTGCTACTGCAGCCACCAAGAAGCCTGTGTACAAGCACAGGTCACTATCCACACCTCCCCTCCTGGGAGCCTGTGCAGCCCGCCACTGCCAGGGTCCCGCGATCCAGGGACAACTTCCCCGGAGAACACCCGGTGTGCCTCAGGATGTTGCAACGTCACGCCGGCCTCTGCCGCCGCAGGCTCACCCCGCATTCCGTACCCCCTCCCTCGCCACGGACTGGGTGACCCAGAGCCCCCGAATCAGATGCCACTTTAACCCCATCCTGTCTGAGCGAAGAACTGACGTCCTCAGGTGACCTACACACAGAGGTGGGTCCAAATCCAAGGCTGAAGCCCAGGAGCTGTGCAAATAAAGAGAGAGGGAAATTTCTCCCAGCAGCCTCAGGAGCAGCGGATTAAATCTCCACAATCAACATGACGTACCCTGCATCTGTGGAATACCTGAATTGACAAGAAATTATCCCAAATTGAGGAGGTGGACTGTGGGAGCAACGATATATATGTTTTTTTTCCTTTTTCTCTTTTTGTGAGTGTGTACGTATATGCTTCTGTGTGTGATTTTGTCTGTATAGCATTGCTTTTACCATTTGTCCTAGGGTTCTGTCTGTCTGGTTTGTTTGTTGTGTTTTTGTTTTGGTTTTTTTTAGTATAGTTTTTAGCACTTGTTATCATTGGTGGATTTGATTTTTGGTTTGGTTGCTCTGTTCTTTCTTTTTTTTCTGACTTTTTAATTTTCTTTTAATTTTTAACACTTATTTTTTATTATTTATTTTAATAACTTTATTTTGTTTTATTTCCTTGTTTTCTTGTTCTCTCTCTCTCTCTCTCTCTCTCTCTCTCTCTCTTTCTCTCTTTCTCTCTATCTTTCTCCCTTTTATTCTGATCTGTGTGTATGACAGGGACTTGGTGCTCCAGCTGGGTGTCAGGCCTGTGCCTCTGAGGTGGGAGAGTTGAGTTCAGGACATTTGTCCACCAGAGACCTCCCAGCTCCACATAATATCAAACAGCGAAAATCTCCCAGAGATCTCCATCTCAACGCCAAGACACACCTCCACTCAACGACCAGCAAGCTACAGTGCTGGACACCCAATGCCAAACAACTAGCAAGACAGGAACACAGCCCCCAGCAGAAAGGCTGCCTAAAATCATAATAAGGTCACAGACACCCCAAAACACACCACCGGACACGGACCTGCCCACCAGAAAGACAAGATCCAGCCTCATCCAACAGAACACAGGCACTAGTCCCCTCCATCGGGAAGCGTACACAACCCACTGAACCAACCTTACCCCTGGGGGAGACACCAAAAACAATGGGAACTACGAACCTGCAGCCTGCAAAAAGGAGATCCAAAACACAGTAAGTGAAGCAACATGAGAAGACAGAGAAACACACAGCGGATGAAGCAGCAAGGTAAAAACCCACCAGACCAAACAAATGAACAGGACACAGGCAGTCTACCTGAAAAAGAATTCAGAGTAATGACAGTAAATATATCCAAAATCTTGGAAATAGAATGAAGAAAATACAAGAAATGTTTAACAAGGACCTAGAAGAACTAAAGAGCAAACAAACAATGATGAACAACATAAAAAATGAAATTAAAAAATCTCTAGAAGAAATCAATAGCAGAGTAACTGAGGCAGAAGAACAGATAAGTGACCTGGAAGATAAAATAGTGGAAATAACTACTGCAGAGCAGATAGAGAAAAAAGAATGAAAAGAATTGTGGACAGTCTCAGGGACCTCTGGGACAACATTAAATGCAGCAACATTCGAAATATAGGGGTCCGAGAAGAAGAGAAAAAGAAAGGGACTGAGAAAATATTTGAAGAGATTATACTTGAAAACTTCTCTAACATGGGAAAGGAAATAGTTAATCAAGTCCAGGCAGCACAGAGAGTCCCATACAGGATAAATCCAAGGAGAAACATGTCAAGACACATTAATCAAACTACCAAAAAGTAAATACAAAGAATAAATATTAAAAGCAGCAAGGGAAAAACAACAAATAACATACAAGCGAATCCCCATAAGGTTAACATCTTATCTTTCATCAGAAACTCTGCAAGCCAGAAGGAAGTGGCAGGACATATTTAAAGTGAGGAAAGGCAAAAACTTACAACCAAGATTACTCTACCCAGCAAGGATCTCATTCAGATTCAACAGAGAAATTAAAACTTTCACAAACAAGCAAAAGCTAAGAAAATTCAGCACCACCAAACCAGCTTTACAACAAATGATGAACGAAATTCTCTAGGCAGGAAACACAAGAGAAGGAAAAGACCTACAATAACAAACTCAAAACAATTAAGAAAATAGTAATAGGGAGAGGGCAGAGAGCAGAAGGAAGAAGAACTACAATCCTGCAGCCTGTGAAACAAAAACCACATTCACAGAAAGATAGACAAGATGAAAAGGCAGAGGGCTATGTACCAGATGAAGGAACAAGATCAAACCCCAGAAAAACAACTAAATGAAGTGGAGATAGGCAACCTTCCAGAAAAAGAATTCAGAATAATGATAGTGAAGATGATCCAGGACCTCGGAAACAAAATGGAGGCAAAGATCAAGAAGATGCAAGAAATGTTTAACATAGACCTAGAAGAATTAAAGAACAAACAAATAGAGATGAACAATACAATAACTGAAATGAAAACTACACTAGAAAGAATCAATAGCAGAATAACTGAGGCAGAAGAATGGATAAGTGACCTGTAAGACAGAATGGTGGGATTCACTGCTGCAGAACAGAATAAAGAAAAAAGAATGAAAACAAATGAAGAGAGCATAAGAGACCTCTGGGACAACATTAAATGCAACAACATTCGCATTACAGGGGTCCCAGAAGGAGAAGAGAGAGAGAAAGGACCAGAGAAAATACTTGAAGAGATTATAGTCGAAAACTTCCCTAACATAAGAAAGGAAATAGCCACCCAAGTCCAGGAAGCGCAGAGAGTCCCATACAGGATAAACCCAAGGAGAAACATGCCGTGACACATAGTAATCAAATTGGCAAAAATTAAAGACAAAGAAAAATTATTGAAAGCAGCAAGGGAAAAATGACAAATAACATACAAGGGAACTCCCATAAGGTTAAAAGCTGATTACTCAGCAGAAACTCTACAAGCCAGAAGGGAGTGGCCTGATATGCTTAAAGTGATGAAAGGGAAGAACCTACAACCAAGATTACTCTACCCGGCAAGGATCTTATTCAGATTCGATGGACAAATCAAAAGCTTTACAGACAAGCAAATGCTAAGAGAATTCAGCACCACCAAACCAGCTCTACAACAAATCCTAAAGGAACTTTTCTAAGTGGGAAACACAACAGAAGAAAAGGACCTACAAAAACAAACCCAAAACAATTAAGAACATGGTCATAGGAACATACATATCGATAATTACCTTAAACGTGAATGGATTAAATGCTCCAACCAAAAGACACAGGCTTGCTGAATGGATACAAAAACAAGACCCATATATATGCTGTCTACAAGAGACCCACTTCAGACGTAGGGACACATACAGACTGAAAGTGAGGAGATGGAAAAAGACATTCCATGCAAATGGAAATCAAAAGAAAGCTGGAGTAGCAATGCTCAGATAAAATAGACTTTAAAATAAAGAATGTTGGGCCTCCCTGGTGGCGCAGTGGTTGAGAGTCCGCCTGCCGATGCAGGGGATACGGGTTCGTGCCCCAGTCTGGGAGGATCCCATATGCCGCGGAGCGGCTGGGCCCGTGAGCCATGGCCGCTGGGCCTGCGCGTCCGGAGCCTGTGCTCCGCAACGGGAGAGGCCACAACAGTGAGAGGCCCGCATACCGCAAAAAGAAAAAAAAAAAAGAAAAAAAAAAAATAAAGAATGTTACAAGAGACAAGGAAGGACACTACATAATGATCAAGGGATCAATCGAGGAAGATGATATAACAATTATAAATGTTTATGCACCCAACATAGGAGCACCTCAATATATAAGGTAACTAATAACAGCTTTAAAAAAGGAAATTGACAGTAACAAAATAATAGTGGGGGATTTTAACACCTCACTTACCCCAATGGACAAATCATCCAAAATGAAAATAAATAAGGAAACAGACGCTTTAAATGACACAATAGACCAGAAGGATTTAACTGATATTTATAGGACACTCCATCCAAAAACAGCAGATTACACTTTCTTCTCAAATGCGCACAGAACATTCTCCAGGATAGATCACATCTTGGGTCACAAATCATGCCTCAGTAAATTTAAGAAAATTGAAATCCTATCAAGCATCTTTTCTGACCAAAACACTATGAGATTAGAAATGAATCACAGGGGAAAAAAACATAAACAACACAAACACATGGAGGCTAAACAATATGTTACTAAATAACCAAGAGATCACTGAGGAAATCAAAAAATACCTACAGACAAATAACAATGAAAACACAATGATCCAAAACGTATGGGATGCAGCAAAAGCAGTTCTAAGAGGGAAGTTTACAGCTATACAAGCCTACCTCAAGAAATAAGAAACATCTCAAACAATCTAACCTTACACCTAAAGGAACTAGAGAAAGAAGAACAAACAAAACCCAAAGTTAGCAGAAGGAAAAAAATCATAAAGATCATAGCAGAAATAAATGAAATAGAAACAAAGAAAACAATAGCAAAGATAAGTAAAACTAAAAGCTGGTTCTTTGAGAAGATAAACAAAATTGATAAACCGTTAGCCAGACTCATCAAGAAAACGAGGGAGAGGACTCAAATCAATTAAAGTAGAAATGAAAAGGAGAATTTACAACAGACACCGCAGAAATACAAAGCATTCTAAGAGACTACTATAAGCAACTTTATGCCAATAAAATGAACAACCTGGAAGAAATGGACAAGTTCTTAGAAAGGTATAACCCTCCAAGACTGAACCAGGAAGAAATCGAAAATATAAATAGACCAATCACAAGTAATGAAATTGAAACTGTGATTAAAAATCTTCCATCAAACAAAAGCCCAGGACCAGATGGCTTCACAGGCGAATTCTATCAAACATTTAGAGAAGAGCTAACACCTATCCTTCTCAAACTCTTCCAAACAATATCAGAGGAAGGAACACTCCCAAACTCATTCTACGAGGCCACCATCACCTTGATACCAAAACCAGGCAAGGATGTCACAAAGAAAGAAAACTACAGGCCAATATCACTGATGAACATAGATGCAAAAATCCTCAATAAAATACTAGCAAACAGAATCCAACAGCATATTAAAAGGATCATACACCATGATCAAGTGGGGTTTATTCCAGGAATGCAAGGATTCTTCAATATACGCAAATCAATCAGTGTGATACACCATATTAACAAGTTGAAGGAGAAAAACCATATGATCATCTCAATAGATGCAGAGAAAGCTTTCGACAAAATTCAACACCCATTTATGATAAAAACCCTGCAGAAAGTAGGCATAGAGGGATCTTTCCTCAACATAATAAAGGCCATATATGACAAACCCACAGCCAACATTGTCCTCAATGGTGAAAAACTGAAACCATTTCCACTAAGATCAGGAACAAGACAAGGTTGCCCACTCTCACCACTCTTATTCAACATAGTTTTGGAAGTTTTAGCCACAGCAATCAGAGAAGAAAAGGAAATAAAAGGAATCCAAATCGGAAAAGAAGAAGTAAAGCTGTCACTGTTTGCAGATGACATGATACTGTACATAGAGAATCCTAAAGATGCTACCGAAAAACTACTAGAGCTAATCAATGAATTTGGTAAAGTAGCAGGATACAAAATTAATGTACAGAAATCTCTGGCATTCCTGTACACTAATGATGAAAAATCTGAAAATGAAATCAAGAAAACACTCCCATTTACCATTGCAACAAAAAGAATAAAATATCTAGGAATAAACCTACCTAAGGAGACAAAAGACCTGTATGCAGAAAATTATAAGACACTGATGAAAGAAATTAAAGAAGATACAAATAGATGGAGAGATATACCATGCTCCTGGATCGGAAGAATCAATATTGTGAAAATGACTGTACTACCCAAAGCAATCTACAGATTCAATGCAATCCCTATCAAACTACCACTGGCATTTTTCACAGAACTACAACAAAAAATTTCAAAATTTGTTTGGAAAAACAAAAGACCCCGAATAGCCAAAGCAATCTTGAGAATGAAAAACGGAGCTGGAGGAATCAGGCTCCCTGACTTCAGACTATACTACAAAGCTACAGTAATTAAGACAGTGTGGTACTGGCATAAAAACAGAAAGATAGATCAGTGGATCAGGATAGAAAGCCCAGAGATAAACCCATGCACATATGGCCAACTTATCTTTGATAAAGGAGGCAGGAATGTACAGTGGAGAAAGGACAGCCTCTTCAATAAGTGGTGCTGGGAAAACTGGACAAGGACATGTAAAAGTCTGAGATTAGATCATTCCCTAACACCATACACAAAAATAAGCTCAAAATGGATTAAAGACTTAAATGTAAGGCCAGAAACTATCAAACTCTTAGAGGAAAACATAGGTAGAACACTCTATGACATAAATCACAGCAAGATCCTTTTGGACCCACCTCCTAGAGAAATGGAAATAAAAACAAAGATAAACAAATGGGACCTAATGAAACTTCAAAGCTTTTGCACAGCAAAGGAAACCATAAACAAGACCAAAAGACAACCCTCAGAATGGGAGAAAATATTTGCAAATGAAGCAACTGACAAAGGATTAATCTCCAAAATTTATAAACAGCTCATGCAGCTCAATAGCAAAAAAACAAACAACCCAATCCAAAAATGGGCAGAAGACTTAAATAGGCATTTCTCCAAAGAAGATATACAGACTGCCAACAAACACATGAAAGAATGCTCAACATCATTAATCATCAGAGAAATGCAAATCAAAACTACAATGAGATATCATCTCACACCAGTCAGAATGGCCATCATCAAGAAATCTAGAAACAATAAATGCTGGAGAGGGTGTGGAGAAAAGGGAACACTCTTGCACTGCTGGTGGGAATGTGAATTGGTACAGCCACTATGGAGAACAGTATGGAGGTTCCTTAAAAAACTAAAAATAGAACTACCATATGACCCAGCAATCCCACTACTAGGCATATACCCTGAGAAAACCATAATTCAAAAAGAGACATGTACCAAAATGTTCATTGCAGCTCTATTCACAATAGCCCAGAGCTGGAAACAACCTAAGTGTCCATCATCGGATGAATGGATAAAGAAGATGTGGCACATATATACAATGGAATATTACTCAGCCATAAAAAGAAACGAAACTGAGCTATTTGTAATGAGGTGGATAGACCTAGAGTCTGTCATACAGAGTGAAGTAAGTCAGAAAGAGAAAGACAAATACCGTATGCTAACACACATATACGGAATTTAAAAAAAAAAAATGGCATGAAGAACCTAGGGGTAAAACGGGAATAAAGACACAGACCTACTTGAGAATGGACTTGAGGATATGGGGAGGGGGAAGGGTAAGCTGTGACAAAGCGAAAGAGAGGCATGGACATATATACACTACCAAACGTGGGGTAGATAGATGGTGGGAAGCGGCCGCATGGCACAGGGAGATCAGCTCGGTGCTTTGTGACCGCCTGGAGGGGTGGGATGGGGAGGGTGGGAGGGAGGGAGATGCATGAGGGAAGGGATGTGGGAACAGATGTATGTGTATGACTGATTCACTTTGTTATAAAGCAGAAACTAATAAAAAAAAAAAAATCTTCCAACAAACAAAAGTGCAGGACCAGATGGCTTCACAGGTGAATTCTATCAAACATTTAGAGAAGAGCTAACACCTATCCTTCTCAAACTCTTCCAAAAAATTGCACAGGAAGGAACACTCCTAAACTCATTCTATGAGTCCACCATCACCCTGATACCAAAACCAGACCAAGATACTACAAAAAAAGAAAATTACAGACCAATATCACTGATGAATATAGATGCAAAAATCCTCAATAAAATACTAGCAAACAGAATCCAGCAACACATTAAAAGGATCACACACCATGATAGTGGGATTTATCCCAGGGATGCAAGGATTCTTCAATATACGCAAATCAATCACTGTGCTACACCATATTAACAAACTGAAGAAGAAAAACCATATGATCATCTCAATAGATGCAGAAAAAGCTTTGACAAAGTTCAACACCCATTTATGATAAAAACTCTCCAGAAAGTGGGCATAGAGGGAACCTACCTCAACATAATAAAGGCCATATACGACAAACATACAGCAAACATCATTCTCAATGGTGAAAAACTGAAAGCATTTCCTCTACGATCAGTAACAAGATAAGGATGTCCACTCTCACCACTATTATTCAATATAGTTTTGGAAATCCTAGCCACAGCAATCAGAGAAGAAAAAGAAATAAAAGTAATACAAATTAGAAAAGAAGTAAAACTGTCACTGTTTTCAGATGACATGATACTATACATAGAGAATACTAAAGACGCCAGCAAAAAACTACTAGAGTTAATCAATGAATTTGATAAAGTTTCAAGATACAAAATTAATGCACAGAAATCTCTTTCATTCCTATACACTAATGATGAATAATCTGAAAGAGAAATTAAGGAAACACTCCCATTTACCATTGCAACAAAAAGTATAAAATACCTAGGAATAAACCTACCTAGGAAGACAAAAGACTGGTATGCAGAAAACTATAAGACACTGATGAAAGAAATTAAAGATGATACCAACAGATAGAGAGATATACCATGTTCTTGGATTGGAAGAATCAATACTGTGAAAATGACTATACTACCCAAAGCACTCTACAGATTCAGTGCAATCCCTATCAAATTACCAATGGCATTTTTCACAGAACTAGAACAAAAGATCTTAAAAATTGTATGGAGACACAAAAGACCCCGAATAGCCAGAGCAGTCTTGAGGAAAAAAAACGGAGCTGGAGGAATCAGACTCCCTGACTTCGGACTATACTACAAAGCTACAGTAATCAAGACAGTGTGGTACTGGCATAAAAACAGAAAGATAGATCAATGGAACAGGATAGAAAGCCCAGAGATAAACCCACGCACATATGGTCAACTTATCTTTGATAAAGGAGGCAGCAATGTACAGTGGAGAAAGGACAGCCTCTTCAATAAGTGGTGCTGGGAAAACTGGACAGGGACATGTAAAAGTATGAGATTAGATCATTCCCTAACACCATACACAAAAATAAGCTCAAAATGGATTAAAGACCTAAATGTAAGGCCAGAAACTATCAAACTCTTAGAGGAAAACATAGGCAGAACACTCTATGACATAAATCACAGCAAGATCCTTTTGGACCCACCTCCTAGAGAAATGGAAATAAAAACAAAGATAAACAAATGGGACCTAATGAAACTTCAAAGCTTTTGCACAACAAAGGAAACCATAAACAAGACCAAAAGACAACCCTCAGAATGGGAGAAAATATTTGCAAATGAAGCAACTGACAAAGGATTAACCTCCAAAATTTATAAATAGCTCATGCAGCTCAATAGCAAAAAAACAAACAACCCATTCCAAAAATGGGCAGAAGAACTAAATAGAGATTTCTCCAAAGAAGATATACAGACTGCCAACAAACACATGAAAGAATGCTCAACATCATTAATCATTAGAGAAATGCAAATCAAAACTACGATGAGATATCATCTCACACCAGTCAGAATGGCCATCATCAAGAAATCTAGAAACAATAAATGCTGGAGAGGGTGTGGAGAAAAGGGAACACTCTTGCACTGCCGGTGGGAATGTGAATTGGTACAGCCACTATGGAGAACAGTATGGAGGTTCCTTAAAAAACTAAAAATAGAACTACCATACGACCCAGCAACCCCACTACTGGGCATATACCCTGAGAAAACCATAATTCAAAAAGAGACATGTACCAAAATGTTCATTGCAGCTCTATTCACAATAGCCCAGAGCTGGAAACAACCTAAGTGTCCATCATCGGATGAATGGATAAAGAAGATGTGGCACATATATACAATGGAATATTACTCAGCCATAAAAAGAAACGAAACTGAGCTATTTGTAATGAGGTGGATAGACCTAGAGTCTGTCATACAGAGTGAAGTAAGTCAGAAAGAGAAAGACAAATACCGTATGCTAACACATATATATGGAATTTTTTTTAAAAAATGTCATGAAGAACCTAGGGGTAAAACGTGAATAAAGACACAGACCTACTTGAGAATGGACTTGAGGATATGGGGAGGGAGAAGGGTAAGCTGTGACAAAGTGAAAGAGAGGCATGGACATATATACACTACCAAACGTAAGGTAGATAGATAGTGGGAAGCAGCCGCAGAGCACAGGGAGATCAGCTCGGTGCTTTGCGACCGCTTGGAGGGGTGGGATGGGGAGGGTGGGAGGGAGGGAGATGCATGAGGGAAGGGATGTGGGAACAGATGTATATGTATGACTGATTCACTTTGTTATAAAGCAGAAACTAATAAAAAAAAAAGACATAAGCAAAAAAAAAATCAATTATCAAAATAAAAGGCCCTAGGGACTTCCCTGGTGGCACAGTGGATAAGACTCTGCACTCCCCAATGCAGGGGGCCCTGGTTCGATCCCTGGTCAGGGAACTAGATCCCACATGCATGGCACAACTAAGAGTTCTCATGTCGCAACTAAGGAGCCCTGGAGCTGCAACTAAGAGCCCGCCTGCCACAACTAAGACCCGTTGCAAACAAATAAATAAATATTTTAAAAAAAAAGACAGTTTGGTACTGGCACAAAAACAGAAATGTAGATCAATGAAACAGGATAGAACACCCAGAGATAAACCCACACACATATGGTCACCTTATTTTTAATAAAGGAGGCAAGAATATACAATGGAGAAAAGATAATATCTTCAATAAGTGGTGCTGGGAAAACTGGACAGCTACATGTAAAAGAATGAAATTAGAACACTCCCTAACACCATACACAAAAATAAACTCAAAATGGATTAAAGACCTAAATGTAAGGCCAGACACTATAAAACTCTTAGAGGAAAACATAGGCAGAACACTCTATGATATAAATCACAGCAAGATCCTTTCTGACCCACCTGCTAGAGAAATGGAAATAAAAACAAAAATAAACAAATGGAACCTAATGAAACTTCAAAGCTTTTGCACAGCAAAGGAAACCATAAGCAAGACGAAAAGACAGCCCTCAGAATGGGAGAAAATATTTGCAAATTAAGCAACTGACAAAGGATTAATCTCCAAAATTTACAAGCAGCTCATGCAGCTCAATAGCAAACAAACAACCCAATCCAAAAATGGGCAGAAGACCTAAATAGACATTTCTCCAAAGAAGATATACAGATTGCCAACAAACACATGAAAGAATGCTCAACATCATTAATCATTAGAGAAATGCAAATCAAAACTACAATGAGGTATCACCTCACACCAGTCAGAATGGCCATCATCAAAAAATCTACAAATAATAAATGCTGGAGAGGGTGTGGAGAATAGGGAACCCTCCTGCACTGTTGGTGGGAATGTAAATTGAGACAGCCACTATGGAGAACAGTATGGACGTTCCTTAAAAAACTACAAATAGAACTACCATACGACCCAGCAATCCCACTACTGGGCATATACCCTGAGAAAACCATAATTCAAAAAGAGTTATGTGGGCTTCCCTGGTGGCACAGTGGTTGAGAGTCCGCCTGCCGATGCAGGGGACACGTGTTCATGCCCCGGTCTGGGAAGATCCCACAGGCCGTGGAGCGGCTGGGCCCGTGAGCCATGGCTGCTGAGCCTGCGCGTCCACAGCCAGTGCTCCACAACAGGAGAGGCCACAACAGTGAGAGGCCTGCGTACCGCAAAAAGAAAAAAAAGAGTCATGTACCACAATGTTCATTACAGCTCTATTTACAATAGCCAGGACATGGAAGCAACCTAAGGGTCCATCGACAGATGAATGGATAAAGAAGATGTGGCACATCTATACAATGGAATATTACTTGGCCATAAAAGGAAATGAAATTGAGTTATTTGTAGTGAGGTGGATGGACCTAGAGTCTGTCATACAGAGTGAATTAAGTCAGAAAGAGGAAAAACCATATACCGTATGCTAACACATATATATGGAATCTAAAAAAAAGAAAAAGGTTATGAAGAACCTAGGGGCAGGATGGGAAAATAAAGACGCAGACCTACTAGAGAATGGACTTGAGGACACAGGCGGGGGAAGGGTAAGCTGGGACAAAGTGAGAGAGTGGCATGGACATATATACACTACCAAATGTAAAGTCGATAGCTAGTGGGAAGCAGCCCCATAGCACAGGGAGATCAGCTCGGTGCTTTGTGACCACCTAGAGGGGTGGGATAGAGAGGGTGGGAGGGAGGGAGACGCAAGAGGGAAGAGATATGGGAACATATGTATACGTATAGCTGATTCACTTTGTTATAAAGCAGAAACTAACACACCATTGTAAAGCAATTATACTCCAATAAAGATGTTAAAAAACACAAAACATCACAGAAAATAAGATGCAGTATATTTATACAATGTAATATTATTCAGCCATAAAAAAGAATAAAATAATACCGTGGATGGGCCTAGAGATTATCATACTAAGTGAAGTAAGACAGAGAAAGACAAATATCATATAATACTGTTTATATGTGGAATCTAAGGGAAAAAAAGATACAAATGAACTCATTTACAAAACAGAAAGAGACTCACAGACATAGAAAACAAACTTATGGCTACCAAAGGGGATACGGGAGAAGGGATAAATTAAGAGGTTAGGATTAGCATATACACATTACTATATATAAAATATATAGCCAACAAGGACCTGAATCACTGTGCTGTACCCCTGAAAATAACACAGCATTGTAAATCAACTCTACTTCAATAAAAAATAAATTAATTTAAAAATACAAAAAAAAATAATAAGATGCAGCAGAAACTGCTGTTGAGGCTTCCCACTGCTAGAAGAGCTAAAGCACACCCATAAATAATTCTAGAACAGGCCCTTCTGAGGAGGGCAGAGATGTTTTATAGAGGAAGTGAGTTGTTTTTTTTTTTTTTTTTTTTTTTTTTTTTTTTTTTTTGCGGTATGCGGGCCTCTCACTGTTGTGGCCTCTCCCGTTGCGGAGCACAGGCTCCGGACGCGCAGGCCCAGCGGCCATGGCTCACGGGCTCAGCCGCTCCGCGGCATATGGGATCCTCCCAGACGGGGGCACGAACCCGTATCCCCTGCATGGCAGGCGGACTCTCAACCACTGCGCCACCAGGGAGGCCCAGAGGAAGTGAGTTTTGAGTTGGGACTCAAAGATGGGAGGACTCCATACGGTGGGGCGGAAAAACAAGAGCATCCTCAGAGGCAGGAAGTGTACACACAGTCTACACACTGAGGTGTAGTTTGTGACCAGATGGTGGTGGGTCCTTGAACTCCACACCTGGAAGTCTGAATGCTATTTCATAAGCAAAGGAAAGTCAGTGAAGTACGAGTGACACTTTCTGACGATGTTCTTGTGGCGATATGCAAAGTAGACTGAGTGAGATAGGGAACACCCAAGGTATGATTGTAGCCATCGAGCTGCAAAGGCGAGGCCAATGGACAGGATGGAGTTTTCTCTCAGAAGACACTTGCTGATTGAGTGCAAGGAGGGGTCGAACACTCTGCCAAGACTATGTCACCTACAGAAATAAAAAGACAGAGAAAGAGCCCAGGTAGCCCCAAGAAATCATTCTAAAGAGAAAAAGAGCCGTCCCCTATCCCAGTGGGAAAGTTCTATCAGCAGAGAAGAATGGGGGCCTGCAGTTCTCCTTTATTGCCTTCATATTCTCAGCTAAAGAACCATTAAACCCAGAAAAGAAAAAACATTAAATCCAAAGTGAAGAAGAATGAGCTACTCTAGTGAGCTACTCTAGTATATGCATGTCGGTTTGGAGAACCAAAATCTACCCTAGTTTAACTTTTTTCAAACAGCAGAGTGGATGGCTCTTCTTTGGTAGGACCATGCCTTTCCTTACAGCAAACTCTTTGCTAATCTTCTCTTGCTTCCTGCTTGGACTTTAATCATGGCAGTTCTTCATACACACACTTACTGCCACGCTGGTTCCCCTGGAACCCCACTGTCATTTAGCAGTAAGCATGTCCTCATATTTTGATCAAATTATTTCCAGTGAAGAACAAGGCAGTTCAATGGGACCATAGTCAGGGTCTTTACTATGCCATTTCTTTACAAGAACCCTCCTGTCAGTGTTTGTTTACTGTTTAAAATCACTTATAAGGAGCCATGGGCACCAAGGGTGAAACCCATAGTGTGTCCCTGAGGGGCTGTAAGGGGAGCTGATAAGAAAGGAAAAAAGTGCAATTCTGGGGGGCCCAGGAGTGTCGTCCCAGGTCAGAGTCAGCCATGTATGCACCCCCTCCTCCCAGACTCTCTGCTTGTCACCCGAGGGCTGACTGTTCCAAGGCCATCACTCGCATTGACACTTCAGTCCCAGGAAGAATCCCACAGGGTGAAAGAGTGCTGAAGAGTAGTGGAGGAGGTCTCAGGAGCACGGAGGCCAGAGCAGACTGAGGTTGGGAGAGGGGACCGGGTGAGGGGGAAGGCTGGCCTGGGAATGTACACAGCAGGGGAGACCCAGGAAAGGCCCAAGATTAAAACCTGCCCTGATACACCTTGACAAGGGGCCCCAGAGTTGGTATCATGCACTCTAAGTGGTCAGGGACCTGCTTTTCTAACACAGAATGGTGCCCAGATCTCAGCTTCACCATTCACTGTGCACCATTCACACTGCCAGACGGGGCCTTTGGCCACATGGGATTCACCCCCAGCAGAAAGAATTGAACTTCAGTACATGAGCATCATTTATTCAGCCTGGTCAGGCAAACGTATCACTGGTGGTTCCAGAAGCTCATCAAAAACAGCGCTTCCATTTCAGCCTTGACACATAACATTATCATATATGTTAATATCACAGGTGAAAGTCCATAAAGAGTGCCTTTGTCTTTTTTTTTTTTAAAGAATCAATTTTCTTCATTTATTTATTTTTGGTTGCGGTGGGTCTTCACTGCTGCACACAGGCTTTCTCTAGTTGCGTTGAGCAGGGGCTACCCTTCATTGCGGTGCACAGGCTTCTCACTGCAGTGGCTGCCCTTGTTGCAGAGCACGGGCTCTAGGCGCCCTCCCATATCCTTGACCAGCCCTTGGCTGCAGGTGAGCAAGAAGGAGAAAGCAGACGACTCTACTGATTCATAGTTGTCTACTGGCAGAAGGTCAAGGGGAGAGGGATCAGATAGGACTGGAGTGACCCTGAAAAAACATTTACGAGAAGAGAGGCATGTCGCAATCTGTGTTGTAATGGGAATTGGCAAGACTTATATTGCCAGACGTCCAAGTGTTCAGTTTTGAATTATGTTGAGATAGCTCTCCTTAAATCTTTGTTTAAAGGTTTCCTAATCTTGTACCCCCACCTCTCTTTCAACACAGTAGATAAATGCTAAATAGACAAGCTTCCCAGTTAGCCTCAGTTGACAGAGGAAAACAAAGCTGTCAGGTCATCTAAGATGCAGAGAGGAAACTGTGAAATGTCCACATGCACAGGCAGTACTCAGTGCCCACAAAGAGCCGGTGAGGGGCCCCGGGTTCCAGGGAACTCAGGAATACCGATGCTCTTCTCCTCCTCCAGGACTGGCAAGCACATCCTTGAGGACTATTTTCATGGAAACATCTTCTTCCACGTTCTTCTCCTTGCAGCAATATTTGTTCCTTTATCTGTAAAACAGGGCCCAGGACCTTCAGGGGCTCAATGCCTCCAAAATTCTAGCTGATCTTGACCCTTCCTTCTTACTGAGCTGTCAGTCTCTAGCCATTTCTTCTGTGTCCTCCTAAGAACCCCCCACCGCCCCATTGCAAAGCAGGAAACATTTAACTTAGTGGGAGAGCTATTAAGAGAGTGAAGGAGACCTATGTGGGAAAAAAGTAAGTGGACACTATCGGAAAGGGAATGCCAGGAGCCCAAGTGCTGGGTCTGGGCCTCTTCCTGGTTTCCAGATGGATGCCAACCTGACCTCAGAGGCATAGACCTGGGACAGACAAAAGCAAAAATGAAAAAGAATGTCACCGTTTGACTATCTTCCCAGAGTCTTTCATCTCTTCACCATAGTCTTAATAACCATCTGGTCCAAAATATTACCTTAAAAATGTGTTGAAAATATGCCACTTTCAAAAACTCATGCAACTGCCACTGTGGAAAATAATATGCTGGTTCCTCAAAATATTGAACATAAAATTACCATATGATCCAGCAATTCCACTTCTGCTTATATACCCATAAGAATTGAAAGCAGGGACTCAAACAGATATTTTTACACCCATGTTCACAGCAGCATTATTTGAAATAGCCAAAAGGTAGAAATAACCCAAATGTCCATCGACAGATGAATGAATAAACAAATGAATGGAAAAACAAAATGTGGCATATACATATGATGGAATATTATTCAGCCTTAAAAGGGAAGTAATTTCTAATATATGTTATAACATGGATGAATCTTGAAGACATTATGTTAAGTGAAATAAGCCAAACACAAAAGGACAAATACGGTATGATTTCACTAATATGAGGTACCTAAATGTCTTAATCCATTCAGGCTGCTATAACAAAAATACCACAGATTGGGTGGTTTATAAACAACAGAAACTTATTTCTCACAGTTCTGGAGGCTGGGAAGTCCAAGATTAAGATGCTGGTTAATTTGGTGTCTGGTGAGAGCTCGATTTCTGGTTCACAGACTGCCTTCTTCCCACTGTGTTCCCACATGGCAGAAGGGGCAAGGGAGTTCTCTAGGGTCTCTTTTATAAGGGCACTAATTCCAATCATGAGAGCTGTACCCTCATGACCTAATCACCTCCCAAAAGTTCCACCTCCAAATACCATCACATTGGGGATTAGGTTTCAACATTATGAATTTTTGTCGGGACACAAACATGGTGGTTGCCAGAGGCTGTGGGGAGGGAGGAATGGGGAGTACCTGTGTAATAGGGACAGAGTTTCAGTTTGGGAAGATGAAAAGAGTTCTGGAGATGGATGGTGGTAATAGTTGCACAACAATGTGAATGTACTTAATACCAGTGAACTGTACACTTAAAATGGTTAAGATGGTAAATTTTATCTTATGTGTATTTTACCACAATTAAAAATAAAACCAGAAAATAAAAAAGAAACCCCTGATGACCCCCCATCTTCCTCCAGCTACCCCCATTCCCCAGCTCTGCACAATTCCAACTCCCCTCTTTTGACATTGTGTCACATTTACATTTTACCCCACCATTTGACCAAAACCGCTTTGATGACGTCAATGGTGATGTCACTTTTCCATCCTCATCTTACTAGACTTAGCAGTATTTGATACAGGTAATTACCCTACCCCCTTCCACACTTTTCTTCAGGTCCTCTGGGTTTCTCCCTACCCCACTGGCACTCCCTCTCAGCCTCCTGTGCTATGTGTCTCCAACACAGCTATCCACTGGCAGAGTCGAGCCCAGCTTCAGTCCTTGATCTCTGACTACTCTGTCTACACTCACTCCTGAGGAATCTCATCCACTCTTACAGTTTAAATGCCACCTATAAACTAATGATTCACAAAGTATATTCCTCTCACGTTGAGCTTCTCACCTCAACTCCATTCTCACGTTTCCAATACTCTACCAGACGGCTCCTCTCAAATGTTGGATCTTAAACTGGAAAATCAAAAAGCAAACTCCTGGAATATTATTCAGCCATTAAAAAAAGAATGAAATCTTACCATTTGTGACAACATGGAAGAACCTGGGGGGTATGACGCTAAGTGAAATAAATCAAACAGAGAAAGACAAATACTATATAATTTCACTTATACGTGGAATCTACAAAAACAAATGAACAAACAAAACAAAACAGAAACGGACTCATAGATACAGAGAACAAACTGGTGGTTGTCAGACGGGGGAGGGCGCAAAATAGGTAAAAGGGATTAAGAGGTACAAACCTCCAGCTATAAAATAAGTAAGTCACAGCAGAGGGAATATAGTCAAGAATATTGTAATAACTCTGTACGGGGACAGACGGTAACTAAACTTGTCACGGTGATCACTTCATAATGTATAAAAATATCAAATCACTATTGTATACCTGACACTAGTATAATATTGTATCTGTTATAATTCAATTTTTAAAAAGCAAATGTCTGATTCCTGCCCCCCCAAAAAAACCCAGTGCCCCCTGGATCTTCTTTTCCTCAGTGAAAATCAACTTTTTTCAAATCTCATCTACCTTTGATGACCCTCTTCTCCTCCATTCTAAATCGATCTGTCAGCAAACCTTGTTGTACCTGCCTTTAAAGTAAATCCAGAATGTAGCCACTTCTCATCACCTCCATCACTATCAGGCCAGTGCAAACCACCGCAAACTGCCAGCCTCCCTCCCTCCCTCCCTGAATCATTACACGAGCCTCTTCCCTCTTCTCTCCGCTTCTGCCCTTGCATTAGGTGCCCCTCCCCGAATCTAATCACAACATCACCACCTGAATAATCTTTTTAAAGCTTAAATGAAATCATGTCACTCCTTTGTTTAAAATCCCTCGGTGCCTTTCCCTCTCAAAACACTTAAAATGACCCAAATACTTAGCACAGCCTGAAGTCTCTCACCACCTGCACCACCGCCACCCAGCCCGCGGCCTCCTCGGCCAAGAATCATCCCAGCTCCACCCACACTAGGTGTCCAGCTCCTGTCTCAGGAGGCCTTCACAGGCTGTCCCCTTGGCTTGGAATGTGCTCCCCCACGACTCCTCCTGGCTCGATCCCTCACCCCTTCTGACCTCTACTCAGGCTACCTTCACAGCCAGCTTTTCCTGACCACTTTGTTTAAGGCTGTCAGCTCCCTCCCTCCTCATTGCGCCCCCCCCTTTCAGTCTTCTCTGCTCTGCCTGTGTTTCCAGGGCACTGATAACTTTCTCTCATTTGATACATTTTTAACTTGTTTATTTGTTTATTTTCATTCCCCCACCCCTCACTGAACATAAGCTCTAAACAAGCCAGGACTTTTCTCTGTTTTATTCACTGCTTGATGCCCAATGCTGAGACCCAGAGGAGGGCCTCAACAGGTATTTGTTCAACAAATGCATGAATAAATCATGACTCTCTTTACTTTTTCTCTTTCTTTATATCTTCTTTCCTATAATTTCCATTGCTTTTTATTTTTGCTCTATCTATAGGGATCGCTCCAGTGTTACTTTCTCTGCCTCAGATTTCAGAGTCCCTTTGTCACTCATTACTTCCAGTGAGTTTTGTTTTAATTTGCCCCATTGTGGATTTTTTTATTTCCAAGAACACATCCTTGTTCTCCTACTGTTCCTTTTTCATAATTGCCTACACGTGTGCTTAATCAAAGCACTAGCTCCTAAACACCTTCTGAGACCACAGACAAGAATTGTGTAGAGGCGCTTCCGTTTTCTACATTAACTATTTGGGTCGGGGTCCTTTGATTACCTGGCTAGACCCCTCCTTACGCACTGCTGGCTCACAGAGCCACCCAGTGGTTCTTTGTGGCCCATCCACATTAGTGAACAGAGGCCTTGATTGATCACTTGGAGCCAGAAATCAGACATCTGGCTCCAAGTTCTTTCTCCCACTGGGAGCTTCCCCACTGGGGCCTCACTGCCCACCTGTCTGATGCTGGGGTAAAATAGATGGTCTTTTAATTCCCTTTCCAGATTCTGCAGTTGGTGAGTCCATGAGCAACATACTTAACAGCATTTGATAGCTACTGGATAATTTTCTTACCACCAAGGTAATTATCAAGGTAATTCCACTTCCTCATCATCACCATCATACGACATTTATAAGGGGCCTTGCCAAGCATGGTGTGGAAATCAGAGTTTCAAAAAATAAAAATGATGCTTATTGAGTGCCACTGCATCCAAAGTTTTAGGTTTGTCAAGAGATACAATCCTTGTTCCTATGAAGCTTAAATACTCATTGTGTAGTGTTCCAGTTACCCACATCTGTGGACCAAACAAATCAAAACTCGGTGGGTAAAAACAAAAACCACTTTATTATATCCCACAGCTTCTTGGCTTAGAAATCTGGCAGTTTGGCTGGGTGATTTTTCTGTTCTACATGAATAGCAGAGGTCACTTGGTGGTATTCAGGTGGCAGGTGACTCTTGACAGGACCAAGCTGGTTTCACTCACACATCTAGCAACTTGGAAGAGATGGGGGAAAGCTCAGCTGGGACTGTCAGTCAGAGCTCCTACACATGCCCTCTCCAGCATAGCAGTCTCACAGTAACTGGACTTCCCAAATGGTGCCTGAGGATTCCAGAGTGGGTGTTCTGGTAAACAAGGCAGAATGCATGGCCTTTTGTGACCTAGTCTCAGAGTCACATAGCATCACTTCTGTCATATATTACTGTTCATAGCAGCCCACTCAGATTCAAGGAAAAGGGACATAGTCACCATCTCTCAATGAGAAGAATGTCAAAGAATTTACAGCTATCTTTTAAAATCTCCACAGGAGGGCCTCCCTGGTGGCGCGGTGGTTGAGAGTCCGCCTGCCGATGCAGGGGACACGGGTTCGTGCCCCGGTCTGGGAGGATCCCATATGCCGCGGAGCGGCTGGGCCCGTGAGCCACGGCCGCTGGGCCTGCGCATCCGGAGCCTGTGCTCCGCAACGGGAGAGGCCACAACAGTGAGAGGCCCGCATACCGCAAAAAAAAGAAAAAAAAAAAAAAAAAAAAAAAAAAAAAAATCTCCACAGGAAGCAATAATACACAGAAAGGAAACTCTTTAAAAGAACTATCTTAAAACGGAACTTCTTAAAGACAACTTGACCTATACATGAATGTTTGTAGCAGTTCTATTCATGGTCACTAACAACTGGAAATAATCCAATATCCTTCAGTGGCTGAATGGATAAACAAACTGCAGTACACCCATAGGATGGAATACTACTTAGCAATAAAAGACACACATTACTGATACATACAACAACTTGGATGAATCTCAAAGGTAATATGCTGAGTAAACAAAGTCAGTCTCAAAGTTTACGTACTCTGCGAATCCATTTATATGACATTCTCAAAATGATAAAATTTTTAGTGACAGAGGACACTTCACGGGTACCAGGAGCGAGGGTGAAGGGATGGTGTGCCTGGAAAGGACCAGCACCAGGGAGTTTCTGGAGTGATGAACAATTCTGCATCCTGATTGTGGTGAATGTATACATATATTAAAACTCATAGAACTGTACACTGCCCAAAAAAGTCACATTTACTGTATGTTAATTTTTTTAATAAAATAAAATAACTTTGAGTCAAGTAACAATTAACTTGTTCTGGACTTAAAACATGAACGCTGAAGGAATTCTGAAAAGGAGACTGATCAGTTGTGCAAGGAACGTGTGTGCTGGGGAAGGGATGCAATCCTGTCTCATGCTCTCTGCCCCCTCACCAAGGGCTCACTCTAGTCATGCTGACCTGAATCAGCCATGTCCTGCCACGTCCGACAGGCACAGAGGCAGAGGCACAGAAAGATTCAGGAACCTGCAGAAGTCACACGCCAAGTCGGCAGCTCTGGTTGCCAGTAACCTCCTGCTTACCAGAGCTCCTCACCGCCACGTGAGCACTAACAGCCAGCACAGGGACACCAGCCAAAACTCCTCCACAACCCTCCCCAAGTTTCATTTTTCTGCAATTAAAACATTTGTCAAAGAGGATTTAATCCTGGTGTTGTAAAGTGCTATGTCAAACAGATTTGGTTCAATATTTTTAAACGTTCTGCGAAATGGCTATTCCCAACAGTAATTCAACTAAGTTACCATGGCTTTAAACAAAAACAGCAACTAAAAAGATCATATTTTGACGTACCAGGAGAAATCATTTTGAACCACAGTCATGAATTCCCTTGCAAAAAAAAAAAAAAATTAAGTCCAACTGTAAAAGAGCTCCCTAAAATGAAGCCTCAGGAAATCTATAAGTCAGAGGAGGGACAAATGCAAAGGAAAGCAAATCTATGGTATTAATATGAAACTATTGACAAGAGTGGTTTTTTGGGAAATCCTCAACTCGTTTCACCTCCATTTCTATCCACCACACTTTGCTTGTATTTCCCCTGTGGATCAGGAGTAGTAGTCTGAAAAATAGTGCTTATGGTAAATTCAAATTGTAAAGTAGATAGGTAGTTCTACAAGTCAACATGTATGTGTAAGCAGTATAAGTTCATCGATATGGAAGAGCATTTGCTAAATATTAGAACAAATTGTGGGCTGAGGAGGTGCAGGGAAGAGATGGGGAAGCAATGCGTAATGTTAGTGGGGAGCATGGAGGGCCGGGAGGAGAACATGGCAGCAGGGAAACATGGCAGCAGGGAGAACGTGTAGGGTGCAGAACATGGCAGGAGGCCCCACAAACACGCAGGGAGCCATGTGCCATTTCCCTGACCCACTCAGCCTGGTGGCCCAGACTCTTGGACATCATGCCCTGACTACACCCAGATGAGAAGATGTACATCTCCCACCACCCACCAAAAACGGACCACTCCACCTTCGGTTTCCCCAAGGGCCACCCTTGCTACCTTCCCTCCCTGGGAGCTCCCGCAAAGCACTCACATCACCACTGCATCTGTGAGGTTGGGCCTTTTCCTTGGCCTCATGTCTTCATTTTTATATATGTGTTGGCTCGTTTGTTACTGGCAAATAAAGAATAAATGAGGAATAAACAATCTTTTAAAGAAACTAAGTTATGCCCTTTGTTCTTGGTCCCCACATCATCTTAGGGGAGATCTGTTTGTTACCAAAGGTATAATTAAGAATCTCCTATAGGTTTTTTTGTTTACCCAATACACATATGTAGCATTCAGGGGTGTGGGGGGTATGGGGAGACAGGAAAAGGCACCAAGAGGGTCATATTGTGATGATGGGAGGCATAGTCAAGAAGAACATTTAACCCTCACTGTGGTTCCAGGTCCAGATAACATCATAAGCCAACAAGTAAAATAACTCCTACAGGAATCATAAGGATAAAATAGAAAAAAACAGTGTCCTGAGAGGTTTTATCTTTTTCTTTTCTTTTTTTATTTTTGGCTGTGCAGCACAGCATGTGGGATCTTAGCTCCCCCACCAGGGATGGAACCCATGCCCCCTGCATTGGAAGCCGGAGTCTTAACCACTGGATTGCCAGGGAAGTCCCAGTTTGTCAATTTTTTTCTGGGAGGTTTTAATGTACCTATTTTAATATACATTTTTAACAGATCAAATACATAAAAATGAAGATGAAAAGGATCAAAATAATGTATATAATCAGTCCTTGGTTCAGAAAGCATTCATGTTACTTTTTGCCATCTATTTCAGAATAGTACTTTAGAGGAGCTAACAATTAGTCATGTTTTCAATTCTAAATCTTCATAATAAAACTCACCTCTCTGCTCAGCCTGCCTATGACATCTCCTGGAGAGACGCACAGCAATAGCTCAGTAGTATCCAGTAAAATCTACACAGGGAGGCAATGAAGTACACAGACCCTGGGATGGAGCTGAATGCACCTGGGTCCAGCCCTGTCACTAAGAGCGCGACCTTGGGCATCTCTCCCTACTTTAGTCCTATTTAAAATGTGGAAATGACGGTCTTAGCCTCAAAACGTTATGGAGCCAACTGAATGAAAGCTTATATAGTAAGTGCTGTTATTAAATACATACATAGAGTTTAAGTCTATCCACACTGGGAATAATTGAAATATTTACCCCCTTTGGGGACTATGTTATAGGTAAAAGCCAAACTTACTCCTTGTAAATTCGTAAGTATGAAATGCTGTACACGTAAAATGTTTATTAGAGTGTCCAACAATGAGTATATGCACAGTAAATGTTAGCCAATAGTCACTAATGATCTGGGGCTTAAAAACACTATTAAAAAAAGAAACAATTCAAAAGAAGAAATGATTAGTTTGCAAGATTTGTAACTTTTGGGTTATAAGTGAGGGGGCATCAAAAGGGAAGTAGAAGAAGTCTTACACTCAGAAAATTACAGAGAATAATTCTCTGTGTTACTTGGGAGCTTTAACATGCATGTAAGAGAAAGCTCACCTCAACTTGTCTCAAAAACAATTAAAACACATAACTGGAGGTCCAAGAGTTAAGACGGCTCCGGAACTGGTTGACCCAGGGACTCTCTGATGCCATGAAGTTCTAAGTTTCTATCTTTCTGCCACAGCGTTAGCTCCGTCTCCTCCTCATGACTGCAGTCTGGTTGCTTGTAAAAACTAAAACTACAGGCTTCTTCATTCTCACCTAAAGGAGGGTGCACTATTCCAACAAACACTTCTGGTCTCCTGCCCCAGAAAGCATGGCCAAGCGAGAGCTAGTGTCAATCCACAGCAAGAACTGGAATGGGTCCTCAGCTTCATCCCAAATGGTAGAAAACAGAAAAGGGGAAAAATTCAAGAGATAATGTGGGCAATAACAAATGCCAAATAGTTAACCACTGGGTCTGCTGTCTCCCTGAGTGGGTTTTTCAGGATGCAAACAATGGATAGCTAATTAACTGTGTCCATTACACACATCCGCTGATTCTTTGAGACACATTCACCACATCCAAGGGGACAAATTTTGCCAAGAGGATGGTCAGTGAGCTATTCTGTCAGAAACCATTTGCTGATCTATTTAAATATCCACAGAGATTAACTGGCTTCTCATGTGATCCCTTTTAGTCCACTGTTTCTGTGCTGGGTACCATGAAAATCCAGTTTGATTGTTCCATTGGGCTCAAAATGGAGATATGGCCCAGAAGGCCATGGACTTGCTCTGCCTGAGACTGATACAGGGTCAGGAGGCCCAGTGCTGACCTAGGCCTGGGCTGTACTCCATCTTTTGTACTTCCTCAAATTAGCAGTCCTGATTTCATAAATTACACAGTTTTCTCAGTTCATCCAAAATTCTGACAAAACATTTTTTTCCCAAGCCTGGTTTATTTCCAAAGGTGAAAAAGTCTAAATTATAAAACATTGCCAACGTCTCAACAAAAGTAAACAAGGGAGAATTAGGTGAAAAATCATGGAAGTTTATAAAAACTCCTACACAGAATGAAGAATCCCCAAGGGCAATTTGTCTGGTTTAAATTAATAACTTATGCTATGATTAAAACACCATTTGTACGAATCCTTCAGTGACTCCACATAATGAGAAAGGTCAAAGCTTGACCGCATGCGTTTATGGTTTGGGGCCCTGCTCACATTCTTTCATTTGGAACGAGAGGTCTCCTAACTTTGCCTGGATGCTGTGTGCTATCAGCACAGAAGCATGTACCTCCTGGATTCTCAGGAACCTCGAACTCCACTTCTAGCCTGGAGTGATAATAGCTATGGCCCCTGCACCTTTTTATTTAAAATTCACAAAAACAATATAAATATCTGCAAGATATAAATAAAGAGCTGAAGATAGAGTGAGGTATTTCTTAAATGACAGGCAGAATCACTCAGACAATCAGGGCTTAGAGGAAACATTAATTTAAACCAGAAGCATTTACTACTCTCTTGGGAACAATGAAGGGTCATTGTCACATCTGTTTAGTGGCATCTATTTACCTTTTCAATCACTGCACTCAGTGGCCCTCAGAGAAGAGTTTTACAACTTCTCAAGATTGTGCTTTCTGGCATCCATCCGGGAGATCACAAGGTTACTTTGTTTCCACCTTAGTAACAGGGTGAATAATGTTAACAGATTTTTTTGTTGTTGAGCTATCCTTGCATGCCTTCGTCAGAATGCACTATTCTTTCTTTAAGAACATTGTTTGGGGACTTCCTTGGCAGTCCAGTGGTTAAAGACTTTGCCTTCCAATGCAGGGGATTTGGGTTCAATCCCTGGTTGGGGAGCTAAGATCCCACATGCCTTGTAGCCAAAAAAAACAAAACACAGAATGAAAGCAATATTGTAACAAATTCAATAAAGACTTTAAAAACGGTCCATGTTATTAAAAAAAATCATTGTTTGATTTGTTAACATTTCAACTGAGATTTTGCACCTTTGTTTATGAGTGAGATTAACCTATACATTTTCCTTTTAATGCTGTTCTTTAGTCTAATGTAGGATCAGGATTATGTTCACTGTTTAGAAAAAGATGAGGACTGCTTCATTTTTTTTCTGTATTCTGGAACAGATTAAACTACAGAAATTATCCATCCCTTGAAAGATAGTGACTATTTTAGCAGTATATCTTGGACCACTTTTTCAATTTCTTCCATTATTTGGGGGGAATTTTTGGACCCTTCTTGAATCAAATTGAGAAACTTAGTTTCCCAGAATTTGTTCTTTCCATCTAGATTGTTTAAAAGCTTTTATAAAGGATTTCTTCTTTTTATTTTTTTATTATTATTTTTTTTTCTTTTGGCCATGCTGCACGGCTTGCAGCAGAAGCACACAGTCCTAACCACTAAAACACCAGGGAATTCCCATGGATTTCTTCTTTTTAAAAATACCTTAACTTGGGACTTCCCTGGTGGTCCAGTGGTTAAGACTGTCCTCCCAATGCAGGGGGCCCGGGTTCAATCCCTAGTCAGGAAATGAGATCCCACATGCCCACATGCCGCAACTAAGACCTGGAGCAGCCAAATAAATAAATAAATATTAAAATACCTCACCTTTCATGAATCACACTGTGTTTCTCATTCTTCAGTGCTAATATTATTGGTTTTCTCTTTTTCTCTTGACTACTGTCAAGTTGGCCTATTTTGGTATTTTCAAAGAATCATCTTTTTTCTTTCATTTCTCAATCTTCATTAATTTGTGAGTTATTGTTGTTTAATGAGTCCTTCCTACTACTGTATTTTGTTAAATTTGGAGGTTTTTTTTTTTTTTTTTTTTTTTTGCGGTACACGGGCCTCTCACTGTTGTGGCCTCTCCCGTTGTGGAGCACAGGCTCCAGACGCGCAGGCTCAGCGGCCATGGCTCACAGGCCCAGCCGCTCCACGGCATGTGGGGTCTTCCCGGACCGGGGCACGAACCCGTGTCCCCTGCATCGGCAGGCGGACTCTCAACCACTGCACCACCAGGGAAGCCCCTAAATTTGTTTTTTATTTTATTTTACTTTATTCTTTTACCTCCTTGACTTTTTGCCTTATCTTTTCTTATCTAATAAATACAATTAAAGGCAGGGGGACTTCCCTGGCAGTTCAGTGGTTAGGACTCCACACTTCCACTGCAGGGAGCATGGGTTCGATCCCTGGTCAGGGAACTAAGATCCCACATGCCGTGTAACATGGCCAAAATAAATAAATACATGCATACATAAGTAAAAACTAAAAATAAAAATAAAGGCAGGAACACTCTTCTGAGTTACATTTAGACACAACATGTCATGCTGTTGGTAGTTTTCACTTTTAAATACTCTGTACTTTCTAATTGATATTCTCTATAGTCAAGAGTTGTTTAGAGGTGTGGCCAGGATGGCAGAGTAGAAAAACCCTGAGTTCACCTCCTACAAGCACACCAAAATCACAACTGTTTACAGAGCTACTATTTATGAGAACAATCTGAAGACTAGCAGAAAAGATTGTCCACAATTAAAGATATAAAAAAGGAACTATAACTAGAAGAGTAAAGGGGGCAGAGATGTGGTATAGTCAAGAATCATACCCCTGGGTGGGTGACGCACATATGGGAGATAATCACAATTGCACAGGTTCTCCCCAAGTAGCAAAGAGTCTAAGCCTCATGTCAGGTTCCCCAAGCCTGGGGCTCCTACACCAGCAATACGAGCCCCCAGAATGTCTGGATTTGAAGACCCGCAGGGCTTGTATATGAGAGAGCCAGAGGGCTATAGGAAACAGAGACTTTGCTCCCAAAGGGCACACACAAAAATCTCACACACTAAATCCCAGTGCAGAGGCAGTAATTTAAAAGGTTTCTGGGTCAGATCCACTTGCTGATCTTGGAGAGCCTCTCGGAGAGGCAGGAGACAACTGGGACACCCCCTGTGGATACATGGTGGCAGCCATTTGGGGGAACCTATTCTACCACAAGGATACTGGTGTTGACAAGGGCCATTTTGGAGTCTTCTCTCTAGCCTATTAGTACCAGAGGGCCAGCACCAGTCCCAGAATCTCCAGGCCAAGGAGCCAGCCTCTCAGGGACCTGGCCCCTTCTACCAGTGGGCCAGCACCAGCCCTGGGACCCCAGAGCCCTGCAGCTAGCCACCCCAAGAGCTGGTCCCATTCACCAGCAGGCCAGCACTAGCCTGGGGCTCCCCAAGTCCCACAGCCAACCACCCTGGGACAAGGACCCTCCCACCAGTGGACCAGCACCAGCCCCAGGATCCCCTTGGCCCTGCAGCAAGCCACCCTGGGACCTAGCCCTGTCCATCAGTGGGCCAGCAGCCACCACACGAGACAAGGCCTGGCAAGCAACCGAGCCAGGGGCCAGCCCCACCTACCAGTACACCAACAGTAGTTGGCCCCACCATAACAGAAGGGACCACACAGCCCACACGGGGGAACTGCTAGAGAATACGGCTCTGGTGACCAGACTGGAGTATGCTGCTGAGCCCCATAAGAAGTCTCCTAAATAAGGCCACTTCTCCAAGATCAGGAAACATAACCAACCCACCTAATATACAGTAATAAACCCAGAGAATTAGGCAAAATGAGGCAACAGAGGAATATGCTCCAAAGGAAAGAACAAGATAAAACCTCAGAAGAAGAACTATGGGAAGTGGAGATAAGAAATCTACCCAAAAAGAGTTCAAGGTAATGATCATAAAGATGCCCAACAAACTTGGGAGAAGAGTAGATGAACATAGAGAGAAGTTTAACAAAGAGTTAGAAAATAGAAGGTAGATACATATATACAATGGAATACTACTCAGCCATAAAAAAGAATGAAATAATGCCATTTGCTGCAACACGGATGCAACTAGAGATTAGCATACTAAGTGAAGTAAGTCAGTAAGACAAATACTATATGATATCACTTTATGTGGAATCTAAAATGTGGCACAACAACTACTGAAGCCCGCGCACCTAGAGCCCATGCTCCGCAACAAGAGAAGCCACCACAATGAGAAGCCCACACACTGCAACGAAGAGTAGCCCCCACTCGCCGCAGCTAGAGAAAGCCCGCGTGCAGCAACGAAGACCCAACGCAGCCAAAAATAAATAAATAAATTTATTTAAAAATAATAAAATAAAATAAAATATGGCACAAATGAACTTATTTACAAAACAGAAACAGATTCATAGACATAGAGAACACACTTGTGGTTGCCAAAGGGGAAGAGGGGAGGGAAGAGGGATGGACTCAGAGTTTGGGGTTGGAAGATGCAAACTATTACATTTACAATGGATAAACAACAAGGTCCTAATGTACAGCACAGGGAACTATATTCAATATCCTGTGATAAACCATAATGGAAAAGAATATAAAAAAGAACGTCTCTATGTGTATAACTGATTCACTTTGCTGTACAGCAGAGATTGGCACAACATTGTAAACCACCTATACTTCAATAAAAAAAAAGAAAAGAAAGAAAAGAGAAAGAAGAACCAAAGAGAGCTGATGAATACAATAACTGAAATCAAAAATACACAAGAAGGTATTAAGTAGGTTAGATGATACAGAGATCAGCTAACTGGAAAACAGAGTAGTGGAAATCACTGAAGCAGAACAGAAAAAAGAAAAAGGAATTTTAGAAAATGAAGATCATTTAAGAGACCTCTGGGACAACATCAAGCATACTAATATTCACATTATAGGGGCCCCAAAAGGAGAAGAGATAGAGAAAGAGGCAGAGAACTTATCTGAAGAAATAATAGCTAAAAAATCCCAAAACCTGGGAAAGAGAACAGACATCCAGGTCCAGGAAACACAGAGAGTCCCAAACAAGGTGAACCCAAAGGGGTCCTCACCAAGACACATTATAACTAAAATGGCAAAAATTAAAGATAAAGAGAGAAGCTTAAAAGTAGCAAGAGAAAAGCAACTAGTTACATACACAGGAATTCCCATAAAACTGTCCCCTGACTTTTCAGCAGAAACGTCGCAGGCCAGAAGGGAGTGCCACAATACATTCAAAGTGATGAAAGAAACAACCTACAACCAAGGATACTCTACCCAGCAAGGCTTTCATTCAGATTTGAAGGAGAAAGAAAGAGTTTTACAGACAAGAAAAAAACTAAAAGAGCTCAACACCACTAAAGCAGCTTAACAGGAAATGTTAAAGGGACTTCTCTACGTGGAAAGAGAAGGCCACAACTAAAAATATATAAATTACAAAAGAACAAATTTTATTGGTAAAGGCAAACATAGGATAACCTTAATAGTTAGTAGGAAGGTTAAAAGACAAAGTAGTAAGATCATCTACATAATAATTAAGGGACACACAATACCCAGAAATGAACCCATACTTATATGGTCAATTAATCTATGACACAGGAGAAAGAATATACAATGGGGAAAAGGCAGCCTCTTCAATAAATGGTGTTGGGAAAACTGGACAGCCACATGCAGAAAAAAACCGAAGTGGACTACTTTCTCACACCATCTACAAAAATAAACTCAAAATTAATTAAAGACTCAAATGTAAGGTCTGAAAACATAAAACTTTTAGAAGAAAACATAGGTAGTGCACTCTGTGACATTGGTCTTAGTAATATTTTTTTTGGATATGTCTCCTCAGGTAAGGGAAATAAAAGGAAAAATAAACAAATTGGACCATATGAAACCTTTGAATAGCGACATTTTATCAACAACAAAATGTGCTGATAAAGAACGTGGCACTGGAAAAGAACATGCGTGTATCTTGTTTATTAAATATTATAGTACATCAATAATATTAATTATATTATTCAAACTATTTGACTTCTTACATATTTGTTGTCACTATTCTGGCAATTTTCTGAAAGATGTGCAAAAACACTCATGATTAATGCATCTTAATAGGTTTTTCAACTTTTGCAATATGAACAATGGCCCCGATAATTATAAAAATGCAAAAAAAGTTCAATAAGATGGATTTATAGATGGACAGTAGAAAGATTGATAAGTTTTAATAAAGCAAATACAGCAAAATGTTCATTGTAGACTCTAGATGGTTTATATACAGGTGTTCACTGTATAATTCTTTCAACTTTTCTGTTTGAACATTTTCATAATAAAATGTTCAAAAGAAACAAAATTTTAAAACCAACTTCACTAATGTGTGCTTTAAGAATGGCCACCAGCTAAAGTCCTCAAAGCAAGTTAACTTGTCTTCATCACCCACAGACATTACAGAATGCAATTGATGCAAGAAAATGTAACATCACTGTCTTGCATATAAACACTCAAACTTAAAATCTAGCTAGAATAACATCAGCAATTAACACTTATTTAATGTTTACTCTGTGCCAGAACATGTATTATCTCATTTTTATCTTCACGACAGCCCCATGAGGTAATAACTAATATCACCATTTTATAGGTGAGAAAACTGAGGCTCATAAAAGTGAAGGAGGTTTTCTAAGTCTGGACAGTCTATCAGTGGCAGAGCCAGGATTCACACTCAGATCCATGTGACTCTATGACTAACATCGTTCAGCCATAGACTCTGCAGACCTGCTGTGTCAATACAGCAGCCACTAGCTACAAGCAGCTGCTGAGCACCAGAAATGGAATAAGTCTGAATTGACATGTGCTCAGAGTATAAAAGACACACCAGCTTTCTAAGACTTGGAACAGAAAAAAGAAAATAAAATATTTCTGATCATTTTTAATGTTATGTGTTGAAATAATATCTTGTATATATTGGGTTAAAACGTTTTTTTTAAATTTTTTTTTTTTAGTAAATTTATTTTATTTATTTATTTTTGGCTGCATAGGATCTCTGCTGCTATGTGCGGGCTTTCTCTAGTCGCAGCGAGCGGGGGCTACTCTTCGTTGCAGTGCGTGGGCTTCTCATTGCGGTGGCTTAGGCACACAGGCTTCAGTAGTTGTGGTAGGTGGGCTCAGTAGTTGTGGCTCACAGGCTCTAGAGCGCAGGCTCAGTAGCTGTGGCGCACGGGCTTAGTTGCTCTGTGGCATGTGGGATCTTCCCAGACCAGGGCTCGAACCGTGTCCCCTGCATTGGCAGGAGGATTCATAACCACTGCACCACCAAGGAAGCCCCAAAAACATATTTTTTAATTAATTTTAACTACTAGAAATTTTTAATTGTATATGTAGCTCACATTAAATTTCTACTGGACAGTGCTAGTCTAGACCCATCTGACTCTGAAATGAATTGTTTTGTGTTTCTTTCCTCTGATTTAAGTCAACAGCCTCCTTGTGACAAAAATAATACAAAAGGAGGTAGTGAAAAGAATCACCTTAAGAGCACGTTGTGCCAGCCTGAACCCCAAGGAAGGGGGACAGTGTTGTCATATGAGGGACAGTGGAGGCAAGCATGTTTGGACTGGCAGGCAGGTGACATGGAAGGACTTGTTTTACCTACAGGAGGGGTTCTCGTGTGAAGATCAAATAGACCAGCATACATGAGGCATCTCCTACATTACAAAACATCACCCAGTGTGGAATTTGCTGGTTACTGAATGCCTGCTACATGCAAGCTTCTCTAATGTTGGCTGGATTCACAGAGGCTCACAGTTGTTTAGTAACATTGACTTTCCCTCCCTGCTCATCACCACCTCCACTGCACTGAAGTGTGAAAAGAAGAAAGAGTAGAACCCCAGAGCACATAAGATAAGGCAATGCCTCCATTGATACATCTGGCCCCTTGGCTCCGGAGCCCCAGCACACTGTGCCCCGTGCCCCGTCTCAGAAATCTGAGCTCAGAAATCTGAGGCCAACACTGGGACAGAGGACACATGAAGGGAAGTAACAGCCTTAGGTATATTGGTGCCAGATTGTGAATTTCTTTGGAGTCTATCCTGAAGGAAATAGGAAACCACTGAAGGTGCAGCAATGAGAGGCAAATTAACATCGGATGGCAAGAGGAACACCATCATGGAATTTAATTGAAAAAGACTGAAAACTTTGCTAGTTTTCCAGGAGTGTATGCCAAATGTGACACTTTAGCAAGACGGGAGACTGCTGCACACCGCCAGAAAGGGCCTCCGGTGAGACTGCTAAATCCTTCCTCTAGATGTTGAATTTCACCATAACCCCACTTCTAACATCCTTTCCGTTTCTAAAATTCCCTGACCCTCTCATGCTGTAATGTCATGGTTGTTTTTTGTTCATTTTTTCCTCATGTTTCTGAAGAAGAACAAATGATAGAATATTTACTGATTATATGTAAGCCACAGAATATACACACAGGTGAGTATATTATAATTAAAATAACCATCTAAATGCACACTAAATATTTCTGTTCCAATTATATATCATATAGAAAATAGCATTACTTCCATTCTATGTTTCAAATTAAATGAAATTGTCCAAAATATTGCGGCTGTCATGGTTGTCATGCTAAACAAAATTGGGTTTTTTTAAATCTCTTTTTTTTTAATTGAAGCATAGTTGCTTTACAATGTCATGTTAGTTTCAGGTGTGGAGCACAGTGATTCAGTTATATTGGGTTGGCCAAAAAGGTCATTCGCGTTTTTCCATAACATCTTACGGAAACATCTTACATACATATATATTCTTTTTCAGATTCTTTCCATTATAGGTTATTACATACAGTATAGTTCCCTGTGCTATACAAAAACTAAATTGGCTTTAATGAAATCAAACAGCCAAGACTGGAATGATGGTATATGTCACGTCCTCTAACCTAAGTCCTTGAAACCATCCTAATTAAGTTGCCAAAGTGGTCTTCCAGACTTGTAGATTGTCGTCTTTATCACTATTTCCTCACCATCACATTCATGGTAGAAGGCATTCACGGGGTGTAAGGAGTTCTGCTGGGTGCCTTTCATAATGACTTTCCAACACAACTCTGAAAAGTGGGTCTTAATGGGCCCTCATTGCACTGATAGGAAAACTCAAGTTCAGAGACTTTTGCCCAGCCTAAAATGGTATCTCTCCAGATCCCATGCCACCTCTTAAGGCCTCCACATAGACACCCAAATATCAAGAGTTTTCATATGCCCCTACCCTCACCCTGAATTCTCTCAAGACTAAAAACACTCTGCTCCTTCCACCATTCCCCACGATTCTGAATCCTTTCTTGATCCCAGTCATCTTCCAGTGGGCTTTCCCCACTCACATCCCACCCTCCACACCAATTTCTACTATTCTTGATCTAATTGGCATCCACTTCATATCTTTACCCAATTTATTGACAAGAACAAGGAGCAGAACACAAGGCAGCACAGCACGTGTATTCAGCTGTGGAGTGTGGAATTCCTAGGTTCCAGGGTCAGTTCTACCACCTACTAACGCTGTGATTAGAATCACGTTACAGAAAACAGCCAGGCCTCAGTTTCCCCACTTGTAAAGTAGAAAATTCTCTGTGCTCCCTCCCAGAAAACTGGGGATACAGGAAGGGTTCAACTAAGAAAAAAAGCCAAATAGGGCCGAGGCAAGAAGTGACCTTGTCTGGAGAGAAGACAAGTTAAATTCCAGTGCACTAGAGGAAAGGTAGTATAGTATAATGTTAAAAACATAGACTCTCAAGCCAACACCCTGGGTTCAACACCTATGGCTGCCTTGGTTTCCTCTTCTGTTTAACAAGGAGAATAAGAGTATCTACCTCACTTAAAGAAGCTGCCTCATGGATCCTGACCAGGAGCCCCATTAAGACAATACCCAACATTTTTCAGATAATTTGTTAGTGGAGGAGGTACCTATAGTTCAAACACAAGCTTCAGTACTTGGGAAGACTTGCTTCTTAAGGATTCGTTTATCTATCAGTCAAAAAATATATGTTGAGCACCTGCAATGTGCCAGATATTATTCTAAGCCAATGCACAAAACATGCCTAAACTCATGCAGTTTACATCCCAGGAAGAATAAGCAGTAGATAACAAATATGCAAATCATACACTGTGCCCGACGGGATAAGTAAGTACTATAGTGTAAGAAACAGAGCAGCACAAAGGGAGTGGGGAGATAAGCTGAGTATTAAGGAGAGTCAAGCTAGACCTCACTGAGAAAATAACATCTGAGCAAAAGTTTGAAGGAGAACATCTGGGAAGGAATATTCCAGCCAGAGTTACCCTGCAGTGTGAATGTTCTCAATAGATATGTGCCTGGTGCCCCAGAGGAATAGCAAGGAGGCCAAGGAGGACAGATTGGAATGAGGGAGGGATAGAAGGTCAGAGAGATACAGGTGCCAGACTGTGCAGGGACCTGAGGACAACTGGACGAATTTTAGCCTCTGCTCTAAGTGAGCTGAGAGGCAGTGCAGGATTTTGAACAGAAGAGGGCCTTGAGCACTCTGACATTTTAAAAGGATCATTCCAGTTGCTCCATTGAGAGTAGGCTATAATACAGCAAGGGTGAAGGAGGGGAATCTTTAGGGGAATCTCAGAATAATCCTTAGGAATGAAGTAGCAGTCAGTGTCTTGGACTAAGTGACAGCAGAGAAGGAGGTAAGTGGTTGGATTCTGGACTTTTGTTTTGCATTTTTTTTACTGTGGTAAAATACATATACCATAAAATTTACCATCTTAACCTTTTTAAGTGTACAGTTCAGTGGTATTAAAAACATTCATATAAAATACTGTTGTGCAACTATCACCACCATCTATTCCCAAACTCTTTTCATCTTGCAAAACTGAAATTTGGACATCTTTTTAAAGTGAAAAGAGCCAGACTTCCTGACAGATGGCAGATATTTGATCAGATATTATAAGCATATCTTTTTTGAACAGAACGTGGCCCAGGAAGTCAACCACTGGGCTGTGGAAATTACTTTCTCTACATTGATCTGTTGAAGATGTTTCTACAGGGAACCCAGGGGCTGCAAGTTTAGTTTTTTTTTACCTTTGTCTATATCCAACACCACCCCATTATCCAGAAGGTCACAAAAGATTTCCCTTACACATTGGTGGAAATCAGCTGGGAGTTTAGGCAGGGTTAGGATATCAATAGATGCTCAAATTGTCACCAAAGGAGTTTGAAAGGCTGGAAGCCTTCTGCTAGGTCCAGGGGTCATAGCTGGTGCATGGACAGACAGGCATACTGAAGCAAAAATGAATCTTTGCAACTAGGGCTCCAGTGACTGGGGCCAGGCCTGGGGCTGAGAGAAGATCACTTTTCCCCAAAGCACTGCACCGTCTGGATAGGGTGCTATGGCCTAGAATAGGCATCCATAACCACCAACTCCCAGGGTTCTCAAGAACTCACTGTGCCATCAGCAGCCCCTGGGTCTTCCACTCCATCCTGGCCCTAGCTCACCCTCTGCTTAGGTATGCATATCCCAAAATATCGTGATAGTTTGGAGCCAATGCAAGTCCCAAAGGACTAATCCAGGGGTTGGCAACACTTTTCTGTAAAGGGCCAGAGAGTAAATATTTTAGGCTTTGTGGCATCTGTCACAACTTCTCAGCTCTGCTGTTGTAGGTCAGAAGCAGCTACAGTCAATATGTAAGCAAATGAGCATGGCTGTGTCCCAACAAAGTTTCATTTGTGGACACTGAAATTTGAATTTTGTATAGCTTTCATATGTCTCAAAATATTATTTTCTTTTGATTTTTCTTCCAACCATTTATAAATATATATTTTTTTAATAAATTTATTTTATTTTATTTATTTTTGGCTGCATTGGGTCTTCGTTGCCGCACGTGGGCTTTCTCTAGTTGTGGCGAGCAGAGGCTACTCTTCATTGCGGTGCATGGGCTTCTCATTGCGGTGGCTTCTCCTGTTGTGGAGCATGGGCTCTGGCACACGGACTTCAGTAGTTGCGGTACATGGGCTCAGTAGTTGTGGCACACAGGCTTAGTTGCTCCGTGGCATGTGGGATCTTCCCGGATCAGGGCTCGAACCCGTGTCCCCTGCATTGGCAGGCGGATTCTTAACCACTGCGCCACCTGGGAAATCCCCATTTATAAATATAAAAACCATTCCTGCCTTTCTGACCAAACAAAAACAGACAGTGGCTGGACTGGCCCACCAGCCATAGTTTGAGGACCTCTGGACTAAATCATGTGTCTTAGAAGAGCCCTCATGGCCACCAGGACAGTCCTGAGTGCCAGGCCTCACTGCCCAGTGCCCCAGCTGGCTGCAGTGGAAGGGAGGCCCCTGCACCCTGCTCCCTCAGGTGCAGCCCAGCTGGGCACCAAGGTCTGAGGTCATGCTCAGCGTGGCCATCTTTCTGCAGTGGCACCAGCTCAGTCAGATGTGCCAAGGGCAGGTCTGCTGCTAACTCAGAGATGCCGCACAAGTGACAACAAGGCACCTGCTCTTCATGACACTTCCCTGCCACCTGCTGGAAAACTGTTATAATGATAAACAGATCCACCCAGACTATGAATTAGCATAGTGCTCACCTGAAGCTCTGAAATGATCATTTGCTCAATTTAAGCAGTGGCCCTGGGTTTGGGAAATATAGAAGGGGAAGCAACTAACTCACAGGAGTCCCAGAAGTGTCACACAAACAACAAAAAGATCTCTCTTCCACAACTTCCTAGAATTTGGGGGAGGGGAGGAGGAAGGAAGGAAGGAGGAGATCTCATCTCTGTTCTCATCCAGTCTCTGAAGGATTCACCTATGCTGAAGGTGTTCTACAAACAGAAAGCCTTTCTCAGGTAAATGGGAGTCCCACCAACTTGCCTCAAGAGACCCTGGAGAGACAGAGAGGGGAAGAGGTCATCAGCACCTGCCCACTCGAGCATGTGGCATGACAGCCCTTCTAAGCCGCAGTCAGTCCACACAGCACTGTGGTTCTATTAATTCTGAAAGGACTTAGAGCTGCGAGCCAGAACTTCAGTGAGGTTCAGCTTTTCCACTATGACCTTGGGCCAAAAACTGGTCTCCTCCTGCCTTGGTTTCTCTGTTCCTTTGATGAGAACACTACAAGATGTTGCTACGCCATAGAGGTTGTGTGACAGTGAAATGAACACCTTTTGCACAGCATTACAATTAGAATGTGCAATCCCCTGACCAAAAGGCTGCAGTGAGAACAGGAGGTGAAAGAAAAAGGGCTGGTTCTACTCATGTAAAGTATAATAGGAAAACCATGAAACACTAGAAGATAGTCGATAACACGGCTCCAGGCTTTCAGGACTTAGCAACAAATCCCCGGGTGACAAAATGAGAAAGGAAAAGGGTCAGAGAATGAGATCATGGGATATTTGCAAAGACTATAAGGTCCACCATCTCCAATTTAAAACCAAAACCTTTGCTATTTACTCTAGGGAAGCAGGGAAAAAAGAAACAGGGGGTGATCTGTTTCTCCCTGCCCCCAAGTCTCCTGACATTTCCAGCACTCCCAGCCAGGTTGAGAATCCAGTTCACGAGTTCCCACAGCAAAACAGGTGTGGGCACAGCAAAGGCTTGGGAAGCCTAAGGTGCACGTCAGCTGGAACTCAGGGGACCTGGGATGCAAAGAGCCCCTTGTCAGGCTAGGAGTGGGGGTCGAGCATGAAGTGCAAACATCAGACCCAGATCTGGTTACAAAACTGTCCAAGGAAGAGCCAGCAGATCCCAGTGTTATGACAGCTGCACAGGGGCAGCTCGGCACCAGGACGCTTGTGTAGAGACAATGGGTCCTTTGTGGGCGCAAGGTGGGCGTGGGGAGTGTGGCGTGGGGAGTGCAGTGTGGGGGTCAGGGGGGCTCCTCAGCACACTCTAGGACCCCCGGAGGGGAATGCTGCATGGGAAGGGCTGAGTTCTATGGCTAACCCAACCCTGTGTCCCCCATGAACTGACAAGGCCCTCGATCAGCTTTAAAAACCAGTTTCCATCTCCTCATCTCATGACTAAACTTCCATGTGGAAGCTTCTAGCCAGGAACAAGAGGTATCTCTGGGAAAGCATGCTGTGGAGACTGCCTTCTTCAAGCACAGAAGGGCACCTGACATAACACCTCTGGCACAGAAAACACAGGCCAATGTTCGAATCCATTCTGACCCAAATTAGGAAGGCAGGAGCCCCCCCGGCTCACCCACCAGCACTTTCTACAACTACCTCAGAAGGCTCCAGAGCGGGACTCTCAGGCCCTCCTCCCCTTCCCTTCGCCACGCTCCCATCCATCCCACAGGAGTCCCACGAGCGGGTCCACGAGGCACAGCTGCCCTTGTCCTCCGTGCAGGCACGGCTCTCCTCAGGGAGTGGGCGCTGGGCCCGGTGCTGCTCACCGAAGCCACAGGCACAGAATCCTCTCCACTCCACGCCCCACCACAATCGGAGCTCAGACGGTAGCTTTTAGCGGGGATTTCCTGAAGACCTGGGGGTGAGCTAAGGGAAGTGTAACAGAGGATAATTTAGGAACAGGCCTCAGATCTGTCCAGGAAGCCCCTGACTAACTGCTTACCTCACTGGAGACAAGCATGGCACGGCCAGAGGTGACCACCTACCAGCATTAGTAAGGCCTCCATCTGACACTTTTATGGAATATTTCTCAATTTGTTCAGAACTCAGATATTTGGGTGTTTATTTACTGAACCTGCTCAGAGACCCCAACACATCCCAAGTCCCATGTCCCACCCTAGGATCCACTATTTCTCAGAATGATTGACAACAAAGACCCATTCCCTTTAAGAGAAAGCCCCTCTACTCAGGAAGTGGTCAGGTCTTGGGGTCTTGACCTGACAACACCCCATGAGGCACAGAGCATGGAGTACAGATATGGATGATGATGCTGGCCTGCCACCTCTCTTCTCTGCAGTGTTCCTTCTGGCCTGAGGCCCTTTCTCTTCCCCAGACAGGTAGACACAGACTCACCCGATGCTTTGGGGAAAGGGGGTCACTGTGGAATCAGAAAATAAAGAAGATACATCTTTACTTGTTCATTTCAAAAAGTACCATCCAGGTGTGAGACCAAAGACTTGAAAGGGGATGAAATAGAAAAATACAGAGGTTTGTCATCCACCACCACTACCATCCTCATTCACAACATACCAATATATGTGAAGTGAGAAGCTAATATGTATCATCTAATGCATGTATCAGTGTGTCTCTGTATGTGTGTCTCTGTGTGTCTGTCTGTGTGTGTGAGTGTGTGTGCACCCTCCAAGCTGGGTAGAGGAAGGAACTGTTGGGAGAGGAAGCATGGGGCTTAGGCCCAGCACCAAGGCCATGCTCTCTCCCCCTCCACCTCAGGCTGAGTACATGAGGGCTGGGGGATGGACAAACAGTGGACTCTACCTTGAAGTCTGAGAGTCTGATCTAGAATTGAGACCAGGCAACAGCCTGGAACACACAGCAGCGAGCCTCTTAGATAGGCCTGTGTCTCAGGGAGTAGCGGGTCTGGGTGTACCTAAGCAATAGAGGACCCATAACAGCCCCACCTGTCCCCCACCTGAAAAGCATGGGAGGGCATCTCTAAGTTCCCAACAGCCCAAGTGGGACCTGGAAGTTAAATAACCCAGGTGGATCTACTCAGTCTTGAAACTGGAATGTGGGAAACTGCATCAAAGGAAACCACTTGGACAGTCTCCAGTGAGGCCCTGCCTAGAGATTCTGCTACTATCTCAGCAGATCTCTGTCCCAGGGAGCCCAGGGATCACAGATGCCACTCCTGGAGCCCTACCTGGTCCTTCTGCAGATGGCCCCAGAGGACATGAAACATACACTGGGAACAGGCAGAGGTCAGCAGAGGCCCAGGAAAGACTAAGGCCTTAGAAGGGGCCAGCCGCCCCATGCTACCAGGTATGCAGTGGTATCCAGCCCTGTTCTCCCTACCTAGAATCAACCCAAGGGTGAGGTAAGGGGGAGCCAGCCAGTTTTAAACCTAAAATGGCTGAGCCATCACTAACTCAGCAGAATTAACCAAGAAGTGGTTGACTTATCTCTATCAGGCATAAAATGAAAAGAAATTAGACTGGAATTATGGAAAATACTGTTACATTTCCTTCCTACCCAAATCTAACTGGGAGCTCTGAACCACTACAAAGGCATTTCCCTCAATCTGCGAGTCTGTTTAACCAACACCCTCAGTCTCCACCGAGGGTCTGCATCAGGTGGAATCCACCTCCCCTGCCGCTCTCCACCGCCCGACCCCAGCTGCAGTCGGTTGTCACACCAGTGTGATGAAAGTCCAAAGCAAGGTGAGAAAGCAAGCTCCATCGGTTCCACTTGATTGTAACATATGCTGTTGCATTTTAAAAGGATTCCTTCAGGATGGGATGATCCCATTTGGAGTGGAAGTTAGTAAACTTCAGATTATAAACAAAAACCAAGCCTTCCAAACTTTTCAACGATTTTGCAGCGTAGAGCCTGGTGCAGTCAGGAAAGAGCGTGCCCGCACTGCCCCCTGCTGGAAGCTTCCAGCAGCGACGCGCCTCGGTCCGCTGCGGGCCCTCCTGCAGCGGTCAGCAAGCGCTCAGAGCCTGCCTGGCGTCCGCGCTTCCAGGGCTAATATACCTGTCTTCATAAAACACTCGCTAGGCGACCTTGCAAGTCACATCGTTCTTAATTCTTGTAAATCACTGCGTGACAGACGCTGACTTGGACGCAGCGAGCTCCCCTAGGACCTCCACAGGGCCTGCGGACCACGAGATGCCCAGAGGGCAGACCAACCTGCAAACTGTGGGCCCCAAATCTGAGCCAAGAGGCTGCTCAAGGAGGTGACGTGTGTCCCTATGTGGCGACTCGTGGTCTACTGCTGCTGGGGTCTCCTGTGGCTGTCCCCTCTGCCATCCACTGGCATATGAGTAGAAGAGCCTTCCATGGCAGAGGAGGGGGTCTGATGTGACTTCTGAGCCCCAGGAAGTCTTTGCGGCCAGCTTACCGAGGGGATCCAAAATCTCTAAATGGTCAGGAGTACCTCTGAAGGACCTCCGGAGGGGAGGGGCAGCAGCTGAAGCTGCCCAATAAAAGAGAATAGTGTAAAATTATCCTAATCAGGAAAAGAAAAACCCTTTAGAACACACAACATTAAATTTCAAATTTGAAACACCCTATATGTCCAACAGTGTGGGAATGGTTATGTTACAATTAATAATATCCATTTAACTGCGGGGACAATTTTTATTTACTATTATGACAACTTTGTGCCTTTAAAATGCATCCAAAAAACCCCAGAAATGTTCACAGTGATTTTCTCTGATAGAATTAGTAACAAATTCTTCCTCTTTTTATTTTTCTGTATTCTTATATTACAAGTTGTATTGTTCTTATCCCAAAACATCTTTTCTTTAAAAAAGAAAGAACATTTGGAAACAAGAGAGGATATATCAAAGAACAAGTTTCCCAAGAAGACAAGCAGGCTAGAGTGCTTGACCGTCTATCTGCTTCCAAAAGAAGTGTCAGGTGGCCCCATGAGGGCTGCTTTGGCAGCAGTGGCACAGGAGTGCTAGGGGCTCAGACCTAATGTGATCACTTCCTCGAAACAGGACCGAATTCTGTCTGCTCTGGAAAGGGCTGTGCGTGAGAAGAGGACAGCAAATACCTGAAAGGAGAGCCTGAGAAGTGGCAGAGCCTGAAAGGGGATGTACAGGGGACAGTGGTCAGAGGTATGAACCTGGGCCTGGACCAGGGGGGCTGGTGGCTCCACTTCCTGCCTTTGGGGCCATAGACAAGCTCATCACCATGGCTCCCCTGACTAACCCCCTCTCTCAGGAGGGTAATAACGGTTACCTCCCTCCAAAACTGTGGAGAGGGTACACAAATCGACACTCATATAGCACTTGGAAGAGGGTCCACACACAGAGCAAGCACCCAGAAAGTGTTAGACGACTGTGTTTATTTATTTGCAGGCCCCTCTGAGGAACTTTGGAACAAGCTGGGGGTGTGCCATTTAAGAAAAGCAGGGACTTCCCTGGTAGCGCAGTGGTTAAGAATCCGCCTGCCAGGAAGATCCCACATGCCGCGGAGCAACTAAGCCCGTGTGCCACAACTACTGAGCCTGCGCTCTAGAGCCTGCAAGCCACAAATACTGAGCTCGCGTGCCACAACTACTGAAGACCTCACGCCTAGAGCCCGTGCTCTACAACAAAAGAAGCCACTGCAATGAGAAGCCCGTGCACCGCAACAGAGTAGCCCCTGCTTGCTGCAACTAGAAAAAGCCCACGTGCAGCAACAGAGACCCAACGCAGCCAAAAAATATAAATAAATTTATTTATTTAAAAAAAAAGAAGAGAAAAGCATTAGCCTCTGCCGTGTCCTTTAGGTGCATCACAGAAGTTGTGGCTTGCCTTTCCCTTCACAACTTTTGTGATGGCAAATCTGTACACAGTGGTAACGAAAAAAAAATTATTTTTACTCTTTTTTGTTATTGCAGTAAAATATACATAACATAAAATTTACCATTTTAACCATTTTTAGATATACAGCTCAGTGGCATGAAATACATTCACATTGTTGTGTAACCATCAGCACTATCCGTCTCCAGAACTGTTTCATCATCCCAAACCAAAACTCTGTACCCATTGAACAATAACTTCCCACTCTCCCCTCCCTGCAGCTACTGGCAACCACCATTCAAATTTCTGTCTCTATGAATTTGACTACTCCAGGTACCTCACATAAGTGAAATCATACAATATTTATCCTTCTGTGACTGGCTATTTCACTTAGCATAATGTCTTCAAGGTTTTTATCTATGTTGCAGCATGTATTAGAACTCCTTCCTGTTTAAGGCTGAATAATACTCCATTGCAGGTATATAAACATTTTGTTTATCCATTCATCCGTGGATGGACATTTGGGTTGTTTCTCCTTTTGGCAATCGTGAATAATGCTGCTATAAACATTGATATTCAAATGTCTGTTCAAGTCCATGCTTTGATTCTTTTGCGTATATACCCAGAGGTGGAACTGCTATATTTAATTTTTTGAGGAGCTGCCATACTGTTTCCATAGTGGCAGTGCCATTTTACATTCCCACCAACAGTGCACAAGGGTTCCAATTTCTCCACATCCTCACCAAAACACTTGAGATAAATATATATATAACGGCCATCCTATTGGATGTGAATTAATATCTCAATGTGGTTTTGATTTTAATTTCCCTAATGATTAGTGATGTGCACATCTTTTATGTGCTTATTGGCCATCTGTATACCATCCTCCAAGAAATGTCTATTCAAGTCCTTTGCCCATTTTAATAGAAATATTTTATGAAGGCTAATTTATTAGTTTTTAGTGATTAGTGGTTTTTGTGTCCTACCTAAGAAAACTCTGCCTACTCCAAAATCACAAAAATAATCTCCTATGTAATCTTCTAGAGGCTTTATGGTCCTAGTTTTTATTTTTAGGGCTATGATTCATCTTAATTTTTGTGTACGTAGTAAGATAGGGGTTGAGTTTCTTTTTTTTCAGTATGATTACTCAGTGTTTGAATGCTACTTGTTAGACCTTCTTTTCCAATTGGGTTGGTTTGGTACCTTTGTGGAAAACCAGTTGACTGTTTGTGTGAGTCTATTTCTTGACTCTCTATTCTGTCCCACTGGTTTGCCTATTCTTGTGCCAATAAGCACTGTCCTTATTACTTAGTTCATAATAATTCTTGAAATCAGTTTAGGTAAGTTCTCTAACTTTGTTCCTCTTTTTAAAGAGTATTTTAGCTATTCTAGATTCTTTGCCATTCTCTATAAATTTTAGAATCATCTGTCTATGTCTAGAAAAGTCTTGCTGGGACTTCCAATAAGTCTATAAATCCATTTCAGGAGAAATGCCACCTTAAATAAATCTTATAATCCATAAACATCATATACCTCTCCACTTATTTAGGTCTGCCTTAATTTTTCTCAGCAATATTTTACAGCTTTTAGCATAGAGATCTTGTTTGTATTTTGTTAAATTTCTTCCTAGATATTTGATGTTTTTGACACTATTACAGAAAGTACTTTTATTTCATTTTCTAATTCTTCATTGCCATTATGTATGAATACAATTAATTATTTATTGACTGTGTCCTGTGACCATACAAAATTCAAGTAGTTTTCTACTGGTTTTATTTTTATATTCCATAGGATTTTCTACACACACAACCATGACAGTGACTAATGACAGTTTCACCACTTTTTTTCCAATCTGTATGCTTTGGCTACTCTGAGGGTTAGAATGAAGATGGGAGGCATTGGGATTACTGAACAAATATTCATGTATTCCCTTACTAAATACTGAGAATCTGCTACATGTATGACACTGCTCAGTAATGAGGAGGGTTCACAGATGCACTGGGTCAAGATCTTGCTCGCGTAGTCAAGAGGAGACGTGTATATAATTATTGCTAATGCGGCATAGAAAGGTACGAGGATCATAAACTGCACACTGACAGCGCCGTGGGAGGTCTAAGGGAGAGAGACTAGTTCTAGGACCACTGGGTAACATGAAACCCTTACACACAGAGACAGTCTTATGTTTTCAAAAAGTGAAACATTACTACCAGAATTAACCTTTGCAGCTCCATGGCGTAGGCAAGATCATTGTCATTATTTGAGTCATTTAAAGTGATCTCCCCAAAGTCGCAGAAGGATGGGTTTGTGCCAGGTGTGTGATTTCTATATTTGTACACTTTCCATCATGGGCCAAAGATGGCCCTTGGAAGTTATTTAATGATAAAAAAAAAAAAAAACTTTGGGCTGGAAAGGAACTTTGACAAACGTCTTCTCTAATTTAGCGCTGCTATTCTGGAAGGATTGCTTGCCCTCTTGGGGCATGGACAAGTTAGGGGCCAGTTAATTCTGCCCTTCTGAGTTTCCGAAGCACTTTCAACACAAAGAAGAGAGGCAAAGTCCCTCACTCTCCAGTGCTCCTGGAGTGGACTTTAACAACAACCTGAGCTAGCATTTTCTTCCTGTTCAGAAATCCATTATTTTTTTTCCTGGAAACTATATGAATTTACCAACTCATGCTATAAATTCCATGTCTTTTTCTTTTCCCTCCAGGGCCCTAGGATCTTCATTTTGATGTTCCCTCCAAAACAAGGTGGGCAAACCCGAATCTCTTTGATCTCTTCCGAAACTAACACTTAAGCTTCAAGCAGACTGGCTCCTCCTCCAGCCCACCCCCCCCACCACCAACCACACACCCCCCCCAGGACTGCTGCTAAAATAAACAGCCCAGAACTCATCCAGGACTTCCCAGGAAAGAAAAGGGAAGGAAAAAGAAATTTTAAAGTTACTGTGCCCTCTGGTGGTCATAAGTGAAACCAAAGACACCAAAATATCTATTAAATTTCCCAAAAGTACTTGAGTTACAATTAATCATAATATTTGCTTATAATTTTACAAAATAAAGTATATCTTTGCCACACTCTTTCTTTTTTTAATTTATTTATTTGTTTTCCAAATGCTTTCTTAATTATAGTATTGCTTGTACATATTGATCTGCTTTTCTTGATCAGATTTTTTAGTGAGTTGTGTTTTTTGAGGTTTATAATTTTCAGCTTTCGTGTTTTCTTATTTATCCTTTTATTAATAGTATTTTTGTCTTATATGTCTCTGAATCACCCTTTCCAAGAAATATAAATTCTTTTTTTTCTTTATTGATGATAAAACACTTTCTGTGAATTTTCTTTCGAGTATTGCTTTGATAAATATTACAGAATTTTATATGTAGTGTTGTCATTTAATAAATAGTATGTTGCTATATTCTTTAGTTTCCCACTTTAGCCAATTATTATTTAAGAAAGAATTGAGCAAGTTTTAAGTGGCACAATTTTGTGGTAACTATAGAAACATTCATTGTTAGTAATTTTGCTAAATTGGGAAAGGGGTTATTGCCTGTAAGCCTTCATTTTTTATAATGTATTGATTCCCTTCATATCATAATGAATTATAATACTTTGTAAAGATTTCAAACCCTGGAAAGGCTCTAGACTCTATCAATTAATTCTATTTTATTGTTTTGTAATCTATACCTACCTTTTGACTTAATATAAACTGATAATGGTAAATTCAAGTTTCCAAAGAGCATAGTTTGTCAAATATTCCTTAACTCTAAATGTTATGTCTTTATGTCAACTATAACAAAATTCATAGTTTTTAAAACAGTGTATTTAATATTGATCGTAATTTTTGTAAAATGCTGCATATATATATAGTCACTTGTTGTTGACCAAAAAAATGCTTTTTAATATTAGTATTAATGTCAGTGCCTCTGTTCATATTTGATAAAGCCTTTCCGGGTTACTTTGTTCCAGGTGCAGTCAATGCACATTCCATGAAGACAGCCCAGTGAGTTGCAAGGAATAAGGGCACTTGGAATCAGACCTGGGCAGAATCCCAGGTTGCCCACTTAATAGTTGTGAGGCACTGGGCACGAGATAGACACCTCTCTAAGGTGGAGGGAATGGCAATCCCTGCTACATCAGATTGTTGTTAGGATTAAATTTTATGTAATAAACATAAATATCTGCACAAACACATCTATTCCTAAGAGCATCAGACTTGGAACTGTTCCCAAGTCCATTCTTGGGCACTTCTGTGTATTCACTATGACTTAGTATTTATCAGGTACCTAAAATGCACAATGAATTGTATTTTTTAGACAAACCAACATTTAGGAACCTATCCTGGAAATCCGGAAGAAGAAAAAAAACTCATAAGATGGAGAGGGAAGAGTGGAAGAGCTAGAGCCAATAAATAGTTAGGAGTAAAATGAGGAGGGCAAGTGTTTGACAGAACATGGGAGGGGAGAGGGAATTCTTCACCCTCAGAGGACACATACTGTAGACTCTGGCAATCCAAGCCCAACTTTTTATTCTTCCTTGTCTGTCTGTCTTTAGATGAGTGAATGTATCCCCATCTGCTTCCATCTTTTACTACGGTTAAGCAGGAAGACAACCCAGTTTTGATGCTATGGTTGTCATCCTAAAACAGTATTGGCCTCATTTTAAACACATCTAAAACTAGCAATAAACACACCAAACTTTATTTGCTCTTTACAGAAGTGCTAAGACTTTAATGATTTGGGGCTTCTCTCAGCCCACTTTCCCATCCCTTCCTATTCTTTTACTATTCAGTCTGTGATCATAAATGCTGATTTAAAATGATACTGTCTTCTCTCCATTTGTGTGTGTGTGTGTGTGTGTGTGTGTGTGTGTGTGGTGTTGCATCCATTTCTCTTGGTCCATCAGATTTGTTCGTAATATATCCTCTCTCCTACTGGGGGTTACTGATTTGTTTTAATCCCACATTCCTTCAAGTAGCTTTGAAGAGCTTTTTACCTCCCAATAAGACAGATGGTTCTGCTTTGCTGTTTTCTGTTGGGTTCCCCAGAAAGTACACCCTGAGACAAAGACTTGAGGGCAAGTCGTTTGGGAAGCACAATCAAGCAGTAGGAAAATGAACCAGAGACAGAAGGAAAAAATCAATCCAGTGTGCATGAAAGGGTGGGTTACCACTGTGGGCAAGTGGGGCGCAAGCCCACTGGGGCCCTCTGAGAGAACATGGAACACACTTCAGAACTGTCCTGCTCAGAACGGGGCAAGATGAGCTATTTCTCCATGAATTCCTAGTCCTCACTGGTTGAGGTGGCTCCCGAAAGCATTAATCCCCTTGAGGCCTGCCACACTCAGAGGGCCAGGCTAATTCCTGTGACCAAACAAAGTCCTCAGGCAAGGAACTCAAGTTTTTGAGGTGACAGTCCTCCACACATGGAAACATTGTCCACTGAAGCTTAAGGTGAGCTCAGGAGAGATGAGAGGGGCACCAACAGCATCTGCTAAATATGTTTATTTTATAAAGTCCCACAAAGAGCGTCAGGGGCTCTGCCAAGTGAATGTATTTGAGAGTGACTGCATCACAGTGCTGCTTCACAGGCATCTTTGGAGCCTCTGCCATGAGAACCACATGTGAATATGAACGAGGTCCCAAAATTATAGCAACTTCTCCTTTAGTTGTAGAAAGATTACAGAAAAATATTGTGTCACTAATTTATCAGCGAGCACTTTTAAATGGAAAATATTTTCCAATTAAATATTTTAAAGTTTTATCACTGAGGACAGTTCTAAAAATGTTATTCAGAAAAACACAGGAAAATAGTGCCCAGCAGCTTATTTTATGGGTTAAAAACAACTCATTTCAACTCCTAGTCCAACACATTTTATTTTTAAAGCATTCTAGTTAATAAACTGGCAGGTTCAAACTCAAATACTGGGAAAGTCGTAAATAAAAGTTTCCCAACATTTGAAATGCTAAGACTACAGTATTTTTTAAAACTTGGAACTTTTAAACAGTTGGAAGGATTTCAGAAATAAAAAGGGCAAAAGCACAAAAAGTGATGTTAGTATGTGCCCACTGACATATTTGCATATATTTAAACTTTTAAAATGACAAATATGTTCCAAAATGCCATAACATAAACCACCTCCTCAGTTAAAGTCTATTTTCATAGTGCTCTGAAAACAGCTGTCTTTGAAAATGTGAAGCATCAGTTCAGCATTCACCCTATAATTTATCTTTTCTCTTTTTAAGTAAACACTGGGACTTCTGTCTTCAGAAACTTCATAACCATCATGGTAAACTTGAGTGCCTGAAAAATACTCTGACTTGGAGGTACCTGGCTCCCATAATGAAAAGACACACTCAACTCAATTCTATTAGATTTGAATATTTGGAAAGATACTCTTGTTGCCAAACTATGTGCCACCATCCCCTCCGCTGGAATTATATAAATGTACGTAGCACTAAAATGGAAATTTCTAAAAGAAAACAAGTCTACAAAGCTGTTCTTCAGTCCTGAGGAACTTAGATAGTGGTAAAACACACATGACATTATAAAGTTCCATAGTCTAGACAGATACATGTGTGGCCTCCAATAAAAGGCTGCCACAGGTCATGATCAGAGTCTTTCAAGATAGTGGTTCTATGCTGGGTTTAATCTCCACTGTATTTAGAAGAACTCTAATATTTGTTATAAACCCTCATTAAAAGTGAGATAACTTCAGGTCTGAAACTGACCAGTTCTATTCTGTTGTATTCTCACAAATGAAACACACTGAAATATAAGGAAGGAAACTTTAGTTGAAATGTATTTGCTAAATATAAAATGACACTTTACTGGTAATAATCTCTTGTCTTGGGAGAAGAATTTTTTTTTTTTTTAATTTTTGGCTGCGTTGGGTCTTCGTTGCTGCACACGGGCTTTCTCTAGTTGCGGCGAGCGAAGGCCACTCCTCATTGCGGTGTGCAGGCTTCTCATTGCGGTGGCCTCTCCCATTGCGGAGCATGGGCGCTAGGCGCACAGGCCTCGGTAGTTGTGGCTCGCGGGCCCCAGAGCACAGGTTCAGCAGTTGTGGCGCACCAGCCCAGTTGCTCTGCAGCATGTGGGATCCTCCCGGACAAGGGTTCGAACCCGCATCCCCTGCATTGGCAGGAGGATTCTTAACCACTGCGCCACCAGGGAAGCCCCGAGAAGAATGATTTTTATCTTCAAGTGCAAAGACTCGTGGGTTTCAGATTCAACTTTTAAAGTCATTGCAAATTAGGCCAATTGCAAAGCTGGGGGAATAGTCAACAAAACCACCCTCACTTCTGACATCAATTTCAAGTTTGGGGGGTCTCCCCAAACCACCTTCAGCTTTGATAACTTGCTAGAAAGACTCACAGAACTCACTGAAAGCTGTTGTGCTCAGGGTTATGGTTTTTTTACAGGGAAAGGATAGAAACTAAGATCAGCCACAGGAAGAAGCTCATAGGGCAGAGTTGGGGGAAAGCACCAAACATGGAGCTTCTGGTTGTCTTCTCGCCATGGAGTCAGGTCAGCAATGCTTGCCAAATATTAATGTGTGATCATATGCACAGAGTACTGCTGGCCAGGGAAGCTCCCTAGAGCCTTGGTGTCCAGAGTGTTTACTGGGCTCCATCACATAGACATGATGAATCACGCATGTGGCTGGACTTAGTCTCCAGTCTCCATCACCTCTGGAGGTCGACTAGTAGATACCACATGACCCAAAGCCCCCACCCTACATCACACTGCTACTACCTGGAGTGTCCACATCCCAACCTAAGACTATCTAATGTGGCAGCCTGCACCCTAAATCACATTTTTAGACTATCCAGTATGACCCAAGGCCCCAGATGAAGATACTCCTATCAAGCATGACATTCCAAGGGCCGAGAGATCACCTCCCAGAAACCAAAGACAAATGTCAGACCTCTTTTGGGCAAGGGTAAATTATTTACTACACAGTAAAATCAGGTGTATGGTTACTACAATTGTGTATTTTATATTTCAAAAAATGTCTGACTAATCCAAAACACTTTTGAAGCTTTTAAAGCCTTTTACAACCATCAACTGTATTTTTTACATACTTTAAAATAAAAATCATTACTCCTTCTTTTTTACTTCAGTTATACCAAATAAAAATAAAGCTAATTTTTAAGTTTTGCTTGGAAAGGAAAATGAATAAGAAGGAAAAAAGACAGTGAGGCAGACAATTTGTATGTCCCTACATTTATCTTGCATTTTAATATTATCATTACCACCAGATTTTATTTTTTTCTCTAAAATAAGGAAATGCCACAAATAGGAGGAATTTAAAAAGACACAACATCTATGTGTAATGTGGGATCCTGGACTGGATCCAGGAACAGAAAATGAACAGTAGGGGGAAAACTGATGAAACTTAAATAAGGTCAGTCACTTACTGTTAAGTTGTACCACTGCATATTATACCAGTGTTAATTTCCTGGTTTTGACTATCATAATTCTGTGAGCTATTAGTATTGGGAAAGCTGAGTGAAAGATGAATGTGAAAACTCTGTCTAGTTTTTGCAGCTTTTCTGTAAGTTTAAAATTATTTCAAAATAAAAAGTTAGAAGAAAAAGGTTTAAAATGATCTATCTCTGCTTATTCAAGGATTCTCTAAAACAATCATTTTAATCTTTTTGGAGGTTGACCAACTCTTTAATGAAAAGCATGTACTATCTGCCCTAAAAAGCCTCCAAGTCCACTTTTGCCATTTTGCATGTTCACAGACCCACATGGAGCCCATCCATGGGCCCCAGATGAAGAACCCTGGCTCAAAAGACCACAGCTCAGGACTTGGGTGTGGTAGTAAGTAACATCCAACAAATAACCTGAGCAGGAACAACTTCTAGCTCCCACCTGCAGTCACATTCATGCTTGGGACTTCCTACAAAATGGGAGGCCTTGCTACAAAATGGGCTGTGCTCCCCCATGACATTTCCTCAGAAGGTCATTATGAAAGGACAACACTGACCCACACAACAAAAGGCACCTCCTCTTTCTGGGCCAAGCAGCCCCTACATATATCTTAAAGGGACCTTAAGGCAGCCCCATTAAATGATACCAAACAGAATAATCAGCTCTGGGCATGAGAAGCTCAGCAGGAAATGATGGCCAGGCCCATAGCCCTGGAAATAGAAGAAAATATATACTAAGTGTGGGGCATCAGTCCCCACCCCCCAAACTTTCCTTCCCATCTTCTGGTTTATAAGCAACTCCCTTAAGGATAAATAATTTATATTTGAATAGTTGAGGGAATTTTGAGATTACAAAAGCTAAGACGCATACACTAGGCATTATTAAGCCCAAATTACTAGTATCCTGAATTTATAAATCAGGTAAGAATAGTGAGATCAAACACAAGACATAATTGTGCAAAGAGACAGAAATAGCTGCAGAGAACAAGACTGGCTTGTCCAAGGAGAGGCCAAGATGACTTCCAGCCCTGAGAAATAGCTGGCAAGTCAAGAGACACTTGTAGGCTCTAGCCGAGGGATCAACAACCTTTCCAGAGAATTGCACTAAAGCACAGACCGCTTTCTTTCTGGTAGGTCCAGCTACTCGAGCATGGCCACTGAGCAGGGAGGGGCTGAAAGAAAGCCAGCTTTCTCCCAAGCACTGGTCTCCATGCTGGACATAGTACAATGGTTTTGAGGGATGGGAAGACTGGTTAGTTCAGTGAATGTACAGAGTAGTGGGATGGGATGGGGGTTCATAAAACACAGTTCTTAAGAGATGACTAAAGGGGCTTACATTTCTGATGGGGGGAGTAAACCCAGACTTGAGGCATAATGGAAATTATTCTGATAAACTCTTCCAGGAGGGCAGATCCTCATTCTACCACTCTAGATCCAAAGACTCTGTTGAGATTATGGCAGAAAATGAAGCCCTTGAGCATCATGCCATCTCATGCAAGCTTCTGGGGCAGCCCCTCCCTTCAAAGGAACCAAGAGTCCTTTCCAAGTCAGTAATTCACTTTAGAATTTACTGCAGAATTCTGCAGCTTTCATTCCACATTTAGGATTCAGTTACCTCATTTTTTCTTTTCCTGAGGAAAAAAACTGTGGAAGTCAAATGTACATTTTTAGGACTTTTTGAAACATATTAGCAAATGTCTAATCAGAATGACTGTCTCAATTTACACATGGATGAAAACGTCCATTTCCCTAGTCCCCATTGCAATATTTTACCATTCACTAGCTAGGGAAAAATTTTCTTTGTTTCAATTAGCACTTTTAAAAAATTAGTAAGTCTAAGTACTTTTCCTTAATTCTATTTTTTGTGTGTGTGAGTTGCTATCCTTTGCCAAATTTCCATTGAAATATTTTCTTTCTCTTATTGATTTGTATGGTCTCTCTAAATATGACAGTTATTAATATTTTCCTAGCTTGTCATGTGTTAACTTCAGTTAACGGTGGTTTTGACACAGAAGTATTGGATTTTAATGCAATCAAATCCAGCAATCTTATTCTTTATTGTTTCTGCCTTTGTTATTACCATGGTTAGGAAAACCCTTCCTAGGCCAAAATTATAAAATTATTAAACCATACATTCTTCTGGGCCTTTTATGGATCTGGGTTTTACATGTAATCCACCTGGAGACTATCTTGGCATAGGAGTTAGATAAACATTTACCTTTATTTTTGGCCAAATGGTTCGCCTTTTGTCATAACAAGTTATTGAATTATCTATCCTTCTGTGATGTTCTGAAATGCATGTGAAGTAAAGTATTAGTTCTTTGGCAATTTTTCAAATTGACATTCCTGACACCCTCGCACAGCTCCCCTCCTTCCTGCTGAGTGTGTGTTAAGATGCAGGCAGTGGTTGAGGACTGGGCCCCGCGTAGGATCTGGGTAAAGACTGCTAAGTGTCTGTCAGGGGAGGGGTGGGTGGGTCTCATCAGGGTCTCATCAACCCCATTCCTAACCGCTTTCTCCTCCACTTTCCATTCAATGTGTCCACTTTCCTGAGACACCTTAAGATTTGTTGAAAAAGGTGACAACATTCCCCCTTTACAGTTACCTTCTCCCACCAAAGCTTTGTCTTCTACTTTCACAATGGGAGCTGAAACGTCCTAACAACCACAGCTGATCCTGACCCCAACAGAACTGATAGGACTTCTAGGTGCATGGTGTTGTTTATCAGCAGGGGAAATGACTTCGGGCCCTGGGGTGAAACACTCAGCCTTACTGACACAGCCTTGGGAGAGAAGGGAGCAGAGATACTCGTACAGCACCACCCAATCAGGTGCAAGGACTGGCCTTTGCTTGGTGCCACCTGGGCTTTGAAAATTGTCTGTGGCTGCTGTAAAAGGAAAGAAAGAGCAGTGACTGTGCCCGTCCCTTAATGCCCTACCCCTTTCTCTTTCTGACTCTGGAACAAATAATGAAGGAGGCACCACAGGGAGCCCTGCATTTGTGCTGAGGGGCCTTTCAGGAGTGGGGCCTTCAGGGCAGTTTCCCCTGCACACTCAGGGGCTTCTCTGTAAGACAGCTCTTGGCCCAGGTTTTGAGAAAGAGCGTTCATTTTGCCTTCTCAACTAGACTGTCAGCTCCCTTTCTAGGAGAAGAGAGTGTATCTTGTTGACATCTGTGTCCCCAAAACCCAGCACAGTACCTGACATTTAAAATGGGCTCAGGACATAAAGGTTCAACAAACTTAAGTATCGATGTGCTGTTAGTAATAACAGACACTTAGGAATCAACTTATAACTTACACTTTGTACACTGTGTGAAATTAAATGTTTTGTTTTGTTTAATAGGTGGCTTTGGTGTAGAGGACAAGGACATAGCAAGCGGAAACATTCCTTGTGAAACTCCTCATTCAATAGGATAGACTAGTCTCTGAGTGGGAGCTCTGGAGCAGGGAGCCTGGAGAGAAGTACACTGAGGTGAGCTCCAGGTTGAAGGAAAACAAAGGTGATTCCAAGGGGGAGGAAGGAAGCCCAAGAAGCCTAAGCCCCCAGGAACTTTAATGCCAGTCTTCCTTGACCAAATTCCCTCTCAGAGGCCAGGATTCTATAAAAATGCATTTGAAGGTGGCTTGAGGCATTTAGAGAGCCTTTAACTCATGGATGTTCAAAATCAACCTTTGTCCCCTCCCAGTATCATACAACAGGGCCAAGGATTTGACTTGTGGCTCTTCAGAGAAGCCCCATGAAAAACAGCTCTTGCCCCCTGAACTGAGCGATTTTCAGGGCTTAAAATTTCTCAATGCTTCAGACACACAGTCAGTTAAGAAAAAAAATCTAATTTATTACCCTAGAAAATACTGTTTTCTCTCCATAATTCATGGAGTACATACAGAACGATTTTTTTTCTGGGTTCACTCACATACCTGCCTTTGCTCTGAAGCAATAGGATAGCGGAGTGGCCTGGCCTGGACCCTGGCCCTTTCAAGAAGCCTTCACCTGGCCCCTGTAGCTGTCACCTGAGCCTATCCTGGGCTCTCCACCAGGTAAGAAGCCTGTCCAGAATCCTGTAGCTAGTCAATTTGCTTGTTGGCTCCAGACTGCTGTGATGGAGCCAACAAGCAAATTCAGGACAATTCCAAACCTGATCTCTTACCCATTATTTAGGGTGCAAATTCTTACTGACGGGATCGGTAAGGCATAGCTCTCCTCTCCAGGCTCTCGAAATTTTCCTGTGGTTTTCCAAGTCCTCTTTTCCCACAGACCTCACTTGAAATATTTGCTCCTTGTCTCAGAACTCTAATTACACATTCAGTTTCTGCTCATGCAGCGGCTCAACGCAAAACCCCTCAACACCCGAGGCTTTATCAACTCATTTCTTCCCAACACTTTGCTTCAGAACCCTGGATTCCCCATTTCCTGGCTCAGCGGACGGCTTCACCAACCTGCCATCCCACGCCTGGCTAATCTGAGTGGCCGTTTGGTGCTCTCCGCCCCCGCTCTACATCCGCGAACAAGTCGGCGTCTCTGGCTCGGGGCCAAACAGGAGGGACCCGAGCGCCCAGCGCGCACCGAGACCCGCAGAGCCCGAGCGGCCGGTCGCATCGCCGAACTACGGTTCCCACAGTGCTCGGGGAAGCCGGGGCCGCCGAAGTGCGGCCCACCCCACCCCCCCGGCTCAGGCTCGCGCGGAGCCTCCTGGGAGTTGTAGTCCGGGCCGCTCGCGCCGGCGCTGCTGAGGGCTCGTAGTCGGCCTTTGTCTGTCTGCGGGCGCGCGCCGCTGCGGTGAGTGAGGCCGCCGGCCGGGTTCGTACGCCCGGGCGAGGCGGGGCCCCGCCTGCAGGCCGCGGTCCCCGAGCCCCCTGCGGCCCTGAGTAGGCCTGGCCAGTTTGGACTCCCCAGGGCAGCCAGCTGCGAGGGGAGAGGTCTGCGGCCCGCAGGAAAAGGTCCAGCTGGACCATAGAAAGGGGTGCTGAGGCCCAGCGCGCAAGGCCGGCCCGGGGGTTTGGGGGTGGGGGCAGACCTGAGGCGGGAAGGGAGAGTCTGTCGGGAGGCGCAGGGGTCCCTCCGCCGCACAGCACGGCCGGGTGTGGAGCAAGGCCCTGCACCCCAAGACGCGGGAGGGGGAGACCACAGGCAGGTGTGCCCCGGGGCCCGCGGGGAGGGTTTCAGAAGATGCACAGGAGAAAGTGCAGTCTCTCTGACGTGGGTGAAAGGGAGAAAGGACAAACTTCGTTGGGTGGAGAATAAGAAAGGACAAAGTGGATTCAGGTGTGCAGAGAAAATAATCACCCCTCCCCAGAATCTCCTAATCCTGAAACTATCCCTCAAGAAAGCAACTATCCTAGTCCTCTGCTGTGGACTCCCAACTTTAGGCCTTAAATCTGTAGGTCATGTCAGAGGCCCTTCACATTTGGTTCTTTTATTCTCCCAAGAGCTACTTGATAATACAGTGTTATCAGACTATTTAGTAAGTGAGGAAATAGGGCTGTTTGGTTACTTGCCCAGTGTCATTTACGGGGAGAGAAGGGTAATCCAAGTCTCTCATGGCCTAATTCTGAGCTCTTTCCACAGGATATAATGGCCTTTCTGATAGGAAAAGCAATATTTTCTACTATAAAGTGACTTTCTCCAAAATCTTCAGGAAATTGATTTTTCAGATTTGTGGAATCTAGGGAGAAAAATACGACAACTTCCCTTTATTAATCAAGGAGGTTCCTGAGACACAGCTGAGCTGTTTCTTGTTGAATATCTCACAACATGTGGAGAGGCACAGCTGTAAGTGCTGCCCACGTGTTCTGCCCAAACTATTTGCCGGACTAACCAGAGACAGAGTCCAACCTCAGGTAGCAGGTACCCATATACTTCCCACTGACTCTTGGTGGATGTGCGGTTGAGCAGTAACACCTTCCACTTCCAAGTGAATGGTGTTGTAGTGTCCTGACACTCTGATAGGGCATCGCTTTGTGGCCTGTACTGCAAATTGGAGCTGAGTCCTCCAAATAAAGGGTTTAAATGCCTCTCCAGTCATCACAACATGTAGCAGAAAGGGCAGTTGTCAAGAAGACCAGGTGTTTGGGTTAACAAAGAATTGTAGTATCACACTGCTATTTCATTAAATCAGGAGGCCAGCATTTTCATGGGACATAGTAGAGGGAAACAAAGGTTATACATTGAACCACTGCATAAAGTGTAAGTATTCAGTAATTAGGGTCCCGAAATAAGAAGAATATCCCCGCCAAAATACAAAAGGATAATATGGAACAAGAGGATTCCTAGGATCTGGAAGAATAGTAAGGTCTGGTCAAGCTCTGTTCCATTCTATTTCATTTTATAAGAATTCTCACCAGCTTTTTAGTGATGAGGAAGTAGAGAATTGTCTGGACATAGGCTTTGGATCCAAAAAGTCTTGGATTTGAGCCTTTGCCTCACCTTGACTCCTTACTGGCTCTGGGAATAGGGGCAAGTTACTGTAATCGGTGTGCCTTGGGCTTGGTTTTGGAGTCTGAAGTAGGTCTTTTTTTCCCCAAGAATTGGCAAGTATTTATACTTCCTCAGAACTGGTATTCTCATACCTTGAAGAGTCTGGAGCCTCCTAAGAAGTGCCAAAAGGAAATATGAAATCTCTTGTTCTGTCCTAATAACCTAGAGGGGACTGGAGAGGAGAGCTGGAGCCATTTCAATCATAGAACCAATCATGATGGCTGAATTTTTTTTTATATTCTGAATTCCTTTGGAGGCTTGGAGGATAAAATAGCAGGCTCTTAGGTAGGGGAAGGAAGTGGACGATTCCAATCACATGCTAAGGCTAAGCTAAGGTACAAATAGGACGGACCATTATCTTGGCACTGGCAAGAAGAGATACTTGTTTGCTTTATGTCTTCTCTGCTTTCCCACCTCCTGCTTCCTCCTGGACTCATTTATAAGTGGTCATGGTACCTTTTGGTTCATTTTGCAGTTACATTGTAGGTGACTGACATTACATCAGGCAATCAAGATTTCCTCCATTCACTCATACCCCAAACTGGAGCTCCTGTTGACTTTATTCTCCTCACTTATCAATTCTCCTGTCCTTTCCTGTTTGTTTTTGTTGTTCTGTTTTGTTTTTGTTTGTTTTTCCCTCCCCAGGTACTCAAGAACAGCCCATGGAAGAATCATATGAAGAGGTGGTGATTAAGGTCATAGAGCAGGAGTGGACATGTTTGGATTTCCAACAGCTACTCTGCTGGACTGTCATGGAAGATATGCCCAGAATGTAGCATTTTTCAGTGAGTCAGTTGATTGCTGGGATGCCCTCAACTCAAAATAATCAGTGTCCCTGTTCTCAGCACTAGTCAACAGGCTGAGGATGCAGAGAAGACGTTCCTTTGGTGGAGCTCACCGTTTCTAGGGATTACAGGGAAAGCCTACAAACTGGAGTTAGAAATAGTAGAAACAGGGCAGAACAGTCTTGATATGGAGGTAGTCTCTGAGAGAATGAGCAGTTTTAAATCTCAGCACAATCATTGAATAACAAGTTGAAATCTCCCTAGGATGACTCCAAGAAAACTATTATTAGTGATGAATGGACCCATATTTAAAGTGTAGTAGAAGGCTCATATTCAGGGCAATACTGGACAGTACTGTCAATATCTGCATAGGAAGTGTTGAGAATAACTTCCAAACCAAAATAGACTTCAGTTCCACCATAGCTTAGCAGATTGAAATAGCATGGATTTTAAAGGGAAAAATTACTTGGGTCAGATTTTGTGATAGCCCTGACTTGATCTGTGGTATCACACAAGTTATTTAACTCTCTTGAGCTCCAGCCTCTTCATTTGTAAAATGGGACAATAAGCTCTATCTTGGCAGGGTGCAGGGATTAGAATTAATAGATGTAAAGTACCAAGGATTCTGCTACATATATTCTGATATCATGGAGCTTACTCCACTGTTAGGAGAGCAGACTAGAGCAGAAGTGGATTTCTCATGAAACTAATGAAACAAGGTTCAGGATCTTTCTCTTACACTGGTCTCTTCAAGGCCTTATCCCTACTTTTATACTGTTTCTTAATGGAATCCATCCAAAATTTAAAGCTTTAGTCCCTACACAACCTGGATCCACACCTGTTTTGGTGTCAGAACTTGGGTATGGCACTAATTTGATCGTATATAGTTTTCTTAATTTTTCTGAGCCTGTTTTCTTATCTGTAAAATGGGAATAACCATGTCTATACACAATACTATTTGGGAGGCTAAATTAAACTAAATTTAGAGGCAGTACACTGCTATGGAGCATGCCTGAATCCCAAGTCTATGCTTACCTAGCTGCACAATTTTTGACAACCTCCCTATACTTTCACTTCCTTAACTGTAGCAATAGATTGTTTTCAGGATTAAATTATCTATGCAAAGTTTATAGTATAATATCTGGCACACTATAAGCACTCAAAGCATTGTTTCTTTTTTCCCTGTTCTTCTCACTCAGCATATTGGTGCCTCTTACATGACTTCCCTCTCATTTTACCAGATGTGATGACAGAAGCCCACCACAAATATGATCACTCTGAGGCCACAGGATCCTCAAGCTGGGATTTCCAGAATTCTTTCAGAAGAGAGAAGCTGGAACAAAAATCCCCAGATTCTAAGACACTACAGGAAGATTCACCTGGAGTGAGACAGAGGGTCTATGAGTGCCAGGAATGTGGAAAATCCTTCAGGCAAAAGGGTAGTCTAACGTTACATGAGAGAATCCACACTGGTCAGAAGCCCTTTGAGTGTACCCACTGTGGAAAAAGCTTTAGGGCCAAAGGCAATCTTGTTACACATCAACGAATACACACAGGAGAGAAGCCCTATCAGTGCAAGGAGTGTGGGAAAAGCTTTAGTCAACGAGGTAGTCTGGCCGTTCATGAAAGACTCCACACTGGACAGAAACCCTATGAGTGTGCTATTTGTCAGAGAAGCTTCAGGAATCAAAGTAACCTCGCTGTTCACAGAAGAGTTCATAGTGGTGAGAAGCCCTATAGATGTGATCAGTGTGGAAAAGCCTTCAGTCAGAAAGGAAGCTTAATTGTTCATATCAGAGTCCACACAGGCCTGAAACCCTATGCCTGCGCACAATGCAGGAAGAGTTTCCACACCAGAGGGAATTGTATCCTGCATGGCAAAATCCACACAGGAGAGACACCCTATCTGTGTGGCCAGTGTGGGAAAAGCTTCACTCAGAGAGGGAGTCTGGCTGTGCACCAGCGAAGCTGCTCACAAAGGCTCACCCTATAACCACTCTCATCAAAGGAAGTTCTCTTTATGAATTAACAGCATAAAATCCCCTGAGATTAAACAACCTATTCAATTTTACGGAATGAACGGAGACTCCTTCAGAAAGACCATCATTGGGTAGAGCAAACTGACTTTTCTCCCTTCCCCCAAATGAATATCAAAAATAAATGTCTTGTTTATTATCGTTATCACGTATGATTCATAATTTGTCCACTTATTTTGACCTAATTTCCCAAGGTACCTCCATTAATCTAGTACACAATTGGAGATTTATGTAGCAGATACAGATTTGAAATTTGCAATTGACACCACCAGCCTGTTTAAAAAAGTCAGCCCCTTACCAATCCCAAGACTATTCTCTACATATTCAAATTAATCTTGTTTTGCATTCAAGACCACTAGGCAGAATTCATGAGGCAAATCTAATAATCCTTATATTATCTGAATGGTAGTCTCAACAGCATATTCTAAGAAATCACCCATGTTCATAGCAGAGGCCCTAGCCTTTCCTTACAAAAATAGGATCCTTTCCAAGCCTGCACTGTGGTTTACTTCAGTCTTCCACTCCTAACTAGGATAGAGATAATTTACCTATAGCCAAAGAGCAGACAACTATCTACAATAGTTTGACGCAATGACTCTCACTCCCTTTTGGCAACAGTAGCAATATCTCAGAGTTAGAGTCACCTAGTAAGGGCATAAGTGTCCTCATTACTGAGCTCAAATTTGTAGTCAATAATGAAGTTCCAGTCCTCCAACAACACAATCCTCTTCCTCCTACACAGATACATGCATGCACATACAGAAGAAATTTGGAAAGTAATAGTTTTTTACCTCTAGTGGATGAGATTTCAGGAATAGTGGAGAGGAGAAGTTGGTTTTGAGGGGGAATTTCCAAATTTTTTAACTTTAGCCATCCCTAAATTTTCATTCTGAGCTTTTATGTAATTAAAATGATGAATGATGTAGATAGAGTGGTTTTCTTGATAAGATACCATTCCATTCTTTCTTTACCCTATAAGCTGTAGGTTCCTATAGACTATAGGCTCCCTCTAGTAGATCCTATAGGCTGTAGGCTCCTTAATCCAAGAAGCTTAACAGAAAATCTTGAGAGAGAGGTAAATTTTATCAAAGATCTTTGGGCATAGAAACACTTTAGAAACACTATGAGTTTGAATAATAATACAATAATACTTCTAAAGATACCCTGATAGTATTTTTTTATAAATTTATTTAGTAGTTTGTTCTTTATTTTTGGCTGAGTTGGGTCTTCAATGCTGCACGTGGGCTTCCTCTAGTTGCAGCAAGCGGGGGTACTCATTGCGATATGTGGGCTTCTCATTGTGGTGGCTTCTCTTGTTGTGGAACACGGGCTCTAGGCACGTGAGCTCAGTAGTTGTGGTTTGTGGGCTCTAGAGCACAGGCTCAGTAGTTGTGGCACACGGGCTTAGTTGCTCCACAGCATGTGGGATCTTCCCGGACCAGGGATTGAACCCATGTCCCCTGCATTGGCAGGTGGATTCTTAACCACTGCACCACCAGGGAAGCCCTACCCTGATAATAGTTGAAGATGCATACCAGAATGTTCATATCATCCTCATTTATAATAGTCATAAACTGGAAATAACCCAAATATCCAATAACAGGGAAGGTAATAAACTGTGGTAGAGTCATATAATAAAATACAACTCAGCAATAAAAAATAACAACTGATACATGCAATAACCTGGATGGGGCTTCCCTGGTGGCACAGTGGTTGAGAGTCCGCCTGCCAATGCAGGGGACACAGGTTTGTGCCCCGGTCCAGGAAGATCCCACATGCCATGGAGTGGCTGGGCTTGTGAGCCATGGCCGCTGAGGCTGCACATCCAGAGCCTGTGCTCCGCAACGGGAGAGGCCACAACAGTGAGAGACCCGGGTACCGCAAAAAAATAAATAAATAACCTGGATGAATTTCAAAGATTTGTGTTGAGTGAAAGAACCCAAACACACACACACACACACACACACACACACACAAATATAGTACATAATTCCATTTATATAACTTCACAGAACAGGAAAAACTAATCTGCAGTAAATGACGTCAAACAGTGGTTGCCTCTATGGAAGCGGGGGAGGGGACTGACTTGAAAGAAGCACAAGGAAACTTTACAGAGAGAAAAAAATGTTCTCTTCCTTTCTTCAGGTGGTAGATGCATGGGTCTATACAACTGTCAAAACTGATTGAACTCGACACTTAAAATCTATGCTTGTTATATGTAAAGTACATTTTATATATAAAGTATAGTATATGCAAAGTTTAAATAACAAGGAGATAGTTTTAAAATATTGCCCACAAGTTCTTCGACACTCATCATGTGTTCTATGTCACCTCCCCTTGAATCTGGGTAGGCTTGTGTTTGCTTCAAACAATGAAACATGGTAGAAGTGATGCTACATGACTTCCAAGAATAGGTCCAAAAAACACTTTAAAAGTCTGAAAAGTTTCTGCATGATTCTCAGGACACCTGCCCTGGAGAAAACCAGCTGCCAAGTAAAAAATCCAACTATCTCAAGGCCACTCTGCTGGACAAACAGCATGTAAGTGTTCCAGTTGACAGGTTCACCTGAGCTCCCAACAGATAGCATCAATTCTCAGCCATATGAGTGAACCATTGTAGATGCATAGCCCAGTAGAACCTTCAGATAACTATAGGCCCAGATGACATCTGATGAAAACTATGAGAAACCCACAAGTTAGAACTGCCTTCCCAAATTCCTAACACACAATATCATGAGAAAAGTTAAAGGTTATGACTTTATACTACTAAATTTTCAGGTTGCTTGCTATACAACAGTCTTAGTTAGAATATATATACATTTTAAGGATAAGCTATTTTCAAAAAAAATGAAAAATCTGGGGAGCAACTTGATATTAACTCTGAATAAATAAAAACAGGAAATTAGGATTTATGGTTCACAAGAAAGCTTAAGGTATAAAAATAGACATTCCCTTTGACAAAATAGGAGGCAAGGTATAGATTAGTTAAGCCAGATGCAATCCAAGTTACAAAATAAAGTAGATGTGGGTCTCCATCAGTCCTGGACTATGAGAAATGTGTGTGTGTGTGTGTGTGTGTGTGTGTGTGTGTGTATCTTAGAATCCTGGTTCTGCAGAAAAGAATCCATAAATAAAGAGCAAATAGATCAGAAAACATAAAGTATCTTTAAAAATATAATTCCTATTTTCTATATGTATATTATTAAATTTCTTTAAAGATTGTTGGCTGCTTATATTAAAATAATAACAAAACAGAGTTCTGGTTCCAGATGGCAAAGTAGGAAGATCCTGAACTCACTTCCTCCCATGGACACACAGAATCTACATCTACATACAGAACAATTTCCTTGGGGGGTGGGGGGTGCCTAAAAGCTAGCTGAGCAACTCCTACACACTGGGCAAATGAAAAAAAACAAAAACCAAAAAAAAAACCACTGAAGCAGGTAGAAGAGGCTGAGACACAATCTCACCATAAACCCACTGCCAGCAAGGCAACTCTCAATTGGGAGTGAACTCAAAACCTGGAGCTTCTCCCTGAGGAGTGAAGGGCTTGAACCCCATATCAGGCACCCCAACATTTAAGACCTGCACCTGAGAGACAAACCCCCTAAAACATCTAGCTTTGAAAACCAATAGGGCTTGCATTCATGAGACCCACAAGGCTATAAAGAAATGAGAAATTTAAAAAAAAAAAGAAATGAGAAATGGCTCTTAAATGGCTCACATGCTCAGATTGATTCACACCAGGGTCCAGCACAGAAGCAGCCAACTGAGAGGTGCCCAGATTTTATGTGAAAGAGGCATATTTGCTTATGTTAAAGTGTCAGCCTAAGGAGCAGGCATCTAACTTAATACACATATAGGAGTCTACTGGGGTGCTCTCAGGGATGGAAGCTGGCAGGTGCCATCTTCGTGCTCTCCCTCTGCCATGCTCCAGCTCACCGGTAACTCCTGAAAAGGAATGTATACCCTCCTCTGGAACACCAATTCTTCCAGCGGAGGCCCATGGGACAAATCTAGGTTGTCTGGTTCTGGTGACAAATGGGGCTTGCACTTCAGGGTCCCACGGGTCTCCAACCAAAGGAGAAAGAGTTCTTAAGTAGCTACCACCCCCAGAGCACAAGAGGCAACAGACCAAGGTACCCAGTCTTTCTGTGAAAGAGGCATATTAGCTTATCTTCATAGCTGTGGCCTGAGTGGCAAACTTCTATCTAAACACACATGTAAGGGCAAACTTTAATCCTCTCCAGAGACCTCAGAGGTCAGGCACTATTTTTATGCTCTCCCTCTGCCATAATTCACAGTGCCAGTGTCTTCTGGAGAGGAGCTTATACATGTGTCTGATACCCCAATTTATGTGCGTGCTACCCAGGGGACATTCCTTGATCACCTTGCTCTGGTGGCCAGCAGGGCTTTGTTCATGGGTCCCAGGTGACTGTAACAAATGGAGAGACAATTATTGGCCAGCTACCATCCCCAAAGCACTGCACAGAAAGCAGACTAAAAAACACACCCCAGTCTTTCTGTGAAAGAGGCTGATATGCTTGAGCTTCAGCCTGAGATGCAGGTTTCTGTTTGGCAAACATCCAAGGATGGAGGCCAAAGGATGCCATGTTTGTGCTCTACCTCTTCCCTGCTATAGGTTGCTGTATCTCCCAGAAAGGAACTTGTACATTCATCTAGCACTCCAACTTTTGAGACTGTTGCAAAGGGGACAACTCTAAATTGCCTGGCTATAATGGGCAGACAGTCCCAAAACACTGTATATAGTTGTATACTTTAAAAGTTGCTGTCTGAGAGTCTAACTTCTAATCAGCTTGCATGTAGGAGCTAACTGAGATCCTCCCCTTTGGAACACTGACAGGTAATGTCACATCTTCTACTACTGAGAGTCACTAAAAGTAAAGTCTGCTTAGAGAATCACAAAAGTTGGAGAAAAAACCAATAGCTAAGGCAGGGTTGAACAATAAAATGCACCTACTACACAAGGCCTTCAAGACTGGGAGAGACAGCTGTTTTATCTAACACATAGAAAGTAACACAGACACTCAAGGAAAATGAAGAAAGAGAGGAATATGTTCCAAATGAAAAAAAAAGATAAAACTTCAGAAAAAGTCCTTAATGAAATGGAGACAAGGGATTTACCTAATTAAGAGCTCAAAATAATGGTCATAAGGATATAAAGATGTTCACTGAACTTGAAAGAAGAACGGATAAACACAGTGAGAATTTCAACAGAGAGGTAAAAAAAAAACATAAGAAAGTATCAAATAGAAGTTACAGAGCTAAAGAATACAGTAATTGAACTAAAAAATACACTAGAGGGGTTCAACAGCAGACTAAATGAAGCAGAAGAAAGGATCCGTGAACTTGAAGACAGGACAATGCAACTCACCCAATCAGAGCAGGAAAAAAAAAAAAAAGAATGAATAAAAGGGAAGATAGCTTAAGGGACTTATGAGACAACATCAAGTGAACCAACATTCATACTGTAGGAGTCCTAGAAGGAGAAGAGAGAAAGAAAAGGGCAGAAAACTTATGTGAAGATACAATGGCTGAACACATTCCTAACCTAAGGAAGGAACAGATATCCATATTCAGGAAGTCCAGAGAGTTCCAAATAAGATGCACCAAAAGAGACACACACAAAGACACATTAAAATTTAAATGTCAAAAGTTAAAGACAGGGGCTTCCCTGGTGGTGCAGTGGTTGAGAGTCAGCCTGCTGATGCAGGGGACATGGGTTCGTGCACCGGTCTGGGAAGATCCCACATGTCACGGAGCGGCTGGGCCCATGAGCCATGGCCGCTGAGCCTGCGTGTCTGGAGCCTGTGCTCCACAACGGGAGAGGCCACAACAGTGAGAGGTCCATGTACCGCAAAAAAAAAAAAAAAAAAAAAAAAAAAGTTAAAGACAAGGAGAGAATCTTAACAGCAAGAACAAAATGACTTGGTACATACAAAGGACCCCCCATAATACTATGAGCAGATTTTTCAGCAGAGACTTTGAAGGCAGAAGGGAATGGCATAACATATTTAAAGTCTGGAAAAGAAACTGCCAACTGAGGATACCCTAATTTGCAATGTTGTCTTTCAGAATTGAGGAGAGATAGAGTTTTCCAGACAAGCAAAAGCTAAAGGAGTGCATAACTACTAAACTGGCCTTACAAGAAATGTTAAAGGGACTTCTTTAAGCTAAAAAGAAAGGGTGCTAATTAGTACAGGAAAACATATGAAAGTATAAATCTCAATGATAAAGGTAAATACATAGTAAAATGTAAAATAATCAAATGCTGTCCATTAATCACTTAGAAAGCTAGTATAAAGGTTAAAACACAAAAGTAGCAAAAATAACTATAACTACAACAATTAGTTAAGAAATATGCAAGATTAAAAAATTTAAATATGACATCAAAAACAAAATGGGGCTGGGGACAGTAAAAATGCAGAGCTTTAGAATGCATTCAAACATAAATTGTTATCAACGTAGAATAGACTGTTATAAATAAAAGTTGTTATATATAAGCCTCATGGTAACCACAAAACAAAAACCTATAGTAGTACACAAAAGATAAATGAAAGGAATCTAAACATACCACTAAAGAAAATAATCAAATCACAGAAGAAGAGAGCAAGAGAAGAAGAAAAAAAATTACAAAACAGCCAGAAAATAATTAACAAAATGGCAGTAAGTACATACTTATCATTAATTACTTTAAACGTAAATGGACTAAATTTGCCAATGAAAAGATAGAGAGTGACTAAATGGATTTTTTTAAAAGACCTATGATATACTGCCAACAAGAGACTCACATCACACTGAAGATCAAAGCATAGAAAAAGATATTCCATGCAAATGGAAACCAAAAGAAAGCTGGGGTAGCTATATTATATAACACAAAACAGACTTGACTGTAATAAGAGACAAAGAAGGGCATTACACAGTGGTAAAGGGATCAATTCACAAGACAATATAACATCTGTAAACACTTATGTACCCAACATAGGAGCACCTAAAATATGTAGCAAATATTAACTGATCTAAAAGGAGAAAGAAACAGCAGTACAATAACAGTAGGAGGCTTTAATATCCAACCATCATCAATGGATAGGTCATCCAGACAGAAAATCAATAAGGAAGCATCAGCCTTTAATGGCACATGAAACCAAATGAACTTAACAGACATATATAGAACATGCAATCCAACAGCAGCGAAATACACATTTTTCTCAAACGCACATGAAACACTCTCCAGGGCAGATCACATGTTAGACCACAAAACAAGTCCTAATAAATTGTAAAAGACAGAAATGTCAAGCATCTTTTCCAATCACAATGGTATGAAACAAAAACAAACAAAAAAATCAGTTACAAAAATAAAACTGGAAAATTCACAAATATGTCTTGATTAAACATCTATGGAGTGAAATCAACATCATTAATCATATTAACAAATAAAACATAAAAATTATAGGATCATCTCAATAGATGCAGAAAAAGCATTTGACAAAATTCAACATCCTTTTATGATAAAAACTCTACAAAGTGGGTATAGAGGGAACAGAGTTCAGCATAATAAAGACCATATATGAAATTCCACAGTTAACGTCATACTCAATGGTGAAGAACTGAAAGCTTTTCCTCTAAGATCAAGAACAAGACAAGGGTGCTCACTCTCACCACCTTTATTTAACATATTGAAAGTCCTAGCCAGAGAAATTAGGCAAGAAAAGTAAATAACAGGCATCTAAATGTGAAAGGAAGGAAGAAAACTGTAACTACTTACAGATGACATAATATTATATGTAGAAAACCCTAAATACTCCACCAAAAAACATGTTAGAATTAATTTTAAAATTCAGTAAAGTTGCAGGATACAAAATCAATATACAAAAAATCTGTTGCACTTCTGTACGCTAATAATAAACTATCAGAGAAATTAAGAAAACAACCCGGGCTTCCCTGGTGGCGCAGTGGTTGAGAGTCGGCCTGCCGATGCAGGGGACACAGGTTTGTGCCCCGGTCCGGGAAGATCCCACATGCCACGGAGCAGCTGGGCCCGTGAGCCATGGCCACTGAGCCTGCACGTCCAGAGTCTGTGCTCCGCAGAGTGAGAGGCCACAACAGTGAGAGGCCCGCATACCTCAAAAAAAAAAAAAAAAAGAAAAGAACCCATTTACAATTGCATAAAAAAAATACCAAGGAATAAATTTAACCAAGGAGGTGAAAAAACTATACCATGAAAACTATAACACTTTGATGAATGAAACTGAAGACAACACAAATAAATGAAAAAATACATCATGCTCATAGATTGGAAGAATTAATATTTTTAAAGAGCCATGTTACCCCAAGCAATGTACAGATTAAATGCAATCCCTATCAAACTTCCAATGGCATTTTTCACAAAAATAGTACAAACAATCCTAAAAACTATATTGAACCACAAAAGACTCCAACTAGCCAAAGAAATCTTGAGAAGAACACCAAAGCTGGAGGCACCACATTCTCTGATTTCAAACTATATTTTAAAACTATAGTAATCAATGATATAGATGAAAATACTATACAATAAAAACAGACACATCAATCAATGGAACAGAATAGAGAATCCAGAAATAAATCCATACATGTGGTCAACTAATTTATGACAAAGGAGCCAGGAATAACATACAATGGGGATAAGAAAGTCTATTCAATAAATGCTGCTGGCAAACTGGACAACCACATGCAAAACAATAAAACTGGACCACTAGAGTATACCACTCACAAAAATTTAATTCAAAATAGATGAAAGAATTGAACTTAAGACCTGAAATTATTAAATTCCTAGAAGAAAACATAGGTGGTAAGCTCCTGACATTGGTCCTGGGGATGATGTTTTTGGATCTGACCCCAAAAACAAAGGCAACAGAAGCAAAAATAAACAAGTGGGACTACATCAAAATAAAAAGTTTCTGCATAGCAAAGGAAACCATCAACAAAGTGAAAAGTCAACCTACTGAACAGGAAAAAATATTTTCCAACTATATATCTGATAAGGGGTTAACATCCAAAATATATAAAGAACTCTTACAACTCAACAGCAAAAAAAAAAAAAAAAAAAAAAAAATCCAACTTAAGAATGGGCAAAGGATCTGAATAGACATTTTTCAAGAAGACATACAGATGGCCAACTGGAACATGAAAAGGTGTTCAGCATCACTAATCATCAGGGAAATGCAAATCAAAACTACAATGAGATATCACTTCATGCCTCTTAGAATGGCTATTAGCAAAAAGGCAGGAAATAACAAGTGTTGGCAAGCATGTGGAGAAAAGGCAACCCTCATACATTGTTTGGCGGGAATGTAAATTGGTGCAACCACTATGCAAAACAGTATGGAGATTCCTCAAAAAAATAAGAATGGAACTACCATATGATCCAGCTATTCCACATTTGGTTATTTATCCAAAGAATATGAAAACACTAATTCAAAAAGATATATGCACGCCTATGTTCATCACAGCATTATATTACAATAGCCAAGATATGGAAAAAACCTAAGTTCCATCAACAGATGAATGGATGAAGATGTGGTATATATAAACAATGGAATACTATTCAGTCATTTAAAAAAAGATGAAATCTTGCGATTTGCAACATGGATGGACCTTGAGAGTATTATGCTAGGTGAAATAAGCCAGATGGAGTAAGACAAATACTGTATAATTTCACTCATATTATGGAATATAGAAAATGAACAAACAAAATGAACAAACCAAACCAAACAAAAGCAAACATATAGATGCCAAGAACAGAGTAGTGGTTATCAGAGGGGAAGGAATGGGAGGAGAGGGCTAAATGGGTAAGGGAGGGGCAACTTGATGATGACAGATGGAAACTAAATTTTTGGTGGTGAGCATGCTGCAATGTATACATAAGTGGAAATGTAATGTTGTATACATGAAACATACAGTGTTATAAATGAATATTACCTAAAGGAAATAAATATATTTTTTCTCAAGAAAATCAGGTAAACATGAGTAAGGACTGCGTACTAAAAGATGCCAAAGTGTGAAGAAAATAGAAGTAGAATTGCCATACAACCAAGAAACTCCACTTCTGGAATATTTATCCAAGAAAAACAAAAACACTTACTTGAAAAGATATATGCATTCCTATGTTCATTGTAGCAGTATTTAAAATAGCCAAAATATGGAAACAACTTAAATGTCCATTAATAGAAGAATGGATAAAGAAGATGTGATACACACACACACGTATACACAATGGAATATTATTCAGCCATAAAAAAGAAACACAACTTGACATTTGTGACAACATGGATGAACCTAAAGAGTATTACGCTAAATAAAACAAATCAGATAGAAAAAAAATTACCAAATGATTTCACTTATATATGGCATCTAAAACACAAAATAAATGAACAAACAAAACAAAACAGAAACAAACAAAAAAAAAAACTGGTGGTTGCCAGAGGGGAGAAAATTGGGGAGTGAGCAAAATAGATGAAGGGGATTGAGGGGTACAAACTTCCAGTTATAAAACAAATAAGCCATGGGAATGTAATGTACAGCATAGGGAATATAGTCAATAATATTGTAAAAACTTGTATAACTACAGATGATAATTAAACTTATCGTAATGACCAATCAAAATGCTTCTAGACAACTAGGGCACCTACCAGGCGCTGGTGCGGGACCTTAGACACATAAGGGGACAGGAGGAACCCCCAAGTGATCAACTAGGACGTGGGGTGAGGAAGGGGGAAGAGGAAATGGAGGCCAGACAGGACAGGTGCCCTTGAGGGGTGGCTGGGGGAGAGGAGGGGTTCCCACACTAGGGAGGGGCCCACCCATGGTGAGAAGATCAGCGGAAATGAAGAGAGACCCTCACTAGGAGGGTCCAGAACAGGCCAGAATTTCCCCACCCACTCGGGCCCCAGGAGCCTGCTGAGGCACCCTCTGGAAGCACCAAGCCTAGGTCCTGCCTCCTGCCTAAGCCTCGCCCCCCACAGCCAAGGTCTCTTCTGCCTTTCATTTTTTTTTGCTCTTGTAGTTCAGTTTTACCTTGTTATTTCATTTATATTTTTATTTTTTCTAATAAATATTTTATATTTCTAACTTTATTTTTTATTCTTTGTTATTCTTCTGCTCCTTTTTGTTTGTTCCCTCCCTTTTTTTTTCAACACCATGTGGCTTGCAGGATCTTGGCTCCCAGGCCGGGGGTCAAGTCTGAGCTCCTGTGGTGGGAGTGTTGAGTCCAAACCACTGGACTAACAGAGAATCTCAGACCTCAGGGAATATTAATCGGAGTGAGGTCTCCCAGAGGTCCTCATCTCAGCACCAAGACCCAGGTTTACCTAACTGCCTGCAAACTCCAGTGCTGGATGCCTCAGGCCAAACATCCTCTAAGACAGGAACACAGATATACCCATAAAAAAAAAATTAAGATGACAAAAAAATATGTTACAGATGAAGGCGCAAGGTAAAGACCTATAAGGCCAAATAAATGAAGAGGAAATAGGCAACGTACCTGAAAACGAATTCAGAGTAATGATAGTAAAGATGATCCAAAATCTCAGAAATAAAATGGAGGCACGGAGGGAGAAAATACAAGAAATGTTTGAGAAAGACCTAGAAGAACTAAAGAACAAACAAACAGTAATGAACAACACAAAAACTGAAATGAAAAATACTCTAGAAGTAATCAATACCAGACTAACTGAGGCAGAAGAACGAATAAGTAAGCTGGAAGATAGAATGGTGGAAATAACTGCCAAGGAGCACAATTAAGAAAAAAGAATGAAAAGAATTGAGGACAGTCCCAGAGACCTCTGGGACAACATTAAATGCACAAACATTCAAATTATAGGGGTCACAAAAGAAAAGAAAGAGAAAGGACCTGAAAAAATATTTGAAGAGATTATAGTCAAAAACTTCCCTATCAGGCTTCCCTGGTGGCGCAGTGGTTGAGAGTCCGCCTGTCGATGCAGGGGATACGGGTTCGTGCCCCGGTCCGGGAAGATCGCACATGCCGCGGAGCGGCTGGGCCCGTGAGCCATGGCCGCTGAGCCTGCGCATCCGGAGCCTGTGCTCCGCAACGGGAGAGGCCACAACAGTGAGAGGCCCACCTACCGCAAAAAAAAAAAAAAAAAAAAAAAAAAAAAAACTTCCCTATCATGGGAAAGGAAACAGCCACCCAAGTCCAGGAATCGCAGAGAGTCCCATACAGGATAAACCCTAGGAGAAATACACTAAGACACATATTAATCAAACTAACAAATATAAATTCAAAGGAAAAACATTAAAAGCAGCAAGGAAAAAGTGACAAATAAGATACAAGGGAATCCCCATAAGTTTAACAGTTGATCTTAAAGCAGAAACTCTGCAGGACAGAAGGGAGTGCTGGATATATTTAAAGTGATGAACGGGAAAAACCTAAAACCAAGATTACTCTATCCAGCACGGATCTCATTCAGATTTGACAAAGAAATACAGACAAGCAAAAGCTGACAGAATTCAGCACCACCAACTCAGCCTTACAACAAACGCTAAAGGAATTTCTCTAGGCAGGAAACACAAGAGAAGAAAAAGACCCAAAAAAACAAACCTAAAACAATTAAGAAAATGGTAACAGAAACATACATATCGATAATCACCTTGAACGTAAATAGATTAAATGCTCCAGGCAAAAGACACAGACTGGCTGAATGGATACAAAAACAAGACCCATATATATGCTGTCTACAAGAGACCCACTTCAGACCTAGGGACACATACAGACTGAAAGTGAGGAGATGGAAAAAGATATTCCATACAAATGGAAATCAAAAGAGAGCTGGAGTAGCAATACTCATATCAGATAAAATAGACTTTAAAATAAAGAATGTTATAGGAGACAAGGACACTATATAATGATCAAGGGATCAATCCAAAAAAGAAGATATGACAATTATAAATACTTATGCACCCAACATAGGAGTACCTCAATATATAAGGCAAATGCTAGCAGCCATAAAAGGGGAAATCAACAGTAATACAATAATCGTGGGGGAGGGATTAACACCCCACTTACACCAATGGACAGATCATCAAGACAGAAAATAAATAAGGAAATACAAGCTTTAAATGAGACAAAAGGCCACATAGACTTAACTGATATTAATAGGACATTCCACCTGAAAGTGGCAGAATACACCTTCTTCTCAAGTGCACACAGAACTATCTCCAAGATAGATCACATTTTGGGTCACAAATCAAGCATTGGAAGATCAGGAACAAGACATGGATGTCCACTCTTGCCACTATTATTCAACGTAGTTTTGGAAGTCCTAGCCATGGCAATCAGGGAAGAAAAAGAAATAAAAAGAATACAAATTGGAAAAGAAGAAGTAAAACTGTCACTGTTTGCAGATGACACGACACTATACATAGAAAATACTAAAAAAAAAAAAAAAGAAAATACTAAAGATGACACCAAAAAACTACTAAAGCTAATCAATTAATTTGGTAAAGTTGCAGGGTACAAAATTAATACCCAAAAATCTCTTGCATTGGGACCTCCCTGGGGGGTCCAGTGGTTAAGAATCCACCGTCCAATGTAGGGGACATGGGTTCAATCCCTGGTTGGGGAACTAAGATCCCACATGCCACAGGGCACCTAAGCCTGCACGTTGCAACTACTGAGCCAGTGTGCCTCAATTAGAGAGCCCGTGTGCTGTAAATTACTGAGCCCATGTGCTCTGGAGACTGTGCACCACAAGAAAGAAGCCTGCACATTGCAACAAAGAGCCCATGTGCCACAATAAAGAGCCTGCACACTGCAACTAAGACCCGACACAGCCAAAAATAAAAAAATATATATATATATATTTAAAAAAAGAAATCTCTTCCGTTCCTATACACTAACGATAGATCAGAAACAGAAATTAAGGAAACAATCCCATTTTCCATTGCAACAGAAAGAATAAAATACCTATGAATAAACCTACCTAAGGAGGCAAAAGACCTGTACACAGAAAACTATAAAACACTGAGGAAAGAAATCAAAGATGACACAAACAGATTTAGAGATATACCATGTTCTTGGATTGGAATAGTCAATATTGTGAAAATGACTATACTACCCAAAGCAATCTACAGATTCAGTGCAGTCCCTATCAAATTACCAATGACATTTTTCACAAAATTAGAACAAAAAATTTTACAATTTGTATGGATACACAAAAGACCCCGAATAGCCAAAGCAATCTTGAGAAAGAAAAATGGAGCTGGAGGAATCAGGCTCCCCAACTTCGGACTATACCACAAAGCTACAGTAATCAAGACAGTATGGTACTGACATAAAAAAAGAAATATAGATCAATGGTACAGGATAGAAAGCCCAGAGATAAACCCATGCACCTATGGTCAATAGAAAAAAGACAGTCTCTTCAGTAAGTGGTGCTGGGAAAACTGGACAGCTACATGTAAAAGAATGAAATTAGAATACTACCTAACACCATACACAAAAATAAACTCAAAATGGATTAAAGACGTAAATGGAAGACCGGATACTATAAAACTCTTAGAGGAAAACATAGAAAGAACACTCTTTGACATAAATCACAGCAATATCTTTTTTGACCCACCTCCTAGGGTAATGGAAATAAAAACAAAAATAAACAAATGGGACCTAATGAAATATAAAAGCTTTTGTACAGCAAAGGGTATCATAAACAAGACAAAAAGACAACCCTCAGAATGGGAGAAAATATTTGCAAACAAAGCAATGGACACAGGATTAATCTCCAAAATATACAAGCAGCTCATGCAGCTCAATATAAAAAAAAACAAACAACCCAATCAAAAAATGGGTGGAAGACCTAAATACACATTTCTCCAAAGAAGACACACAGATATCCACAAACACATGAAAAGATGCTCAACGTCACTAATTATTAGAGAAATGCAAATCAAAACTACAATGAGGTATCACCTCACACCAGTTAGAATGGGCTTCATCAGAAAATCTACAAACAACAAATGCCGGAGAGGGTGTGGAGAAAAGGGAACCCTCTTGCACTGTTGGTGGGAATGTAAACTGATTCAGCCACTATGGAGAACAGTATGGAGGTTCCTTAAAAAACTAAAAATAGAATTACCATATGATCCAGCAGTCCCATTACTGGGCATATACCCAGAGAAAACTACAATTCAAAAAGACACATGTACCCCAATGTTCATTGCAGCACTATTTACAATAGCCAGGTCATGGAAGCAACCTAAATGCCCATCGACAGACAGATGAATGGATAAAGATGTGGTAAATATATACAATGGAATATTACTCAGCTATAAAAAGAAACGAAATTGGGTCATTTGAGACGTGGATGAATCTAGAGACTGTCATAGAGAGTGAAGTAAGTCAGAAAGAGCAAAACAAATATCGTATATTAACGCATATATGTGGAACCTAGAAATATGGTACAGATGAACCGGTTTGCAGGGCAGAAATTGAGACACAGGTGTAGAGAACAAACGTATGGACACCAAGGGGGGAAAGCCGCGGGGGGTGTGGGTGGTGGTGTGATGATTTGGGCGATTGGGATTGACATGTATACACTGATGTGTATAAAATTGATGACTAATAAGAACCTGCTGTATAAAAAAATAGAAAAAACTTATTTATTAAAAAAAAGAATTGTAATTCAGGAACTGCAACCATGGCAAGCCATGTGCAAAAAGTATATATATATATATCAGCTCTATAGTGAGGTATCTCAAGATTTCTTTTTTTTTTTTTTTTGGCTTTCTTTCTGAGATGGAAAGCCATTGAAAGGTTTTAAGCAGAGGAGTGACATGTCCCCTCTAATTTTTTTAATTAATTTATTTATTTATTTAGTTTCTGCTTTATAACAAAGTGAATCAGTCATACATATATATACATCTATTCCCCCATCCCTTCCCTCTTGCATCTCCCTCCCTCCCACCCTCCCTATCCCACCCCTCCAGGCGGTCACAAAGCACCGAGCTGATCTCCCTGTGCTATGCGGCTGCTTCCCACTATCTATCTACCTTACGTTTGGTACCGTATATATGTCCATGCCTCTCTTTCGCTTTGTCACAGCTTACCCTTCCCCCTCCCCATATCCTCAAGTCCATTCTCAAGTAGGTCTGTGTCTTTATTCCTGTTTTACCCCTAGGTTCTTCATGACATTTTTTTTTTCTTAAATTCCATATATATGTGTTAGCATATGGTATTTCAAGATTATATTTCTAATCAGGACATTTCCACTGAACTCCCATGACAGTCACCTCGTCTCTCCACCAATAATCCCTAGAAACTGCTGATCTGTTCTTCATTCCTATAGTTTGCTTTTTGAGAATGTCATATAAATGGAATCATGCAGTATATAACCTTTCCACAGTGGCTTCTTTCATCCAGTATAATGCCTTTGAGATTCTCCCAAGCTGCTGTGTGGATCAACAGTTCCTTCCTTTTTATTTATTTTTTAATATTTATTTGGTTGTGCCAGGTCTTAGTTGTGGCATGCAAACTCTTAGTTGCAGCATGCATGTGGGATCTAGTTCCCTGACCAGGGATCAAACCCAGGCCCCCTGCATTGGGAGTGGGGAGTCTCAACCACTGCACCAGCAGGGAAGTCCCCTAGTTTCTTCCTTTTATATTACTTTTATATTGCATGGATTTACCAGTTTATAATTCACCTGTTGAAGGACATCTGGATTGTTTCCAGTTTTTTTACTACTATAAATAAAGCTGCTACTAATAGTGTTGCACAGGTTTTTATGTAAGTATAGATTTCTTTTTTCTAAGGCAGATACATAGGACTGGGGTTGCCATCCTTAACTTTATAAGAAAAAATTTTATGTTACATTTTTATTGGAGTATAGTTGCTTTACAATATTGTGTTAGCTTATACTGTACAGCAAAGTCAATCAGCTATACGTCTACATACATCCCCTCTTTTTTGGATTTCCTTCTCATTTAGGTCACCACAGAGCATTGACTAGAGTTCCCTATGCTATACGGTAGGTTCTCATTAGTTATCTATTTTATACATACTATCAATAGTGTATATATGTCAATCCCAATCTCCCCATTCATCCCACCCCCTTTTTTTCCCCCTTGGTATCCATACCTATGTTCTCTACGTCTGTGTCTCTATTTCTGCTTTGTAAATAAGATTGTCAATACCAAATTTTTCAGATTCCACATATATGTGTTAATATACAATATCTGTTTTTCTCTTTCTAATTGACAAATCATTTTCCAGAGTGGCCATATCATCCTGCATTCCTATCAGCACCATAAGAGAGTTTCGGTTTCTCTGTATTCTCATCAGCACCTGGTATCATTAGCATATTTTTTATTTTGGTTGTTCTACTAATTGTGTAGTGATCTCGTTATTTTAATTTCCATTTCCCTAATGGCTAATAACATTGAACAACTTTTCATGTACATGCTTACCATCTTTATATTCTCCTTGGTGAAAACTCCTTTGTATGAATATCTTTTACCCATTTTTAAATTGGGTTGCTTGGGTTTCATTTTGTTTTGTTCAGTTTGGGGTTTTTTGTTTGTTTGGGGGGGTTTCTGTTTTGGTTTTGGTTTGTTTTTTTTTTTTTTTGGCCATGCCATGCAGCTTGCAGGATCTTAGTTCCTCGATCAGGAATTGAACCTGTGCTGTTTGGCAGTGAAAGCGCAGGGTCCTAACCCCCAGGGGTTAGGGGGTTAGGACCCCCAGGGAATTCCCTTGTTTTCTTCAGCTTTAAAATTCATTTTGTATTCTGCATATAAGCCCTTTAGCAGATATGTGATATTCTCCCACCTATAGGTTGTCTTTTCATTTTTCTTGCCTAGAGAAAAAGTTGTTAATTTGGATGAAGTGCAATTTATAAAATTTTTTCTTGCATGGATTGTGCTTTTGGTGTCATGTCTAAGAAGTCTTTACCTAACCCAAAATCATGAAGATTTTCTCCTATACTTCCAGAAGTTTTATAGTTTTGTGCTTTACATTCAGATCCATAATCCTTTCTAATTTGTTTAAGATGTGAGGTTTAGGTCAAGGTTTTTTTTTTTAATGAAATGTCCAACGGCTCCCATATCAATTGTTGAAAGGGCTATGCTTTCTGTAATGAATTGCTTTTGCACCTCTGTAAAAAAGAAATTAATTGGGGCTTCCCTGGTGGCGCAGTGGTTGAGAGTCCACCTGCCGATGCAGGGGACATGGGTTCGCGCCCCAGTTCAGGAAGATCCCACATGCCGCGGAGCGGCTGGGCCCATGAGCCATGGCTGCTGAGCCTGCGCGTCTGGAGCCTGTTCTCCGCAACGGAGAGGCCACAACAGTGAGAGGCCCATGTACTGCAAAAAAAAAAAAAAAAGAAATTGGCTGTATTTGTGTGGATCTATTTCTAAGTTCTCTACTGTTCCACTGATCTGTGTTTCTATGTCTTCACCACACAGTCTTAATTACTGCATCTTTAGAGTAACTCTTAAGTTGTATAATGTAAGTACTCCAAGTTTCTTCTTCGGTTTTTTATTTTTTGAAAACTGTTTTAACTATTCTTAGTTACTTTGCCCTTTCATATAAATTTTAGGATCAACTTATCTACATCTACAAAAGAAGCCTGCTAGATTTTTTATTTTTTTGTATTTTGTTAAATCTATAGATCATTTTCTCAAGAACTGACATCTTGGTTATGTTGACTGTTCCCATCCACGACCATTTATTTAGGTCTTCTTTCATTTCTTTCATCAGCATTTTATAGTTCTGTGTAAAGACCCTGTACATCTTTCTTAGATTTATACTTAAGAATTTTTTATTAATTTTTATTGGAGTATGGTTGCTTTACAATGTCAGGTTAGCCTGCACTACACAACAAAATGAATCAGCCATACATGTACAGATATCTCCTCCCTATACGTAAGAATTTTTTTAAGCTGTTGTATATTGTATTTTAAGTTCAGCTTTCAATTATATATTGCTAGTATACAGAAATTGAGATGATCTTTGTGTGTTGACTTTGTATCCTATAACCTTGTTAAACTCACTTATTATTTCTAGCAATTGTTTTGGTTTTTTCTTTTGTTTTTGTAGATACCTTAGGATTTTCTACATATTCAATCATATCATCTGCATATAGGGACAGTTACATTCCTTCCTTTCCAATTTCCTTTTCTTGCTTTGTTGGACTGGTTAAAACTGCCAGTACTATGTTGATTAACTGTGGTGAGAGCAAACATCCTTAACTTGTTTCAATCTTAGAAGGAAAGAATTAATTCTTTCACCATTAAGTATGATGCCAACTCTAGGGGGTTTGTAGTTGCCCTTTATTACCTTGAGACAGTTCCCTTCTCTTCCTAGTTTTCTGAAAACTTTTGTTATGACTGGATGTTATATTGTCAAGTGCTTTTTCTGAATCAATTGGTATGATCACATGGTTTTTCTTCTTCAACCTTTAATCTTCTTTAATGTAGATTACATTGTCTGATTTTCAAATCTGGAACCAGCCTTAAATTCTTCGGATAAACCCCCCTTGGTCACAGTGTATTATTCTTTCTATATTCTTCTGGATTTGATTTGCTAATATTCTGTTGAGGATATTTTGCTTCTATGCTCATGAGAAATATTGGTAAGTTTTTTTTTTTTTTGACAATTTAGCTTAATTTTAATAAAATGTTTCCCAAGCATTATTTTGACCAGGTACCCAGGTTTAAGTTATGAACATTGACAGTGTCCATTTATATAACCAACACTTGAAGTTGTTAAAGACTTAACCATTTTCTAATAATTAGCCTATTTTCTACACTGCTTATTCACATATGTCCATTAACAAATGGAATGTTGTCTGTTACATTTATTGGTTTGTGAGTGTTTTCTGGAAAACTGCAGTGTCTGTGAAGACCGATTTCCATGCTGGCATTGCATGCATCCAAATATTAATGCACAGAGGCACAGAATTAGAGCAACGAGAGCATATTCAAACACTAGCACGCCCCATCCCCCCTTTTATTGCTTGTTTTGCTTAGTACTTCTTAAAACAAAAATAAGAATCTCAAATTTAACGTTCAACTACCGAAGAAATAATAACAGCAGGGCACATACTTAGGGCTCGAATGAAATTTTAAGCACTAGCTGGCGCAAAACAGTAGACATTGGTTTATATATATATATATATGACCTTGTTATCTAAGACTCTTCTCAACCAGGGTCTTCCAAACAAATTGTAAACTCATACCAACATGATTTAGGTTCAAGCATACACATGGAAATAACAGTGTGTTCTTTGGGATTTTTAGTGAGTACAAACTCTAACTATCCAAATTTGAATTCAGGTCTTGAAGTGAAAAGCTTGTTTGTACTAAGCAACTGTGCTACACTTCTACTGCAGTAGTCACTTGGGATGATTATATCTAGACTATCCTTGGTTTCATCCAGTAAAATGCAGAGGGTACAAACAAAAAAGCATGCCAGCAAGGGTTCAACAATGCATGATTTTTATTCTCTTGCTCTGAGAGCTTGTATCAAAAAAATATATATTAAACCAAGGAAAATAACTGAAGATTTATGGGCCTCTTGTGCTTTAAAAAAGGAAAAAAAAAAGGTAGCCACTAATTCGCTCAGATAGAGCAGGCTTAGTGGTCCTGTATTTTGAAGATTTTAAGAATGTTTCTTAAGGTAGGAGGAAACGGAAAACATTCACTATCCCTTTCCAGAATTTAAACAGAGGGCAGGAGACATTCTTTACACCCAAATAAAACTATGGCAGCAGTTCACATGTGACCAAGGTGAATGTAGGATGGAGATGTTCTAAACACAGCTAGGACTCTCAGCAAAGCTAATACACTAAAATCATATGATTACATTTTGAAAGAAAATGCACAAAAACCAAATAGGAATTTTGAGATTTTTCATTTGAAGTAAATCTTAATGCTATTAAATTCACAAATATGCTAATTTAAATACCCAATTCTATTATCTAAAACACACATTGCAAACATACAAATATCTATTCTCTCCACATGTCAGAGCCCATTCATTTCATGGTTTGGAAATGGGGAGAATAGATCCCCTTAAACTGCAAGTCAGCAGGTGTTTCTTTACAGTTAACTTTAGCAAAATTCATACAAAATAGTAATTAACAATGATCTTCTTTACTTGTTAACTCACAAGGAAACACCTTCAAAACTGCATTTTGTTAAAGTTTCTGTACTAAAATGTAGAAAAACTGAACTACACAAATATTGAAAAGTTAAAAATTCCTTAATTTTTTATTCCTGGTACCACTACCACAATTTACAGGGCAATATACCTGATGTAATGAAAAGAAAAAGAAAAAGACAAAGCTACAACAGATAAAAGACCTCAGGAATGTACATCTAATTGACACTACATTGCATTAATCAATAGCTGCACTTTTTGCAAACTGTGGCTATGACAGTCCTGAACAAGAAGGGTTTCCTGTTTAAGCTGCAGTAACTTTTCTGACTATGGATCATCGTTCCTTCTGTGGCAGATTTTTACAGTTCCTCTAATGCATTTGGGACGACTGTCTCAAAGTAACCTGCAGCTTTCCTGACAACTCCTCGCTCTCTCTCCTGCTAAGAACTGTAGCCCTTTTCTTCTGAGTTTTTAGAACCTTCTGCTACCATATCCACCACTTCCACCACCAGATCCATAACCACCACCATAGGGACTTCCCGAGCTTCTTCCACCAAAACTGCCCCCCTTCATGGGTCCATAATTTGATTGCTGTTGTCCACTATAATTTCCAAAATCATTATAGCTCCCACCACCACCATAGTTACCTCCAAAATTTCCTCCTTCATTGTAACCATCATATCCTCCACCACCGCCACCATATCCACCACCTTGGTTTCCATATCCTGGTCCACCACCACCATAGCCTCCTCTACTACTGTAACCAGGACCACCGCCATAGTTACCACCGTCGCCTCCAAATCCATTATATCCACCATCACCTCCTCCGTAACTACCTCTGCTGCCACCACCTCCACCACCATAGCCTCCTCTTCCACCAAAGTTACCTCCACCACCTCCAAAGTTTCCTCCACGACCCATAAAGTTGCCAGATCCACCTCCACGACCTCTTTGTGATCCAGCAGATTGCATTTCTTGTTTAGAAAGGGCCTTTTTCACTTCACAATTATGCCCATTAATAGTGTGGTATTTCTGAACAACAATTTTATCAACGGTATCATGATCATCAAAAGTTACAAAAGCAAATCCTCTCTTTTTTCCACTCTGCCTGTCTTCCATAACTTCTATGGTTTCAATCTTGCCATACTTTTCAAAGTAGTCTCTCAAATTATATTCTTCTGTATCTTCTTTAATACCACCAACAAAAATTTTCTTCACTGTTAGATGGGCACCAGGCTTTACAGAATCCTCTCTAGAAACAGCTCTCTTTGGTTCCACTACACGCCCATCAACCTTGTGTGGTCGAGCACACATTGCTGCATCCACCTCTTCAACACAAGAGTAAGTAACAAAACCAAAGCCCCTGGAACGTTTTGTTTGGGGGTCTCTCATCACCACACAATCTGTAAGTGTGCCCCATTTCTCAAAATGTTCTCTTAAGCTATCATCTGTAGTTTCAAAGCTCAGACCACCAATAAACAGTTTTCTCAACTGTTCTGGTTCCTTTGGATCATGGCCCTCCTCCCCCCGGCGGCGGCGGCGACGGCCGGAGTCGGGCTGGGGGCGGCCGGGCGGCGGTTTTACCTCCATTTTGAGACCGGACTCGCCTCTTCCAACTCGAGTTCAATATGGGACCGAGAGGAAGAGGCCTGAAATATTGGTAAGTTTTATTCTATTGTCCTATCTTGTCTTAATTTGGATAAATGCCACACTTTTAAAATAGAAAAATCTTTGAAAAATAGTTATTTTAAAAATTCAATAATTACTATTACCATTTTGTAAGATTTTATTATTTTTCATATGCTAAGTTAGGTTACCTCAAGAAGATAAGCCAGTACCCAGGCTATGTTCATGGTGCTTGACCACTTGCTTCCACTGAACTGTGTACATGATGTAGGTAATGGTAGAGCATGCTCTTCTGGGACTTTTAACCAACTCAGTCAGATACATTTTATATATTCATATGCACACACGTTATACATACATATATGTATGTGTGAATATGTGTATGTATATATATATATATTTATATAAATAAATATATATATACACACACACACACACCAAAAAAAAAAAAGACAATAATTATCCCTAACATGGTACCAGCTAACATTTACCTTAGGCTTACTATGAACCTGGCATTTAGTTAAGCATTTTAAAACAGTTTCTCCTTTAAGCTAAGCCAAGAAAGGTGTTTTGTTTTCTTTTGTTTTATCTACACAAGGTAGATACTTTGATAGGCTACATAACTTGAAATGGTCTTACAAAGTAAACAGAAGTGAGCTACATTTTGCACCCTGACTTCAAAGCTTATGTTCCTAATTGCTGTCACACAGTTTTTAGATACTATTCTGTAATCTATTTTCACTCAACATATCTACTCCATCTTTTTTACTAGCTGTATCATATTCCAGTGGTTAACTGTATTTTCCAATATGGGCACAACAATGTCTCTCTCTTCTAACGTGCTCTTCTTGCAATGTGATTCTAACACTCCTCCCATGACAAAGTGTGGTTTGTGTTCCCTCCCCCTTTGAATTTGGGTCAGTTTGACTATAGAGGAAGTAACAGTTATTTCAAGGTTAGTTCACAACAGATAGTATTGGTTCTCTGCCGGATTCCCTTGGAATACTCTCTTGGAATCTTGGCCATCATGCTGTGAGGAAGCACAAGCAGCCACATGAAAAGACCATGTGTAGGCATTCCTGCAAACAGCCTTAGCTGAGATCCCAGCCAATAGCATCTACCACTAAATTTGTGAAAACGTCTTGATATCACCATCAACCAATTAAAAATATTATGTGAACGCCAAATGTGGGTCACAGATGTAACTTTAAATTTTCTAGCAGCCACATCAATTTAAATAATGTAAATATATTTAATTTAACCCAACATATCCAAAATATATATAAATATATATATTTATATAAATAAATTTGACATGTAATCAATCATTTTAAAATTGAGGTATTAGTTTCTCTTTGTCATACTAAGTCTTTGAAATCTGGTATATGTTTTTACAGTTACAGCACTTCTCAATTCAGACTAGCCTCTTTTCAGCTGCTCAATAGCCACTTCAGGCTACTGTGCTGTGGCTGCTTCAGATTATTCCACCAACTATCAACTCCAGCCTAGAGTTTTCCCAGCAGAGACACAATCATAGAGTTATAAAGTTGTTCCTTGGGCTTCCCTGGTGGCACAGTGGTTGAGAGTCCGCCTGCCAATGCAGGGGACGTGGGTTCGTGCCCCCGGTCCAGGAGGATCCCACATGCCGCGGAGCGGCTGGGCCCGTGAGCCATGGCCACTGAGCCTGCGCGTCCGGAGCCTGTGCTCCGCAACGGGAGAGGCCACAACAGTGAGAGGTCCGCATACCGCAAAAAAAAAAAAAAAAAAAAAGTTGTTCCTGCTATACTCTTTCTGAATTCTTTCCCCCATACACATATACACACACACCATGCAGAATGTGGGATCTTAATTCCCCAACCAGGGATAAAATCCTACATTGGAAGGCAGAGTCTTAATCACTGGACCGCTGGGAAACAACCTTTCTGAGTTCTTGATCCACAAAATCTATGGGTCTAACAAAATGATAACTAAGTTTGGGGTTGTTTATTATGCATCAATAGTAACTAGGATACCAGGCTATGAAAATCCTATAAACATTTCCCTACTTGGCTGTTTTTTCCATCCCTTTCCAAGATTTTATTACAAATAGCGCTATGATGAGCAATACAATCTCTTTAAGCTAGTCTAATTATTTCCTTAAATAGTTTGAGTGGTTTTTCTGGGTCAATGGGAACATATATTTAATAGACTTTCATTCATATTGTGAAACTGGTATCCAAAGAAGATTAACCAGTTTTCACACTAACAATAATGCACATATGCCCAACTGTGCTTCTTCTGATTTATTTTGGCCCTTTTCTGGGTTCTTGAGTTGAATGCTCAGTTCCTTTCTTTTCTATTCCTCTATAATATTGCTATATTTTATATTTTAAACTACCAGTGATATATTTTTATTGTAAAAGATCCAAGTAATGTGTAAACTATATAAAAGAGGTACCATTATTGAGCGATTTGGCTTTTTTTTCCCCACTTAATGTCTTAGACTTCTTTCCCTGTCAGTTCATAAAGTTTAACTCATTAAATGTTAAATGATTAATTAAATGACTGCATGACAGCCCAAAGAATGTATGGGCTGTATTTTAAACATTGCCCTGGTGATAAGATATTTCAGTGACTTCAACTTTTCATTACTATAATTATCTAAAGACCATTTTACTATTTATACAATTTTAGAAATAGAAATGTTAGGTCAAAGAGTAAAAGCTTTTTAAAAGTTGGTGGATATAGTAAAATTTATGCTTCTAGCCATCACACTGTTAATTCAGAATTCTTTCAACATGTTAAGTGTGCCTGTTTTCTTGCACCTTCAAAAGCACCAAAGGGACTTCCCTGGTGGAGAATCTGCCTTCCAATGCAGGTTCAATCCCTGGTTGGGAAACTGAGTCCACATGCCATGGGGTTACTGAGGCCATGCCTCAGCTAGAGAGCCCACGTGCTGCAAATTATAGAGCCCATGCACTCTGGAGCCCGTGGGCCACAACTAGAGAGAGAAAACCTGCACTCCACAACTAGAGAGAAGCCCACACGCCACAATGAAAGATCCCATAGGCTGCAACAAAGACCTGACACAGCCAAAAAAAAAATTTTTTTAAAAACCACCAAATATCTTATTAATTTTTGCCCAATAGGCAAAAAAAAAGTGATCATTTTAATTCACATCTCTCTAAAGCCGGTCATCTCTTTTTAAATTTGACCATTTGGGGGTTGTTTTTGACAACTGTACAATCATATGCCACACAACTTCTCCCCTGAGATTTTTATATTTTTCTTATGGATTTTTAAGAACTCTTTAGATATTCTAAGTATTATTTGTTACATACAATGGTGGTAATATTGTCTCCAAGTCTGCTTCTTTGTATTTTAACACTGTGAAGCCACTGGTCATACAAAATTTTTTAATATTTATGTGTTTTTTATGGCTTCTGAAGTTTCTAATTTAGAAAGACAACTATGTTAAATGATAGAAGATACATGAATGTATGCTTAATTAAATATTTCAAAAAACACAGCCAAAGTCAAAATTTCACTTCATCAAATCAATATCACAGTCTTCTCAAAGATAACAACTGTTTTGGCCTTTATTTTTCCAGATCTCTTTCTATATATATATGTGTGTGTGTGTGTGTGTGCGCATGAGCGCGCGCATGTGCACGCATGTATATATTAAGAAAAATGTCTTCATTTTTAAAAATATAAATAAGACCATAATATATAAAAGCAACTTGTTTTTAAAGTTTATTTACAACGTTGTGTTACTTTCAGGTGTACAACAATGTGATTCATTCATCATATAAATACATATTCTTCTTCAGATTCTTTTCCATTATAAGTTATTACAAGATATTGAATATACCAGTATTCACTGTGCTGTACAGTAGGTCCTTGTTGTTTATCTATTTTATATATAGTAGTGTGTACCTGCTAATCCCAAATTCCCAATTTATCTCCCCCTCATCCCCACCTCAGCTATCCCCTTTGGTAACCATAGGTTTGTTTTCTATTCCTGTGAGTCTGTTTCTGCTTTTGTACATAAGTTCATTTGTATCATTCTTTTAGATTCCACAAATAAGTGATATCATATGATATTTGTCTTTCTCTTACTTCACTAAATATGATAATCTCTAGATCCATCCATGTTGCTGTAAATGGCGTTATTTCATTTTTATGGCTGGGTAATATTCCATCATATATACGTGTATCTACATACCACCTCTTCTTTATCCATTCATCTGTCAGTGGACACTTAAGTGGCTTCCATTTCTTGGCTACTGTAAATAATGCTGCAATGAATATTAGGGTGCATGTATCTTTTTAAAATAGGGACTGCTGGATCATATGGTATCTGTTTTTAGTTTTTAAGGAGTCTCCATACTGTTCTCCATAGTGACTGTACCAATTTACCTTCCCACCAACAGTGTAGGAGGGTTCCCTTTTCTCCACACCCTCTCTAGCATTTATTGTAGATTTCTTGATCATGGCCATTCTGACCGGTGTGAGGAGATACCTCATTGCAGTTTTGATTTGCATTTCTCTAATAATTAGCAATACTGAGCATCTTTTCATGTGCCTATTGGCCATCTGAATGTCTTCTCTGGAGAAATGTCTATTTAGGTTTTCTGCCCATTTTTTAATTGGGATTTCATTTTTATTCTTTTTAATTGAGCTGTATGAGCTGTTTGTATATCATGGAAATTAAGCCCTTCTCAGTCACATTGTTTGCAAATATTTTCTCCTGGTCCACAGGTTGTCTTTTTGTTTCGTTTATGGTTTCCTTTGCTGTGCAAAGTTTGATTACGTCCCACTTGTTTGTTTTTGCTTTTATTTCTTTTTCCTCGGGAGACTGACCTAAGAAAACATTGCTATGACTTATGTCAGAGAATGTTTTGCCTATGTTCTCTTCTAGGAGTTATATGGTGTCTTACATTTAAGTCTTTAAGCCATTTTGAATTTATTTTTGTGTACAGTGTGAGGGCATGTTCTAACTTCATTGATTTATTACATGTAGCTGTCCAGCTTTCCCAACACCACTTGCTGAACAGACTGTCTTTTCTCCATTGTATATTCTCACCTCCTTTGTCGAAGATTATTTGCCCGTAGGTGTTTGGGTTTATTTCTGGGCTCTCTATTCTGTTCCATTGAGCCACGTGTCTGTTTTTGTGCCAATACAATGCTGTTTTGATTACTGTAGCTTTGTAGTGTTGTCTGAAGTCTGGGAGGGTTAGGCCTCTAGCTTTGTTCTTTTTTCTCAGGATTGCTTTCACAATTCTGGGTCTTTTGTGGTTCCATGTAAATTTTAGGATTACCTGTTCTAGTTCTGTGAAAAATGTCATGGGTAATTTGATAGAGATCACATTAAATCTGTAGATTGCTTTGGGTAGTATGGCCATTTTTACAATATTAATTCTTTGCAATTTGTTTTTTTACCTTATCAAGGTATCATGGAGATATACCTATGGTTGTATATAGAGCTCTCCCTCATTCTTTTCACTTGCTACATAGTAACATTTAGGTTCTTGCTACGTTTAAGTTCTTCAAATATTTCTCTAGTACAAACCATACTACAATGAACATCCTCACAAGTGAGAAGTTTTCCAGGATAGAGGGTCACAGAATATATTAAGTGTATAATTTATTGAATGTCTCCTCCTTGATGGTCAAAAAGGAATAAACTATCTCTCATGATTTACCCAACTAACTACCTTTGATGGCTCTTTCTTTGTTAGGAATTTTCTTATGTTGTTTGAGGCTTGAATTCTGAGGAAAAGCCTTCCCACATTCATTACATTCATAAGGTTTTTCTCCTGTATGGATTTTCTGATGTTCAGCAAGGCCAGAGCTATGCCTGAAGGATTTCTCACATTTCTTACAGCGATAGGGCTTTTCTCCAGTAAGAATTCTCTGATGTTCAATAAGGGCTGAGCTCTTGTTAAAGGCTTTCCCACAGTCATTACATTGAAGTAATGGGGTTTATTGATGGGGTTTATTTCCACTATGAGTTTTCTGATGTCCAGCAAAGGATGAGCTATACCTGAAAGATTTTCCACATTTACTTCAGAGATAAGGTTTCTCTCCTGTATGCATTCTTTGATGACTAACAAGACTTGAGCTTTTCCTAAATAAAGCATTTTCCACATTCATTACACTGATACAGTTTCTCACCAGTATGTATTCCCTGATGTTACAAGAGATTTGAGTTATCCCTGAAAGTTTTCCCACATTCATTACATTTAAATGGCTTCTCTCCACTATGTATTTTCACATAAGGAGCAAGGCCTGAATTCTGAGCAAAGGCTTTCCCACAATCATTATATTTGTAGGGTTTCTAACTAGTATGAAGTCTCTGGTGACTTAAAAGAATAGAATTATTTCTGAAAGTTTTCCACATTCATAGCATTTATGGAGTTTCTCTCTAGAACGAATTTTCTGATGATTAACAAATGTTGAGTGCTTCTTGAGGAAATTTCCCACATTTAACACATCTGAAACATTTCTTGCCTATGTAAATTTTATGATGACTTAAAAGGGATGAGCTGCTCATAAAGGCTATCCCACATTCTTTACATTTATGGGGTTTCTCACCAGTATGATTTCACTGGTGGCTAATAAAGGAGGAATTATATTTGAAGACTTTCCCACGTTCCTCGCATTTATAGTGTGTCTTCTCTATGCAACTTCTGCGTTCCCAATCCAGGCCTCTTTCCATCGTGACACTTTTTGTTTGTTCTCCCAAATCAGATCTCTCAGAAGTATTTTGCTGTAGGGCTGACATCTTTGTTTCAAATATGTACTCCTGAACTGAAAAAAATTTTTTTAATTCAAATGTTCTCTATGTTGAAATACTGAAAATGAGAGCTGCACATGGATAACATTCTATTCTATACAACTAAAGGTTATGTAAAATTAATTCATCCCACTTGTGATTCTTGCTAAGAAAAGATGGCAAGACTAAAGATGGGAGAAGTAAATAGGATCTAAGGAAATAAAAGTTATAAATATTGTGTTTAAAGAATGCAAGGAGCACCTAAGAAGTTAGTAAGCTAGGAAGGTAACACAGGAAACACCAAAAAAGAAAAAAAGATAAAAATTTAAGGATAAACACAACTTTGGGGAGAAAACCAAGTACCACAAAGCAAGCCAGGATTACTAGAACAGACTCCTATAGGGAGGTACATTTGAGAACATTGTAATATAACACTGTACATCTCCAAGAATTAGAGAATAACATTCATCTGTGAGAATTTAGCAGAGAACCAACATTTAATGGCTCAGAGATAAAGATATACACACACACATACACATATATTTATATTTTTATTTTTATATACATTTATATTTATTAGCCTGAAGAGAAATTCCATTCATCAGATTATTTTTTTAATAATAGACTAAGACTTATTTTTTTAATGCAAAATTGGAGGTGAAGTCTGGTAATAAACAGCCCAGATCCTTCAAATGGCCTTTGATGGGATACGTATTTAATGTGTAATGATTAAGCTAGAGAAAATTTCAAGATTCTGATTGTAAAGGTAAGTGGAAGCAAATCAGTCATATGAAGAGAAAGGCACTCTTATGGATTCATGTTCTGTGACAAAGGTAACTTTGCAGGGCAGCGGTGAAAAGGAGACTACACTGGCATATTGGGGGGAGGGAGGAGTAAACATGAACCTTATCTCATACCATGCACAAAAATCAATTCTAACAGGATGGCAAATCTAAATGTAAAAGACAAGCAATAAAGCTTCTAAAAGTTAACACAGAAGAGTATCTTTATAAACTTGAGGAAAGGAAAGATTTATTAAACAGTACAAAAAACACAATGACAAGAAAGGAAAAGATTAATAAAATAGAGCTCATTAAAATTAAAAGCTCCTATTCATCAAAAGGCCACTATTAGTGAAAAGCAAACCACAGAGAGAAGGGCAACACCACATATATAATCAACAAAGCGTTTTTTTTTAATAGACACTCCAGAAAGGATGACATATAATGGCCAAAAAACAGTTGAAATGTCCTCCACCTCATTAGATATCAGGGCTATGGCTATTAAGACAAAATGAGGGACTTCCCTGGTAGCACAGTGGTTAAGAATCTGCCTGCCAACGCAGGGGACATGGGTTCAAGCCCGGGTCTGGGAAGATCCCACATGCTGTGAAGCAACTAAGCCCATGCACCACAACTACTGAGCCTGCGCTCTAGAGCCTGCGAGCCACAACTACTGAAGCCTGCGCGCCTAGACCCCATGCTCTGCAACAAGAGAAGCCACCGCAATGAGAAGCCTGCGCACCGCAACAAAGAGTAGACCCTGCTCTCTGCAACTAGAGAAAGCCCACGTGCAGCAATAAAGACCTAATGCAGCCATAAATAAATAAATAAAAGTAAAATAAAATTCTAAAAAAAAAAAGAAAGACACTATGAGATACACGATACACCCAAAGAACAATTAACTTCAAAGGACTGACAATATTAAGTGTTGACAAGGATATGGAACAATGAGTACTCTCACACACTGATGATAGAAATATAAATAGGTACAAAACTTTGAAAAACTATTTAGCATTATGTACTAAAGTTGAATATATGCATATCCTATAAACTAGAAATCCCACCCCAAAAGAAATGTATCCACATATGAACCAAGCAATAACATATATGAAATGTTCATACCATTTGTAATTGTCAAAAGCTAGAAACATCCCAAATATCCAACCAAAATATGAGATAATGAAATACTCTATTGCAGTAGTTTTAAGAGCCTGGTCTCCAGATCAGTAACAACAGCATCAGCATCACCTAAGAACCTGTAGAGATTTTCAGTCCACATTTCAGACCTAATGAATAAAAAGTGCTGAGGGTGGGGCCTAGCAATTATGTTTAAACATGCATTCTAATGATCCACAGGAAGAACAATGCATGAAAATGAATGAATCTCACAAAATGTTATGCATAAAAAGCCACATCAAAAAAATATATAGTTCCATTTGTATAAAGTTAAAAAAACAAGCCAAAATAAATTACAGTGTTAGTTCAGGGGGAGGAGGAGAGTGTGGCTAATGATTGGAAGGGATCAGGTATGATTTAGTAGAGTACTGCCAGTGTTCTCTTTCTTGAGCTGAGTGCTGGTTACATGAATATTCATTTCAAAAATACCAATTTAGACCATATATATATAAAATCGACTCTTCTATATATGTGTTAAATTTTAAAAAGGTTTTAAGAAAGAAAAAGGAAGGTTAGCTTATGACTCTCTTAATACTTTGATCAGAGAAATCAAAATGCAAATTGCAAAATATCTTAAAAATAATGACAATAAAAACTACAATACAACCAAAACACTACACAAACAGAAGTTTACAGCTTTAAATATTTATATTACATAAATAAGAAAAATCAATGAATCAATTAATTAATCAACTATAAAAGATTAGAAAAAGTAAATAAACCTAAGGAAAAAAAAAGAAAAAGGAGTTAAAGATTAAAAAACAGAAAACAGTAACACTAGTAAATACATCTAAGAGTCTATAAAAAGTAAAACAGAGCTAATGAAGGGGGGAAAATGGAAAAAAAACAAATAAATAATGTAAGAAATCATAAGAAAGTAACCATGAATATATAGGATAAAAGTAACCATAAATGTAAAGGATATATGTAGAATCATAAAAGTCTACTTTGTTCAATATTATGCAGATAAATTTGAGAACTTTAATTACTGGATATTTTTTAGGAAAACGTAAATTACCGAAACTGTTTCAAGAGAGAGCAAATATCTTGTTGGCCAAGTTACTACATAAGAGAGAATACTGCTAAAGAATTACCTCCCAATTCCTCTCCCCTGCTCCCTACCAAAAAAAACAAGTTTAAAAAAAAAACAAGAATAACAAAACAAACAAACAAAAAACACCCAAACCTTCAGGGAACCAGTTGTCATGTGAATTAAATTATAACAAAGAATGAAAATAGGAAGGATCAAAATTTTTCACAAAAATTATTGCAAAATTTGAATCAAAACTCAATGAAAATGGCCCAATGAAAAAGAAAAATATAAACAAATTTCTTGTAAGTATCAATGCAAAAACTTAAATAAAACTTAAATTAGCAAAGAGTATCATCTACGGACATGTTAAAAGAATAATGTAATAGGCCATGACCAAGTGGGGTTCTACTAAGAATGCCAAGTCATTAAGATAATTAACAATAAAATGTACCATATTAACAACCAAAAGGGAAAAGACAGATGTCATCTCCATATATGTTGAAAAGGCATTTGATAAAATTCAATATCTATGCTGAATTTAAAAGAAAATTTCTTAATAAAAGATGTGGATTAAATACTTCCTTGTATAATAACATATATCTATCCCAACCCAATACCAAAATTAAAACAGAAAGAATAAAGAATAAGAAAGACTGAGTTACTACTGTTACTCTATAAAGAATCTACACAAGCATTTAGGGGGGAAATGTTCAACATAGTAAAAACAAATGGAATTACTGAAAAGCATTAAAACACACACACATACACACACACACACAAAATTCCAGTTATAAAATAAGTCATGGCGATGTAATGTACAGCATGGCAACTCTAGTTAATAACACTGTAGTGCATATCTGTAAGTTGCTAAGAGAGTAAACCTTACAACTTCTCATCACAAGAAAAAAAATTTTTGTAACTACGTATGGTGACAGATGTTAACTAGACATATTATGGTGATCATTTCCCAATTTACAAATATTAAATCATTACATCATACACCTGAAACTAATATAATGTTACATGTCTATTATATTTCAATTTTAAAAAAGAATAGTTTAGAGGTCTAAAGGAAAAAAAAAAACAGTTTAAGCAAGATTATGCATCACTGGTATTTTCCATGAAACACAATTATAAAAGTTTCCCTGAAGATGATATAGGAAAAATGACAATTCCCGTTTTAAAAGAAGGATACACATTTTAGGTGAGAGAAATATCCATGTTTAAAGATTTAGAACTGAATGATGACATGAAGAAAGTGACATACATGAATTTATGCAAAGTACACACAGAAAAAAATGAGAGCCAAGAGCAAATGATAACAGAGAAAAGAAATAAAAGAAGACCAGAGGGAAAGGGAAGAAAGTGTTTCCCTATCAGTTTCTTTGCCAAAAATAGTAATCACCTGATAGTCAGGAAAATATGCTTATAACTGGAATCTGCCACTGCCCCACTGTATGATCAGGGATATGGATATTAAAACTAGAAAGGGTTAAATAGCCATTCGTCTAGCTAACCATAGGAGAATTTGGAAGACACTGAGAATGGACAGAAGGTAGAAACAAAGTGTAGCCTGACAAGTGCCTGAAAATGGGGAGGGAAACAACACATAAAGAGACTGATTTCAGGGTGCGAAGTCAGAGGCCTGACGCCCTTGTGAAAGGAGCAGGAGTAGAAAGAATGAGAAAATTGGCAAGTCATTTGACATGAGGATGACATTAAAAAGAGGCAACTAGTGTCAACTGCTACAGCCCTTCTGCATGGACATGGACTCTCTAAGATGAGCCTTCTGACCAAGAACTCCCTCCTCACTGTTCTGTGTGCTGAGCTCTGGACTCACTCACCTGCATAGGTACCTGATGGAACCCCTTATACTTCCATCCATGGCTCTTCCATCCAACTGGGTTATTAGCTTGGGTTTGGAAGAGAGAAGCCCTGTTCACAGAGAAAGAAAAGGAACATGACTGTGGTTATGAGCACAAGGAGTTATCCCAAATCTCAGTGTCAACTTGGGGGTCTACACGGAGCATGGATATGTCAGGAAGGCCTAGAGGGTGGTATCAAGGACATCCAAATCACAGTCATAGAAATGAAGGAGTGGAAGTCAGTTAGAAAACCAGGCCTCTTTGAGGACAGGAAACTCCTATTGTTGGTGGCAGATGAATGGTGACATGCAAAATTTAGAGAACTGGGCTAGACTGCACACAAAGCTGCCCATTTTAAACTCTGTATGGCTCTGACCTTTCTAAGTGAAAGGAGCATGAACTCCAGCCTCTAAGCCCATGGTAAAAACAAACAAACAAAAACCTCCCATTTTAAGAGTTTAAATACCCCCAAATCATTAACCCTGTGAAAACGCACAGTTGCCCAGCAGACCAATTTTGAGTTTAAGAGAAAAAAATCCTTACCCACAAACACCAGATTCCCATAGTTCTCCAGTATCACATCCCTGTACAGGGCCCGCTGAACAGCATCCGGGTATCTCCCTTCAATCTGGGTAAAGGCCACAGCCACATCCCCAAATGTCAGTGATCCCTGCAAAATCAAACCCAATTCCGTTCACCCAGGAACCGTTGACTCCCTTGCCCCTGAAGTAGGGAGCCAGGAAGGCCTCACTGGAGAAGGAAGGCAAGACATTCAAAGTCAGCTTCTGATAGCTCAGACTGTCTATGAGGAGAAAAGTGGGACACAGTTAATGAAAGGACCAACGAGGAACGTATATGACATCCTCAGAAAGCAGACTTGCTTCAGAGGAACGAAATATTAAAAGATGAGAGGCTGGAAAGTGAAGTGATTTGTGACCCCTCATACTTCAATCACACTGCCCTCCTCGTGTTCTTCCAATATGCCTATCATGCTCGTTCCTCCAGGCCTGGTGTTTGCTCATCCCTCACTTAGTAGGGACGAAGTGAAATTGCTTAAATGTCACTTCGTCAGAAAGTTCTTTACTCTTCTCCCATCTTCTACTACTTTCTATCCCATGACCCACTTTATTTTTTTTTTTCCACAGGGTTTCTCACTGCCAGGCAGGAGAGGTTTAGATTTATGGTCAGTACACTCTATAATGAGAGCTCCAGGAGGGCAGGGACCACTTGGGTCACTGCTGTCTCCCCAGCCTAAAACACTGCCTGACACACGGGCATGTTCAAGGATGTGTCATTCAACAAATGAATAGAAATGCTGAAAGACATGCAAAATGATACTGGCTTTATCCTAGAATTTACAGCGATAGATATGTATTTGTTAATTGCCATTCATAGCGATAACAACCTAATATGTACCAGGCACAGTGCTGAGCCTTAAGACATACAACATCTCTCTGTATTTCCACCAGAAATGTATAAACTATATCTATTTTACAGCTAAGAATACCAAGTCTCAGAGAGTTGAAAGAACTTGTTCAAGGTCACAGGCTGGTTGAGTATACAATATTAAAAAGGAGCTATAAAAAGTGGTAATGAAACTATGGAGCAAACTAGAAGAAATGGCTATGGCATATTAAAAGGAAAAAATGGGTAAGCCTAAAAAATACACATGCAAAGGTGCTTCAAATGAAATAATTTGATTCGCTAGGGTGATAGGAATATGGGTAATCTTTAATTTTTAAAAATTTTTGTTACTCTTAGTTTGCATAATAAATACTCAACTATTTACTACTTCCTTCAAAATGTTCATTACCTCCTGTCAACTTCTCAAAGTCCTTCAAAACCCAGTTTTCTCCAGGATTAAGGCAAATTCCAACCTGGCATTCTAGACACTGAACGTTTCCAACTTTCTCTGGGGCTAGCTCATTCATGGTTCAGATGTAACGGCTTCACTCATGTTGCAGCGGCTTCCCCTAGTCACCCCAAACTCTCCAAATATGCAAATCTCATTTATTCTTCAGTAAGAACCGTAATGATCACCACCACTACCACCACCCCACCCTAAAGACTCCTCTGACCCCTGAAGGTCAAGAGAGCACTACCATGGCTGTGTCATGTGTATCATTCATGATTAACGTAAAGCTTGTTACGTCTTTTTATGCTACGTGTCTGTTTTTCCATTATCTCTGAGATAGCAATGTCTTTGAGGTAACAGCTGTACCTTATTACAAAGTATGTTTCACTTTCTAGCACTCTAGAAAGCATGGGTACCAATAATCTATTTGGTGAATGACTCTGTAATGGGTAGAGAGAAGGACATGAAGGGATGACAGTGGGGAGAGGGGCCCCGTCTCTGTAGAGCTACACCACTCCAGGATTGGCTCAGGCAGCTTGGTCCATACACTGGTCAGAGCATTTTCCAAGCAAGAGGCATAAACCCAACTTAATTTTGAAACAACAGAGATTTCTCAGGAAAAGGAAAAATCAAACTTGCCCGGATCTGGGTTCTTGGTAGTCTTGGGGCCGTCTGTCCCCTGAACTGTTCTCCCAGGCAAGGACAAAGAATCTTGACTAAGCCAACCTGGGAAGAAGAAAGGAAATATGAGGAAGTCCCTCCATGTTCGGTACTAGCTAGAACTCGCTCTCTGCACGCTGAACGAGAACAGTCCGCCACCCTCCCTACTCCCCACAAAGGTCGAGAGGTGAAGGTGGTTAAGCGCAGGAAGAAAGGGCACGGAACGCCTGCCTGGGGTCCGGCCTTGCAGCAAGCTCCAGGCCAAGCTCTGACTGTGAGTCAGTCAGGCACCTTCGCCAACACATGTGGAAAGTCTCGTCGGAGACTCAATCCCTGGGTCTCAGCGCAAGCCTTTAAACCTTCTGGGACAGCACGGCTCCTGGGGTTGGGGCCCCGCTCACATGTGCCCGCCCCTCCTAGCCCGCTCTTTCCTCAACCTGCCCCTCGGGGAAAAGAGGAACGCACCAGGTCTTTGTGCCCAAGTCCGGCGGCAGCCGTTCGCGACCAAGCTGGGAGGGTTGGGCCAGAAAGCTGCGCACGCTGAGGGGCCGTGACCACCCTCACTGTATTCACAGCCGAGACACAGGGGCAGGTCAAGCACGCCGGTGCCGCGCTCTACTCAAACGGAGGCGGGAAGGGCCGGAAACGGAAGTGACCGCGGACGCCTCTGGGAAATGTAGTCTGGGATACAGTCCGGCGTCTTAGGTTCATCCTATATGCGCACGTTGGCATCACCTGGGGAGCTTGAAAAATTAATTGCGCCTTGGTCCCAACTCCACAGATTTTGCGTTAATGCTCTGGGTGTGGTCCTGGCATCGGGATTTTTTAAAGCTCCCAAACGATTTTAATATTCAGCCAAGATTGGCACCCACTGCTAGAAACTGATTTGGATCTGAAAAACATGTTTTAGGTTACTTTGGGGGAGCTATTTATGGTTTGTTCATTTGTTTGTTTCCAAGTAATCCTGTTTTAATTTCAAACAAAGAAAAAGCATGTTAGGAAAGTATAGCACCCAGAACATTAAAAATTAGTTTCTCACCATTAACTGACACAGAAGATGGAACAAGACTGAATCACTTTTAACAAATGTATTATTTAAAAATTCTACTTATGGGCTTCCCTGGTGGCACAGTGGTTGAGAGTCCGCCTGCCGATGCAGGGGACACGGGTTCGTGCCCCGGTCCGGGAAGATCCCACATGCCACGGAGCGGCTGGGTCCGTAAGCCACAGCCGCTGAGCCTGCACGTCCAGAGCCTGTGCTCCGCAACGGGAGAGGCCACAACAGTGAGAGGCCCGCGTACCGCAAAAAAAAAAAAAAAAAAAAAAAAAAAATTCTACTTATAAAATCCAGCAATTTGACAGCTTAGGAAGGAAAAATATATCTTTCATTCAATTAGGACTTTTCATTTAAAAGAAAATTCCTCTGAATGGAGCATTCATTCACCAACCTAACAATGATTAACCAATGCCCCAGTATGTGCCACTCATTTTTCTAGATGCTAAGGATAAAGCAGTTGTCAAGGACTCCCTCCTTCACCAAACTTTAGTCAGGATCCTGTGAATCCTCTTCTCCTCTAGACCTTGTCTTTGGCCTGCTGGATCCAATTTTAGTAAAGAATCCTGCGAAGTCAGTTCATCAAGAATTCCCCCATCCTTGGTATCTAATCAAGTTCCTTTCTACCTCCCCTTGATACCTAACCAATTTCTTAGTAATTTTCCATTTTCTCCCTCACCCTGCCACTTGGCTATAAATCCCCACTTGTCCCTGTTGTACTGGGGGTAAGTTCAAGCTCTCTCCCTACTGCAGTAGGCTTGAATAAAGTCTTCTTTGCAGGTTTCAACAAGTGTCAGAATAATTTCTCTTTAACACAGTGAAAAAATAATGTTCCTTCCTTCAAAGACCTTACATTCAAATAGGGGACAGGAAGAGAGAGATTAAACAAAAGCAAGGTAAGGAGATGGGAGGAGGATTCTTATTCAATACAGAGCTGTATGAACTGCGCTCTCTGATAAGAGATCATACAAACAGAGTCTGAAGGAAGTAAGGTAACAAGAAGGAGTGTATCTGTGGGAAGTCTGGTCCAGGCAGAGGAAACAGTAGATGCAAAGCCACTACAGAGAGCGTGCTTGGTTTATCTGAGGAACAGAAAGAGGTCAATGAGGTTGGAATACTAAAGACATAAGAAAAGACCAGATCATGTTTGTGATGAATTTCATGTGTCACCTTGACTGAGCTAAGGAATGCCCAGATAGCTTATAAAATATTATTTCTGGGCCCACCTATGAGGGTGTTTCCAGAAGAGATTAATATATGAATGGTGAACTGAGTAAAGCAGACTGCTCTCCTCAATGTGGGTGGGCAACATCCAATCTATTGAGAGTGTGAATAGAATTTAAAAAGCAGAGGAAGGGAGATTGGTCTCTCCACTTGAGCTAAGACATCCATCTTCCCCTGCCCTCAGACCTTCAAATTTGGTCTCTCCACTTGAGCTAAGACATCCATCTTCCCCTGCCCTCAGACCTTCAAATTTGGTCTCTCCACTTGAGCTAAGACATCCATCTTCTCCTGCCCTTAGACCTTCAGATGCTGGGACTTAAGTCAGCATACCATTCCCTCCCTTCTCAGGCCTTCGACCTCCAACTGGGAGTTACGCCATTGGCTCCCGTAATTCTCAGGCCATCAGATACAGACTGAACTACACCATTGGCTTTCCTAGTTCTCCAGCTTGCAGACATCAGATCATTGGACTTCTAAGTCTCCATAACCACAGGAGCCAATTACTTAATTAAATACACACACTATTGGTTCTGTTTCTCTAGAGAACTCTGCTTAATACAATGTTGGTCCTTTCAGTACACTATAAAGACACTGGCTCTTATTTCAACTGAAATAAGAAGCCATCAGAATGTGGAGAAATCAGAATCCTCATTGGTTGTTAGTAGGATCATAAAATAGTGCAGCCACTTTGGAAAATGCCTGGCAGTTCCTCAAAATGATAAATATGGAGTTACCATATCACTCCGTGATTCCATTCCTAGATACCTAACAAAGAACAATGAAAATATACATCCACACAAAAATTTGTATATAAGTGTACATAGCAGTGTTATTCATTAGAGCTAAAACTGGAAACAACACAAATGTACAACGACTGGTGAATGGATAAACAAAATATGGTATATCCAAACAATGGAATAATATTTGGCAATAAAGTTAATGAAGTACCGATACATGCTACATAATCAATGAATTTTGAAAATATAATCCTAAGTGAAAGAAGACAGTCACAAAATGTAACATACTGTATGATTCCACTTATCTGAAATGTCCAAAATGTCAAATTCCATAGAGACAAAAATAGAAAAATGGTTGCTAGCGGATGGAGGAAAGGAGGAATGGAGAGACACTATTGCTGGGTATGGAGCTTCTTTTGGGAGTAATGAAATGTTGTAAAATTAGATAGTAATTATATTAGTTTCCTAGGGCTGCTGTAACAAAGTGCCACAAACTTAAACAATAGAAATTAATTTTCTCACACTTTTGGAGGCCAAAAGTACAAAACCAAGGTGTCAGCAGGGTTGGTTCCTCCTCAGACTTTGGGTAGAATCCTTCCTTGACTCTTCCTAGGTGCTGGCGGTTGCCATCAATCCTTGGCTTACATTCTCCCTCTGTGTCTCTGTCTTTATGTGGTACTTCCTCTTATAAGGACAGCTAGTTATACTGGATTAGAGCCCAACCTAACAACCTCATCTTAACTTGATTACATCTGCAACAACCTGATTTCCAAATAAGGTCACATTTTGGAGTACTGGGGGTTAGAACGTCAACGTATGAAGGCGGGTGGGAACACAATTCAGCTCATAAAATTTAGTTTTGTGTTTTTTTCCTTAGTGTTTTGCCTTTAATACTCTGTAATGTATTCTTTACAGTTCACATCTTATGAGATAGGATCTAAGTTTGCCTCAAACGGATAGATAACTTTTCAGCACCATTCATTGAAAAGTCTTTTTGTTCCTGCACTAAACTGAAATGCCATCATTATCTTATGTCACACTATACAGTCTCCTAAACAAAAGTTGTGGGGATTTCTTAACCTGTGCTGTTTTCTAGAAGCAAAGGGCTCAGATAAAGTTCAACACTCTTACTATTAATAAGGAGTGGTTAAATATATTATAGTAAATCCATATGACAAAATACTAGGCAACCATTAAAAATATCAACATAGATATAGACATATGTTACATAAATGTGCTGACAAAATATTGTTGAGTGAAAAAATCAGTTTCCAAGACAGCCTGTATAGTTTAATCCCACATACTACCTCACATAATAATGAGAAATGCCAGAAAAGTACTCAGCAAAGATCTCCTGCAAGATATGACTCAACCTATGCAAAGTCCTGTGATAAACCTTCTATTTGAATTATCTCTTTTAATCCTCAAAGCAACCCTATGAGGTAGGTACTATTACTATCCTCAATAGCAAAAACTTTTTGTTATAGATATTTCAAATTATACACAAATAGAATAATACAAGCCACTACATATCCATAACCCAGATTCAATAAATATGAAGATCATGCCCATTTTCTTTTATCTATCAATCTCCCCTCCCTTTTGGTATTCTGGGAAAACTGGACAGCTACATGTAACAGGACGAAATTAGAACACTCCCTAACACCTTACACAAAAATAAACTCAAAATGGATTAAAGACCTAAATGTAAGGCAAGACACTATAAAACTCTTAGAGGAAACCATAGGCAGAACACTCTGACATAAATCACAGCAACATCTTTTTGACCCACCTCTTAGAGTAATGAAAATAAAAACAAAAATAAACAAATGGAACCTAATGAAATTTAAAAGCTTTTGCACAGCAAAGGAAACCATAAACAAGACAAAAAGACAACCTTCAGAATGGGAGGAAATATTTGCAAGTGAAACAACTGACAAAGGATCAATCTCCAAAATATACAAGCAGCTCATACAGCTCAATATCAAAACAACAAACAACCCAATCAAAAAATGGGCAGAAGACCTAAACAGACATTTCTCCAAAGAAGACATACAGATGGCCAACAAACACATGAAAAGATGCTCAACATCACTAATCATTAGAGAAATGCAAATCAAAACTATAATGAGGTATCATCTCACACCGGTCAGAATGGCCATCATCAAAAAATCTACAAACAATAAATGCTGGAGAGGGTGTGGAGAAAAGGGAACCCTCTTGTACTGTTGGTGGGAATGTAAATTGATACAGCCACTATGGGAAACAGTATGGAGGTTCCTTAAAAACCTAAAAATACAACTACCATATGACCCAACAATCCCACTACTGGGCATATACCCAGAGAAAACCATAATTCAAAAAAACACATGCACCCCAATATTCATAGCAACACTATTTATAATAGCCAGGACATGGAAGCAACCTAAATGTCCGTCAACAGAGGAATGGATAAAGATGTGGTACATATATACAATGGAATATTACTCAGCCATAAAAAAGAATGAAGTTGGGTCATTTGTAAAGACATGGATGGACCTAGAGAGTATCATACAGAGTGAAGTCAGAAAGAGAAAAGCAAATATCATATAATAACGCATATACTAGACTCTAGAAAAATGGTATAGATGATCTTATTTGCAAAGCAGAAATAGAGACACAGACATAGAGAACAAATGTATGGATACGAAGGGGAAAGGGGTGGGGCAGGAGGAATTGGGAGACTGGGATTGACACATATACATTATTGATACTATGTATAAAATAGACAACTGATGGAAACATACTGTATAGCACAGGGAACTCTACCTAATGCACTGTGGTAACCTAAATGGGAGGCAAGTCCAAAAGGGAGGGGATTTCTGCATGTGCATGGCTGATTCATTTCGTTGTGCAGTGGAGGCTAACACAACATTGTGAAGCAACCATACTCCAATGGAAATTAATTTTTAAAAGTTTAAAATCTTTTTTTAATTTAAAAATTAAATAAAATTAAATAAAAATAAATTTCAAAATATACACAACATAGAATAATACAACAAGCTTCTATGAATCCATAACCCAGATTCAACAAATATCAAGATTGTGCCCATTTTCTTTTTTTTTAATTTTATTTAAATTTTATTTATTTTATTTTTGGCTGCGTTGGGTCTTTGTTGCTGCAAACGGGCTTTCTCTAGTTGCAGCTAGCGGGGGCTACTCTTTGTTGTGGTGTGTGGGCTTCTCATTGCAGCAGCTTCTCTTGTTGCAGAACACGGCTCTAGGCGCATGGGCTTCAGTAGTTGTGGCATGCGGGCTCAGTAGTTGTGGCTCACAGGCTCTAGAGTGCAGGCTCAGTAGTTGTGGCACACAGGCTTAGTTGCTCCACAGCATGTGGGATCTTCCCAGACCAGGGATTGAACCCGTGTCCCCTGCATTGGCAGGCGGATTCTTAACCACCGAGCCACCAGGAAGTCCCGTGCCCATTTTCTTTTATCTATCAATCTCCCCTCCCTTTTGGTATTCTGGATTTTTTTTGGCGGGGGGGCCATGCCACGCAGCACATGGGATCTTAGTTCCCCAACTAGGGATTGAAGCCACACCCCCTGCAGTGGAAGTGCAGAGTCTTAACCACTGGACCGCTGGTGAAGTCCTGGTTTTCTGGCTTATTTAATAATGAGGTATATACCTGACTCAGGGCATTTTATTTTATTTTTTACATTGTACCATTGTCACACTGTAAAAAAATAAATACTTTGAGAGACTGAATATGCAAATAGACACCAGCAAGACCACATAAAAAAACAATCTGCAGCAACCAGCCCAAAAAATCAACCCATTACCTACAGTAACTAGCCCAGGAAATCAGCCTGCTGTAAGTCAGACTTTTAAGAAGTCAGATCACCATCTCTAGCACAATCAGTCCAGGAAGCCAAACTATCAATCACCCCCAAAATTTCTGGTCTTGATTAATAACTGTGAGTATCCCTAATTTTTGTGCCCACTTCCAACTTAGGACCAACCAGAGAAAACCAAATATACTCCCCTAACCAAGCACATAAGATGCCCTCTTGTAGTCAGCCCCCTCTAGTTTCCTTTTGCCAACAACCTGCAAACAGGGTGTACCTGAAGCCATTTCCCTCTTTTCCACTCTAAAGCCTTCCGACTCAGCTGCCTGCCTTTGAGTCTCCGCCAAAATGCAAATCATGGTGGCTGACTCCCTTGCCATTAGCTCCCTTGCCATTAGCAAGCTCTGAATAAATAGCCTTTGTTTATTCTCATTTGGTTGGTCATTTTCCCCACAAATTCTTTAATATCTAATATCCAGCCCATATTCAAATCTCCCTAAGTGCCTCACACATTTTTCTACCTGGTTTGGTTGAATCAGATAGGGGAGCACTTCAGGTTGGCCCTGGGTCCTTATGACATGATAGTAGTCATCTTTCGCACTTCCTCACTCTCTGGAAGACAATTGTCTCAGGATAACGCTATGCTTTGCCATGAAACAGCCATTTCTCCAGAAAGCCCTGGCTTCTTCAGTTTCCTGCAGTTTTGTGGATTCGTCCACAAACTGGAGCTTCTGGAGGAGCCTGTGGAACCTTAGCCATGTTTCAACAGTGTTCTCAGCTTCTTGCTGATGATGCCACTCAGAATGGGAAGCTAGGCTATTTGTTGGCAGCTTTGAGGTTCTGGGTTCCACGACCCTCACTATCTCAGCACAGCTGCTGAAACCTACTGGTGGTTTGACCTGACCCATTCTGGAATTTGAGGGGAGACCCTGACTCTGGTTTTGTTAAAGGTATTGTCCAGTGGGATGTTTCTCTGCTATCCTGGTGACTCAGCCCATTTTTATGAGTGACTTGAGGAGATTCAAAAACTCTGCTGCCAGCAACATGGATGAACCCAGAGATTATCATACTAGGTGAAGTCAGAAAGAGAAAGACAAATACCATATGATATCACTTACATGTGGAATCTAAAATATAACACACATGAACATATGTACAAAGCAAAAACAGACTCACAGACATAGAGAACAGATTCGTGTTTGCCAAGGGGGATGCAGGGTGGGAGAGGGATGGATTGGGAGTTTGGGACTAGCAGATGCAAACTATTATATATAGAATGGAAAAACAACAAGGTCCTACTCTATAGCACAGGGAACTATATTCAGTATCCTGTGATAAACCATAATGGAAAAGAATATGAAAAAGAATGTATATATATATGTTTACATATGTGTAACTGAATCACTCTGCTATACAGCAGAAATTAACAAAACTTTGTAAATTAACTATACTTCAATAAAATAAATTTTTTAAAAACTCTGCTGCCATAAGGATCTTTCCCTACTCCCCATTTTTTGTTGTTGTTTTTGTTTGTTTGTTTTAGCAGATGAGGAAGGTTTAGAGAAGCTAAAAAATGTAGCCTCAGTTTGCTCACATGCAAAACAGTTAATAATCTCTGCTTGCCTGCTTCCCAGGGCTGTTGTGAGAATTAACCGAGATAAAGGAAATGAAAAGTCAGAGATTCAAGGAGAGGGACACCGCAGACAGCAAGCGCCAAGGGCAGACACACCTGAAGCAGGTGCAAAACATCCTCCGTGGTGCCTCGGTCTCCAAGGGCATGCCCCTAATGACCACTGCCACCCGAACGTCAATAATGAGAATGGTACAGCTAACTTATACTGCCCAGCATGGTGATAAGCACCATTCACACCTTATTTTATGCAGTCCTCACCACAGCCTGAAAGGGAAGAGTATCGTAAGCCTCATTTTACGGAGGAGGAAATCAGGGCTTAGTGACTGATACACTTGTTCACAATGGTGCAGTTTTCTGTTGGCAGAACCTGTATTTAAACCCAGACTGTCTCATCCACAGCCCCTGCCTTTAGCTGCTCTGCTTTGGCTTCTGAAATGGAGAAGGTGTGAGTTTTCACTGAAGATGAAGGAAAGACAGAGGACAGAGGACAGGATAAGCCAGAAGGGGCTGGTTAGGAGGGTTGAAGGGTTTTGGGCAGCTAGCTGCAGAGCTTCCTTCTCTGTGGCAGGTGACTGAGTCGAAGGCAGGGATTAGCACATCTTTTGGGTTAGCCTACAAGAGATCAATTACCCACTTAGAGTCTTTCAAGGAGTTCTTGGAAGCATACCCCTCCTCTAGGGTTGCCAGATAAAATACAGCATGCCCAGTAACATCTGAATTTCAGAAAAACATTGCAGGGTACACATATTTTCTTAAAAACTATTCATTGTTTATCTGAAATTCAAATTTAGCTGGGCATACTGTATTTTCATTTGCTCAATCTGGCAACCCAACCCTCTTCACTCCATACAGATCTTTGTTTTAAAACATCTCTATTATCCTAATACAACATCTAAAAAGCCACAGTTTTTTGGTTTAAAGATTTCTAGATCTTTACGGATATCCTACGATACATTTAACCTTGGATTGAGGGGACAACCTTTAAGTTGTTATCTACTCATTAGAGTCCTTAGTTGGCCATACCCAACATCTTTCAGAAAGTCAACATGTGGAGTGTGAATAAAAGTGAGAAGCGCAGCAACAGCGCACAATAAGGAAGAAGAGGATGGGGGAGAAGAGAGGATTCATAACACTGAAAACCACTGACACCCTCCCCATCCCCAGTGCTAGTGGAGCCCTGCAGAGAAACATCATTTCATGCGACAAGGTAGAAAGAATATACTCACTGAGTGCTTTTGAATGAGTAAGTGCAGGAATGATGCTGAGTTGCTTCTAGCAGCATGTGAACTTTAATGATGAGTTTCTACAGCCCTGAGGCCATCTTTCCCTAGCAGGGCAGCACCAAGAGCCCTTCATTACTGGGCAAGATTAACTTCCCTACTCCCTCCCCTCCTGCTTGCCTGGGTGCACCTGAACAATTCTCTTCTTTTCTCTGGGCCTCAATTCTCAGTCTGAAAAGTGAAGACAGCTGGATGAGACCCTGCTTATCACCCTCTCCATTTCCATGGCTTTTGAGGACATTTTGGCAACAGTATGGGTAATAGAGCTGGAGACATTCTTAGAACTCACAGAGATCTAGAAGGAGGGAGCTCTGTGTGCCCCTGCTCCAGTCAGAAGCCAGCCTGGTTGCAGAAAGGGCTCAAATCTACATAGGAGCCCTGGACTCCCTTTTCCAGCTCCAACTGTGGTTTCTCCAGCTTTCCTAGAAATCCACTACGGCCAGAATTGCATCTGCCACCAACCAGCTTGGTCAGGTGCATTTCTGTGTCAGAGTGATCCCTAGTAGGCTGGACTGGGAAGCAGGGCCCAAGGGGGCCAACAGAAACTCCTTTCCTCATTTCTAACCTGATCTGTTCCAATTGTGATGCCTTGAAAAGACGAAGTGACAGATGTGCTATAGTGAAAGTGACCCCAGTTCAATACCCAAGGTGCTGAGTTTGGATCCTGGCTCTGCCATTTACCAGAAGCAGCATCTTAGGCAAGTCACTGCCTCTCTCTCTCATCCTCTGTGACTTCATTTTAAGAATAGTGAGGAAGAACCCTACTCCACAGTACTGTTCATAGGCAAGGATGAACTTTGGGCCATGAGCCCAGAGCAGGTCACCCAGGAGGAAATGGAAGTGCCTCCACCTTTCTTTCTGTGTGTCTCCCAAGGGCTCCCCAAATAAGACCTAAAGACTCAGGTGCTCCCTTACTAGTGTGCCACCAGATCCCAAGACCTTAACACATAGAAGATGTAGGCCCCAAACAAAGACCTCCCAGGTTTTTATAGAATGAAAATTGATAATAGAGAAGAGAGATGGGAATGCCCTGATGTGTGAGAAAGGGGATAAGATTCAGAGTATAAACGGAGAGTTTTCTTAAATAGAAACTGGGGCTGTTCATTCAGAATAGAAAGTAGAGCATACAGACTCCACTGGAGAGAGGTGGGCAGATGCACTTGTGTAAAGGTATGAAAGCTCTCTTTTCTCATAGAAAGCAAAAGTCATCAGCTGTGAGTGAGATGGAAGGAGTTGTTGGAGGCTTGAAGAAACAGGAGAAACTGTGAGATAGTCATTTAGGAGAATGGATGGACTAAGAAAATGTAATAGGATAGTTGGGCAGCATTAAGGGCCCACTTGACCTTAGCAGTCATAAATTGAAAGTGAGACCAATCATCAGAGCCATGTGTTTTTCTCAGGCCACATCTGCTACACAGGCACAGGTGTGGAACAGGCAGGGAGTTGGATTCAACTAGATTTGGTGTGTGATCAGGAGAATAAAACCAAGTAAGTTAGGGTCAAGAGACTGATCATAATGATAGGCCATTACCTCTAAACTGGGTGAGGCAGAAAGTGAGAACATGAAGGGGTGAGAGTCAGAGCAAGAGTGATAGAATCGGGCTTCCCTGGTGGCACAGTGGTTGAGAGTCCACCTGCCGATGCAGGGGACACGGGTTCGTGCCCTGGTCCGGGAAGATCCCACATGCCGTGGAGCGGCTGGGCCCGTGAGCCATGGCCGCTGAGCCTGCACGTCCGGAGCCTGTGCTCCTCAACGGGAGAGGCCACAACAGTGAGAGGCCCGCATACCGCAAAAAAAAAAAAAAAAAAGAGCGATAGAATCAATGGATAGAGAAACAGTAGGTCCTGGCGAGACAGTTTGTGTTCCCCAGACAAAAGGCAGAGGAGCCTCAGAGATATGTCTTAGGCCCCCCAAAAGTGTCCATGTCCCAATCCCCAGAAACTGTGAATGTTACCTTATAGGGCAGAAGGAACTTTGCAAATGTGATTAAAATAAAGGTCGCGATGTTGAGAGATTATCTTGGATTAACCAGGTGGGCCTGATGTAATCACATTAGTCCTTAAAAGAGGGACACAGGAAGAGTCAGTGCCAGAAAAGGTAATGTGATGAGGGAAGCAGAGATTGGAGTCATGGGCTTTGAAGACAGAGGAAGAGGCCACAAGCCAAGGAATACAGGTTGTGAACGTACCTTGGAAAAGGCAAGGAAACAGATCCTCCTCTAGAGCCTCAAAAAGGAACCTGCGGTGCCCACATCTTGACTTTAGCCCAGTGAAACTGATTTCAGACTTCTTATCTCCAGAACTGTAAGAGAATAAATTTGTGTTTGTTGTATGTCACTAAGTTTGTGGTAATTACAGTAGCAGTTGGAAACTAATACACCAAGAAGGGGAAAGATACAGAGGAGAGGTCTAGGTAACAGCTCTTTCACCCCCAGGATAAATCTTCAGGGAAAGTATTCTGGAAAGACCTAGTGGCCCTGTGTCACTCAGTGAAGGGTGAATGGAAAAGCCACTGGGGAGAATTTTGGTGCCACTCCCTTAAAGGCATTAGCAACTAAAAGGGTCTCATTGAGCAAGGTTTCTATGTAAATCAGTGATACACAGTACTATCAAATTTTAAAAAGCAAACTGCAGGCCTGTATACACACGGCATGACCTTGTTTTTGTTTAAAAAGTGTATGTTTGTATAAATAGTTATGTCTGTGTACATTTAGGAAACAGTTCTGACTGCTGAGTGTCACGGGACTGATTCCCTCATCTCAGTCTTTGTTTCAATATTCCCTGCTTAAAATTGAAAGGCAACGACTTCCCTCGTGGCGCAGTGGTTAAGAATCCACCTGCCAATGCAGGGGACATGGGTTCGAGCCCTGGTCCAGGAAGATCCCACATGCTGTGGAGCAACTAAGCCCATGCGCCACAACTACTGAGCCCACGCTCTAGAGCCAGCAAGCCACAACTACTGAAGCCCGCGTGCCTAGAGCCCGTGCTCTGCAACAAGAGAAGCCACCGCAATGAGAAGCCCACGCACCAACGAAGAGTAGCCCCTGCTCACTGCAACTACAGAAAGCCCGCGGGCAGCAACGAAGACCCAACACAGCCAAAAAAAAATAAAAATAAAAAATAAAATTGCAAAGCATACCCCAACCTACACACCCCAGCACCATCACCCTCAATGCCCCGACTCAACTCCACTTTTTCCATAACATATATAACCTTATAACACACTATACCTTTTATCATAATTACGTATTGCTCTAGTGGGAAATGTCACTAGAATTTAACATCCACAGTGATTTTTTTTGCTTAAGTGTCTTGAACAGTTCTTGGAACATAGCAGGACCTCAAATAATGTCTGCCAAATGAACTTCAGAGGTGAGAAGGGGACACTCATTCCAGAATATTTTTTAAGGTAAAGTGAAATTACGGGTGATATTTTACGTTCTTTTCCCCCAGTAGCACTTTACCAAAACGAAACACACTTTAATGGGCATTCCTAATATAATTCTTACGCGTTTGCAATAAAAACCAGGAGAACAACCTGAAGTACCTAGCCGCAGGCCTCATAAACTGTGAAGAGCACTCCGCATTGGACGAAACCCTGCCCTTGGGCTCAGCGCCTCGCGAAGCCTCAGGGTCGACGCCGGAAGTGGGCGTGGCCCACCCGCTGCTTTCTGGGACCTGTAGTTCGGGGCTGTAGGCGATGGAGCGGGGCCGTATAGCGAATCCTGTGCTTCCAGGTGTCGGATTCCACGTGGGAGGTGAGAGCGGTATGGTCGCTCGCGCAATCCGCGCGGCCTGCAGAGAAGCGTCTGGCGGTCGAGTTGTGGGAGTGCCGCGGGGGAGGTGCTGGGCCGCCCGGAAGCCTGGCGGGCGGCCGTGGGAGGGCGCGCGTCCTGGCGGAGGTGCGAGCACGGGCCGCACGTGTGTTCGCTCGCCGCGACCGCCGCTGCGTTCCCCGGTCCTGGCCGCGGTCACCTGAGACCAGGCGGCCCTTAGCGCTAAGCCGGCCGCGGCTCCGAGAGGCCCTCCTCTCGCCTGCCTGAGCTCCGGCCTTGGCCGGCCTGGGAGCTTCGCAGTTGGCCACACCGGCCTTTTCCGCGCCGGTGACTGGCCTTATTCGAAGGAGGATTTCGGTGGACGTTAGGGGACCGAGAGGGGCTCCTGTGAGAGACCGAAGTTTCCGTCCCCACAGCCCTGTCCTCGCTGAAAAGAGATTGCGTCAGAGCCCCCGCACCCCAGAAACGAGTCAGGCCTTCAGGCGTCTCGGGCAGCCGAAATCTCTGCCGAGAGGCGACACATCCGACCGGAGAGCTCCTACTGCTCTAACCTAGAACGTTAGGGCAAAAATCGCAAAGCCTCGGGAAACGGGCACATCTTAGAGCTGCTGGGGCCAGTGGGATTTTCTTACCCTTATGGGTTTGCGGGGGAGGCTTGGCCTGTTTGGTCCAAAGCCTAGTGGAGAGAGGCGAGGGAGGTGCAGCTTGGAGAGAGACAGGAAAGGCACCCCAGGAGAGGGTGTGTGAAGGTAGCAGGAGCTGATTAACTTTTTTCCTACAGTCTTGCTGGACTGCTTAGTCTATGTCCTGCAAGGTGGACTTGATTTTCATGGTTTTTTCGCTTTCCCTAACTCTACTTTTTCAGGAATCTATCCTTCTTGAGAGGAGGAAATGACCAAGTTCCAGGTGAGTTGGGATTTCTCTTTTCTGAGAATGGAAATAACCTTTCTTTCTTGGGAAGGACATCAGCATTAATTGAGTGCGTATCTGGTGTCAGGTCCTGTCTTGGTTGTGTGGTTTTTTTATTTATTGTCCAACTTCAGCGTGAGACATACAGTATTTTAAAAATATGGGTGTAGGAACATTAAGATACTAAGAGCATATAGCTGTCAAATGATGTCACCAGAGTCTGCGCAGATAATCTGCTGACTCTAAATTCCACCTCAGTTTTCAGTGAACTACTCTGCTTCCATGAATTTGGCCCACTCCCCAGAGTACTGGGCTATGCTCTTTTATTGAAAGACTCCACACAGCATCTTTGTCTGGTCCTGTCTCTCAAAGCATGCCTTTTCCTGCCAGGCATTTCACGCACATTGAAAGTCATTCAGAGCTGTTACATGCTCAGTCCAGTGCTAAGTGGTCTCAGGAAAACAAATAGAATTATAAACTATGGTGCTTTTCTTCATGAGCAGGTGATGTATATGAAAAAAGGTACGCACATTACCAATAATCATTTATTAAACCTGAATGAGTTAAAGACATGAGAAAATTTGTTACATAACAACACCGTAATTACCATAGCACTCCCAGAAATGCTCCTCAACCAGGCTGTGCATCAGAATTATCTGTGGTGTTCTTTTAAGAATTAAAGGTTCCTAGGCACCATTCCCCTAGACCTACTAAAAGGAGAATTTCACTTTTTTATCCCTTTGACCTTTTGTACATCCAAAGATTTATTGCATTTATTGTGCAATACTTCTCTACATACTTGATATGAACATCACTAAGGTAGATAAGATGGGTTGCTCATCTTGTGTGCTCTGGTTGTTTTGTTCCCTTTACCAACATATCTACATGTTTAATTGGTACAGTAAACTGTTGAATTACTTTTAAAAAGTAGCACTTTTTTAAAAAACAATTTCTCATTTGTCTCCACAAAACCATTTCTAGAAAGTTACGTCAAGACTGACACTTAGTATTATAGAATGTTGGAAAAGGAAAGGGTCAGCCAGCCCCTTCTCTGCCTTGGTGCCATCCTCTTACAGAGGAGAGCCCTAATTCTCAGGGAGCTGAGGGGAAGCACCATTTCTCTTATTGCAGTGAGCAGCAAAGTGAGAAGTAAACCCCATGTTTTCTAACTCCATGCTGTTTCTTCTCTGTAACTAAACAGGTCATCACACCAGAAGTGATTTGAATAAAATATCAGGCTGGATTTTTTTTTATAGTTAGATGACATTATTTTTTTTTAATTGAAGTATAGTTGATTTACCATGTTTCAGGTGTACAGGCTGGATTTTAAGGAAAAAAAAAAATTAGTTCTTAACACCACCACCAGTAAGACCATCTTTTTGCTTGGCAAAAACAATCCTCACATCCATAGGAAGACAGCATGAGCTCTTATAAAAATTGGTTTGTTTAGAGGACAGTAAGCTGCTTCAAGGTACTGAAAGCATGACATCTCTGTGCCTTGAAAATAATTGAGAACGTCAGCCAAGATTGACCTAAGTAAGACCCTGTGCTCTTTTTATTTTCCTTCTCTTCTGTCTCTTCCCTAATGAAGATTATTCACAGTGATGAAGTTGGGGATTGCTAGTATAGTGAAATTTTGAGATTCTGGCATATGTTAATAATTTTTTGAATTTAAAGAAAGGACTTCATTCCACTAGTACTTATTGTTTTCTGTGTACCAGGAGTTGTCTTTGAGTCTGCTGAAAGGCAGGAGTCCCATTTAACCCCCCTCTCCCTCTGTGACCTTGGATAAGTCACTTCACAGTTATGAACCTTAGTTTTCTCATCTTTAAAATGAGAGTGCTGAGTTTGATGATCTCAAGTTTTCTCTTATTTCATTATTTAAATTGAATGTGAATTTATAAATATTTACCATTTAGATTTTGAGTCAGTTGTGCTAGTTGCTGAGGATTTGAAGATTAGTTGAGTGTTGCCCCTATCCCTGAGAATTTTATAGCCAATTTGGGAGACAAATTTAATAGCTATAGTAGAGGTATATGCAAGATACTGTGAGATCTTTGAGAAGGAGACATTTAACATATCCTTATGCTTCAGAAAGGAGGTTGTTGATTGTCCTGAAACTGAAATGGATGGGACGATGGGAGAAATATAAGTCAGGGCAGGAGCAACATGTAAAGGGCTCTTCTAGACTAGAGCATGACATTCGGATGACTACAGGTAATCCAGGGTGATGACAGCTCCTGCCCATCACTGCCTTCTGGATCACTGTTTCCTGCCCCTACGTAAATTGTTGGATCTAGCAGGGGTGGGCTCTGGAAAGGAAGTGCTAAGCTATGTGATACATGTAGTTTCGAGGAGTTTGACATTTACATTAGTACAGAAACTACTGTCCTGTAGCCTTATACTTTGGTTGGCCTTCAGGATACTGAGTCCATTCTCCCACAGGAAGCACAAGTTCCACCTTGGGGTGACTGAATAGTTCCACTGGTACCTGGGGAGATTATTCATTATTCAGATGCTTTCATTTCCAACTTTGTCTTGCTTTAGCAAGACCACTGTTTCCTCTTTTTCCTTTCCCCTGAAACACTGAGTCCTCTAATTTGGTCCACTGTCATACCATTTCTCATCTTGGAATTTTCAGCCTACTACAAAGTTGGTAGTCCATCAACATATCCTTTCTGTTTTCAGCATGGAATTCTCCCTACCACTTTATATGTGGGATCTTAAAAAATTAATAACTCTTGACTGTCCGATCCTTGGATTGAAACATGACAAAACTTGTATTTTGAAGATTTGGTAAAGAGTTATTGTGGCCTAGCTAAGAAATGAGGGCCTTTCCTAGAATAGTAGGAGCAGAGATAAGAAGAAGTAACATTCTGGAGGGAGATTTAGGAGACAGAATTGACAAGAAGTGGTTTGATTATGGTTAAGGTACGAAAGGAGTCTTAGACATCTCAGATGACAAGGTGGAAGATGGATTAAAAAATAGAAGAAAGATCATTGATGGACTTGAATCTCAGAAGGGAAGAAAGGATTCCATCTGGAATATGCAAGGAGAGGTTAGCCATGGACAGAAAGAAACCTTTTGTCTCTGAAAAGAAAAAGTCCAAAAGAGGAGTAGCTAATCTGACTGCTGATACTCCCCAGCCCTGTTTTCCTAACAGGTGTGTTTATGCCTCTAAGGCCAAAGCCTCTGCTGCTGCTGCTTCTTTGTCCCACCTTTGCACAGGGCCTTGCAGCCTTCTCTAGTCCAACCTCATCCCTCTTCCTCAGACACAGTGGAGACTGTGACCTTTAGAGGAGAGCTTGGGAAGAAACAGCTGCTTCTCCTTTGGTGACTAGTGGGGTGGTCACTCCTGCCGGGGGACCTGGTTGTCCTCAGTTTCCTGAGGAGGGTGTGGGTGGTGCCCCTTCAGGCTGAGGCCTGTGGTGTCAGCACTTCTGAAGGTTACTGGGTACTCCCCTGGCCCCAAGTTGAACCGCTGCTTTGGGCTTCACTGGCTCTCAGTTGTTTTGTGTATATTCCATCCTCTGCTTTTCAGAGTGTGGCCTGCAGACTGGTGCCAGCCAACAAACTGCTTGTTACCAGTCTATAAAGATATAAGGACAGGGCTTCCCTCGTGGTGCAGTGGTTGAGAGTCCGCCTGCCGATGCAGGGGACATGGGTTCGTGCCCCAGTCCGGGAAGATCCCACATGCTGCGGAGCCTGCACGTCTGGAGCCTGTGCTCCGCAACGGGAGAGGCCACAACAGTGAGAGGCCTGCGTACCGCAAAAAAAAAAAAAAAAAAAAAAAAAAGATACAAGGACAGAAATTGAGAGGTTTTTTTAATTTTATATCTGTTGAATCTAATTTTAAAAATTGGCATTGGTATTTTATATGTCTGCATTCTTATTTTCTAGTAACTTTTTTTAAATTGTATTTTAAAAAATACGTCTGTGACGTTAGAAAAATCTTAAAAGAAACTGGTCCTTCACCAGAGGTAGTTCAAGAAGTGTTGCTCCATCAATAGAACCTTGAAGGGAACCAGACTCACTGTGAGGTTAACTAAATAAGTACTTGGACTCTTTTTACATACCAGGCCCTGCTTGAGCCCTTGGGGATGCAGCCATGAACAAATCAGGCAGCCTCTGTTCTTGGGGAACTTAATAGGGAGAGACAGACTGTAAATAAGAAAGAAAATGTATAGATTAGAAAATGAGATAAGGCATAAGTATAAAGATAATAAAACAGGGAGAAGTGATTGTTACTGGACGCTCCCATGGATTAGTCAGTCATGGAAGTGCTTCTCTGAGGTGGCAGCAGTTCGACTGATATCTGAATGATGTAGAGAAAGAACATTCTGTGCAGAGGGGATAGCCACTGCAAAGGCCATAAGTGGGATGAGTTTGATGTGGTCACAGGGGCCAGGTGACTTGTGAGGGAGGAAGGACTCAGGCTGAGATTGGAGAATTGACAGGACCCCAGTCTGCAAGGCCTTGCAGGCCAAGATGAAGAGCCTGGATTTTACTCGGTGTCCATGGAAACGCCTTTGGGGAGTTTCATGCCTTGAGTGGTATGTGTTTTGAAAGATCACCCAGGCTGCTGTGTGGAAAATCCGTCACGTGGGGGAGCAAGAGATACAAATTTAGGAGGTTAGTGCAGGTGGAGAGTTAATGAAGGCTGGGACTTGTAATGATAACAGTGCAAGGTGAAAAATGGGTAGCTTCAGATATGTTTTAGAGGCAGAGTTGAGAGGACTTGGTGATGGATAAAATATGCGGAAGTGAGAAGAGAATCAAAATGACTTCCAGGATTTTGGCTTGAGCCATTGGGTGCGTCGTGTGGCTCTTTACTAAAATGGGGACAGCAAGGGAAGACCAGATACTGATGGAGATTGTTGGGAGCAAGAATTCTGTTTGGAGCTTGGTGAGTCTTAAGTGCCTTTTAGCCATCCAAGTGTAGATGTAGGTGAGAAATTGGAGCCTGGAGTTGAGGAGAAAGGTTAGGGCTAGAGATACATGGGAATACCTAAGGAGAATATTTTTTGGTTGTGTGTAAATGTGCTATTTTTATTTCTTCCAGGAATGGTCAACTACTTAGTTTAGAAGAAGAAAGGACATATGATTTATATGACTAGGGAAAAAATTGAGATCAGAAGTGTACTTTGGCTGAGAGGAAAAAAGAGGAAGGATCAAAGGATGGTGATCTTGATAAAGCAGATGTCATGGAGGAGGAAGAGGAGAAAAAAATAGGAAGATGTTTTTAAGGTGTGAATTTTGAGATATTTCAAAGGAACAGTGGTCCAAATAGTGAAATGGCCCTAATTATGATTGTTGAGGCAGAGGTCATTGGCATTAAAGAGATTAAGAAGGACTTCCCTGGTGGTGGCGTGGTTAAGAATCCGCCTGCCAGTGCAGGGGACATGGGTTTGAGCCCTGGTCCGGGAAGATCCCACATGCCGCGGAGAAACGAAGCCCGTGCTCCACAACTACTGAGCCTGCGCGCCACAACTACTGAAGCCCGCGTGCCTAGAGCCCATGCTCTGCAACAAGAGAAGCCACTGCAATGAGAAGCCCGCACACTGCAACGAAGAGTAGCCCCTGCTTGCTGCAACTAGAGAAAGCCTGCCTGCAGCAACGAAGACCCAACGCAGCCAAAAAAAAAGAGAGAGAGAGATTAAGAAATGTGAGGTTAGCATGTTGGGTAATTTGTTCTCATGAGTGTTGAGGTTGTCAGGATAACAGTAGGAATGGGGCGGAAAGGACAACTCAGCAGTGACCATGAGGTGACACTGATAAGGAGAGATTCAGTAGTTGGATAGCTTGAGCTTGGGTGAGTTGTGGGCAGGAGGGGAAGTATTGGGAAGGAAGTAGCAAAGGAGATGAGAATGGAAAGGTTTTCCATCCAAACTTGGATCACCCCGATCCTTGAACTGCACACTTCCTCTGTACCCTTCTCCCCTCTTCCAGTGCTCCCAACCTCACCTTCCTTCTGGGGCATTTGTGCAGATGGTTGTCAGTTGAGGAGGAATGTGCTTAATCTTTTAGGAACCAGTAACCTTCAAGGATGTCTCTGTGGATTTCACCGAGGAGGAGTGGGGTTGCTGGACCCTGCTCAGAGGAAGCTGCACGTAGCTGTGATCCTGGAAAACGACAGTCACTTGGTCTCAGTGGGTAAGAACGTGAACCTGGACACCAGTGCACTGGAGTCTCTGTTTCTTCAATTTTAAATATCATTTGGGCTTGGGCCCCGGGAGCTGTAGTTCAGGAATTCGTTTCCTAATTTCTTTTTGGGTGAAAAGGATGTTTCTGATTATTCGAAGCAGCTAAAGAACTTTACTTGGTAAGAATTGGAGAATGGTAACCTTACTGAGTTGTCCAAGAAACCATACCTGGTCCATCACTTACAAGCCAGAGTTTGGGACTGAATTTTTTTTTTTCCCCCCACACAGTCACCCAATCCCTGTGTGTTTCTCAGATGTGCTCTCTCAGTTGGAGCAAGTTGAAGATCATTATATAATGGAGAATTCTCTATGCCCTTTACCTTTAGTTCCTGGTGTAAAGCCTCTAAACTCCCCACCTGGCTTTCAAGGCCCTTCATGCCCTACTTTTACCTATAGAGCATTATTCTCTGCTGCCCCAATGTCACCCTCCTTTCCAGCTAAGCCTGTTTCCCGGAGGTCCTTTATGCTTCCTTGTTCTGGGACCTTTGATTACCATGCTCTGGTTTCTGGTTACTTTTGTCCATTAAAATTTTATTTGAACTCCATTACCTGTGTGAAATCTTTGACCACCCCTCCCTTTCAACCTCCTTCTTTTCTCAGAACTTTCAATTTATATCTCACACAGGCTCAGACCTGTTACATATTATTTTATATGGTTTTATTTTAACCATTGGATCTGCAAGTCTGATTTATTTTCTTGTTCCCAGCCAGGTTTCTGGAGGGAAAGCAATGTATCTAATACTTCCACTGCTATATGTACATAGTCAAGATTTTAAAATTGACTGCTGTAGAGTTTAGCAGCAAAGAAATATGTCTTACAGTCTTGTAAAAGAGACATTATGGTAAACACAGTAAGTTACTATAAATAAATTCAGTAAGTCCTATGAAGGACAGAGAATTGTGCTCTGAGAGAATGAAGGCATGGGATGGGACAAGGGTGAAGTATCTATTGTTGAGAGTTTCAAGGAAAGCTTCTGAAGTGATATTTAAACTGAGTTCCAAAGGATTAATGGGCATTAAACAGGTGACTGGGTAGGGGAAGAATATTCCAGGCAAGAGAATAGTGCGAGGGAAGACCCGAAGACCTAAAAGAAGGAGTGTGGCTAGAATACAGGGAGCATCTGGGAAGAATAGAGTGGGGCCTTGGCTCATTCATGGCATTAAAGGCATGGGTAAAAAATGTGAATTTGTGTTGAGTTCAGTGAGAAGCCATTAGAACAATGAAATGGTATGAACTGATTTACCCAGGATCACTGGGACTGCTTTATAGACTGGTTTGCAGAGAGGCAAAAGTGAGGTAGGATCTATGCTTACAGTTTCAAGCTCTGCTCTAGGTTTTCCTTTTTCTTTGATATAAAATTGAACATAGTTATCCAACTTTTTTTTATGCAAGTAAGATATAAAAATCACAAAATTCAAAGAACACAGATGAAGATGATGAAGTAAAATCACTAATAATAGCTTGTGTATCTGTTTTTTCTGTGTTCTCCATGTATGCATTTTACAAATACTTGTTAAAATTTTATGAGGTTATACTGTATGTATTTTTCAACTGGGTGTTTTACATCATATGTCTTAGAGGTCTTTGTTACGTCATATTAACTCCCTTTAAAAGGACCCCTTTTCTCATTACGTCAGCATTTTCTTCTACTATTACATACTCATTCTTGATAATATTTAAATATTTTAAAAAACAGTTATCACAAGATTTCACTACTGCTTATAAAACCTACCATTAATACAGTTCCTTCTCCACTGATTTTCATAGACCTGTCATTTCTGCAGCCGTTCCCAAGTATTGTACAGCAAGGATGTTGAAGCAGTGTCCTTTGACCATTTAATAACTTCAGCCCACCTCCTGATTTAACTGCTCCAAACTGCACAGCTTTTCTCGGTGTTATTTTTTTCCATTTTCTTTTTGCCACTACTTTTAAACTTTGCAAACTGTGCACAAAAAGTAATACATTCACCTAGGTAAAACAAATCCTATTGAAAGGCTTATAATACAAACCAGTCTCCCTGCTCTGCCGCTCTTCATGCCACAGAGTGGCTTCTCAAAGCACTCAGTTTGAATCCTTTCACTTGTTCCTTATGGTGTTTGCCTTCATATTTACAAATATGCTCATGCAGTTACTTATTTTCCTTTTTTTAAAGAATAAATGCACTCACATGGTTAAGAAAAGAAGCATTAAAATATGCACAATGTTACTTGCAGTTATGCCTAAAAAAGCCGGGAAAAAATGTACACTGAGGATTTTGGACAAGCTGGAGAAGGGCAGACAACAAATTATACATGAGTAGCAAAGAAAAGATTTGCAAATGTACTAAATGCTGTGGGGTTTTTTTTTGTAAATGTTTTTAAATGATTAAAGTTATACTATAAAAATAAAAACAAATGAAAAGGTGCACAGTGAAAACTTTCTTTCATGTCCCTGAGTCCACTCTACCCAGGTTCTGGTCATTTGCTGTCACAAACTGTCTGCAGTGACTAAATCTTGAGCAAGTATCACTTCACAACTGTGCCAGGAAATCTGAAGAAAGCAACCCCCAAGCTGGACTGCTGAGTGCATGCATTTGTGATTTTGATACATAATTGTTAACATGTTCTTCGGGGGGGGGGTGATACCAATTTACACTTACAAGCTGTGTCACCATGCTTTGGGTTTTTTCCAGTGTTAACAGGTAGAAAATGGCACCTCATTATAGTTTTAATTTGAATTTATTATATTATGGTATACTGCAATTTTTTTCAGTTTATCGATATTTGATATTTTATATTGACTTCTTTACGTCTTAGATGAGGATTTAGCTCTTTTACATTATTTCTCCCAACATGCCCATTTTTCCAAGAATTTGTCAGTCGCATCAGTGATTAATGCTTAGTTGCTTTGACTTCATAATTCTTGTTCCTGCAGAGTCAAATAGTATACTATGATTACAGCTCCTTCTTTTGTTTGTTTTTTCCCTTTCCTAAAACTAATACTTGCTTTTTAAAATATATTTTATTTGGGGTTTTTTCCTTTCCATTCTGTTTTACAGAGTTTTGGTTGATTTGGTTAATTATTGTTTTCTTTTATATATCAACGATTGATTCAGCTTGTCTGTTTTCTTGTCTTCTTTGCTCACTGCTATTTATTGTATATCATCTTATTCTTAAAGTAATTAAAAAATTTTTTGCTACAGTACATTGCTGAATAATTGTTTCAGTAATTGTTTAAATACTTTCTTATCTGACAAAGTGTCTATTCCTCCCACTGAAATGTTTGATTGGCTGGGTATAGAATGGAATGCTAATTTCACAATCACTTTACCTCCAAAATTAGAAGATATTGCTCAGTTGACTTCAGGTATACAATATTGCTGTTTAGTAGTTCATTGTCAATATAATTCTCATTTATATTTGCACATAACCTGGCTTTTCTGTCTGGATGCTTTTAGCATTTTCTGGGTTTGTTTGGGTTTTTTTTCCTTGACGTCCTGAGGTTTCACATTTAGTGACCTCTGAATCTTGAATTCTAGGAAACATCTTTTTCCTGTTAGTTCTTTGATCATTTCTTTCCCTTCATTCTACCTCCACTATATTCATCGAACTCCTACAAGATGGACTTTTATCTTTGCATCTGTCTACCCTTTACTCTTCATTCCAGGAGTACCCCTCAATCTTCCACCTTAGCCGCATGTTCGTTTTGCTCTTCAGCCCATCTAGATTGCAGGCCTTAGAATCAAGACTGCCTGACACCTGGTAGCTATGACACAAGTTACTTGATCATTTCAACCTTGGTTTCTTCTGGTGTAGAATGGGTGTCCTAATAGTTTCTCTCACATAAGATCATGCAGCCAGTGTCTGAGTGCTTCAAATGAGCATAGTAGATCTTAAATATTATGATTATCATCTTTTTCAATCCTTTCATTAATTTAGAAGAATTCTAATTATTCTTCATAGCAGCGTGTTTATATTTTATTATTAGATTGTCCTGTTTTTTTGTGTGTTTTTGGGGGTTTTTTTTTTTTTTGCGGTACATGGGCCTCTCACTGTTGTGGCCTCTCCCGTTGCGGAGCACAGGCTCCGGACGCGCAGGCTCAGCAGCCATGGCCCACGGGCCCAGCCACTCTGCAGCACGTGGGATCTTCCCAGACCGGGGCACGAACCCATGTCCCCTGCATCGGCAGGCGGACTCTCAACCACTGCGCCACCAGGGAAGCCTGATTGTCCCGTTTTTTTTAGATGTGATATCCCCTCAGATTTCTCTGGGATTTTAATTATGAACCTTTTAAATTCTATTTCCTCTGTTTACTGTTTCTTGAGTTTGTGTCTCTCTTTATTGATGTTAGTTTTCTACTTTTTCTTTGTCTCCTTATGTTTTCTCAATTGTCTCTCTTTCCCCGCCCCCCCAAAAGTCTTATGTTCACAGTATGATACTGGAGTGTACATCCTCAGCTGATGCTCAACCCTTTTTGGTGCCTGTGTGTTCTACTTACAGGGGACACCTCTGCTGACTGGGCTTGGAATGGATCTAATAAGAATCCAGATGGTGAGTGATGTTTTTTTTGAGGTTACCTCTTCAGGCCAGGAAGTTATCTGGGACATGCCCTGCTTCAGTCTCCAGCTCTGGGGTGTCCTGCTTGTCAGAAATTCCACTTCACAGGTTTTCTTGAGGCTTTATCCTGGGTACATGTGGAGTCAGTTGCTTCTTTTTGTACCTCAATCCTGTCATTGTACAGGTTTGGCATTACCTCAGCTTCTGCTTCCCTCTTCAGCCCAAATAATACTACTAGGAGTCCTTCTTTGGCAGACAATTTATTTTGTTTTTGAAGCTTTATATGAGGCCGCTACCCTTAGCCTCCCAGTATTTCATTTTTTTGTGGGGAAGAGGGTCGTTCGGAGAGTGGTGCTGCAGCAACTAGTTGAGCCATTAGAAATGCTTAACATGATTTGATAAACCTCTTTCCAGAATAAACCTCTCTTACTTCATAATTGTTGATTCTGAGCTTGGAATTTCTAGGACTTCTTGAGAATTTCTCCTACTTCTTTAGGAGGCTTTTTCTGTACATAATTTGAGCTGTGCATTTGTTTTTTTTTTCCTACTTTCTCCATTAGACCTCATCCATCTGCTCTTTATCACTAGGAGTTCCCCAGCATTCTAGTGATGACAACCTTTCTTTTTTTTCCAAAACTTTTGTGTTTTTGTTTTTGTTTTTTTGTCATTTCAGTGTAATATGAGGATCTTCATGCTAATTGTTTTGACTAACATACATACCACAGATCTTCCTTGACTTACAATGGGGTTACATTCCCATAATCCTATTGTAAATTGCAAATAGTGTTAAGTCAAAAATGCATTTAATACACCTAATCTACCGAACACCATAGCTTAGCCTAACCTACCTTAATCATGCTCAGAACACTTAAATTAGCCTACGGTTGGGCAAAATCATCTAACACAAAGCCTATTTTATAATAGTGTTGAATATCTCCTGAAGTTTATTGCATACTATACTGAAAATGAAAAACAGAATGGTTCTAGGCATATTGCTTGGAGCTGTGGCTGCTGCCATTGCCCAGCATCATGAGAGAGTATTGTCCAGCATATTGCTAGCCCAGGAAAAGATCAAAATTCAAAGTACTGTTTCTACTAAATGCACATCGCTTTCACACCACCATAAAGTCGAAAAATCATTAAGCCATCGTAAGTCAGGGACCGTCTACAGTAAGTCTAAAATCTGTATTCCTAGCACAGTTCTCTCCCAGGAGTTCCAGACCCATGTATCTGAGTTTGTTATCTGTCACCCTTCCCCACTCCAGCCTTGGAGATTGATTCCCTATGTTATGGTATAGTACCCCCATACCTAAGTCACTCAAGGAACTTGAGGATCATGCTTGGTGCCTCCTTTCCCTTTTGAGTTTAGTCAGTCATGTGATTTAGAATGAATCTCTCCCTTTCTCTCCATAACTATCCTCCTTATCACTTTTCTTCTGATTCACTACAGCAGCTCTCTCTGCCTTAAAGTCTTGCTCATTTCTGATGGTGTTTATAGTCAAAGTATTTTCATTCCCAGCTGTAATCCCTTAATAGCTTTACATCTCAGAGGGGATCTCTGAGTACACACCAAGCCCTTTGAACATGTCATATTTTCTCTCCACATTTCACTTTTTTTTTTTTCCCTTACATTTGCTCCCAGAAATCTTCCCCAAGGTTTGAGCTGCATGCCCCTACTCTGTGCTCCCATGACTGGCTGCGCATGCATCTGTAGTAGCACTTACATGGTATTATTGTTGACCTATTTGTCCTTCTTCCCAGTAGACTCTTAGTGTGTCAAGCAAAAGGATTTCTATTTTCTTCTTTGTATCCCCAGCACCTATTAGATTATGAATTAAATGCAAATTTAATTAAAATAAAATGAAGTAAAGTGAAATGAAATGTGGCAAGGATGTGGGATCCATAGCCTTCTGCAGGGCTGGGATATGAATACTTTTATTGGCTTTACTTAAAAGCAGAGACAAGATTTCTGTCTTGTGTACCCAAGCCCTCTCCCTTCCTGACATTAACCCAAAGGACATGACTATAAGGACAAGACTGAACTTTTTGCTGGTTACCTTAGGCACTGCAGTTGTGAAATCTTGAAATCTACCCTTTGTTATCATTGAATTCTCTTTGTTCCCTAGGAGACTTGAATGAAAATTCTGTGGAGAATCAACAGAAAGGAGTTAGGTTATCTCTTACCTGAATAGCTTTCCTCCTGGCAAATTTTGGAAGAGATGGCCAGTACAAAAACTGGGAGTCAGGATTAAATTGTGAATCTTCAGTGTACAGGAACCCTGAACTAGATCGTCCCCCTTGTCAAAAGTGGGGAGAAGCATCTTCTCATATTTCCAAAAACAAAAGCAGTTTGGTGACCCTTCAGAGTGATGATTTAAAAAAACATGGAAAGTGAAGAATATTTGTCTTTGAAAATCCCAAGCCAAATGGCCACACAGGACTCCTCAGTGACGTTCTGTAAGAATGAGCCCCAAGATCCTCAGGAAAGCAAAAGTCTGTTTGTAACTGAAGAAAGCACTGAGAGGGAAATCTCAGAGGGCAAAAGTCCTCCCATCGACCATTGTTCAGAGAACCTTCAAAATAAAATTGTGTCTGATGTAAAAGAAGTGGTCTCGCCCTCATTCACAGGTGAGACAATATGCCAGATTGGCCAGTCGAAAGAATCCTTGGATCCCTTTGACTGTAAACACAAGGACATTTGTGGTTGGAAATCATGGGTGATCAGTCGTAGTCACCAGAGAGCTCATACAGAGGAGAAGCCCTGTACCCATTATGACTGTGGGAAAATACGTACCACCAGCCCAGGTGGTCACCCAGGTGAGAAAATCCACACTGCTGAGAAACTTTACAGATGTAGTCAGTGCGGTAGGGACTTCAGTGAGCGCTCAGAGCTAGTCCTTCATCAGAGGGACCACACAGAAGAAAAGCCCTACAGATGTGATCAGTGCGGGAAGGGCTTCACGAGAAGCTCAAGTCTCCTCATCCACCGCGAAGTCCATGCAGATGAGAAGCCTTATAAGTGCGACAAGTGTGGGAAGGGCTTCACGAGGAGTTCAAGTCTGCTCATTCATCACTCAGTCCACACAGGCGAGAAGCCTTACAAATGTGACAAGTGCGGGAAGGGCTTTACTCAGAGCTCCAAACTGCACATCCACCAGCGAGTGCACACTGGAGAGAAGCCCTATGAGTGCGGGGAGTGTGGTATGAGCTTCAGTCAGCGCTCCAACCTGCACATCCACCAGCGCATCCATACAGGGGAGAGGCCCTACAAGTGTGGAGAGTGTGGGAAGGGCTTCAGTCAGAGTTCAAACCTTCACATCCACCGGTGCTCACACACGGGGGAGAAGCCTTACCAGTGCTATGAGTGCGGGAAGGGCTTCAGCCAGAGCTCAGACCTCCGCATCCACCTCAGAGTCCACACTGGGGAGAAGCCCTATCACTGCGGCAAGTGCGGGAAGGGATTCAGCCAGAGTTCCAAACTCCTCATCCACCAGAGAGTCCACACTGGAGAGAAGCCCTACGAGTGCAGCAAGTGTGGGAAGGGCTTCAGCCAGAGCTCCAACCTCCACATCCACCAGCGGGTCCACAGGAAAGATCCCCATTAAATGAGGTCTTCAATCGCATGCTTGTACTCTAAAGACTTAAATATTTTTAACATCACTCTTACTTTTATATTCTCAGGATATAGTAAGAGTTATTCAGATAAGTTCCCTCACTGGAAAATCATTCATTTAAAGTATTTAACTACCAAGCACTTTGTTATGCTACACAGTGAATTGATTGCCCTTGTTCCTCAGATGGGTAGAGTGAAAACGTCTGTACTTTGCTCTTCAGCCAGTGTTACTAGAACTACATATCCTTCCCAGCATTTTTAAGTGCAAGAACCTCATATTTGTCCAAGCAGAACATGTTTCCTTTGTTCACATTCTCTGAGAAATTGGAACTTTGGCTTCTCTTCAAATCACGTGCCTTGTGTTTTCCTATTTCCTTCCAGCCCTGAGTAGCCCTCTCTAAATTCTGGTTATACAATATGTTAGTTTTAGGTTGAGGGGGTGGTTGGAGATATAATGGGCATGGAAATCTGTTATTGCGCACACGTACTACAGCCTGTGGCCTCACAAGAACATGGAGAAGAGCTACTCGTGCAGTACACCCCACACACTACAGGATGTGAGACCCCTCCCCTTCCTCCCCACAAGGCAACTGCTCAAGAATGTAAGTAGTTCTTTTTCCTGGGTGCAGCTAGTCTGTTGGGGTGCTTCCAGGTCTTGCCACCTCAGATGACACCCCCACCAAATTAAAGCCAAGTAGGGTACCTACACCATGTTGAAACATGTTAAATGAAGTTGAAATATATTTAAATGTATTTAATTTGTCTCTGAACACTGAACCTCTCTTATTTCCTTAAATTTCTTCACCACCCATGTTCTGAACCAAACAAAGGAGTCAGGAGAGAGAGTTCTGATATTTTTCTCTTCAGACTTAACTCGTTTTAATATTTGATATACCCCCAAAAAGTCATTTGTTTTTGCAGCATTGTTACTGAACCAGACTTGGGTCTGCTTGTCCATGCACAATAAAGCCAATCTACTGACACTGGGTTGTGAAGGAAGTGCACCATTTATTGCAGGGCACCAAACAAGGGGTCCAAGCAGCTAGTGCTCAAAAGGCCTAAACTCCCTGATGGCTTTCAGGGAAAGATTTTAAAAGACAGGGTGAGGAAGGGGGGACTGTGGGGTGCATGATCAGCTCGTGGACATTCTTCTGATGGATTGGTGGTTAGTTAATCGAGAGTCAACATGGTCAACCTTCTGTTTCCATCCTGTCTGGGGTCTAATTGCTTGTGGGCAGCATACAGTTAACTTCTTCCACCTGGTGGCAGATTCAGTATCTGCAAAACAGCTCAAAGGACATTGCTCAGAATATTATTTATAGCCCTTCAGGAGGAACTATAGGTCCTTGACTTTATTTAATGGCTCAACTATTGTTATTTTGTCTTGCTTGACTGTTTTCCTTTCTTTCTGCATTTTCTCACTTCTCTGATTAAATTTACTCTTTGGAACTTTGGGAAGGCTTGGAGAGTATGTTTGTGATGACCAGGCTTAAAATATGCACATATAATTCACTTGGGGTGTGGAGCTAGGACACCGCAAAGGGTTAAGCTAAAACAAGAAGTTAAAACAAGAAGCTTGTGCAACAGTTGAGAGAAACATGAATGGAAATACATAACTAGAGTGGAAGTTACTATAAAATGAACTCCTAATTGCAGCCCTGATTTTCTAAACAATGACTGATGATTCCCCAAGCAGTGCTCAGGAGGCTGCCCAGTCAACTATATTTCAATTATCCACCAATGACTAATATCCATACATGAAAAATGGTGGGGGGGATATGGATGCAATATTTATTACCTTGAGAAGGTGGGGTTGTAACTAGTATATCCTGATCAAAGGTAACCTGAAGCAGTTAACTGGACATAGATAACAGGGAAGTGACATGTTAACTTAGGGGAAACGTAGTTAATCTCAAAGAGGGAATGGAGGAGGGCCACAGATTGAGACTTGCCTTCCTTCAAGAAATAGTCGCAATATTTAACTCCAACTCAGAGCAGCCCACATGGAATGGTTAGGGTGGTGACCCAGCATCTGCCCCTCGGCATTGTGTAATACACTCACTTGTTTGGATACCGTAAGATGGCATCACAAGTGATGTGATTCTGCTTCAGTGACCTCTAGAATGATGAATACCTCCCAGTTTCTCCTGCCCTCATAAGATTATATCTGAGCATGTGTTCTGGATTTGACTTGTTTATCATATATGTCTTCTAATTGATGTATATAATCTATCTGGGACTTGGAGTCAAATAAGATCACAAGAATCCATGTGCACTGAGACCAGAGGGTAGATTTGAAGTCCAAGTTTCAAATGTGTATAAATTAGCCTGTTTTTCCAAGTCTCCTTTTATACATACCTTAAGTTATCAATGTTTTTAATTATGGTTAGCTTTTACTGTTCTCTTTTAAGCATTACCTTCCTTAATACAACTGAAATGTGATCAGAGTCCTTGGGAAGCATTTCACTGATTGTATGTAGTAAGGAAGTCTGGGGGAAAAAATTAGTTAGAAAAAGAGACTTTTGCATGAAAATTCAGGAAGAACAACAGGGGATGTGTCACATTTCATCAGATCTTAAAGATGCCAGTGGATTGACAAAGAGAAAACACTTTGTTAATTTTTAAGACACACCCCAGTTTCAGAGATGTGAAAATGAAAAAAAAAAAAGATATGTTGCAAAATGGTTCCTTTTCAGAATTCAAGGGTTGCCCTAGGATTGATCCTTTACCAGTACTTGACTTGAACAAAGAGCTTTGGAAATTCAATAATTGTATTCAGTTGATAATTCTAACACTAATTTAGCAAATAATCTAGGTTACAGATTACTTGTTGAGTACTTGAGACAAGATTTTACAATTCTTAAAATTTACCGGGCTTCCCTGGTGGCGCAGTGGTTGAGGGTCCGCCTGCCAATGCAGGGGACACGGGTTCGTGCCCCAGTCTGGGGGGATCCCACATGCCGTGGAGCAGCTGGGCCCGTGAGCCATGGCCGCTGAGCCTGCGCGTCCGGAGCCTGTGCTCTGCAATGGGAGAGGCCACAACAGTGAGAGGCCCGCGTAACACACACACACAAAATAAATAAGTAAATAAAATTATTACCTATTCGGTAGGTGCTATTTACTTTCTGTGTGGATCATTTAAGATCTTAAGGTCAAAATACTGGTGAATATGTGATCACTACTTGTAGTCACACTTCTAAATTATAACTTTTTAAATTCTTCCTTTCTCATCCCCCACCCTGATAGCCAGAGTTAGGGGATAAAAAGAAATATGGACGTTCACTTTTGCAGCTCCATGACCTTTCTCATTGTACTTTCATTGAAGAGAAAGGCAAATAACAGCATGGAGGGCAAGGCTGAACCGTAGGTAATGAGGACCAGGAAAAGTCCAAAGCAACAGGCCCGAAGTAGTTGCGAGAGTAAAACTGACATTGCGTTGGAACCTGAGAGCAGGTGATACGAACAAGTAGGTTCAAGAGGTAGAGCTGGGAAAAGCTAAGACATAGGGAGTGTGTGGCAACTGATCGGCAGGGGCTACGAAAATCATTCAGGGTTTGGTCAGCTAAGCAAAATGCTTAAGGGGAAAGTCCTAGAAAGTGTGCTTTTGTTAAACATCTCTCTGGACAGCATTAAAATCCTAGAAAGTTTTTACATTTATAACACCACAGCAATAAAGAGAACAAATGAAAAACCACCAGTAAATAGGAGGTCTCAATAAAAATTTGAAATATGGAAGGAAGACAGCTATTATATCAGAGCAGAAGCAGAGACCGTTTATACTACTTGCATTAAGGACAAGAAGGAACCAGCTTGGCTCCAGACTCAGAAATGCTTAATACTGTGGAGGACAGGAGTGAGACATGAAGGGAAAGCAGTGAAATTAGTGGCCATTCGTATAAGGGACATTCCCCTCATTCCATACACACTTGCCCTCCTCTGCAACCCCTGTGCATTGTCAACCAGGGACTTACCCTCTAGCAAGAGATGGGAAATTTCTTCTCTGTAGAAATGGCCCTGTTGAATGGCCCCTAGAGACAGACCTGTGTTTTGACTTTTGTGAATCCAACAGCAAAGCAGTTATCTTCTAGCTCCAATACATTTATAACAGGGCTTCAAAATTCATGAAATAAAAACATGAAATAGCTGTAGGCAATTTATCAATTATAGTTAGATATTTCAACACTCTTAGGTAATTGATAGCACAAATGGACAGAAAATGACTATCAACTAACTCAACATTTATAGAATACTCCAACAACAGCATAATACACATTCTTTTCAAGTGCACATAATACGGGCTATAAAACAAGTTTCAAACGATTTAAAAGAATGGAAATCATACAAGGTACATTCTAGCACCAGAACAGAATTAAATTAGAAATTGCTAACAGAAAGATACCTGAAGAGTCACCAAACGTTTGGAAATTAATGGCTCCTAAATGTGCCATGGGGTAAAGAGGAGGTAACAGTGAAAATCTGAAAATATTTTGAACTGAATGAATATATAAAAGTTTGTGGAATGCAGCTAAAGCAGCATGGAATTTTATTAATAATTATGCCAATAAATTCAGCAACTTAGTTGAAATAGAAAAAGTCTTTGAAAGGTACAAACTACCCAAGGTCACTCAAGAAGAAAAAGAAAACCTGAATAGCCCTATTAAATGATTTGTAGCTGACAACCTTCCCACAAAAAAAGTACAGGCCAGATGGCACAAGTGAATTCTACCAAACATTTACGGAAGACATAGTAACAACTGTACACCAACTCTTCTAGGAATAAACATTTTCCAACTTATTTTACGAGTCAACATTACCCACATAAAAAGCCAGACAAAGACATCACAAGAAAAGAAAATCATAGATCAATAACTCTCAAGAACATAGATTAAAAAATTCTTTTAAAAAATAGCAAATTGAAACTTCTAATCTATAAAAGATGGTAATGCATCATGCCCAAGTAGGATTTATCCTAGAAATGCAAGGTTGCCTTAGCATTCAAAATCAATGTATTTCATCATATTAACATACTAAAAAAGAAAAACCATATCTTTATAATGTAGAAAAAGCATTTGAAAAAATTCAATACATTCATGATTTAAAACTCAATTAATTAGGAATTAAAGGAATCATCCTCAATCTAATAAAGGGCATTTATGGAAGAACATATATCTGACATCATATTTTATGGTGAAATAAAGAGCGGTTTCCTCCCAAGACTGGGAACAAGGCAAAGATGTCTACTCACCACTTGTAGTCAACATTGTCCCAGATGTTCAGCCTGTGCAACAAGGCAATAAAAAGAAAAGACCCCCACCCTCCGCACACCTCGTGCTGCCATCCCAGTGTTACCAAATCAGGTCTGGATGCTTGCTGCTCAGAAATCAATACTCAAGAGAGACAAATGTTGGTAGAAAGGAAAGTTGCTTTTAATCAGAATGCTGGGGAGATGGTGGACTCCCCAAAAACCACCTCCCAAGATTCTGCTCAGCCATGAGAAGTTCTTAAAGGGAAAAGGTAAGTAATCTCAGTTAATCCTTGAGATAGGAGGTCAGAGGCATCGCCATCCCCCACTGCATGCAGACTTGTCATGCAGGCTTGCTGACTTCTGTGATCTTTCTTTCAATACTGTCTTGTTCACACAGTTTGTTCGCAAGATTACTGAAGGGGAAGCTAGGGAAGAGATCAGGTCATGTGTTAATTACTTATTCTTCATTTCTACTTCTTTGATCTATGGAAAGAACCAACAGATTAGGCAAGGTATTATGTGATCAAAAGATTTGAAAGTGTGCTAGGGCCAGAGACGAGTAGAGCATGGGGGCACCTGGTTTAAGGTTAGTGACGAGACAAAAGGGGCCTCCGGCAGAGAGCTCTTTCCAGCAAAGAGCTTTTTCCTGCCAAAAGCTGCTTACAAATCCCCACTTGTCAGAACATCATTCCATTTTTATTGGATTATGGTCGAAGGTCTGTCTTCTGTAACTTCATGCCGACATAGGGCACCATATTCTTAGAGTGGAAGATGTCGACATGGGTCTGTACTATCTCTTTGCTGACAATTGTAGTTGACCATTTACATATATGGGCAGAACAAGCTACAATTATTTTGATGCCCACAAAGATATAGATTATTATGAGCAACAGTGTTTATCCCGTTCTCTTAAGGCCAAGTTCTTGAAATTGTGCTAGCCATAGATCTAGTACTTTTTTATAAACAAGAGGCAGGGGATATGGAGGGGAATTTATCCTTGGCAGGGGGATGGGGGTGGGTGCAGGGTTCTGCTCAGTTCCACCAGTGCGTGGCGTGCACCGGCAGGAGCTAGGTTTGAGGCGACTAGGCTGCACCTGAGGTTCTGGGCAAGCAGACAGTTAAGGGCCATGGCCTTGCTGGCTTCTAAAGAGGCACAGAGACCTAGACACAGGAAGGGAGAATGCATGTGTCAGTGGAGACAGAGATTGGAGTTATGCAGCTGTAGGCCAAGGAACACCAAGGATGGAGAGCCACCACCAGAAGCTGAGAGAAAGGCATGGAAGAGATTCTCCCCGAGAGCCTTCAGGGACTGCATGGCACTGCTGACATCTTGATTTCAGACTTCTAATCACCAGAACTGGAAGAATAATTCCTACTATTTTAAGCCACCCAGTTCGTGGTACTTTGTTACTGCAGCCCTGGAAAACGAATATACAGACTTTCAAAAGTGGCCATGAGACAACTGACTTTTCCATTTGCAAAAAAAAAAAATGAAAGTAGATCACTAATTTATACCATTAAAAAAATTCCACACAGATTTAAAAATATACACATGAAAATCAAAACTTCAGTCTTGAGGACCCCGGAGGAAGATGGCGGAAGAGTAAGACGCGGAGATCACCTTCCTCCCCACAGATACATCAGAAATTCATCTACACGTGGAACAACTCCTAGAGAACACCTACTGAACGCTGACAGAAGACCTCAGACCCCCCAAAAGGCAAGAAACTCCCCACATACCTGGGTAGGACAAAAGAAAAAAGAATAAACAGAGACAAAAGGATAGGGACGGGACCTGCACCAGTGGGAGGGAGCCGTGAAGGAGGAAAGGTTTCCACACACTACAAGCCCCTTCGCGGGCGGAGACTACGGGTGGCGGAGGGGGAAAGCTTCGGAGTAGCAGAGGAGAGCACAGCAACAGGGGTGTGGAGGGCAAAGCGGAGAGATTCCGGCACAGAGGATCGGTGCCCTCAGGCACACACCAGCCCGAGAGGCTTGTCTGCCCGGCCGCCGAGGCGGGCGGGGATGGGAGCTGAGGCTCGGGTATCGGGTTTCAGTCGGAGCGGAGGGAGAGGACTGGGGCTGGCGGCAGGAAGAGAGCCTGAAGGGGTTAGTGCACCACGGCTAGCCCGGAGGGAGTCCGGGGAAAAGTCTGGACCTGCCGAAGAGGCAAGAGACTTTTTCTTCCCTTTTGTTTCCTGGTGCGCGAGGAGAGGGCATTAAGAGAGCTGCTTAAAGGAGCTCCAGAGACGGGCGCGAGCCGCGGCTAAAGGCGCGGACCCCGGAGACGGGCGTGGGACGCTGGGGCTGCTGCTGCCGCCGCCACAAGGCCTGTGTGCGACCGCAGGTCACTGTCCACCCCGCCTTCCGGGGAGCCTGTGCACCCCGCCACTGCTGGGGTCCCGGGACCCAGGGACGGCTTTCCCAGGAAAGCGCACGGAGCGCCTCGGTCTGGTGCAACGTCACGCCAGCCTCTGCCGCCGCAGGCCCGCCCCACACTGCGCGCCCCTCCCTCCCCTCTGCCTGAGTGAGCCAGAGCCCCCGAATCAGCGGCTCCTTTAAACCCGTCCTGTCTGAGCGAAGAACGGACGCCCTCCGGCGACCTACGCGCAGAGGCGGGGCCAGGTCCAAGGCTGAGACCCGGGAGCTGTGAGAGCAGAGAAGAGACAGGGAAATCTTTCTGTGCAGCCTCGGAGGCAGCGGATTAAAGCTCCACGGTCCACTTGATGTGCCCTGCGTCTGTGGAGTGCATGAATGGACAGCGAATCATCCCAAATTGAGGAGGTGGATGCCCTGCATCTGTGGAGTGCATGAATGGACAGCGAATCATCCCAAATTGAGGAAGTGGACTTTGAGGACAAGATTTAAGACTTTCCCCCCTTTTCCTCTTTTTACAACGAATTATCCAAAATTAAGGAGGTGGACTTAGAGAGCAAGATTTCAGACTTTTCCCCCTTTTCCTCTTTTTACAACGAATTATCCCAAATTGAGGAGGTGGACTTGGAGAGCAAGATTTTAGATTTTCCCCCCTGCTCTCTTTTTGTGAATGTGTATGTGTATCCTTCTGTGTGAGACTTTCTCTGTATAGCTTTGCTTCCACCATATGTCCCAGGGTTCTATCTATCCGTTTTTTTTCAATAATTACTTTTTACTTTTAATAACGCTACTATATTTTATACTTTATTCTATTTTACTTTACCTGCTCTTTCATTTTTTCCTACCTTCCCTTCCTCCCTCCCTCCCTCCGCCCCTCCTTTCCTTCTTCCTTTCTTTCCTTCCTCCCTCCCTCCCTGCTTTCTTTCTTTCCATCCTTCCTCCCTCCCTCCCTCCTTTCTTTCTTTCTTCCTTCCTTCCTTCATTCCTTCCTTTCTTTCCTTCTTCCTTTCTTTCTCTCTCTCTTTCTTTCTTCTACTAATTCTTTCTTTCTACTTTTTCTCCCTTTTATTCTGAGCCGGGTAGATGAAAGGCTCTTGGTGCTGCAGCCAGGAGTCAGTGCTGTGCCTCTGAAGTGGGAGAGCCAACTTCAGGACACGGGTCCACAAGAGACCTCCCAGCTCCACATAATCAAGCAGCGAAAATCTCCCAGAGATCTCCATCTCAACACCAGCACCCAGTTTCAGTCAATGACCAGCAAGCTACAGCGTGGGTCACCCTATGCCAAGCAACTAGCAAGGCAGGAACACAACCCCACCCATTAGCAGAGAGGCTGCCTAAAAACATAATAAGGCCACAGGCACCCCAAAACACACCACCAGACGTGGACCTGTCCACCAGAAAGACAAGATCGAGCCTCAACCACCAGAACACAGGCACTAGTCCCCCCCACCAGGAAGCCTACACAACCTACTGAAACAACCTTAGCCACTGGGGACAGACACCAAAAACAACGGGAACTACGAATCTGCAGCCTGCAAAAAGGAGACCCCAAACACAGTAAGATAAGCAAAATGAGAAGACAGAAAAACACACAGCAGGTGAAGGAGCAAGATAAAAACCTACCAGACCTAACAAATGAAGAGGTAATAGGCAGTCTACCTGAAAAAGAATTCAGAATAATGATAGTAAATATGATCCAAGATTCTATTTCCAAGATCCAAAATCTTGGAAATAGAATAGACAAAATGCAAGAAACAGTTAACAAGGACCTAGAAGAACTAAAGATGAATCAAGCATTGATTAAAAACACAATAGATGAAATGAAAAATACTCTAGATGGGATCAATAGCAGAATAACTGAGGCAGAAGAACGGATAAGTGAGGTGGAAGATAAAATAGTGGAAATAATTGATGCAGAGCAAAATAAAGAAAAAAGAATGAAAAGAACAGAGGACAGTCTCAGAGACCTCTGGGACAACACTAAACGCACCAACATTCGAATTATAGGGGTTCCAGAAGAAGAAGAGAAAAAGAAAGGGACTGAGAAAATATTTGAAGAGATTATAGTTGAAAACTTCCCTAATACGGGAAAGGAACGAGTTAATCAAGTCCAGGAGGCACAGAGAGTCCCATACAGAATAAATCCAAGGAGAAATATGCCAAGACACATATTAATCAAACTGTCAAAAATTAAACACAAAGAAATCATATTAAAAGCAGCAAGGGAAAAACAACAAATAACACAGAAGGGAACCCCCATCAGGTTAACAGCTGATCTCTCAGCAGAAACTCTACAAGCCAGAAGGGAGTGGCAGGACATAATTAAAGTGATGAAGGAGAGAAACCTGCAACCAAGATTACTCTACCCAGCAAGGATCTCATTCAGATTTGATGGAGAAATTAAAACGTTTACAGACAAGCAAAAGCTGAGAGAGTTCAGCACCACTAAACCAGCTTTACAACAAATGCTAAAGGAACTTCTCTAGGCAAGAAACACAACAGAAGGAATATACCTACAATAATGAACTCAAAGCAATTAAGGAAATGGGAATAGGAACATACATATCAATAATTACCTTAAATGTAAATGGACTAAATGTTCCCACCAAAAGACACAGAGTGGCTGAATGGATACAAAAACAAGACCCATATATACGCTGTCTACAAGAGACCCACTTCAGACCTAGAGACACATACAGATTGAAAGTAAGGGGATGGAAAAAGATATTCCATGCAAATGGAAATCAAAAGAAAGCTGGAGTAGCAATTCTTATATCAGACAAAATAGACTTTAAAATAAAGACTATTAGAAGAGACAAAGAAGGACACTACCTAATCATCAAGGGATCGATCCAAGAAGAAGATATAACAATTGTAAATATTTATGCACCCAACATAGGAGCACCTCAATACATAAGGCAAATACTAACAGCCATAAAAGGGGAAATCGACAGTAACACACTCATAGTAGGGGACTTTAACACCCCACTTTCACCAATGGACAGATCATCCAAAATGAAAATAAATAAGGAAACACAAGCTTTAAATGATACATTAAACAAGATGGACTTAATTGATATTTATAGGACATTCCATCCAAAAACAACAGAATACACATTTTTCTCAAGTGCTCATGGAACATTCTCCAGGATAGATCATATCTTGGGTCACAAATCAAGCCTTGGTAAATTTAAGAAAATTGAAATTGTATCAAGTATCTTTTCCGACCACAATGCTATGAGACTAGATATCAATTACAGGAAAAGATCTGTAAAAAATACAAACACATGGAGGCTAAACAATACACTACTCAATAACGAAGTGATCACTGAAGAAATCAAAGAGGAAATTTAAAAATACCTAGAAACAAATGACAATGGAGACACGACGACCCAAAACCTATGGGACGCAGCAAAAGCAGTTCTAAGAGGGAAGTTTATAGCAATACAATCCCACCTTAAGAAACAGGAAACATCTCGAGTAAACAACCTGACCCTGCACCTAAAGCAATTAGAGAAAGAAGAACAAAAAAACCCCAAAGTTAGCAGAAGGAAAGAAATCATAAAGATCAGATCAGAAATAAATGAAAAAGAAATGAAGGAAACGATAGCAAAGATCAATAAAACTAAAAGCTGGTTCTTTGAGAAGATAAACAAAATTGACAAACCATTAGCCAGACTCATCAAGAAAAGAAGGGAGAAGACTCAAATCAATAGAATTAGAAATGAAAAAGGAGAAGTAACAACTGACACTGCAGAAATACAAAAGATCATGAGAGATTACTACAAGAAACTCTATGCCAATAAAATGGACAACCTGGAAGAAATGGACAAATTCTTAGAAATGCACAACCTGCCAAGACTGACTCAGGAAGAAATAGAAAATATGAACAGACCATTCACAAGCACTGAAATTGAAACTGTGATAAAAAATCTTCCAACAAACAAAAGCCCAGGACCAGATGGCTTCACAGGCGAATTCTATCAAGCATTTAGAGAAGAAGTAACACCTATCCTTCTCAAACTCTTCCAAAATATAGCAGAGGGAGGAACACTCCCAAACTCATTCTACGAGACCACCATCACCTTGATACCAAAACCAGACAAGGATGTCACAAAGAAAGAAAACTACAGGCCAATATCACTGATGAACATAGATGCAAAAATCCTCAACAAAATACTAGCAAACAGAATCCAACAGCACATTAAAAGGATCATACACCATGATCAAGTGGGGTTTATTCCAGGAATGCAAGGATTCTTCAATATATGCAAATCAATCAATGTGATACACCATATTAACAAATTGAAGGAGAAAAACCATATGATCATCTCAATAGATGCAGAGAAAGCTTTCGACAAAATTCAACACCCATTTATGATAAAAAACCCTGCAGAAAGTAGGTATAGAGGGAACTTTCCTCAACATAATAAAGGCCATATATGACAAACCCACAGCCAGCATCGTCCTCAATGGTGAAAAACTGAAACCATTTCCACTAAGATCAGGAACAAGACAAGGTTGCCCACTCTCACCACTCTTATTCAACATAGTTTTGGAAGTTTTAGACACAGCAATCAGAGAAGAAAAGGAAATAAAAGGAATCCAAATTGGAAAAGAAGAAGTAAAGCTGTCACTGTTTGCAGATGACATGATACTATACATAGAGAATCCTAAAGATGCTACCAGAAAACTACTAGAGCTAATCAATGAATTTGGTAAAGTAGCAGGATACAAAATTAATGCACAGAAATCTCTGGCATTCCTGTACACTAATGATGAAAAATCTGCAAGTGAAATCAAGAAAACACTCCCATTTACCATTGCAACAAAAAGAATAAAATATCTAGGAATAAACCTACCTAAGGAGACAAAAGACCTGTATGCAGAAAATTATAAGACACTGATGAAAGAAATTAAAGATGATACAAATAGATGGAGAGATATACCATGCTCCTGGATTGGAAGAATCAATATTGTGAAAATGACTCTACTACCCAAAGCAATCTACTGATTCAATGCAATCCCTATCAAACTACCATTGGCATTTTTCACAGAACTAGAACAAAAAATTTCAAAATTTGTTTGGAAAAACAAAAGACACCAAATAGCCAAAGCAATCTTGAGAACGAAAAACAGAGCTGGAGGAATCAGGCTCCCTGACTTCAGACTATACTACAAAGCTACAGTAATCAAGACAGTGTGGTACTGGCACAAAAACAGAAAGATAGATCAATGGAACAGGATAGAAAGCCCAGAGATAAACCCACACACATATGGTTAACTTATCTTTGATAAAGGAGGCAGGAATGTACAGTGGAGAAAGGACAGCCTCTTCAATAAGTGGTGCTGGGAAAACTGGACAGGGACATGTAAAAGTATGAGATTAGATCATTCCCTAACACCATACACAAAAATAAGCTCAAAATGGATTAAAGACCTAAATGTAAGGCCAGAAACTATCAAACTCTTAGAGGAAAACATAGGCAGAACACTCTATGACATAAATCACAGCAAGATCCTTTTGGACCCACCTCCTAGAGAAATGGAAATAAAAACAAAGATAAACAAATGGGACCTAATGAAACTTCAAAGCTTTTGCACAACAAAGGAAACCATAAACAAGACCAAAAGACAACCCGCAGAATGGGAGAAAATATTTGCCAATGAAGCAACTGACAAAGGATTAATCTCCAAAATTTATAAACAGCTCATGCAGCTCAATAGCAAAAAAACAAACAACCCAATCCAAAAATGGGCAGAAGACTTAAATAGGCATTTCTCCAAAGAAGATATACAGACTGCCAACAAACACATGAAAGAATGCTCAACATCATTAATCATTAGAGAAATGCAAATCAAAACTACAATGAGATATCATCTCACACCAGTCAGAATGGCCATCATCAAGAAATCTAGAAACAATAAATGCTGGAGAGGGTGTGGAGAAAAGGGAACCCTCTTGCACTGCTGGTGGGAATGTGAATTGGTACAGCCACTATGGAGAACAGTATGGAGGTTCCTTAAAAAACTAAAAATAGAACTACCATATGACCCAGCAATCCCACTACTAGGCATATACCCTGAGAAAACCATAATTCAAAAAGAGACATGTACCAAAATGTTCATTGCAGCTCTATTCACAATAGCCCAGAGCTGGAAACAACCTAAGTGTCCATCATCGGATGAAGGGATAAAGATATGGCACATATATACAATGGAATATTACTCAGCCATAAAAAGAAATGAAACTGAGCTATTTGTAATGAGGTGGATAGACCTAGAGTCTGTCATACAGAGTGAAGTAAGTCAGAAAGAGAAAGACAAATACCGTATGCTAACACATATATATGGAATTTAAGAAAAAATGTCATGAAGAACCTAGGGGTAAAACGGGAATAAAGACACAGACCTACTTGAGAATGGACTTGAGGATATGGGGAGGGGGAAGGGTAAGCTGTGACAAAGCGAAAGAGAGGCATGGACATATATACACTACCAAACGTAAGGTAGATAGATAGTGGGAAGCAGCCGCAGAGCACAGGGAGATCAGCTCGGTGCTTTGTGACCGCCTGGAGGGGTGGGATAGGGAGGGTGGGAGGGAGGGAGATGCATGAGGGAAGGGATGTGGGAACAGATGTATATGTATGACTGATTCACTTTGTTATAAAGCAGAAACTAATAAATAAATAAATAAATAAATAAATAAATAAAATAAAATATAGAGACTTTTGAAAAACATAATTATAATACCGGAGAAACTAATAACCCCTGAATATCATTAAATATCTGTGGTCATAGATACCACAGTCAACAGATGCCACAGCCAATGGTGGATACATAAACCTACACATGTGACAAAATTGCACAGAACTAAATATACCTACACATAAATGAGTACAAATAAAATTGAGAAATTCTGAACGAACTGGTGGATTATATCAATAATGTCATTATCCTGGCTGATATTTGTACTATATTTTTACAAGATGTCACCACTGGGGGAAACTGGGTACAGGGTACATGAGGTCTCTTTGTATTACTTCTTACAACTGCATCTTACAATCTACAATTATCTCAATAAAAATTTCAATTAAAACAAAAAATTACATAGGTATTAAGTATGGGACAATTTATACATTTCATATTCATATTAAAATTATGAAATAAAAACTTTATGAGTTATTAAGCAAATATATATATACTTCCTACTAAATGCTGCATTCCAATAAGGAAACCTATCATGAAAAGTTTCTCTACATAGCATACTTATACATATTCTGCAAAAGAAAAGCCTCCTTTTTAAACTTTTTTTGACACTGTAACATCTTCAAAATATTAATAAAGTTATCAAATATTAATTATTTGCTACTCAATGAAATGTCACTTCTAGGCAAAAGATTTCTCATATATACTGGGTCCCCCACCTCAGCCCCAGGTTGTTTCTGCTATGCAATGAGTCCAACAAGAGGGTGAAGGTTTCAGGATGTTGACAGGGGTTTCTTCTTAGTGCTGTTTCTCTGCTGTTTACTGAAATCGAGATGCTGGTGAAAGGTTCCATTACACCTGTACTGTTTCTCCCTAGTGTGTTCTCTGATGTGTTGTGAGGAATGACTCTGGTAGAAGGTTTTCCCACATTGGTTACATTCATAGGGTTTCTCCCCTATGAGAAATATATTTCTCTCCTGTGTGAGTCCTCTGATGATTAATGAAGTTTGGCTTCTGGGAGAAATTCCTTACATTCATAGGGTTTCTCCCCAGTATGTATTCCCTTATGTACTGTGAGAGCTGACCTATCACTGAAGGCTTTCTGACATTTATTACACTCATAGGGTTTCTCCCCTCTGTATGTTCGCTGATGTACATGGAGATTTGACTTCTCACAGAAATTTTTTCCACATTCATTACATTCATAGGGTTTCTCCCCTGTGTGTGTTCTCTGATGTACTGCGAGGCCTGACCTATACCCAAAGGTTTTCCCACATTTGGTGCATTCATAGCATTTCTCCCCTCTGTGTATCCTCTAATGTAGGATGAGAGATGACTTATGGCTGAAGGTTTCCCCACATTCACTACATTCATAGAGTTTTTCTCTTACATCTGTTTTCTGATATGTAGGAAGCTTTGGCTTCTCGTAAAATGCAGTAGCACACTGATTAATTTTATAGACTTCTTTCCCTATATGTGTTTCTTGATGCTGCATGAAATTTGGATTCTTGCAGAATACTTCCCAATCTTCATAACAGTTAAAGGTTTTCTCTCCTTTATAAATTCGCTGAAGGAGTGACTTCTTTCTGAAACTATTCACTTTCAATACACTCATAGTATCTCTTCCCCATGATAACTCCATAGTGCTTATTTAAAGTTGACTTCTCACCAACAGACCACCTCCCACAGTCATTCAATTCATAGTGGTTCTCCCTTGTATGAGTTCCCTGATGAACAGTGAATGTTGGTCTATCAGAAAAGGCTTTGACATGTTCATTACATCTATAGGGCTTCTCCCATGAGCTTGCTCTCTTATGGGTAATGAAAGTTGCCCCCTCATTGAAGGCTTTCCCACATTCACTATATTCAGAAGAAAGCTTCAGAGTTTGAGTATCTTGATGCTGGAATATGTCCTCATTTTGACTAATGGCTTTTCCAGTTCTATCATATTCTAAAGATTTCTCTCTAGAATGACCTGTGCTTTGTACAGAGGAGTAATTTCCCATGTGTATTAAACTCATCAAGCTGCCTTACAAAGGAGTGTCTATTACTAATGATTAATTCTGAAAGAGAATCCAAATTCATTCCATATGAATCATATTTACGAGGTGTTTTTCTTGATAAAATAGAGTTTGTATCCAGAGAAAATGCTTTTCCTAGTACACTATTTCTCTCTTTAGTTGGTGTTTTGTTTTTGACAAAATCAACTTTCCACCAATGCTGGTCTTCCTTTTCCTGGCTCTTCTCCATCAGGTCAACTATGCAGAAGTATAGAAATGAAAATAATTTACCATAGTTTATATATGTTAATATATTTCTTATGAAGAGAAGACATATTCATATGTCTTATTCTAGCCCAGTCATTTGCTATGAAAGTAATCTCAAGGGCATACTGCCTTGCTCCTCTAGGTTTTAAAAATAAATAAATAACTTGCAGTTGTGAAAAATGGGGAATCTGGCAACAAAATGCAATAATTTGACACTTCAAAAATGTTTATTGTGGTGATCATTTTGCAATATATATAAATATCAAATCACTACATTGTACATCTGACACTAAAATGTTGTATGCCAATTATACCTCAATTTGTTTTAAATGTGACATTCAAAAATAGGGAATTTGAAATAAACACAAACAATAAATTTAAAATGTTTGAATGACTGCTTAATCTTGGGGTGGGGAACTGCACAGGTAATAGAATCAGCCCAACAACTCAACAAATATTAAGTAGAATCACAAGGAAAATTAATAGACAATGATGGTAAGGGGAGATATCAAGGAACAATTAGACTTGGAACAATTAAATCAGGGTCTAGTCGTTATCGAAGCAAGAGCCTCACTAATGTACATGCTTACAACCTCATCCTCCTCTTTTCTATTCCACATAACGCCACCAAATTAAATTTCAGAAAGTACTCATTTTCATTAGAGTTAAAAGGAAAACTATTGCCTAGGCTATATTTGCATTCTCATGGGGATTCACAATGAATAGTAGTGCCTAAATGAAGTATACATTCAGGCTATTCTTACAACAGGATCAGAGGCACATCTTTATTCATCTAGCATATCATCTAAAACTTACAGTCTGGGGACTTCCCTGGTGGTGCAGTGGCTAAGAACCTGCGTGCCAATGCAGGGGACACAGGTTGGAGCCCTGGTCCAGGAAGGTCCCACATGCTGCGGAGCAACTAAGCCTGTGCACCACAACTACTGAGCCTACACTCTAGAGCCTGCAAGCCACAACTACTGAAGCCTACGTGCCACAACTACTGAAGCCCACGTGCCTAGAGCCTGTGCTCTGCAACAAGAGAAGCCACCGCAATGAGGAGGCCGTGTGCCACAATGAAGAGTAGCCCCCAGTCGCCATACCTAGAGAAAGCCCGCGTGCAGCAATGAAGACCCAATGCAGCCAAAAATAAATAAATAAATAAAATTAAAAAAAAAAAACTTAGTCTGAATTTCACTTATACAATCAGTCACTGTTATTAGAATCTAGAGTAATTCTCCCTATCTCTTTACACTCATCTTCTGATTTGTCTAATAATTGTGGAAAGTCTTCTTATGTCAATTTTCTGCCCTTTTCAATTAAAGGCAGAAAATAAAAATTCTAAATTCTCAACTATATTCAATGAAAGCTAAAGAAAGAAAGAAAGAACAAATAAGGGGTACTTCCCTGATGGCGTAGCGGTTAAGAATCCACCTGCCAATGCAGGGGACACGGGTTCGATCCCTGGTCCGGGAAGATCCCACGTGCCACGGAGCAACTAAGCCCGTGTGCCACAACTACTGAGCCTGCATTCTAGAGCCCGTGAGCCACAACTACTGAGCCCACAAGCCACAACTACTGAAGCCTGAATGCCTAGAGCCCGTGCTCTGCAACAAGAGAAGCCTGCACACCGCAATCAAGAGTAATCCCTTGGGGCTTCCCTGGTGGCGCAGTGGTTGAGAGTCCGCCTGCCGATGCAGGGGATGTGGGTTCGTGCCCTGGTCCGGGAAGATCCCACATGCCACGGAGCAGCTGGGCCCGTGAGCCATGGCCGCTAAGCCTGTGCATCCGGAGCCTGTGCTCCACAACGGGAGAGGCCACAACAGTGAGGAGCCCGCGTACCGAAAAAAAAAAAAAAAAAAAAGAGTAACCCCTGGGCTTCCCTGGTGGCGCAGTGGTTGAGAGTCCACCTGCCAATGCAGGGGACATGGGTTTGTGCCCCGGTCCGGGAGAATCCCACATGACACGGAGTGGCTGGGCCCGTAGGCCATGGCTGCTGAGCCTGCGTGTCTGGAGCCTGTGCTCCACGGCGGGAGAGGTCACAACAGTGAGAGGCCCGCGTACCGCGAAAAAAAAAAAAAAAAGAAAAGAAAGATGACAGAATATCAAGACCAAGTGGGCATTTTTCCTGGAAAAATAGGCTGGTTTAACACTTGAAAATCAAAACATTAATAGAATTACATCAATCAGCATGTTAATATCAATCCATTAAAAGAATAAAGTAGAAAACCATACAATCAACTCAATAATTAAATTCAACACCATTGGATGATAAAAACTTTCAGCAAACCAGGAGTAGACTGAAACTTCCCCAAGAACGTCTACCAAAACTGTTACAGCAAGTATCATCCTAAATGATAAAATATCGAAAAGCTTCCCTTGAGACTGGGATGAAAACAAGTATGTACTATTCTATTCCATGGTAGCTCCTAGCCACAGCAATAAAGAAAAAGAAATTAAAGTTTTTAAATGGGAAAAAAGTAAGAAATATCCATGTAACATAATTGTGTGGAAGGAAACTCCAAAATAATCTACAGATAAAATATTAGAGTTAATAAATGGTAAGGTCACTGAAAACAAGTTCAAAATATAAAAATTGACTATATATACTAGCAACGCCAAAATAGGGAGAAAAATTTTCAACTACCTAAGAACAAATCTAACAAAAGAAGTAAAAGATGTACACATGGAAATTATCAAACATTCCTGAGAAAAATTAAAGGAAACCTAAGTAAATGAAGAGAAATGCCATGTTCATGAGTTGATGAATTGAAAATTCAAGTCAATATTAATATAACCTAACCCCCAAATCAATCTATAGATCCAGTGCAATACCAAATTCCAGCAGATTCCCAGGGCAGGGGTGGGAAGCGGGGCAGGGTGTTGACAAGATGATTTTAAAGTTTATACAGAAATACAAAGGACTGGGACTTCCCTGGGGGCGCAGTGGATAAGACTCTGCGCTCCCAATGCCAGGAGCCTGGGTTCATTCCCTGGTCAGGGAACTAGATCCCACATGCACACTGCAACTAAGAGTTCGCATGCCACAACTAAGGAGCCCATGTGCCACAATTAAGGAGGTGGCGAGCCTCAACTAAGGAGCCTTGGAGCTGCAACTAAGGAGGCTGCCTGCTGCAACTAAGGAGCCCGTGTGCCACAACTTAGGAGATGGCGAGCCGCAACTAAGGAGCCCGCCTGCCGCAACTAAGACCCAGTGCAACCAAATTAATTAATTAATTAATTTTAAAAAAAGAAATACAAAGGACTTAAAGTACTTACAGTAAATCTTGAAGAACAAAAGTGGACAACTTATATCCACAGATATGAATACTTTTTATAATGCTAAAATAATAAGGCAGGGCAGTACTAGCATAGGTAGAAAAGAGGCAACTGCAACAGAAATAAGAATCCAAAAAGAGATACACACATATGGTCACCTGATTTCTAACAGACACCACTGCAATTCTGTGGGGAAAGGAAGGTCTTTTCAATAAATGGTACTGTGGGAACTGACTCGCCATAGCTCAAAAAAAGATATGTACATGTTTATGTATATGTATCTAATAATTCAAAATAGATCATAGACTTCAATGTGAAAGCTAAAACAATTCTAATTTTTAGATGAGAATATAAGAGAATTCCTTTATGGCTTCCGGATGGGCAAAATTTTTTTTAAACAGGACACAAAGAGCACTAACCATTAAAGAAAATATTGATAAACTGGACTTAATTAAAATTCCGAACAAGTCTCAGACTTAAAGAAGATATGTGTAGTACACATATCTGACAAAGGACTCATATCTAGAAGAAACATCCAAGTTAATACAGCACAGAAAAACTATCAATTTTTTAACAAACAAAACGAATACACGTTTTAAAGAAAAAGGTATCAAAATGGTTAGAAAACATGAAAAGATCCTCAGCATGATCAGCAATCTGAGAAATGCAAATTAAAACCACAATGAGATACCACTACACTCACCCACCAAATACTAAAAAAGAAAAAAGAAAAAGAAAACCTCACAAATACCAAATGCTAACAAGGCGATGGCACAAGAGAACCTCTCACATACCGCTGGCGGGAGTATCAAGCAGTACAACTACTCTGTAAAATCCGTTTGGCTGAATCTATCAGGGTTAAACATATGTATGCATGCTATGACCCATCAATTCCACTCCTAGGTTTCTATCCCTCAGATTCAAGTGCAAATGTGTACAAAAGCCAGAATTGTAAACAACCCAAATATCCTTTCAGAACACAACAGATAAACTGGTATATTCATACCATGGGGAAAAAAACAAACTACTGCTACACATGGATGACCTCAAACATAATGTTGAGTAAAAGGAGTCAGACGTAACAGATTATATATTACGTGATTCTATTTGTATGGAGTCTAAAATGAGACAACACTAATATATGATAACAGAAGTCAAAATAATAATTACCTTTGAATGAGTGGGCAAGTACAGTCTTGGAAAGAAAAGAAGCCTTCTGCGGTACAGAAAATGGCCTTTATCTTGAGCTGGGTGATAGCTATCCAGCTGCAGCGCATATGAAAAATTCATCAAGTTGTACCCCGAGGATTTGTGTGCACTTTATTTCAATTTCAAAAAAAGAAAGAAATATTAACAACTTGAATGTAACAAGATTTGATCACTGACTGGATGTGCGGGTAGCAGGTAAAGGACAGCACTTAGAAATAGATACTGGGTTTTTCACCTGGATGATGGGCTGGCTGGTGATAACATTTGATGGGAAATAAAGGAGAAAGTGGGGGGAGCTGTTAATAACAGCTTCCTTTTGGATTGTAGAGTATGACAGGCCTTTAGAAGAGCTATACAGAGATGTCCAGCAGAGAGTTGGCCGTTTGGGTCTAAGGTAGGGGAGAGGTCTGGGCTGGAGAGCCAGAAAGCATCCCAGCAAATGATGCATCCCCAGACAGGAAAAGAGATCACTCAGCAAGACCAGGAGAGTGAGGACAATAGGGGACCAATAATGGACCCCTTGGGAGAAGCAGTAATAAGAGGCAAGAAGAGGAAGAAGACTCCATGGAGAAAACAGAAAAGAAATCATCACAGAGGAAGAGACCAGAAACCAATCAACACTTTCTAGGAGGGACTGAACATGAGTGTCAACTGGATAGAATGCTCAGTTAAGGCAAGTACTATAAGATCAATGACATTTGTCATAATAAGGTCACCAGTGTCCCTTACCAGACAGATCCAACAAGTGATGCAGTTTGAAACGTAAAAGGGCACTGGGGAAGCGTGTGCCAGAAAATACAACTTTAATCTATCTGCTGCACAATCTATACATAATATTAGAGAAGATTATCTGAAGGTGCAGATATCCCTGGTTCTATGCCCAGATCAAGCGGGACCATGAGGAAGAGGTCTACAAGACCACAGTGAGGAGCCCCTGGAAACCTCAGTTGACTGAGTTCTCCTTTGGCACAAAGTGTCCTGCTTCCCCTGAGGAGCAATTACAGGCAGCTGGCTGCATCCATTTCCCATAATCACTGAAAGATTATTTACTATGATATCTACAGGAAGATTAGGAAAGGAACATCTTCTTTAGAATTCTTAATGCCTCATGAGGAATTCACATGATGATTTCTTTAAGGGCCAATGAAAATCATGTAATAAAGAACATCTGCATTTTTTCTGACTATCAGAAAAATCAGACAAATTTGGTCAAAAATAGCACAGAATAGTCTAGTAATAGCATATAACCTGCATATATCTGCATAGTACTTCATCCTGATACTGATGTGTTCCTGCATATTATCCCTGAAGTTGACTTTCATCTATTTCTGTATTTCCATTCTAACCTACTAACCCTAAAAAGTCTCATGTAAGACACTGTAAACAAAGGAGGGAAAAAATAAACAAACCACCTGAGATCTGTTCATTTTCTGTGGATTGAGGAAACATGTAGTGAACTACAAAGTTGGGCTGGAGGAAGATAGAATAGATCACAAGAGATCTGATCTGCCTTGCATCTCCTGGATTCTCCTACCTATAAGCTCCACACACTAGCGGGATAAAATGTCCTCCTGTAGAACATCTTTTGGTCCTGAACTACCTTGGCAGTAGTTTCTCAGTCTTTTAATAGAAACTGGGTTTGACAACTATGTCGGAAAATCTGACTATTGGCTAGGTTGCTACGAATGGGATGACCTGGTCATTCATCCTCTTGGGCTCAGTGGTTTTCATCTTTCCTCCTAGGCAGAAACAAGTAGTCCAGGAAGCTCTTTCCTTCACTACTTCCTGTGTCTGTGAAGTCAGGATGGAGGAAGCATCCACGTCTCTCAATGTCACGTGTGATAAAGGGCATAGGGTGAGGCCCCCTCAGGCACTGGAAAGAATAGAGAATCTGAAAGAAGTCAAAGGCTGTTAGGAAGGCCTGAGATAAGTTTTCTTAGTGGTAGGTGGTATTTCTCTCCCCCAGACTACGCTCTCTCAGAAGTATAATTTCCTGGGCAGACTTGCCCCTTGCCTTAGCCCAGCTCCCTCTCCTGAAACCTGGCTCACACCTCAGGTTCTCAAAGTCTGACGGGGGCTTGCGGAGCACAAGGATCACATAGTGCAATCAGCTGTGCAAATCTAGGGTCTGCTCTTTCTTGGCCTTGATCCTCCTCTGTTCTGCAGCCCTGGTGGAAGGTCTCCACTCATATGAGCCATCTTCCAGGTGGGATTCCTCTTTACCTCACAACATCGGCTTTGTTCCTAGGAATCAGGACCTGAACCTAAGGGACAAAATCATTTTAGTTGGAACCTATATGAGCGCCCCAAATCTTGGAACACCCTGTGCCCCCAAATCTTGGGTGGGTCCTTCAGTAAACTCAAATCAGAACCACTGAAAACAAACAGGCTGGACAGTTCCTACCAGCCCCAGAACTAACCATTATGAACTATGATCCCAGAGCCCCGAAGAGACACCAAGAATCCCAGAAATACAAGTGCCCCATGAGAAAAGAGTCCACGTTATACTTGACAGCGATGTCCTTTGGCTCACTGCAGGGACAGGCACAACGTTTAGGCAGAATTGTTTTTTAGGGAGGAAGCAGATGTGGATGTGCCTCCTCCGCCGCCTCTGCGGTCTTGAGGCACTCGCTAGCCACTCTGAGTCAGTTTCCGGGCCTAATACAGTGGGAGGGCGAGGACTCCCTGCCGTCCTCACCGAGTGCGCGGCGGCATCAGAACAGTGGCCGCCAACACTACAGCGGCCTCTCTGGGGACCCGCAGGCGCCGGTAAGCGCACAAGGACCAGTCTCGAACAAGCCACTGCAGCAGCTGCCGCTGGCCGGGATAAGGGCCTGAACTCCGCCCCTCCCTCAAGCTCTGCCGCCTTTCGCACCGGCCAAGCGCCAACCGCGCTCCAGTGCCCGCCGCACCCCGACTGAGGCTGCGCGCAGGGCGGCGCATGCGCCAGAGCGCCTGTCAACCCCGAAGGTGTTACACACGACCGGCCTCGCAGCTGGAGCCCCGCCCCGGAGCTGGGGGTGGGACCTGAGCCACTTTGATCGCAGCCAGGGAGCCGGTGTGAGGCGGTTGCTGCGCTAGTCCAGACGCTGACGCGGGTGGAAGAGAAGACCAGAGAAGAGACCCGCGGTGCAAACTTTGAAAACAAACCTGGTGGTAGCAGGGCTTCTCCCAGGAAGGCACAGCAGCCCAGTGCTGGTGGTGTTGGCGGTAGTAGTAATTATGATAAAGTGTGATGATGCCAGCTTCTCAAAATTACCTGTGAGAAATGGAATATTGCCTGCCATGTCAGTAAACAAAGGATGTCATAGTCATCAACGGTCATAGTCATCAACGATTGCAGCCACCTCCGAGGGTGAGCCGGTGAGCCCTGAGGGAACTTAGAAAGGAAACAAAGAAAACCTGCCATCTAGCAGCCATCGGATTGCAGCCACTCCCCACAGTGAGACCTGAGGAAACTCGGGATGAGAAAACATAGGATACTGGCCCCAGATCGCTGAGGTGCGTATCAAAGGAATGGTTTCAGTGAGCCCAGACTCTTGCATCTTCCCATACGTAGAAAAGCGCTAAATTGCTTAACTTGAGATACCTAGTTTTTTTTTTTTTTATTAACGATAATCTTTTGTTCCGACTACCTGCCCTTTGTTGCAAAACTCCTATATATCCTGGCTTCCCCCTCGCCTCCTCAGAGCAGTTTTCTCAGGGTTACTTGAGATGCTGCCTCCCCGGCTTGAAGTCCTAAGAATGTCAGCCTCATAAAACATAACTCTCAACTTTTAGGTTGTGCATTCTTTTTCAGTTGACACTTGCAATACACAAAATTGTTAGATGAGTAAAAATACACACAAACTGAAAAAAACAGGTTATCACACACAGCCTCATCTCCCTTAGATAATATGCACAACTATCTGACGTTTTACACAAATGGGATATTCAAGCAATATTTCAGTAAACGATATAAACATTTTTTTGGTCAATATATTTCCCAGTTCTTCCTTATCGAAAATTTCAAACAAATAGAAAATTTGAAAGATTCAGTGAGCAGACATATCTCATCTAGAGTCAATAGCTGATTTTGCCATATTTGCTTTATCTAGATGTGTCTTTACTTGCGATGAAACTTCAGCCCTGAGTGTGTCATCATGTATCTTCTAAGAGTAAGGACATTCTCCTACATAATCACAATACCATTATCACACCTATAAAATTTAACCATAAAAAAAGCATCTAATATTCAAGTCCATGGACTTCCCTGGTGGCTCAGTGGTTAAGAATCTGCCTGCCAATGCAAGGGACATGAGCCCTGGTTTGGGAAGATCCCACATGCTGCGGAGCAACTAAGCCCATGAGCCACAACTACTGAAGCCTGCGCACCCTAGAGCCTGTGCACCACAACTACTGAGCCCACATGCCACAACTACTGAAGCCCACACACCTAGAGCCCGTGCTCCGCAACAAGAGAAGCCACCGCAATGAGAAGCCCGTGCACCACAATGAAGAGTAGCCCCCGCTCGCCGCAACTAGAGAAAGCCTGCACGCAGCAATAAAGACCCAACGCAGCCAAAAAAAAAAAAAGCATCTAATATCAAGTCCATATTCAAATTTCTCGTCCTGAGAGTGTCTGCTACAGAAGTTTTGTTAAGTTTTTGAAGCTGTCTTTTTTAATCCAAGATTCAACAAAACCCACATAGTAGTGATGTGAGGAATGTATAAGTGTAGACATGGCAAGATTCACTTAAGAATCACTAGATAATCAAGTACTAATTTTCCCATTGGAAAAAAGTGTAAAGGGCATTCTCAAAAAGCATAAATCTACAAATAGGACAGAGAAATTTTGTTTTAATTCTGCTTCATATTTTCTGAGTATTCCAGACTATTATCTACCATCCAACTGCACAGTGCATCAAAATCTAATTTTATTAAAAACATAATTCTGTTCCAGAGTTATCAATTTTCAGCCATGTTCTACAGCACAAGCATTAACACCACTCCTTAATGAATATTTGGGTTAGTTGGTTAAAAAAAAAGATTTGGAATTTTAACAACACTGAATATTAAAATAGCAGTACAAGTCAGCAGATCCTTTACAAAACTTTCAAGGCATATTCACAACATTTATAGGAGACTGACACAGGATAGAGTTAAATTTTGTGTGTTAAAGGCAACTACATATAGTAATAACAAACACTGCCCTCAATTTGCTGTTCAAGAGTTTTGAAATTCTGTGACTCCCAACCATTTTTTAAAATTTTAAGATAATTGCACTATTTTAAATGTTGTACATAACATACAACTTTCAAATATTTATTCATATTATTTTAAATTTGCACAATTTACATTCCCATAAAATGTGGCAGCACTGTACTTGACAGGCAACCCTTTGGAGGGCTCAGATATGCATGAATTTCATCCAACATGGTTTGGTTAAACAACACCACTCCCCAATAACACAATTCAAATTTCAGTTCCTACTTTATATTAATTGTGAGAAATCCCATAAAGTACTACAAACTTGCCTGCTAGCTCTTCAGTCTACAAACCATTACATTAATAATGGATGCCCACCATGATCAGTGACCAGTCACATCATTTCTTTCAAAGTCTGTTGGTGACTGGTCACTGCAAATCTGTTATTCGATTCAGGCAGAAACAGCAAGAGTTGTAGTTGCATGGGCTCTTTGTCTCCTGGTGAAGAACTGTTGTGGTTACTATGAACTGCAAAACGTCCTGTATGTAATGACTCCATCCAGGCCTCTGCAGAGAGACAACCAAACTCTAGCAAGGCTTCTAGCAGCATAAGGCAGTGTCCCTAGGATGAAATCCCTGACAACCCTGCCACCCCTGCCCCAACACACACACACACACACACACACACACACACACAAACTAAAATGCCTGCCTGAAAAAAAAGATGCCAGAATTTACTGTTACTTCCACCATACACCTAATGATAGTCCCCTGTATTTACTAAAAAGGACTTAAAATTATGAATCTTTCCTCTGTATACTTAACTTGCAGTATTATATTACTTTCAGGTGTACAACATAGTGATTCAATATTTTGTAGATTATACCTCATATAATAAAACATTGGCTATATTTTCTGTGCTGTAAGTTACATCCTTGTAACTTATTTATTTTGTACCTAGTAGTTTTTACCTCTTAATCCCCTTCACCTGTCATGCCCCTCCTCCCACCCCCTCCCCTCTGGTAACCACTAGTTTGTTCCTCTGTATCTGTGAGTCTGTTTCTGTTTTGTAATATTCATTAGTTTGTTTTATTTTTCAGATTCCACATATAAGTGAAAACATACAATATTTGTCTTTCTGTGACTTATTTAACTAAGCAATGGCTAAATTTTATTCTTTCTATGGCTGAATAGTATTACATTGTATATATATATACCATGTCTTCTTTATCCATTCCTTTGTTGATGGACCCTTAGGTTGCTTCCGTATCTTGGCTATTGTCAATAATGCTGCAATGAACATTGGTGTGCCTATATCTTTTCGAAATAGTGTTTTCCTTTTCTTGGATATATATCCAGGAATGGAATTGCTGGGTCATGTGGTAGTTCTATTTTTAGTTTGTTAAGGAACCTCCACCATCTTCCTTAGTGGCTGTGCCAATTTACATTCTCACCAACCATGTATTAGGGTTCCCTTTTCTCCACACCCTCACCAACACTTATTATTCCTTGTCTTTTGAATGATGGCCATTCTAACAGGTGTGAGGTGATACCTCATTGTGGTTTTGATTTGCATTTCCCTGATGATTAGTGATTCTGAGCATCTTTTCATGTGCCTGTTGTTCAACGGTATGTCTTCTTTGGAAAAATACCTATTCAGTTTCTCTGCCCATCTTTTAATCAGGTTGTTTGGGTTTTTTTGATATGGAGTTGTCTGAGTATATATTGATATTTTGGGTGTTAACCCTTTATGACACATATCATTTGCAAATATCTCCTCCCAATCAGTAGATTGCCCTCTCATTTTGTTGATGGTTTCCTTTGCTGTGCAAAAGCTTTTAAGTTTGATAATGTCCCATTTGTTTATTTTTGCTTTTGTTTCCCTTGCCTGAGGAGACAGATCCAAAAAATATTGCTATAACCTATGTCAAAGAGCATACTGCCTATGTCTTCTTCTGGGAGTTTTATGGTTTCAAGTCTTACATTGGTCTTTAATCCATTTTGAGTTTATTTTTGTACATGGTGTGAGAAAATGTTCAAATTTCATTCTTTTACATGTAGCTCTCCAGTTTTTCCAGCACAATTTATTGAAGAGACTGTATTTTACCCATTGTATATTCTTCCATCCTTTGTCATAATTTAATTTACAATATGTGTTTGGGTTTATTTATGGGTTTTCTATTCTGTTCCATGGATCTATGTTTCTGATTTTGTGCCAGTACCATACTGTTTTGATTACTGGAGCTTTGTAGTATAGTCTGAAGTCAAGGTGTGTGATACCTCTTGCTTTGTTCTTTTTTTCTCAAGATGGCTTTGGCTATTTGGAGTCTTTTGTGGTTCCATACAAAATTTAGAGTCATTTGTTCAGGTTCTTTGGAAAATGTTATGGGTTTGATTTAATCTGTAGATTGCTTTGGGTAGTATGGATATTTTAACAATAGTAATTCTTCTAATCCATGAACATGGAATATCTTTCCATTTATTTGTATCATCTTCAATTACCTTCATCAGTATCTCATAGTTTTCAGAGTATAGGTCTTTCACCTCCTTGGTTAACCCTCTATATCAGCTTTGTTGAGAGGTTTTATCATGAATGGATGTTGGATTTTGCCAAATATTTTTTCTGGATCTATTGAGAGGATCATATGATTTTTATCTTTTGTTTTGTTACGTGGTGTATCACATTGACCAACTTGTAGATGTTGAATCATCTTTGCATCCCTGGTATAAATCCCACTTGATCATGATATATGATTCTTTTCATGTATTGTTAAATTCAGTTTGCTAATATTTTGTTGAGGACTTTTGCATCTATGTTCATCAAGGATATTGGTCTGTAATTTTCTTTTTCTGTAGTGTCTTTGTCTGTTTTGGTATCAGATTAATGCTAGCCTCATAGAATGAGTTTGGAAGTGTTTACTCTTCAGTTTTTTGTTTTTTAGGGTTTTTTGGGCAGGTGGGAATAGTTTGAGAAAGATAGGTATTACTTTTTAAAATTGTTTGGTAGAATTCCCCTGTGAAGCCATTCAGTTCTGGACTTTTGCTTTTTGGGAGTTTTGGGGGGGGTTGTTTTTTTAAAAAATAAATTTATTTATTATTTTTGGCTGCGTTGGGTCTTTGTTGCTGCACGTGGGCTTTCTCTAGTTGTGGTGAGCAGGGGCTACTCTTCGTTGCAGTGCATGGGCTTCTCATTGCAATGGCTTCTCTTGTTGCAGAGCACGGGCTCTAGGCGCGCAGGCTTCAGTAGTTGTGGCACGTGGGCTCAGTAGTTGTGGCTCGCAGGCTCTAGAGCGCAGGCTCAGTAGTTGTGGCACATGGGCTTAGTTGTCCATGGCATGTGGGATCTTCCCAGACCAGGGCTCTAACCCGTGTCCCCTGCATTGGCAGGTGGATTCTTAACCACTGTGCCACCAGGGAAGTCCCTGTTGTGAGTTTTTTTATTACTGATTCAATTTCAGACTAGGAATTAGTCTGTTCAGATTTTCTATTTCTTCCTGATTCAGTCTTCGAATATTGTATGTTTCTAGGAATTTATCCACTTGTCCACTCTGTTGGCATATAATTGTTTGTAGTATTCTCTTATGATTGTTTGTATTTCTGTGATATCAGTTGTAAATTCTCTTTCATTTCTAATTTTATTTGGGCCCTCTCTCTTTTGTTCTTAATAATGAATCTGGTGAAATGTTTATCAATTTTGTTTATCTTTTCAAGATACCAACACTTAATTTCATTGATCTTTTCTACTGATTTTTGTTTTCCATTTTATTTATTTTCTCTCTGATCTTTATTATTTCCTTCCTTATGCTGACTTTGGGCTTTGTTCTTCTTTTTCTAATTCCTTTAGATGGTAGGTTGGGTTGTTTGAGATTTTTCATGTTTCTTGAGGTAGAGCTTTATTGCTGTAAACTTCCCTCTTAGTACTGCTTTTGATGAGTCCCATAGGTTTTGGAAAGTTGCGTTTTTATTTTCATTTGTCTTCAGGTTTTTCTGATTTCCTCTTTGGTTTCTTTATTGACCTGTTTTTTTTTTAGTAGCATGTTGTTTTAGTCTCCGTGTATTTGTTTTTCCCATTTTTCTTACTGTAATTGATTTCTGCTTTTATATAGTCATGGTTTGAAAACATGGTTATATAATTTCTACCTTCTTAAAATTGGTTGAGGCTTGTGTGTGTGTGTGTGTGTGTGTGTGTGTGTGTGTGTGTGTGTGTGTTTTAGCATATGATCTATCCTGGAAAACGCTCCATGTGCGCTTGAGGAGAATGTGTATTCTGCTGTTTTGGGGCAGAAAGTCCTATAGATATCTATTAAGTCCAACTGATCTAACATGTCATTTAAGAATACTGTTTCCTTGTTGATTCTCTGTCTGTCTGATCTGTCCATTGATGTAAGTGGGGTGTTAAAGTCTCCTACTATTATTGTATTAGTGTCAATTTCTCCCTTTATGTCTGTTAACATTTGCTTTATATATTTAGGTGCTCCTATATTAGGTGCATGTATGTTAATGAGTGTCACAGCTCTTCTTGTATTGATCCCTTCATCATTATATAATGCCCTTATTTGTCTTTTGTTATAGACCTTGTGTTAAAGTCTACTTTGTCTGATATGACTATTGCCACCCCAGCTTTCTTGTCATTTGCAAGAACTATCTTTTTCCATACCTTTACTTTCCGTCTCTGTGCATCTTTAGCTCTGAAAGTAAGTCTCTTATAAGCAGCATATAGATGGGTCTTGTTTTTTTAATCCAATCAGACACCCTCTTTTTTTTTTTTTGGCTGCATCAGGTCTTTGTTGTGGCACGTGGACTTCTTAGTTGCGGCATGCATGCAGGATCTAGTTCCCTGACCAGGGATCGAACCCGGGCTGCCTACATTGGGAGCACAGAGTCTTACCCACTGGACCACCAGGGAAGTCCCCACCTTATGTCTTTTGATTGGAGCTTTAGTCCATTGACATTTAAAGTGATTATTGAGGGAATTCCCTGGTGGTCCAGTAGTTAGGACTCTGCGCTTCCACTGCACGGGACACTGGTTCAATCACTGTTCAGGGAACTCAGATCTCACATGCCTCGTGGCACAGCCAAAATAGATAGATAGATGATAGATAAAGTGATTATTGATAGGTATGTACTTATTGTCATTTTGTTACTTGTTTTCTGGTTGTTTTTGTAGTTCTTTGTTTTTTCTTCTTCTAGTTTCTTCCCCTGTGGTTTGATGATTTTCTTTAGGGATATGCCTGTATTCCTTTCCAGTTTTTTTTTGTATCTATTGTAGGTTTTTGATTTGTGGTTACGGTGGGGTTCATATATGTTGAACTATATCTACTTGCTTTTTTTTAAGAATTTTTTTTAAGATTTAATTTATTTTTGGCTGTTGGGTTTTCTTTGCTGTGCACAGGCTTTCACTAGTTGCAGTGAGTGGGGGCTACTCTTCGTTGTGGTTGCACAGGCTTCTCCTTGCAGTGGCTTCTCTTGTTGCAGAGCACAGGCTCTAGGCACATGGGCTTCAGTAGTTGCGGCACTTGGGCTCTAGAGCACAGGCTCAGTAGTTGTGGCACATGGGCTCAGTTGCTCCGTGGCATGTGGGATCTTCCCGGACCAGGGATTGAACCCATGTCCCCTGCATTGGCAGGTGGATTCTTATACACTGCACCACCGGGGAAGTCCTATATCTACTTGCTTTTAAACTGATAGTTATTTAAGTTCAAAGACATTCTAAAAGATCTACATTTTACACCCCTCCCACACGTTTTTGGTTTTTATCTTTTGTTTTGTTTTGTTTTGGGCCGCACCACGCAGCATGTGGGATCTTAGTTCCCTGACTAGGGATCAAACCTGCGCCCCCTGCAGTGGAAACGTGGAGTCTTAACCACTGAACTGCCAGGGAAGTCCCCACATTTGGTTTTTGATGTCATATTTTACATCTTCATGTTTATCTCTTCATGTTTACTGTAGTTATAGTTGATTTTACAATTTTTTGTTTTTTAATCTTCATACTAGTTTATTCATACTAGCTTGATCCTCAATCTTTACTGTATTTTGCCTTTACTAGTGGGATTTATCCTTTCCTATAAATTCTTGTTGTAGCCTTTTCTTTTCCATTTAGAAAAAACCCTTTAATATTTCTTTTAGACTTAGTTTAGTACTGATGAACTCTTAGTTTTTGCTTATCTGAGAAGTTCTCTCTCCTTCAATTCTGAATGACAGTCTTGCTGGGTGGAGTATCCTAGGTTGTAGGTTTTCCCTTTCAGCACTTTAATCAATATATCATGCCACTCCCTTCTAGCCTGCAAAGTTTCTTCAGAAAAATCAGCTGATAGCCTTGTGGAGGTTCCCTTGTATGTGACTCTTTGTTTTACTCTCGCTGTCTTTAGGATTCTCTAACTTTTGTCATTTCAATTATGATGTCTTAGTGTGGGTCTCTTTGGATTCATCTTGTTTGGGACTCTGTGCTTCCTGTACCTGGACATTTTTTCCTTCTTCAGGTTTGGGAAGTTTTCAGCCATAATTTCATCAAATACATTTTCAACCCCTTTCTCTTCTCCTTCTGCGACCCCTATATAATGTGAATGGTTGTATTCCTGATGTTGTCCCAGAGGTCTCTTGAAATATCCTCATTTTAAAAAGTTTTTCTTTTTGCTGTTCTGGTTTCCTGTATTCTATCTTCCAGATTGCTTATGCATTATTCTTTATCACTTAATCTCCTGTTAATTCCTTCTAATGTATTTTTGTTTCAGTTATTCTTCAGTTCTGACTGGTTCTTTTTCATGTTTCATAGTTCTTTGAATTTCTCACTGTGTTCCTCTATCCTTTTCCCAAGTTTTTTTTGTGTGTGTTTTCTGTTTTTGTGTGTGTGTGTGTTTTGTTGTTTTTTGTTTTACTATTGCTTTGAACTCTTTATCAGGTAAATTATGTTTCATTTTTCCCCCCCTGGGGTTCTTCCCCCTCTGTTCATTTGAAATATATAACTCTGTCTTCTCATTTTGACTTTCTCTATTTGTCTCTATGAAATTAGGTGAAACTGTTACCTATTATGGTCTTGTAGGCATGTCCTTCTGTGGGAGTATCCTTATGCACTCACTCTGTGTTAGCCCAGTGGCTTTGGTGGGAGCTGGATCTGAAGTGAACACAGGCCATGTCTTCTCCTGGTGTGTGCTGATGGCAGCTGCTTTGATGGGAGGTATGGCTAGCATCCAAGGGAATAGAGCTGTGAGCTGGGACTTGTCCCATGCTCAGTGGTGGTTGTCACCCTATTGGGAAGCAGGACCAAGTCCAAGGGGCTGGAGCAGGAACCCTAAGGGAGTTAAGTTTCTTCCTGGCATGATGGCAGTCTCTGCCTTGGTTAGGGATGGTGTTGGGGCTGAGGGGTTGGAACAGCACTTCTGAGCTGGCTTTGCTTTTTCTCCAGTACACGCACACATGCGTGATGGCAATGGCAGGCTCCACCTTGGTCAGAGGTGGGGTCAGGGCCCAAGGGGTTGGAATCCCACCTCTAGGCTGGCTTGCTCTTTCCCTAGTACATTTGCACACTTGCAATTGTGGTGGCAGTCTTTGCCTTGGTCAGAGGTGAGGTTGCGGCCAAGGTGTTGGGGAGTTTCACCTCTGAGCTGGCTCTCCTTTTTTCCCAGTGCATACATGTGTGTTGGCAATGGCAGTCTCCACCTTAATGGGGAATGGTGCCAGTTCAGGTGGGACTGGAGTGTACCCTGGGGTGTCCTGGCAGGCTGGCCAGAGCACCAGTTTTCAATCTGCTGGTCTGTGCTGGGACTGGGAGCAAATCTGTGTATGCTCTTCAAGAGTGGAGTCTTGGTTTCTTACAGCCCTTCAGTAAGCCCCAGTGGTTTTCAAACCAACTAAGAGGGCTGTCTTCCTAGTGCCAGACCCCACGACTGGGATGCTTCATATGGGGTGTGAATTCCTTGCTCCTTAGAAACAATCCAAAGCCTGTGACATCCCAATCTTCTGGATCACCAGCTAGGGATGTGGATCCTGGCTAGGACACTTCTTCTCCCTACCAGACTCTGTGTACAACAGCCTTGGTTGTACAAGAGCTGTTCTGCTAGTCTTCAGGTCTCCTTCACGAAGAATTGCCCTATACATAGTTGTATTTTTGATGTGTTCATTGGGCTAGGTGAGTTCAAGGTCTTCCTATTCCATCTTGATCCCACCCTGTCTCCAGATCAAACAAATAATTTAAATAGAATCTTAGAGTTGGGTACAACCAATCAACTTTTTAATGTGAAGGGTGATGGTTGGTAGTCTCTACAGTAAAAAGTCACTGTGTCAGAACTGTATAATTGACCCTGAACATAATGGGTTTGAACTCTGTGAGTCTAACTTATATGCAAATTTTTTCAACAGTAAATACTACAGTACTATATAATCAACGGCTGGTTGAATCCACAGATGCAGAACTGCGTATATAGAGGAACGGCGTATACAGAGGGCCAACTATAAGTTATACATGGATTTTTGATCACATCCCTAACTCCTGCACTGTTCAAAGGTCAACTATACTGCCTTCCTTATTCTCCTCTTATACATGACTTGTGGGGGTGGAGAAATGAAATTGGATAAATCTTAATACAGGCAGAAAAGTAAATTTAATTATTTTTTTGCACATCACATGTAAATCAGACACCATTATGTAATGATGATTTAAATGACATTTAGGGTGTTTTTGTTTTGTTTTGTTTTGTTTTGTTGCAGTGGGCCTCTCACTGTTGTGGCCTCTCCCGTTGCAGAGAACAGGCTCCAGATGCGCAGGCTCAGCGGCCATGGCTCACGGGCCCAGCCGCTCCATGGCATATGGGATCTTCCCGGACCGGGGCACGAACACGCCTCCCCTGCATTGGCAGGCGGACTCTCAACCACTGCACCACCAGGGAAGCCCTAGTGTGATTTTTAAATGTTTAGCTAATTTAAAATTCTTGTTTAGGGTCAATTTTAAGTATGTAGCTTCTTAGCTAGTAAAAAAAAAATTTTTTTTTTTAGTATTTTTTAATGTGCTAGAAAATAGTTTCATGTTTCATGTATTTTCCATTAAATATAGTCAATGATTTAATCAATTACCAAAAGTACTTTATTTGTGAACAATGTGAGAGACTGATGATACTAGCTTTGTATAGTTTTACTTTATGTTTGGAAAGTTTTACAAATTCAAAGTATTAAATATGTTCATTTCTTATTCTTCCCAAAGGTTCAATTTAAAAAAAAGTATTTAAAAAAAAAGTATTACTGCTTTAAAATTTCAAAACATACAGTCTGTGCTTCTAACATTTTCAAATTTGTCTGTAAGAACTTGGAGCTTTGAAAAGAAGAAGGGAGAGTGGCTGTGAGGAGAGGAAAGTAAGAGAGTATTCTTGAGAGAATTCTTATAGTAAAAAGATTGATAAAATTAAGAGAAATAATGGATACTTACTACTTAACTATGTAAGAACTTCCTGCTGCTTTAGCACAACCTGGTGGCGATTAATTTTAGGTACAGTAAATGTCAGAAAAATCAATAAAGTTTTCTAGTTACTTTAACTCTACTTGTAGTAATATCATTTTAATTCAGAAATTTAAATATACACATTCATAGCCAACTATTTAAAAAAAGAAAGTGGCATTTCCAAAAAAGGAGTTAGCCAAAAGCAATAGCAAAATTACATGATTACAGTAGGCTGAATCTGCACATAATATCCCTTAAACATCAGAAAGTAAAATAATTACACACATACCCATCATCTATTTATTTCAAAATATCTAATACCAGTACTCTAATGAACAAAAGTATAAACATCTCTTTATGACCAACTGCTCAGAAAAGCATAAACACTGCTTTCATTTCCTCAGCATCTTTTCCCTGGCACTATTCTTTAGCTATCACAGCAATTACTTTGTTGGGTCAATTGAAGAAAAGTCTAAGAAGTAAGGTGTTATATGACTGGCCACTGGTTATTGATATAAGCTCTTATTCTTTATAACAATAGAATATTTGTGTACATTGTTAAACTGGATGGCATTTGATATATGGCATGCCAATCTTCAACAGGTACTGAAGTTTATTAAGAAAGGTGTGAAATCAGATTATCCTAATATTTAAAGTATTAATAATGACATTCTTTTAGAAACAAAGAAAAACAAATAAAATATTATCATAAAGTGGTTTTGCTCTAGCTCCTTTCACTGTTTCATACTTTTCTTCCCTATATTAAGATGTAAATATTTAAGAACTTACCAGACACTGAACTTCCCAGTATATTCAGGAAGATAAGATTTGAATGTGTTTGGTATAAAATGATATAGGTAGTTAAATGCTAAAAGAGCTCAGAAAGTAATTGCAAAGATGTGTTTTATACTACACTTGTCCTGCAGGTGTTTACATAACTCATTTCTCTACCTCACCCATTCTATAATATTCATTACAAACACTGACTCCTATCTGCTCCCTAGGCTCATCTGAAGCACAGAACACAGTAAATTATCTGAGTGATTATTTTCTCCATTCTCCTGAGGATGATACAAAAGCAGTACCATTCTAGATGCCACAGGGAATTAGGGCTTAATTCTCTCCTGGAAACCTAATTGAGAAAAGCTTGTGATAGACACTACCACACGTCCTTTTCTTCCCTAACCCTTACTCCCCAAAATACTCTAGCCTCAGACCCACGGTGCCTATCTACCTAATGGCAGACTTTGTCCTGTATTCCTATCCACAGGGGAAAGTTGTCTGAATACACTCAGCTTCATATATTTAAATCTTAGGCTTCTCTTAAGCTATATTTTTCTCTACAGTCCCTACCTTTGCCAAATTCAGTATGTAAAAAGTCATTTTTTCATGACTTTTAACTTATTTTCTATCCACAAACTACAGAAATCTTCGTTTCTGGAGATCGAGAATACACAATTTTTTGCCATAATATTTTGTATAATATAAATTTTGAGTTATCTTATTCCTGTGAACTGATAATGACAGTTGAATATTTTGCTCAAAAAGCTGGTGAGGATTTTGAAAACCTTTGCCTGACTCTCCTAAGAGGATAAACAAATGCTAAAGGATGGTAAGGTTTATATGCTAACTGGCAAATTCTTAAGGTTTATTTTACTGAGCCATAGCAAATAATTTAAGAGCATCTCATTCCACACTGTACAGGTCAGTCTTTGCAGGCTATCCATCTCTGTAACAACTAGTCAACTCTGTCACTGTTGCACAAAATCAGCCATAAGCAATGAGTATGGCTGTGTTCCAATAAAACATTATTTATGGACACTGAATTTCACATTAATTTTCATGTGCCTTGAAATATTCTTTTTTTTTAACCATTTAAAATTGTGAACACAATTCTTACCTCACAAGGCCATGAAAAGCAGGCAGTGGGCTGGATTTCGCCAACAGGCCAGAGCTGGGTCCCATACATAGGCTTCTATATGTTACGCAAAATGTTTAAAAATTACAGGCTCCAAATCTAGAGACAGGAGACTTGTGTTTTTTTAGATCTCTCATTTTAAAACTTATACCAAATAAGTTCTCTACTTTCTGGATAAATATACTCACATAAGAGAAAAAATAATTCAGAATACAAATTCCTTTTTTTTTTTTTTTTTTTTTTTTTGCGGTACGCGGGCCTCTCACTGTTGTGGCCTCTCCCGTTGTGGAACACAGGCTCCGGACGTGCAGGCTCAGCGGCCATGGCTCACAGGCCCAGCCGCTCCGCGGCATGTGGGATCTTCCCGGCCCGGGGCACGAACCCGTGTCCCCTGCATCGGCAGGCGGATTCTCAATCACTGCGCCACCAGGGAAGCCCACAAATTCCTACTTTAAAAAAAGAAAAAAAAAAAAAACCCAGAAAGCTGTACAATGAATGTCTCACCTTAAAATATATAATTAGGAAACACTTAAATTTTTACTCTATGCAATATAAAACAATATGCATAGATATGGTACATAATTTTTTAGTTTTTAATTTAGGAAAAAAGATAATGAGGAAAAGGTTTATAAATTTCTCTATCCCTTTTATAAAAGTTGCAACTGACACCAGAAATCTCTTGCATGTACAACTGTCAACTCTGACTACAATATGAATTATACCTACAATTTGGAATTTGCCAACATGAGTTCTTGATGCTCTATTAAAAACGAACAATTATATCACAGAACATTATGGCTTCTACAAACTTTGAGACACTTTTGAAAAGGAAACTCCTGCCTCCATAATATAAGGAAACAAGAATATTCTTTCCATAGTCATAGAGTATAAAAAAACTTCACAGTCTGATTTACCTTTATCAAAGGTAAAATGATTCACGGTTACATTTCACGGATTATTTTGATGCTCAGTGGTTCCTAAACACAAAATACATTCCGCATGAACTCTTATCTGTTTGGGTTTTCCAAAGCAAGACACCAATACAAAATGTACTGAATTGGCTGGCAGAAGTCAATGGGCTAAAGAAAAGAAATTAAATAAAAATGTTTACCAACTTTTATCCATTTTAATTTTACAACAGCTTTGGGTATTGAGACCTAATTGGTTTCTTGTGTCTATCCATTATGAACATAATTCAATCTTCTATTTTAATACTTCTCAGGGTCACTATTTTGCTGTGTATTTCACTGAGCGTCGTACAAGATCATCTCGTCCAACTTCAACCATCTGTTCTTCCCAAGATTTCATTTCGTTATAATAACGAACTTTATCATCTTTAGCAAGTTGAATATATACCTGAGAAAAAGTGTAATTGTTAAAAAGATTTCTTTAGAGGAATCTTTACAATTAATTTCTGGAATGCTTTCCTATATATACTCTAGAAATTACCTTACTATTCTACATGTATAAGGGGGGATTGGAAACGAATGTTTTCATGAGATAAAAATTAGATGAAAAAAGGTAAGAGATAAACATTTTAAATATTAATGAAGTTCTTACAATTTCAGGGCTTGGAGTATGGAAAAGGAACAGGGGCAGGGTGTGACTATCACTGGATACAGTGACACTAAGTTGAGTGACATTTTTAAATACCAATTTTATTTGCAGTCAAAAAGTACCAGGGGGCTTCCCTGGTGGCGCAGTGGTTAAGAATCCACCTGCCAATGCAGGGGACACGGGTTCGATCCCTGGTCCGGGAAGATCCCACATGCTGCGGAGCAACTAAGCCCGTGAGCCACAACTACTGAGCCCATGCGCCACAACTACTGAAGCCCATGCCCTAGAGCCCCTGCTCTGCAATGAGAGGCCACCACAATGAGATACCTGCACACCGCAACAGAGAGTAGCCCCCACTCGCCGCAACTAGAGAAAGCCTGCACAGCAACGAAGATGCAGCACAGCCAAAAATAAATAAATTAATTTAAAAAAACAAAAACAAAAAAAACCTACCAGGGACTTCCCTGGTGGTCCAGTGGTTAAGAATCTGCCTTCCAGGGGCTTCCCTGGTGGCACAGTGGTTAAGAACCCGCCTGCCAACGCGGGGGACACGGGTTCAAGCCATGGGCCAGGAAGATCCCACATGCCGCGGAGCAACTAAGCCCGCGCACTACAACTACTGAGTCTGTGCTCTAGAGCCCGTGAGCCATAACTACTGAGCCTGTGCGCCACAACTACTGAAGCCCGCATGCCTAGAGCCCGTGCTCCACAACGAGAAGCCACCACAATGAGATGCCTGCACACTGCAACAGAGAGTAGCCCCTGCTCGCCGCAACTAGAGAAAGCCCATGCAGCAACGAAGACCCAACACAGCCAAAAATAAATAAATTAAAACAAAAAAAAAACTACCAGGGACTTCCCTGGTGGGGTAGTGGTTAAGAATCCGCCTGCCAATGCAAGGGACACAGGTTCGAGCCCTGGGCAGGGAAGATCCCACATGCCACAGAGCAGCTAAACCCATGCGCCACAACTACTGAGCCTGTGCTCTAGAGCCTGCGAGCCGCAACTACTGTGCCTGTGCGCCACAACTACTGAAGCCCACGTGCCTACAGCCCATGCTCCACAGCAAGAGAAGCCACCACAATGAGAAGCCTGTGCACCACAATGAAGAGTAGCCCCTGCTCACTGCAACTAGAGAAAGCCCACGAGCAGCAACAAAGACCCAATGCAGCCTAAATTTATGTAATGTATGTATGTGTGTATTTATTTATATATAAATAAATAAAAGGATCTGCTTTCCAATGCAGGGGACGTGGGTTCAATCCATGGTCAGGGAACTAAGATCCCACATGCCTGCCATAGGGCAACTAAGCCCACGTGCCGCAACTAGAGAGAAGCCACCGCGCCACAAGTAGAGAGAAGCCCGTGCACTGCAATGAAGAGCCCATGCTGCAACGAAAGTTCCCGTGTGCCACAACACAGCCAAAAATAATAAATAAATATTTTTAAAAATAAAATAAAATGAAGCCAATTAAAAAAAAAACTACCAAAAGAGAAAAGCCAAATTGGTTCCAAGAATATGAAAATAATTTTATAATACTTTGTGTAATATAAGGTTGCTTTCACATGAATCAAGCCTTGCTCTAACATATTCTCATAGATATTCTAACTAGACACTTGAGACTAAAACCATACTACTTACTTGCTTTTGAGTACTGGAGAGATTTTTCCAGCTTTCATTTATAGTTTTCAGCTTTACCTGTAAAACAACATATCTTTAAGTACCAGATATAGGGATTTCAATGATTAAAGAAAAATGTTTTATTATTATTCATTCCAACAACAAACACTCAGATATCAAGAATCACAAGCAAAGATTCATCAATTCTTAACATTTTTTTCTAAGTAAAAATTATTAAACTGTTAAAATGTACAAAAATTAATGGTATGAAGGTATTTTAAAAGGTATCTTTTTAAAATCTGAGATATAATTGACAAATAACATTAGTTTCAGGTGTACAACATAACGATTAGGTATTTGTATATATTGCAGAATGATCAAAGTAAGTCTAGTTAACATCCATCACCTTACATGGTTACAAATTTTTGTGTGTGATGAGAACTTTTAGGATCTACTCTCTTAGCAACTTTTAAATGTGCAGTACAGTATTTACTACAGTCACCATATTGTACCTTACATTGCCAGGACTTATTTATTTATAACTGGAAGTTTGTACCTTTTGACCTCCTCCACCCATTTTGACCCCCATCCCCACCCGCCAACTCTAGCAAACACCAATCTGTTATCTATGTCTATGAGCTCTTTTTTTAAGATTCCACATATAAATGAGATTATATGTTGTCTTTCTCTGATTTTTTTTCACTTAGCATAATACTCTCAAGGACCATTCATGTTGTCACAGATGGCAAAACTCCCTTATTTATGATAGCTGAATAACATTCCACTGCATATACACATTTTCTTTATCCATTCATCCATCAATGGACACTTACATTGCTTCCATGTCTTGGCTATTGTAAATAATACTTCAGTGAACATGGGGGTGTATATATCTTTTTGAGTTAGTATTTTAGCACAAGAGTTCCCTCTTTACCACATCCTTACCAACACTTGTTATTTCCTGGGTTTTTCTGACAATAGCCATTCTAACAGGTATGAGCTGATATCTCATTGTAGTTCTGATTTACATTTCCCTGTTAGTGATGTTGAGCACCTTTTCAGGTACTTGTTAGCCATCTCTACATCTTTCTTTGGAAAAATGTCTATTCAGATCCTTTGCCCATTTTTTAATCAGATTTTTTTCTTTTTTTTTTTTTTTTTTGCTGAGTTGTATGAATTCTTTAAATCATCTGCAAATATCTTCTCCCATTTGGTAGGATGACTTTTCATTTTGTTGATGGTTCCTTTTCCTGTACAGATATTTATCTTTTTGGATTCAGAAACATTAATATTCAAGTATAAACTACATTCTGTCATAGACTAACTTCAAAGACTAAGTGTTTTATTTCCTCTCTGTAGCTTAATGTTTTCTTCTAAAATTTGTGCCAACATGTTTAGGTGTAGTCATAGGAAAAATACAACACCAGTTCTTATTCTACTTAGCTGAACTTAACTATGTGACTTGGAAAAAGTCGTATTACCTCCCTTAGGCTTGGTTCTTCATCTATAAAATTAAAGGGATGCAGGGATCCCATAGCGGGAGGAGAGGCAGAGAGGAGAGTGAGTACGCTTCACACAGCTTGTGCTGTTGCTACCAGAGAGCAAAGACAGAAGGGAAAAATGAGTCGGTGGAGAATAACGGGCAGAGAAGAGACAGAGGGATAGGAGAAGGAGAATGTAAGGGAAAGAGGGATATGGTTTGAAAAGTACCTGTTTAAAGCTAGGAGAATATCATCAGTGATTTTAAGGAGAAGTAGAGTTAAAACAATGAACTTTACTATTCTGACCAGAACTTTGACTGAATTTTATTTTCTTATTAAGAAAAAATGAGGTACCAGATAGTATCCGAGCCTATGTTTTGAATATTTTAAACTTATAAACACATTCAGTATATTCAGGGATGGTTACTAAATAACTGTTCTCTTAGCTTTGGAAAGAATTGCTTTAATGCTCTCAATTCTTTCATAACATATCTTTTTGCTTATATTTAATCCATAGGGACTTCCCTGGTGACACAGTGGTTAAGAATCCGCCTGCCAATGCAGGAGACACAGGTTTGATCCCTGCTCCGGGAAGATGCCAAATGCCGCAGAGCAACTAAGCCCATGCTCCACAACTACTGAAGCCCGTGCGCCTAGAGCCCGTGCTCACAACAAGAGAAGCCACTGCAATGAGAAGCCAGCACACTGCAACAAAGAATAACCCCCACTCGCCACATCTAGAGAAAGCCTGTGTGCAGCAACGAAGACCCAACATAGCCAAAAATAAATAATAAAATAAATAAATTCAAAAAATATATTTAATCCATAAAGTTTCACTCAATGCGTTAAACAATAATTTGTGAAGTTGCATGAATAATCTTTCACCTAAAAAAATAAATCATGAAAAGAAATTAAAGGGATGGAAAGATATTTACTTTTGTTGCTTCCTAAAACCCCATTAAATGAGCCTTTCCACCATGTGAGGACACAGTAAGAAGGTGCCAGCTATGAACCAGAAAAGGGCCCTCACCATGATGGTGCCTTGATCTTGGATTTCCTAACCTGCAGAAATGTAAGCAATACATTTCTGTGGTTTATTTATTTATTTTTAATTAAACTAAAATTTCTTAAGGCATAAAAACCACATGGACAAAGACAACAGGAGAGGGCAGTACCAACACAGCATTTTGGAAGCTGAAAAGCAGGTGGAGAAATGATAACTAAACCCAAAAAAGTAAAAGGCAAATTGATTTACAATGCAGAATTCTCAAGTAGCTCAGGAATTTGGCAGCACCAGACAGGTATAAAATAGAGGTGAAGGTCAGGCTAAAACACGAGGATCAACTGAAAGTCTGTTTAAAAAAGAGGTTAAGTCCCCACCATGGGCAGATGCTATGATATTCATCCTCTTAAAAGGGTAAAATAGTTACTCTGTGGATACCCAGTACAGTTGGGGCAATGGTAACATGCTGAAAACAGGGAGATTAAGTGAAAATGTATATCCCAGAAAGAAAAGCAAAAAAGGCCAAGAGAAAACAATACAGAAAAGCTAAGAAAACTAGAGGACCAGTTCAGAAGATGCATAAACAATTGTTCAGAGAGTCAGAACAAAGAAAAAAGAGGAGGGGAGAAAAAAGAAAACAGATCACAGTCAAAAGACCAACAATCAAAACGGCTTTATACTTCTCAAAAGCAATTTAAAAAGCTACCAGAGAAAGGAACAATATTTTAACATTTTTCAAAGAACATGATTTCCTAGAATTCTATGTCAAGTCAAACTATCAAACAAATGTAGACATTTTTAGACATGCAAGAACTCAAAACATTAATCTCCCATGTACTCTTACTGGGGGAGATGCTGTAATAGAATCAGTAAACCAAGAAAGACAACAGAAGAAGCAAAAGCACCACAAGGATGATGATGAAGATCCAGGATGTCAGCTATGCACTAAGCATAGAAGGCAACAACCAAACTGGAACAAATCAGAGGTTCTGATTGAAACTGACAGAATAGTTAATGCATCTAAATGTACTCAAAGCTAGTGAATATTGAAGAATTTGGGTGGAATTATGGATAGTACATAAAAAAAATAAGCAAATACAAAAACAAGACAATCAATTTCAGGGAAAGTTTTGCAAGAAAGGAAAAATAATCATAGCAAATGGAACACCTCAGCCAAGGATATGGTCTACATTATCATAATAATGTTAAGTACTCAATATTGATCTAAACAAAATTATGATAACTATATTGGGAGGTAGGATGATGGAAATGTGAACAGCAGAATAAGAAAGAGTTAAATGATCATCAAATAGTGAGAGGTAATGCCTAAAATATATGTAATGCTTAGAATTAAAAAAAAATCAGGAAGTAACGATACAGAACATTATTTAGAGATATGGAGGTAAATACCACAAGAATCAACTAAAACAGAATGTATTAATTCTGGAGTAAGGAATACGACAGCACGGTAAAACTAGTATCTTTCATAACAAGCCTTATTTTGATTCTTTAAACTATGAGGATGTATTTTTTGCATGAATAAAAATCATATAATTGAGTTAATTTTAATTTCCAGGGATAAGGCCCAGCCATGAAGCTTCTGAAGTGATTCCAAGATGCAGTCAGAGTTGAGAACCACTGATTCAGGATTTTCAAGCATATAACCTTCTTATACTAATAAGAAGACTATCAATAAATCCAAGGTAAGTTAGTGACTGAGCAAATTCCAACTAAAAAAATAAATAGGCTTGCTTTTTCAGTAATGCAGGGCCATGGAAACTAAATTTAAAATCCCAAGGGGAGTAAATCAGTAAAAGTATATGGCCAGGAAAAAGTACATCACATATATATATTATTTAATCATATGTTCAACAGGATTTGTAAAATGATCTAAGTAACCCAAAGAGACAGAGTGGCAAAACACCTTCATCTCAGATTGACAAGAATTAGGAATCTGAACCGACTTCTCTTACCATGGCTTATTATAAAAGGAAAAATACAATTGTCAATTTGGAGCCTCTAAGAAGGAAATAAAAGAAACACTAAGCCACAGCAGGAACGACAAGCTTTTTTTTTTCTGCACATTCATATGACATTCACATGTGTAATACATTCCTGTGGGCAAAACTAAAATTTTATTAAAGGATGTAACATGAAGCCATAGGTTACACTCAAATCCCAGTACAAAATATTACACCTCAACCCTACTTTCCCAGTGACTGTAAAACAGTTAAGAACTGCTGGATAAGAAGTCTCCAGAACTTTAACAACCCTATAAAGCTGAAAATTTTATATGTTTTTTGAATTTTAAAAGTTGACTCTCTCTCTATATATATATATATATATAGGTAACTACATATTCAAATTACTTGTATGTGGTAAGAAAAAGGATTCTTCTTTAAAAGAGATACAAGAAAGAGGGCCTTATTTGTATATAGTATTTGTTTATAGTAATTTACCACTTTTCTTCACCATGTGACATGTGGCACCCCTAAAATTTCCTGTCTAGGTATTTTTAAAATTAGAATAAACAAAAATTTTTAAAATAAACACAGCTCTGTTTTACCTGTGATGTACCATCCTTAGCTTCCTGAAAGCGTTCAGCTATAAAAATGTTATAAGCTGAGCGAGGTCTTTTCGGTTTTCCAAGCATTGTTAACTCCTAAGTAATAAAAATGGAAGAGTGAGATAAAGTTTTAACCTCTATGAGACTTAATTTCACCTACAGAAAAACTTTATTCACTACTATGCATTACAGAATGTTCTTTAAAGTGAACATTATGATTCTTATATAAAGTATGTGATTGTTCCCTCTTGGGGTCAGAATTTTTATAGTACTGTTTGAAAATTCTAATAGATTTTGTGAGTTATTTTTCATACAAAAACATTTCCTTTACATATTATTTTCATGGTCTCCATGAACTGAATAACTGAGCACATATGTACAAAATCTTTTTGTACACCACCATCTCCTTGGCCAAAGCACTACATGTCTCCACCACAACTCAAGAACATTAGAGTATCTGTTTAATAATCTCTCATTTCATTTCCTTCCCTGCATGTCTCTCAACCTTTAACCCTCAACAGATATGTTAATTTCAATTCTTTTTACTAGGTATCAAAAGGGGTCAGGGGGATGCATTATCTAATGAAAGATATTGCATCATCTTAACTTATTTAGTTGCTGAATTTAATAGTAATTTGTAAAATGATGGAGCTTTTAATGGCAATTTGGTTACAGTCAATAACAAACCCAACTTTCATTCATAAGTAAAAGTAGGGCTTCTCTGATTTACAAGTAGAGATCACTTTCTTGGCCCTGAACCTCTCAGTCAGGAAACTAGGCATTTTACAACTTAACTATGCATTTCCCCTTTTGTTTCTAGAGCTACTGCTAGGGATTTCTCTCCTAGGTGCTTCACCTGCAACTTCCTGGTTCCCACACTTCTCACCTACTCTCTAACTAGTTGGAACTGGGATTCTAATGGAAAGAAAAATTCCAACAGAGGGAAAGAATGGAAACACTCAGACTTCAGGTTTCCGGTTCCACATGTAAGGAGTTTGGAAATCACCACTCCATCCTAACAAAGATAAAGCTGAACAGACTGGAAAATCAACAACTCCTCTTGGATGCACAGAAGAGAGGACACATGGCAAACTGCTGCCCCCAAGACTGAAGAGACAGACACAGAGGGGTGAACACAGGGAGTCGAGGCTTACCGGAGCAGAGACTCAGAAACGGAAACCAGTGCCGGGGAGGAAACTGAACTGCAGTTAAACTGCTGGAGGCTCCATGCGGACAACTCTGAGAGTTACCCAGTCATAGGAAGGACCTCACATTGTGAGGTTTATCCCTAGGAACTTGACCAGATTCCAACAGTAAATATCAAGAAAAAATCCCCTCTTGCTTTCAGCAGGATGAGAGGAACAGGAAACATTTTGAAATGCCTGAGCATTTTATTTTTCTTAACAAGGCCTGCCCTCAGGGGAAACTAGTTAATCAGAACCTAACCTGCTGGTACACTATCAGAGCTTAACTGACTTCAATGAAAGGAAATACCTGACTACAGCTTATTCTAGCCATCCTGTACCACCTACAAAGGGGAGGAAAAACTAAGAAACACTTGTGAACTTCACAGTGCCAAGGCATAGGCTCATTAAAAGACCAAGACCTAATCACAGGACTGTAGAATGCTTCCCTTGTCCCCATGCCTTACTACATTACTAAGGCCTATATACAGCATTTCTTTTTACCCAACACGTCATGTCCAGCTATCAAGAAAAAATTTCAAGGCATACTAAAAGGCAAAAAACCTAATTTGAAGAGACAAAGCAATCCTCAGAACTAGACATGGCAGGGATGCTGTAATTATCAGACCAGAATTTTAAAACAACTGTGATTAATATGCTAAGGATTCTAGACAGCTTGCAAGAACAGATGGGCATTGTAAGCAGAGATGGAAATCCTAAGAACCAAAAATAAGTGCTAGAGGGACTTCCCGGGTGGCGCAGTGGTTAAGAATCCACCTGCCAATGCAGGAGACATGGGTTCGATCCCTGGTCCGGGAAGATCCCAAATGCCGCAGAGCAACTAAGCCCGTGTGCCACAACTACTGAGCCTGCGCTCTAGAGCCCACATGCCACAACTACTGAAGCCCACGCACCTACAGCCTGTGCTCTGCAACAAGAGAAACCACAGCAGTGAGAAGCCCGCGCACCACAATGAAGAGTAGCCCCCACTCGCCGCAACTAGAGAAAGCCTGCACACAGCAACGAAGACCCAACGCAGCCAAAAATAAATAAATAAAATAAGTGCACAATCATTTTTTTTTTAAAAAAGAAGTGCCAGAGATAAAAAACACTAACAGAGGGAATTCCCTGGCAGTCCAGTGGTTAGGACTCCGAGCTTCCACTTCAGGGGGCACGGATTTGATCCCTGGTCAGGGAACAAGCTGCATGGCGCAGCCAAAAAAAAAAAAAAGAATCCTCGAAAACCCAAAAGCAAAGAGAACAAAGACTGAAAAGAAAAGAAAACATAACAGAATATCCAACAACCATGGGACAACTACAATAGGTATAACACACATGTAATGGGAATATGAGGAGAACAGAGAAAGGAACAGAAAAAATATTTAACTAGGAAACCCCTTATATCTGCCCAATCCTCATTTCTGGTCCTCCCCACTCTAAATACTGGTTTGGGTGCATTAAGGAGAAAGGGAGAGCAAAAAAGGGAGAGTAAACCCTAGTTTACCAAGTACCAACCCTATGCAGAGACTGTTATTTCTCACTCTTAGTATCTTTTCTGGCTTCCTTTTTCTAATTGGATCAGCAGTCTCAGATTACTATCATTGACATGAAATTGGATGAGTCCTCAACCCGAGTGCTAGGAGGGCCTAAGACATTAGGGTTAGGGAGAAAGATCCTAGCACCTCACATTAAAGGCTAGAATCTACTTTTCCAGAGAAATAGTTTTAACTCTGATGACCCTTTTCTATTGTATATGTACTGGACCAGCAAGTTCTCCACCTCACACCTAATACTACAGAAAGATGTAGTCTAACTATCAAATAGTGGAATTTATATGAATTAATACCTTAAGCTGGAAACCACTAATTTTGAAACGTGGGTTTTTTTTTAATGAGGAAAAACAGGATTTCATCCTAAAGGCACTTCTTATTTGATTAGATACAATAGGCACTTTTTAAACATTGTAGAGTTAATTAATTCAGTCTCTTCAGCAATATTCAGAATCAAATTCACCATTACCTATAGAACAATTCAAATCAGTAGGTTATTCTAGACAAGACCCAGAAGCAAGATTCTTGCTATTCCTGATTTGGCTGTTTCATAACTCTGTTCCTACAGCTTTCATGCCAGTCCTAACTATATATCTTAAATTTAGATGCATCCAGAAGTAGCAAAAAGGGTTTCCAAAACAGACTCAAAGGCAAGTGGTTCTAGTGGCAGAAGGGAACTATCCTATTTTTTCCTAACTAGAGTACACTTGATGACATTCTACCATGTCATTAAAATAAGACAAAAACACCTATACTCATAGATATATATATTTCAGTTATTTGCCAAAGGAAAAGAATATTTCAATGATACTCACTCTCTTCTTTATTAACGCTTTCTTTTTTAAACGTTTCTGCATGATTTCTTTTTCCAAAGATACCAGTTGACTTGGAGTTAGCTGTTCTTGAATTCTGTTTATCTCTTCTTTGTATGCCTGCCAGTCTGTCCTGTAAGCATCTTCGTATATCTATAAATAGAAAACTCATATAAGAAGTCAATAAACTTGTTGACTAATTAAACATAGCACACCTGTCAGGGAAAGACAACTGCATGACTTCAGGTAAAGACAGACTGAACCACCAAGTGAAAAATGTGCTCTCGGATCACATTTATAAGTCATGTATTTTTCATATACATGATTACTGAGGTGACAGTCCAGTAATTAGCCTTCAACTTCAAATTGCTGCCAACCCTTCATCTCCACTCCCATACATCCATATTCTCATCATTTATGTGGATCAGAACATATGAAGTTCCTTTGTAGATAATGGATGTTAAAAAAAAAAAAAAACTCTGGGTCATCTGGTTCCATAAAGGACATGACAATTGTTCTTAACTACAGAATAACTGGTCAGCAATGTTGAAAACTTATATGCTTACCTTTTTCTCTGCAACAGGAAGTTCCCTCCATAGCTCAGCGATTTTTTTAATTAGTTCTGAATTTTTCGCATCTATGAAATGAAATAAAGTAAAAATTGATGTCACAATTTTATGTCTCAGGATCAATTTCTAAAGCAAAGCATAATCCATTAGCTCTAAAATTAAGTATTTTTACAGATACCTCTATACCACACACAACTTAATACAATGATTTAGCTTTTCTCTAACCAACTAATTTAAATACGATAAATAATTTAATATTTTCTAACATTGTTAAAGTCTGTTATCTAATAATTAGGGATTATTACCACCAAAATGGTCCTCAGAAATTGATTACTATTTAAGTCATTGCATAATCAGTGTCTACAATTATTCAGGAATTATCAAGTTCACTAAACCTGACTAAACAACAAAATATAGTCTTGATTCATGTAACACCACCTTGTATATCAATTACAGAAATACCATTTGCAAACAAACTAAATTATACTAAAACCAATTCATTATTCCCCATTGCCTTCCTCATCTTAACTGGAATGACAGGGTAAAAATGATTTAACAAACCACTTGTTAGTTTCAACTCCTACATTTTAAAAGATGTGAGTACTGAAGCATGTCTCTTAAACCAGTTCTTTATAATGTAAGACTAACAGCTCATTTGATTTTCACAAGTGCCCTGTGATGTACTGCATGTGAAAAGGCTTTAGAAATCATAAGCAAAGGTCAGCAATTACTAATTTAGTCATTATCTTCACACTGTAACCTAAATAAAGACCCACACCCTTTCTAGGGAGTCAACAAACCTCCTAACTGGAAATTTTCAGGAACTCAAGAACTTTCAGTGAAAAAGCTCCTGAAATTAACAGTAATTTGTGTAGAGCTTTAAAGTTTACATAACATGTCCACATAAGTTATTTCATTGCAACTTTATAAATAATTCCCACTGGCAGAAGCAGGGGCTAAGCAAAAGGTAAAATGATTCATCAATGGTCCTCTGGGCCAATGGCAAAAAGGCCCAAAATTCAGCTTTTTCATCCTCTTCCCTGGGTGCTTTCCACTCTGCATGCTATTTTAAAAATACCTTTCACTAGTTCTCAATTACATTTAAAGCATTTTTATTTGGTAAAAAAATATGTTATACCTCCTATTTTACAGAACATCAAACAGAATCGTTATGTTTCTGCATTCACTGGATGCGTTGGTAGTGAAAATCAAGTTTCCAATTTAACTGCTTAGTGGCCTCTTTATAACATCAAAGAAGAGTATATAGCCCAAACTCCTCACCTGGGTTCTGAGCTTTAAATATGGGTAGCTGTTCTTTAGAAAATCGAACGTATGAAGTCATAGGTTTCTTTGGATAACCAATGAAGTTAGATGAAAACCATCTTGGTACATTCGCAAAACTACATACAAATAAAAAGAAAATAACCAATGTTAAGCATTTAAGTGCCCATATTCGTAAGGATCTGAACACAGATGCCAAACAAGATGTCAACAAGATGCTATGTATCTCACACCTTCGACAAAAAAGATAATGACATTTAAAATCCTGTCCTATCCAGAGGCAAAAGCTTGCAAAACTTAAGTCTCAAAGCCCTTACCTCCTAGGAAGGGCAGACAGTGGAGGAAAGCGTGTACACTCCAGCTCCTGGGCCCCGCCTCCTTAATGCCTAGATGAAGGCAGGAGACTCTTGGAGCGACTTCGTAGGGGACACCGAACCAGGTGCTCCAAGGTTAGACAGTAAAAAGGGGAGGGGAGGAGGGGAAAGGTAGCCGGAAGCAAGGCACGGGGTACTGATGCAGTAAGGCCTGGTCTCAAAGCCACCATCCCCGTGGCAAGGTCGAGGTCTGAATCACAGGGCCAACTCGGCCCTAACCTTTTAGGAGGGGCAGAAAGCGGAGAAAAGCGTCTACATTCCAACCCCAGGGGGTCCTGAGCCCTGCCGCCTCCGGAGGCGCAGGCGAGCAGTCCTACCTGAGAGGAGAGCGCAGTCGACTGCCACATCCCGCGCAGAGGTCCGCTCCTGACTTTCCCAGAGCACTCAGCACGCCCCACACGCCCCGGAGAAGCGCCATTGCATCCGCAGACGAAGCACTGACCAGGCCCCAATCTCGTACAGCGCCCGGGCACAATGAAACAACTCCAACAAGGACGAGTTGAACACGCGCGCTGGCCCCCAGACTTGCTATCAGGCCCGCCACTCGCAAGGAACTATGGGACGTCGGATAACATCCGGTTTGGATGGGGGCGGGGCAAGGAAGAAGTAGGAGGAACTCGGGAGCGCAGAAGGGAAACCGCCGCCCGGCTCAGCAGTGCCTCGAGGGGGCACTGCTGAGCCGCCTCTGCCCCCATTCGCAGCCCGCCCTCCGCAGACTGTTCAGCCGCTGGGCCAGGAGGCTGATGGAGGCACGGCGGTGGCCTCGCCCGGACACGGTACTGGCTGGCCTGTGACGACGGGAAGGACTAGTACGTAACAGACAATTTTACCACAGTGTAGCTGTGCCGCCCACGCTTCTTTGAGGTCAGGTTGCTGGGTGCTACGCGCCCAGCGGAGTCCCTCAGTCCAAGCAGGAGCTGGAGTTCAGAGTCCAAAATTACTGCCGAGGAGGGGGGTGGGGCATGGTTGCAAACCTTATAATGCAGATATTCCCAGGCCTTGCAGCAGAGCCAGATTCAGTATGTCTGTGTGGGTCCCAGGTTCCTCAAGGTTTAACAAGTTCTAATGCCAGTGGTAATGGGACCACATTAAAGCAATACCGATCCGGACCATCACCCCATCCACTGTGACTACCGCTGACACAGTCTTCAAGCTTGACATCCAACCCCTGCTTAATTTGTGGGGAGGAGACTTTGGCTAGTTAGTTGTCCGGAGACTAGAGTTATGCCTCAGCATTAACGTCTTGATCCGGGAATGTCGCATCCCCTCTCTAGGATTTAATTCCCCCACTGCAGCTGAGGACGCGGGACTACGTCAGCGTTTTCCCAACCAAAGCCCTTGAGAACGTGTGACAAGTATGCCTTGAGATTTTTTCTTTTTTTTATAAATTTATTTATTTTATTTACTTACTTTTGGCTGTGTTGGGTCTTCGTTGCTGCATGTGGGCTTTCTCTAGTGGTGAGCGGGGGTTATTCTTCGTTGCGGTGCGCATGCTTCTCATTGCGGTGCCTTCTCTTGTTGTGAAGCACAGGCCCTAGAGCGCGTGGGCTTCAGTAGTTGTGGCACGCGGGCTCAGTGCTTGTGGTTCATGGCCTCTGGAGAGCAGGCTCAGTAGTTGTGACGCACAGGCTTAGTTGCTCCGCAGCATGTGGGATCTTCCCGGACCAGGGCTCGAACCTGTGTCCCCTGAATTGGCAGGCGGATTCTTAACCACTGTGCCACCAGGGAAGTCCTGCTTTGAGATATTGATAGATGTGCTGTACAACCATTTTCCATAAGGACAATGGCATGAAGAAGATTGGGAAGACCTAAACTAAAGCTATGGAAGGGTCCTTCTAGCTCTCACGTTCCATTTATTTCAAAGATAGCCACCTCCTGAAACAGCCTTTCCTCTGTTGGATAGCTTTGTTAGAAAATTCTTACCAGTGTAATATTGAGCTGAGAGTCTGTAGCTTTGAAACATTGGTCCTACGGTGCCATAAAAGATTAAGCCCACTTCTTCTTTTAAGTGGTAAGCACTTAAAAGGAAGTGGTTTTCCTTTTCACAGATTCTCCAGATTGAAAGGGACCTTCCAGGTCATCTGTTCAAACCTCTCACCCTGTCATGGAAGAAACAGGGCTGGGTTTTATTGTTTGTTTTTTTCTGAGTACATACTATGTAAAAGGCCCCAAACAAAAATAGACACAGCATTCTCCCCACCTGCAGTGAAAACTAGTGGCAGAGGCAAAGAAAGGAAGAGTTGCAGTACAGTGTCAAGATAGAGGTAAGGGGCTTCCCTGGTGGCGCAGTGGTTGAGAGTCCTCCCCTGCCGATGCAGGGGACACGGCTTCGTGTCCCGGTCCGGGAAGATCCCACATGCCGCAGAGCCGCTAGGCCCGTGAGCCATGGCCACTGAGCCTGCGCATCCGGAGCCTATGCTCCGCAACGGGAGAGGCCACAACAGTGAGAGGCCCGCGTACCACACAAAAAAAAAAGATAGAGGTAAGTATAGGCTAGAATTCCTTATAATTACATTTTAGCTAATTTCTGAAATAATTTTTCTTTATATTTTTCTAGAGTGTTTTTATTCTTTCAGATGTTTGATATAAAGTTAAACTTCTTTTGGATATTTAAAAAGCTTTTTGTTGTTTTAAAGTGTCATTTTCATAAATCTTGCTATAAAGTTCTTATAAATCTGACCTATAACATTTCTGTTTTCATCAGATTCCAATATTCTTTAAAACTCATATACATTGCAGTGATAATTCTATTCCAAACTCAGCATTTACACAGAAAATATAATTCTGCCTACTTACTCACACTGTCTTTGAACAAAAAGGCATATGGCTTCCTGTATATTTACTTTATAAAACTTGAAGACTTTTCCAGGGTTCTATCCCTTTATATTGTTTTCAAATTTCATCTGCTCCCAGTGTTTCAGTCCCAACTGACTTCAACTATCAGTTACATCCTCATGGTTCCCTATTTCATATTGAATCCGGACCTCTCCTTTTACTCTCACATCTATTGGGTTGGCCAACAATTTCGTTCAAGTTTTCCGTAGCCGTAAAATCTTACGGCACACCCGAACGAACTTTTTGGCCAGCCCCAATATATAGCCACTGGCATCTTTACCATCATGTTTCACAGATACCTCAGTTTTCCCTGAACAGAATTCACTATCTTTCCCCTATCTTGAACTCCTTCTCTTGGTAAGAGGCACCAGTATCCCGTCGGAATCATGGAAGCCAATAACTTGATAAACTATTATATAATCTCCCTCATTCACACTCCTCACCCATCAACCAACTAATGATAAGTATTGCTGATTCTATTTCATTAGCCCCTCTAGTAAGTATTTCCTACTCTTCCATCACATTGCTATAGCTTTTGATCAGGCCAGTAGTGTGTTGGTAAATCAGCTCTCCGAAAAGAGAGCCCTAATTTGTAGTGTTTGCTGAGATCTATGGTGTAAATAAATACTCGCATGGCTGATTTCAAAACACCAACTGAATGTCACTGAACCTGAAGTTGGGAAGAGATATATATAATTGGCTTTTTAAGCCAGTACCAGTCAGCTCCTGTATGCCACTGGTTCCCAACGGCTCTGCTATCTTTTCCCAAAATCTTACAGTAGTTTTCCTACTTTCTTTCTTTCTTTCTTTCTTTTTTTTTTTTTTTTGGCTGTGTTGTGCACCATGTGGGATCTTAGTTCCCGGACCAGGGATTGAACCCATGGCCCCTGCAGTGGAAGCGCGGACTCTTAACCACTGGACTGCCAGGGAAGTCCCCAGTTTGCCTACTTTCAGTCTTACTTCCCTCCAAACCATATTTCACACTGTCACCAGGTCAGTCCTTCTAAAAGGCAAATCCGGGCTTCCCTGGTGGCGCAGTGGTTGAGAGTCCGTCTGCCAATGCAGGGGACACGGGTTCGTGCTCCAGTCCGGGAAGATCCCACATGCTGCGGAGCGGCTGGGCCCGTGAGCCATGGCCGTTGAGCCTGCGCGTCCGGAGCCTGTGCTCCGCAATGGGAGAGGCCACAACAGTGAGAGGCCCACATACCGCAAAAAAAAAAAAAAAAAAAGGCAAATCCCATTCATTCATTTGTTCATGAAGTATGAATGGAGCAGCAACTCTGTGCCAGGCAGGCATGATCACATTTCTGTACTTGAAACCTTCAGTGGCTCATGATTACCCACAGAATCAAGTTTAAATTCTCATATATGGCATACAAGTCCTCCATGAACTGGCCTTTCTCCTCCCTCTAAAGCTTCATTCCTCACTTCACCTTTGCTTGAAATAGTTTATTATTTAAATATCCACTTCTTGTCTGTTAATAAATACACCAAAGCACTTCAATTTGGCTCTGAGTTTACCATTGCATTTTGTGTGATATGCCAAAGTTATGGAAATTACTGGATAAGCATACAGACTTAAAAGTTAGACAGATCTAAGTTCAAATCCCGTGCTTGTTACTACCTGTGTGACCTTGCTAAATGACAATCTCTCTGTCCCAGAGTTTTCCCCTCTGTGAAATGGGAACAGTGATAGTTGATTCTTAGGATTATTATGAAGATTAAATTAGAGAGTGTATAAAAAGTTCTTACTGCAGTCCCTGGCACAGAGTAAAAGCTCAATAAATAATAGCTATCTTTTTTTTTTTTGGCCATGCCATGTGGCGTGTGGGATCTAGTTCCCTGACCAGGGATGGAACCTGTGCCTCCTGCATTGGGAGCACAGAGTCTTAACCACTAGACTGCCAGGGAAGTCCCAACAGTGGTTATCATTATCCTTACATTATTCATAACACTTATTATTAGCTTCTAAATAATTATAGGTGTAGTATGGATTGTATCCAAACAAAAAAGTCATATTTGCATCACAGCCCTGTCTTTTATTTTGTCACTTCCTCTCCCGATTAAATAACATACGAATTATATACCAGCATTGCTCCTCTCTTCCTATTGAACTTTTAACATTTCTTAATTATTAGTGATGTTTTGAGCATAAACACTATGGTAGGTGATGAAAAATTAAAACAACACACACTTAGGTTGGAATTGTTCTTTAATGTTTTCAGAACATCTTTATATAACTGTATTTGATTATATGATTCACGAATTGAGGAAGTAGACAGAGCAAGTATTATCATGATCATGGTTCCCAATTTACAAATGAGAGAAATTAAGTTCAGAAAGCCCATGTCACAATGTTACAATAGTTAATAAAATGTGGAAATGAACACCTGGTCTTCCAATTTATTGTCTTGCACTTTTCCCATTATATCAGACTATCCCTCAGACTCAGTCAACACATCACATCATTCCAGCCCCAAATATCTTCCTTGGATCTTGTAGACTATGTGAACTCATATTATTTACTTGTGACATATCATATAGCCCTCTGGTTTTTAATCTTTTTTTATGTGTACATATTTTTTCCTCAATAGATGATAAGCTATACTTGAGGACAAGACTAAGTCTTATGCTTCTCTCTGTCCCCTATAATATTAGCATAGTATATTGAGCATGACAGATGGATGGAGGGAGGGAGAGAAAGAGAGAGAGGGAGATTTACAAATGTAAAAAGATTACTTTTGCACAAATTATTTATATACAAATTTGGCACCACAGAAAATAGCAGCTACCTGTTAGAAGTGTCATTTGCCAATAGGAGGGACAGTTATGTGTGTAGATGGGAGCAATGTAAAATTTGGGAAAATATATATGAAAGCAATGATCATGGTTTATTGATATTGCACACTAGTAAAGCTGAAAGTAGCACCAATAGATAGCAGCAGCAGCAGTCAGAGACCACGATAATTCCCTGGTGAATAAGAGTTAGATCCATAGTTATCACTTGAAGAAAAAAATATTCCTAAGAGAAAGCAGTCTTGCTTTTGTAATTATAATGGACAAATAATCCAGCTACAATAGGAACAATCACCTAGTAGGTTTAGCATGAGGAATAGATGTAATTCTGAACTCATAAGTAAAATATATTTCTAGAAATATGGTTATACTGTAAACACCACATCTAAAGACAATGTACTCATCAGCAATTAAATAGCACTGTGATAGGCATTGGAAGTGGTACAAAAAGGATAAGACATCGTTCCTGTTTCAACAAGTTTACACTTTGGGGAAATAAAGTATAAACACACACAAATTATAAAAGTATAACAATTCTTTGCAGCAATATAAGGAAAAAATTATAATCTGAATATCTCCTAGCTTTCCTGTAAATCAAGATTTTAATAAAGTATGTGAAGAAAACTACATGTATAATTTTTTCCTTCAAACCATTTTCATTCACTTAGGGTCTATTATCACCTCACAGCAGTTTGCCTTTTAAAACAGTACACATGCCGCACAGTGCAGCCAAAACATAAAAAACAAAAACACAACAAAACAAAAAGGATGATAGGGAGAGAAAAATTCTAAAGAAAGATCTATTGCATATTAATAGTTCCCAGATATCTAAATTAGTTTATGAATTACTTCTCAATTAGAACAAGGTATGCAACCTTAATTATTAAGAGGGTATCAGGGTTATTTTTAGCCATTGCTATAGCAGTATTATGCAAAATAAATATAGGTTTTCTATTTTAAAGCTGATTCTATGAGTCAGCAGGAGGAAGGACAAGTAAAAAGGATAACTGTAATTTTATGCAAATTATAAAACCCAAATTCGTATTGCTGGATATTCCTGAAAGCCAACTTAAAGAGTGGAAGAAATTCAGAATGATTATATTGAGGGAATAATGCTATTAATAAACAAGATAACCTACATTGTCTGCCCTCACATTGTAAAACACTGGATCAATACAAATGGTAATAATTATAATTTATCACTCAACTACATGGCAAGCATATTAATATATTTTGCTTCTAATCCTTTCATAAATCCTACAAAGTGGAATTATTTGTATTGTACAGGTATGAAAACTGGTATTCAGAGAGAGAGATATAGGAAGGATTATCTTCCTTGTTGCATCTTGTTAAAAATTTCCACCTATGAATCCACAGTTTGCAGCTTTGAAATTATATTTGACTCTATGTAAGCGTAATATAGGCAATTCAGTCATGAGGTTGCAATAGTTTTTTTGGTTTTGTTTTTGTTTTTCTGGCTGCACTGTTCGGCTTGCAGGATCTTAGTTCCCTGACCAGGGATCGAACCTGTGCAATCCTGCAGCGTAAGCGTGGAGTTCTAACCACTGGACCACCAGGGAATTCCCAGTTTGTTTGTTTGTTTTTAATATTCCCTTACATTTTATTGTTTCTTTTCTATCCTTGTAAAGACTCCTTCTTGGGACTTCCCTCATGGTCCAGTGGTTAAGAAAGACTCCACACTACCGATGCAGGGGGCCTGGGTTCGATCCCTGGTCAGGGAACTACATCCCACATCCCTGGTCGGGGAACTACATCCCACATGCCGCAACTTAAGAGTTCAAATGCCACAACTGAAAAATCCCACATGCCGCAATAAAGATCCCACATGCTGCAACAAAGACCCGGCGCAGCCAAATAAATAAATATTTTTTAAAAAACAGTTAAAAAAAAAGACTCTTTCTTGACTTATTTAACTAATTTGTGGGTTTCTAAAAATAACATCTGAAGTTCCTTTAATTCCTCACTCATTCAGTCATTCAGGCTTGAATTTTTTAAAACTATACACACACATATGCATGTGTGTGCATGCATAAAAGGTGTGCAAAATAATACACACAAAATTGGGTTTAATGGTGATTATACCTTAGTATTGCAAGAATGAGTAGATGGTACTCAATTTTTACTTTATATAGACCTGTATTGTTTTACATTTTTTTCCAAAATACAACGGTAATATTTATCATTTTAAATATATATTAAAAAAACCCTCCATTCCTAGTAGAAGCCAGTACTATGCTAGATACTGCAATAAGTTCTAAAAATACAAAGGTGACTAAGGCATGATCCATCTGTTTAAATCTGCTGGGAAAGTAGGGAATGGTTTCATAGAGTAGGTGACATTTGAACTGTTTTTTTCAAGTGAGGAAGGGTGGAGGTGCTTTCCAGAAAAAGGAAACAGTATGTGCAAGTCGCAGATATGCATGAGAGCATGGTGTCCTTAAGAAGACAAAATATGTGTGAAAAGGAGTAGTATGAGACAAGTCTAAAGAGGTTGGGTGGCATTAGGTTGTGAAGGGCTGTGTGTAATATGCTGAGGAGTTTGTTTGCAAAAGATGGACAAATAACTTTTTAGGCAGCTTAAACTCATTTTTAGAAAAACCTCTTTGGTAGGAGCACTGAGAGTGATGGAAGTGAGGAGACTGTAAAGAAGGAGGTAAATTAGGAGGTTATTGCTATGATTCAAGAAAGAGGTTGAGATTCTGAACTAAGATTCTGCCATGGCTCATATGCCAAAGGCATTTCTAAGTACAATCAGCAGGATTTCATTCACAGGTGGAAGCCAAGAATGATTCCGAGGATTCTAGTATGACAAATTATTCCAATTCCAATTCTACACTCTGCTAAATAAATAGCCCCAAATGCATGCTTTTATTACATCATTTTGTTGATTAAAAACTTACACTGGTCTGGAACCTAGAAAAATGGTACAGATGAACTGGTTTGCAGGGCAGAAATAGACACACAGATGTAGAGAACAAACGTATGGACACCAAGGGGGGAAAGTGGCAGGGGGGTGGCGTGGTGGTGTGATGAATTGGGAGATTGGGATTGACATACATACACTAATATGTATAAAATAGATAACTAATAAGAACCTGCTGTATAAAAAAATAAAATAGAATACAAAAAAAAAAAACACTGATTTCTTACAGGCCATCAAATCAAGGTTTCACATCTAATTAATCTGCCTTCTCCACCTCATCTTTTCTCTGATTAATTGCACACAGACCAAGGCCATTTTCACTTATTTTTACTTTATTATCTTTGGTTTCTCTTACTTGAATATATGCCTTCCCCACTTAAATATGCCACTTAAAATCCTAAGTATCATCTGAGGCCCAGTTCATTCATTTATTTATTCAATAAATATTTGAGCTCTTGTGCTGTGCTAGGTCCCAGGGAGTCAAAAATGATAAACACTAAGGATCTCATGGTTAGTGATACTGATAATACAGCATGGTAAGGGCACTTATAAAGATACACACTGGGGGTAGAGTGATGTCAGCACTATGGCTGAATAAGTTGACCCTTGCTTGTGCCCTGCCCCCAACAAAAATTTGGCATCTATCCATGGACAGAAGTGCCTTTGTGAGAGCTGTGAGCATCTCTGCCAAGGGATCTGGGAGGAATCTTGCCCACCTGTGCGTTGGGTAATAGACATACAGAACATGGTCCTGGTCCTGGCTGTGGACCCTGCAGTGGTCCATGAACTGGCTCCAGCCCCTCATAGCCACAGCCCAGGAACTCCTGCAAAACACTGTCTTAGACAATCACTTATGGATGAAAGAGCCATTGTGGAAGTCCAGGTTTCCAGCAGCGAACTTCCAGGACAATGTTGAAGAAAAAAAAAAAAAAAAAACAAGTTTGGACACATCGGAGAAGGTAAAAGAAATAGTTTGACTTTACTGCATCAACCCTCCCCCAAGACAGCACAGCTTAGGGCCAAAAGAGATCCTCTGAGCCTGTGATACCTCTAACAAGGGAAAGTGAGAGTGTGTGAGTGACCACCTGGCCTCCCCAACTGTGGGGAACGCAGAAAGGAGCTCATTTCTCTCTCAGCACATCCATAATACTGAATCGTGAACTTCAGGACTGGGGAGTGGGAAGAGGCGGGGATAGAATTCTTGGAGGGCATTAATGGGACACGGCTCACACTATGTTGTGGGCTCCATCAAGAAACCATAGCTGCTGGGGACACATCACCCATGGTCCCCCCCAACTGGTCCACGAGCACCCCCAGTTCCTGGCACAACTCGTGCACATGCACATGCCCCCACACACACGCCCCCCCCTCCGTGTCCAGCTCCCTGCGTGCATTTCTGACAACACTAGTGATGAAACTGAGCGGGTCCCTGCGGGGCTCCTGGGCCCTGAGGCCTCTTTTTGTCCCTCATTTCTTGTAGGCAAGACTCCAGCCTCCGTGACCTTCCCTGAGTTCCAAAGGGCAGATTTGAACAGTTGCTAATCAAGGAAGGAGCAGCCAAGAGACCACGTGAGGCCAGATTAAAGGGACCAGAGAAGCTCCTCAAGATTAGGAGACCACCTGAGACCCTGCACACCCCCTAATCTTGTCAGCAAACCCACTCTTGGGAAGTACTGTTATAAAACTCTTCATCAAATCCTCCTGGGTTGGGGCACATAGTTTTTCAAGGCAGGAGTCGGCTATGTCCCCCTTTTCCTGGCAAAGTAATAAAGCTACTCTTTTCTACTCCTCCAGAGCTCTCTCTCTGCATTTCTATTCGGCACCGGTGAACAGAGGCTGAGTTTTTGGCAACAATGAAAGCCAGTTTTGGCATATGGCTAGTGAGCACACACAGAAAGCCAGCCAGAATCTGCAGGCCAGAGAAAAACCCCAAACTTGAGCTTTAGCACCACCTTTGGGAAAACAAAAGGGAAGATATCGGCACTGGGAGAGATAGTTAAAGGATTGAAGAGGGCATTTTAGGCACCATGAACAGTTTGACCAAAGTCTGAGATTGAGAAGCACCACTCTATACTGGAAGTGGAAGAAGTTGGGAGCCGATGGGAACTGCAGGAATTTTGGTGGGAGGCAGAGAGTGGAAAATGAACCTGGAGATGCAAGCCATATCTGATCACAAAAGTCTTAAGGACTTAGTACTTTATTCTTCTGGTTGATGATTTAAACCAAGGAAATGAACCTGTGAACCATAGGACGCATATATAAATCCAATAAAAATGAGCATCACTGTTTGAAGTAGAAATGTATGATTCACTTCCACTTCATTTTCTTTCCCAGCATCTCCATTTTCTTTCCCAGACTCCTCTGCAAAACCACTCTTGAGGCTGTGGGGAAATATTAAACCTCTTTTTTTGGCCATGCCATGCAGGATCTTATTTCCCCCACAGGGATCAAACCCGTGCCCCCTGCGGTGGAAGCGCGGAGTCTTAACCACTGGACCTCAAGGGAAGTTCCTAAACATTCTAAATATATATATATATATTTAGAAAAAGGGCTTCAAATGCTTGGCTTGCTTATCTATCTATCTATGTATCTATTTATTTATTTATTTATTTATGGCTGTGTTGGGTCTTCATTTCTGTGCGAGGGCTTTCTCTAGTTGTGGCAAGCGGGGTCCACTCTTCATCGTGGTGCACGGGCCTCTCACTATCGCGGCCTCTCTTTTTGTGGAGCACAGGCTCCAGACGCGCAGGCTCAGTAGTTGTGGCTCACGGGCCTAGTTGCTCGCAGCATGTGGGATCTTCCCAGACCAGGGCTCGAACCTGTGTCCCCTGCATTAGCAGGCAGATTCTCAACCACTGCGCCACCAGGGAAGCCCCATTTTAAATATTTTTAAATGATAACCCACAAGATCAAATTTCAGTTAGATGGAATACTTTGACATTTCTGAGGATGATTAATTTGAGGGCAGTCTGAGGGTAGGGAAAAAGATAGGAGGTTGTAGTAGCACTGCATTCAAAGAATGAAGAGGTTAGGGATACCTGTTTCCAGATAGGTGGTCCTACTGAAAATCAGAACTGGATGAAATATATCAAAGATCAACTCTGAGTATTTGCACTCATTCTTCTCCTGGAGTACAGGCTAGAGCTGAGAATTTGGGCTTAGCACAGGCAGCAGACCACTGCTGGGGCAGATAAACTAACAGAGCCTTCTGTGGTTGCACAGTGCTAGAGTGACAAAACTGGAAACTTAAAGGACCTCAACATGCAACTTGTTTTCTCAAGATATGTACCAGAATCTTAAGCTATATTGGTAAAGAAGCTAAAGAACTAAACTTTTGAAAACATGGTATAATTTTCTGCAGTCTTGTAGCATTGTTAAGACAAAGGCCTGCCAGAGGACAGGGTCCCCAAAGAACACAGTAAGACTGAAGTGGAGAACTGACACTAATGATCTACAGTCCCCCTTTTACCTGGGGCACTTGATTTGGATGGGGTGTAAGGCTGAGAATTCAGGCTTGATCTCTGACAGAGAGCGGCTATTCATGACAGAAAAAATAGTAGTACTTGTGGTGGTTGCACAGATCAGAAGTGACAAAATGGTGGATTTGAAAGACTTCAAACATATGGTTATTGCCCCCTCAGGATGTTTGCCAAATTCTGCAGCTCTAAGAAGAAAGAAGCTAAAACTGTGAATCAAAAATACTATTTAAAAGCAGAGCGGAATTTCCTGCAGTCTCTCTGGTCTGAGAAAACAAAGACAATCCTAGAGGGCTGTGCACTATGAACAAGGGTAAACCAGACATAGATTGAATCTGATGAAACTGCAACCAGCCTCAACTAAGCACAGACCCTGATTGCCTTAAGGTGATCATCTCTGCACACTATTTGTCTAGCAGAGGAGAGGATAAGCCCTCTCTGGTGGAAGAGAACATCATCTAGAGACTACAGTTTTTTGTTTTTTTTCTTTTTTATCTTTTTTTTTTTTTTGGCTGCATTGGGTCTTCGTTGCTGCGCGCAGGCTTTCTCTAACTCTGGCAAGCGGGAGCTGCTCTTTGTGGCGGTGCACGGGCTTCTCATCGCGGTGGCTTCTCTTGTTGCAGAGCACGGGCTCTAGGCGCGCAGGCTTCAGTAGTTGTGGCACATGGGCTCAGTAATTGTGGCACACGGGCTTATTTGCTCCATGGCGTGTGGGATCTTCCCGGACCAGGGCTTGAACCCATGTCCCCTGCATTGGCAGGCGGATTCTTAACCACTGAGCCACCAGGGAAGTCCCAAGAGACTCTACAGTTTTTATACACAATCCCAAGAGACTCTACAGTTTTTATACACAATGTCTGGCTTTCAATAAACGTGTAAAAGCACACACACAGGTGATTCAGTTCCTTGAAGTTAACAAAGGCTTTAAAATAACCGTGATGAAGTACTTCAAAAAATAGAAAAAAAACGTAGACAAAATAAACAATTTTGGAACATAATAGAAAACTAAAATATGTTAAAAAAAATCAAATGATAGTTCTAGAACTGAGAAAGACAATCTGAAATGAACTACAGTATCTGAAATTGAGGGGATGGGTTTAAGAGCAGATTGCACATGCAGAAGACAGGATTAGTGAACTGGAAAAAGATGAAAATAAAATTTCCAAACAGAAGCACAGAGGAAAAAAGAAAAAGAAAAACACAGAAAATAGGTTAGGAAACAGGTCTAATACATTTTATACTGGAGTCCTAAAGGGGAAAAATAGAATGGGGTAGAGGCAATATTCTATGAAACAAGGGCTGAGATTTTCCAAAACTCATGAAAATATATCAGCCTACAGATCAAGAAGCTCTGTGAACCTCAAGCAGGATAAAAACAAAGAAAATTATACCTTGTAACATCATAGTAAAAGTATTAAAATTTAAAAATAAAAGTAGAGAAAATAGACACTTTTTAAAGCTGCAACAATAAAAAAAAAAGGTGATTTCTCAACAGAATTGTGGAATCCAAAGACAATGGAATGATACCTTTAAAGCGCTGAAAGAAAATAAGCTAACTTCTATTCCCAGAGAAAATATCCTATACAGATGATAGCAAAATAAAAACATTTCAAGAAAAAAAAAAGTATTTGTCACCAGAAGACTTGCACTAAAAGAAATACTAAATGAAGTTCTTTAGTCAGAAGGCAAATGATCTCAGATAGAAACATGAAAATTCAAGAAGCAATGAAGACCACTGGAAAAGTACATATGGAGGTCAGTATACTGGCAATAACATACAAAATAAGAATATTAATGTCTTGTGGAATTTAACATACATGTAGAATCAAACTTCATAATGATAATGCAAAAAGTGGGAAAGGGGTAACAAGGCCCAAATAGTTTAAGGTTCTTACATTACTGGGAAAATGGTATTAAGTAATAATTTATATTAAACTTAATAAGACAGATGGATCTTTTAATTCAGGGTAATCACACACATAAAAAATAAAAGGATGTGGAACTAACAAGTTATTTTTTTAAATAAATTTATTTATTTATTTTTGGCTGCATTGGATCTTTGTTGCTGTGCACGGGCTTTCTCCAGTTGTGGTGGGTGGGGGGCTACTCTTCGTTGCGGTGCACGGGCGTCTCATTACGGTGGCTTCTCCTTGTTTCCGAGCACAGGCTCTAGGCTCACGAGCTTAGTTGCTCTCTGCCATGTGGGATCTTCCCAGACCAGGGCTCGAACCCCTGTCCTCTGCATTGGCAGGCAGATTCTTAACCACTGCGCCACCAGGGAAGTTCCCTAACAAGTTATTAGAGGGAAAAAATGGGACTATTATAAAAATTGATTAATCCAAAAGAGGGCAAGAAAGGAGGAAAAAATAAAACATGGTTTAAAAAAAATCAGCACAGGAATTCCCTGGCAATCCAGTGGTTAGGACTCGGCGCTTTCACTGTTGTGGCCTGGGTTCAATCCCTGGTCAGGGAACTAAGATACCTCAAGCCACGCAGCGTGGCCAAGTAAGTAAATAAATAAATCAGGAACGTAGTAGGTAGAAACCCAACCAACATCAGTAATTCCATTAAATGCAAAGGACTAAATACTCCAATTAAAATACTAAAATTGTCATATTGGATAAAAACCAAATCAAATAAAACCAAATAATGGTTTTATTAAACTCACTATAATGAGTGCAGGAGACATTTTTAAAAAGACACAGAAAGGCCCAAAGTTAAAGAACAGAGACAGATATACACTGCAAATACTAGCCAAAAAGAAAGCTATATTAATATTAGACTTTAAGCCAAAAGCATTATTAGAGATAAACACAGACATTTCTTAATGAGAAAGGGATCATTCTGCCAGTAAAACATCACAATTTCATGAGCGTATTGTGCATGCGTGTGTGTGTGTGTATCCAATAATGACTTCAAAATCTTTACAGCAAATATAAACTAATAAATAGACAATTTCACAATCATAAACGGGAAACTTGCACACATCACCCATAATGGCTGTGAGAAAAATCAAATACTGTGAGCACAATTAACAAACTTGATTGAATTGGCACATATATAAACTCTGCACCTAATAACAGATTCATATTATATTCAAACGCAAATGGACCATTTATCAAAATTTACCACATTCTGGGTCTGAAAGCAAGGTTTAAAAAATAAGGTACCAAGGGATAACTCCAATGAAAAATGTACAAGACCTCTGCACAGCAAACTACAAAACAATCAGAAATTAAAGACAGCCTAAGTACACTGAGTGATCTATATATTCCTGGAAGATTCAGTAAGATGTGATGGTGACCCCAAATTCCTTCTCATGGAGAAGTGGGAGTCTATGTTCCCTTCTCGTGAATTTGAGAGGGTTTCTTACTGCTTCACACAAGAAGTGACACTATGTGACATGAAAAGCTAGATCATAAAAGGTCATAGGACTTTCTCCTCCTTCTCTTGGTAGACCTGCTCTCCAGACGCTGCCTGTTGGCACTGAGCTGCTATGTTGTGAGAAGTTCAAGCCACACAGAAAGGCTTTTATTTATTCATATAAATTTTTCTTTCTTTCTTTCTTTCTTTCTTTCTTTCTTTATTGGCTGCATTGGGTCTTCGTTACTGTGCACGGGCTTTCTCTAGTTGCAGCGAGCAAGGGCTACTCTTCATTGCGGTGCACAGGCTTCTCACTGCGGTGGCTTCTCTTGTTGCAGAGTACGGGCTCTAGGCATACGGGCTTCAGTAGTTGTGGCACGTGGGCTCAGTAGTTGTGGCTCTAGAGCACAAGCTCAGTAGTGGCGCAGGGGCTTAGTTGCTCCGCGGCATGCGGGATCTTCCCGGACCAGGGATCGAACCCGTGTCCCCAGCATTGGCAGGCAGACTCTTAACCACTGCGCCACCAGGGAAGTCCTAGAAAGGCCTTTAATAAGTGCTCTAGTAGACAGTGCTCATCCAGGTGCCAACATCTCAGAAGCCTCCCAATGATTTCTGCCTCCAGCCATTTGAATCACCTGAGCTGAGGCCCTAAGTACATGGAATAGACAAGCCCTCCCTACTGTGCCCCATTCCAATTCCTGACCCAACAGAATTTATGAGCAAGAACTGTTCTTTTATATCACTTATTTGAGGGTGGTTTGTCATTCAGCAATAGATAACCAGGACAAAAATGCCAACTTTACCAAAACTGCCCTAGAGATCCAATAAAATCCCAATGAAAATCTCAGCAGAAGAAATGGAAAAGCTGATCCTAAAATGCATTTTGAATCACGAGGGATGTGAATAGTCAGAACAATATTGTAAAAGAACAAAGTTGGAAAATCCACACTTCTTGATTTCAAAAGTTACTATGCAGCTACAGTCATCAATGTAGTGTGGTGTTAGCATGAGGCATACAGGTCATTAGAACAGAATTCAGAGTCCATAAAAAACCTCTAGGGTCCGTTGATTTTCGACGGGTACAGAGACCTTTTCAAGGGGAAAGAACAGTCTTTTCAACGAATAGTGCAGGCCTGATTTTTAGAAGGGCTTACCAGGTTGGCCTTCAGCTGGCATCAAGGAATATGGCTTTTAAAACTTTCCCTATGTGATATAAGGTTCTATCTGCTATGCTAGCCTGACTAGACTTTTTAAATAAACAATGTGATTTCAGTGAACACCTGCTTACCTTCTGGGAGCCTGGAGTTTTGGTGGGCAAAGAGTGCCTACATGGTTTAGCCCCTATTAAAACCCCTGAACTTTGCATTTCAAACAGGCTTCCCTGGGCAGAAACACTGTGCCTGTGTTCCTGCATTTCACTGATGGAGGGAGAGTGAGCTCTGTGTGGCCCCTTCAGAGAGAGCTTCATGGTTTCCTTCATGATCTGTCTTTTCCCCTTACTGAGGGAGCTGTATATTTTTGCTGTGTCGCTATAATAAATCTTAGCTGTGAGTATGAACATATGCTTAGTCTGGTGAATTCTTCTATTGACACACTGAACGTGTGCGTGGTCACTGGACCACCTAAACGGGTGTATCAGGAGTGCTTACACAAGTGGTGTCACAACTATTCCCCACAATATGTATATTAAGTTTACAATAAAATCTTACATGCAACTCACAGTGATCTTTTGCACTAAAAAGATTTTAACAAAAGCAAGCAAATGATATGAGGAAGCATAGCTCAGAACTTGTACATGTGCCATCATAATAAAAGCAACTTCCTCCTGGGGTAAGAAAGGCACATTCCTCCCTCTACAACAATAGAACCTAAGAGAGCGCTAAGTTTTTTAAAAAAATGTATCTTATAATACAAAAATGCCTCCAAGTACTAGAACTTTTAGGTGAATATTCCCTCCTCCTATTAGTTCAGTTCATTTACAATTTAAAACCACATTCTTACATATATTACAGGATAATGAGAGCAGAAATTTAAATGTAACATGATACAAATAAGTGATAAAACACTATTAGGTTATCACCAATACACTATTGTGTTACAAATTATTTCTATTACCCAAAACATCAGCTGTCCACAAATTTTCAGTTATCACTACTACTGAAAAAACTCCTGGTCAAAGTGTATCAATATACAGTTTAGGAGTTGGCAGATGTCAGTACAAAAAAAAATTTTTTTTCAGAAATGACTAGTTATCTACACAGATGAATTTTTACAAGTGAAATTAGATGAATGTCTACCCGCTGCCCTGTTTGTACAACACAACTGTCAGAACAGTCAAAGAGAAGCACCGTAAAAAATTAGAACTTGCACGAATAATCTGCATTACATTTTAGGGCTATTAAACTGCAATTAAACTTCCGCTTTAAAGAAAATTTTCGGCATAGTTTACATTGATAGAGTGCTAGAAGTAAACTTTTAAAATTCATGTTTGTTATTTTATTATAGTAATAACCACAAAAGATTTAAACAAACTAAAAAGATAAGTGCTGTATCTTAACAGACCAAAGTCAACTAAAAAGATAAGTGCTGTGGGGCTTCCCTGGTGGCGCAGTGGTTGAGAGTCTGCCTGCCGATACAGGGGACACGGGTTCGTGCCCCGGTCCGGGAAGATCCCACATGCCACGGAGCAGCTAGGCCCGTGAGCCATGGCCACTGAGCCTGCGCGTCCGGAGCCTGTGCTCCGCAACGGGAGAGGCCACAACAGTGAGAGGCCCACATACCACACACACACAAAAAAAAGATAAGTGCTGTATCTTAACAGGCCAAAGTCAACAATTTGAATACACTGAAGCCAAATGGCCGTGGCTAGAGTATTAATCACATTTTCCATGGCTAGTCCTAATAAAAATAAGTAACAGGACCAGTGATTCTACTACAGAACTCAAATTTTAAAACATTGGACTGGACTCTGAATCCAGGTCAAACTGACTACCAACAAATAGGATATAAATAGCTTCACCAAGAATCTCTCTTAACCCAAGAGGAAAATTCATTTCCCCAATCTTTCCACCTTAAAAACACAGAACTGTGAGAGAGCAGGATTCTGTGAAACATCAATGACTAGAATCATGTACAAAGAAGATAAACATATCATTGTGATAAAATAATGAGAAATGAAAAACTACATGTGGTATTGTTTTTATTAAGTTTAAAAAAAAGTTACTCTTATTTATTTTGGGCTGCATTGGGTCTTCGTTGCTGTGCACGGACTTTCCCTAGTTGCGGCAAGCAGGGGCTACTCTTCATTGCGGTGCGCGGGCTTCTCATTGCAGTGGCCTTTCTTGTTGCGAAGCACGGGCTCCAGGCGCGTGGGCTTCAGTAGTTGTAGCACGTGAGCTCAGTAGTTGTGGTGCACGGGCTCAGTTGCTCCACGGCATGTGGGATCTTCCCGGACCAGGGCTTGAACCCGTGTCCCCTGCATTGTCAGGCGGATTCTTAACCACTGTGCCACCAGGGAAGTCCCAAAGGTTACCCTTCCGAATATTAACTCTTAGGGTTGCCCTGGTGCTCTGTGTTTGTGTTTCTCACCTAATACCTTTTGATCCTTTGAAATTGCTTAATTGACAAAGTAAATTTAAAATTTTCCCTAACAGAGTTCATGGAGGGGTGGGGGTATAACGTAAAGCAAAAATGAATAATTGTATATGATTTACACATGCACGTGTAAAGCTTGTTCAGGAATTAGAGATAGTTGGGGGGATGAGCGTGAGGTTACCCCTTACAGCCTGTATCATGGATTTATTGTATGTGGCAGTTACGAGTGTTCAGAATCCAAGACTTCAAGAGGTAGGATCGTAAAACTCCAAAAGACTATCCATTTTCCTCACTCCCAGGAGGTCCTTAAATTAATGGTTGATCTATGGAGGAAGGTCCTTGGCTTCGGATTTACAGTTAGGCAACTGATATACCCTTTGTTAGAATTAAACAAAACAACAAACCCAAAATACTGATCTGGCTGATCATTATGCCATTGCTGAACTTCTAAGATTTTTTAATTAATTATGAGAACTTGTGCTCACTCCTCAAGAGAGTGGTTGTACAATTGTACAATTCAGATGTAAGCAAAGGCAAACAGAGTTAGAGTGTTAGGCAAGTTTCAAAACTTTAATACAGAAAAAAAAAGACATTTCCAAAAATAAATGCCACACAAAAGTTTTTTAAAAAGTGAAAGATATTCAAGAAACAAAACCCTTTATTATCAAAATATACTAAATACTTAAATCTAATGATGTTGAGTGTTCAAATTCTGGGCCAATGTAGCTTATAATAACATAATAGTATTCTTCATAATATGGCTGTTTCAAGACATCACTTAATATAGTTACTTTTTAAACCTATATTTTCTTAAACATCCATTTCACAATTCATTTAATTATTTTACATTCATTTATAAAAACACATTTTTTAACAATGGGTTATTTTGTGCTTTATAATAATGAACCATGGTAAAAATACTTAAGTGATTTACATTCTTTGCTAATGACTACACCCATCACAGATTTTTGTACACTTATACAGCTACTAAAATAATCAGAAGAGCTACAACTCTTCTTAAAAATGACACTCAAGTTTGGTAAGCATGCTAATAATTAGAGACATTTTTCTTCCAAGTTAAAACATTAGAACTTTCTAGCTTTCTTTAAAATCTGCAAAGATAACCTGCTCACTTAAATAATTTTAACTGACAATTTATAAGACAGAGGGAAAGTGTCATTTTAGAATTTTCTGTATAACTTCTACAGTAAAAAATGGATGTCCTCTTTCAAACTGTGATGGCATTAAAATTCTATTTTAGAAATTCTAGATTTTAAAATGTTAAGAAATACAACATCAGTTATATCTAGAGGGGCATCTGAATGAATTAACCTAATTATTCTTCAGGTCTATAAAGACTTTTCTTCAATGTAGGTGACACTGTCTTACATTCATCTCAGTACCTTAGAAAATAATTCATTTTAGATGTGATCCAAGACAAATGCCAACATATCTTAAATTCTTTTCAATAACAACGGACCAGTGTATATCATCCTCTAGATTGACAATTTAGTAAACAGATATCAATACAAACCTAAAGCAATAAAATTTATATAATTAATGGTGATTAGTGCCAAATACAACAGACTTCATCCTTACAATTTGGAATTAATTTCCATGCAAAATTTTATAGAGAGTATTGATCCTTACTTATAAAGTAATTTTTTATCTTTTTAAGTAATCAAGACAAATAGTAGAAAAAGCATTTTATTTAAATGGAAAAAGCTACATTAAGATCTGTAAAAGGTGTCAATATAATATTGCCTATACAGAAAAAAATTCAGATGTGAATAGCAACAAATAAAAGTTACACGTCTTCCTACTTAGCAGTGCAATTAATTCACATTGTAATAAAGTTAAGTCAAGTATAACAAAATCAAAACAAGTGTTTCTCCATAATCAGTATACTGAGAATTACAGTGTAAAGATCATTTCAGGTTTAAGGAATCTGCAATCAATCTACAGAATACCCTAAGACAAGGGAGACGGACAGTTAATTCATTTCATTATCAGCTGTTGGGTTTTTTCAATACTGTTCACAGGAAAAAAGTAACGAGTTGACATACATGTAAATAGAATATATTTAGTCTATACAGTAAAAAAATACAAATTATAAAGTGAGCTAACAAAGAATGAAATCTGAATACAGATTTATATAACTGACGACATCTTAGACAACACATACAGTATTTTTCATGTAAAAACATCTAGTTTCAGCAAAAAATAATTTGGTTGCTTTTCAGATGCACTGTAGATCTTGTAAGCTGAAGATGCAGATGTCCAAGTATCTTAAAAACCATAATAAATGTCTTTCTCAATGCATACAAAATGATAAATGCTCTCATCACAGTCTCAAGAATATTTTTGGAAGTTTGTTTTGTCTTGCTTCAGAAATACATTTAAAATGGGTAAAAATCAAAGGATTTCATGGTACAATGAAACAGTAAACGGTGCTCGATTTACTGCTAATGTTGAAAAAACCTAGATTTTACAGTACTCTGGTATATATGAAAATTTTTTTGATTTTACATTGCATATTTCTGAGTCCATTCTCTTGCGTGTCTGTTGTATCTGTAGACATACAAAAGGGATATAGTAAAAACATACAAATTAAATCTTTTAGAAGATCTATGTAAAACTGTATACCTTTTTTATGCTTAACTGCAATAATTATACATACACCAATTATTGGGTCAATGTGACTTAGGTTCATGCATAAATAAAACAGAAAACGTGAGCGATTTTTTAAACTAATGCATCTCTTTACAACCTATACGAAAACGTACCTAAGTTATACACAACAAAATAAAGAAATCAATTTCTAATACAAATCTGTAAATGCCAACCCTGAATGGTCATTATCTGTAAAATGCAAATGAATCAATGGTGCCAGCAAGATGTAGCACCTTGAAAATTAGGACAGTTTAGGGGTAGTTAAGGATAACTTTTCCTGGGAGAAGGTAAGGAATATGATATTCAGTAATTTCAAATTATCAACTTTTTAAATTTTAAATTTACTACTTAGAATTACAGTTTGATAGTTACTATTAAAAAACATGCATACTATGTAAACGCAGAACAAGTACTTTTAAATAGTAAAGGATGAAACAACAAGTGGGAAGGGATGAGATTTTTTTGTAAAAGGAGTAATAAAATTTAAAAAGAAAGGTTTACTCCACTGGATAGATAAACAAACTTAACATAAACACAATAAGCACAATTAAATGTACTTCAATACATTGATAATACTTTTGTTTTGGCAGACTACATAGAAATGCACCCAAATAGAAATTAATATAAGCAAACACTTACTTTTCTTTGTCTGATTTATAGATTTGTGCAATATCTGGTACTAAGGGGTCATCTGGATTAGGGTCACAAAGCAGAGAACATATGGACAATAAAACTAGATTTAAAAGAGAACATCATATTAAGTAGTGAGCTTTCTACTTTATATGAATTACACATGTGAAAATAATTGTACTGAATAGACAATAAACTTACAAAGAAAAAACCAAGATGAACACATTAAATTACATTTGAGATTAATTTTGGTTGGCAGCAAATATCTTTAATTTTTTAAATTACAAAATTACCATACAGTGTATATAATACAAAATTATTATCACTTTTGCAATTTTAAATTCTATTTGAATTTCTATTTATTTTAAAAATGTGAACCTCCAAAGTAGCTATTAACTTTTAAACTCAAGAGTTCTCTACAAAAATATTTTTTAGGTAACACACATATACCCCGGATAGTACATAGTTGGAAAAATATTAGAATAGCATCCTAACTTTAGATGTTTCTTAGATATTTTTTTTACTTTAATAAGAAAACTGTCCACTTTTTATTCTACTTTAATGCAGAAAATCTGTGTCCTAAACAGTTCAAGGTAAAGCAATCAAATTACAGTTAACAGTTCAAACCGCTTTGGGAGATGAAGCTCATGCAGTGTTTTACTTGGGCTTAGAGCTAAAGAAGGAAGATCTGTAAGATCATTTTCAATGAATTTTTTTTATTCCATGTACATTATTTGTAGCAAATGCATTTAAAAATAATAGGCAGAGCTATCATTACGTAACGTATATTTTTAAATATAAATGAAAATTGATAAATTATAGTAGTCGTTTCTTGCATGTTGTATCAAAATACTAATGCAAATAGCTACACTTAAAAAAATAAACAACTAAGTATCTGAAAAAGAAGGAAACAAGGACTCTGGTTCCTCATTTGTCTGCTTCCACGCCATCACTTCTGAGGGGATACGTGGAATCTTTGGAACAACATTCCATCTTCACCTTCCTCTACTATGTTCCTTTATCTTTTCCTACTCTTACAAATCCAAAGGTGAATTTATAAGGAAGGCAGAGATGATTCTTAAATGACTTGGAAAGGGGGTGCTACGGGCTAACAAAAACTAATATTTCATTCATCTTTTTAATCTTTCATCTGCCCAATGGAATTTCAAGCCTGTATATTAAACCAACTGGGTAAGTCATCTGGGCTCACACCTCCAGAAAGTTTTCAAACTAAACTCATGATAAAAAGCGAAATAAGACATTTAAAATATTAAAAAATGAAAAATGTACAAATAAAGAAAATATAAGCTACTTTATAAAATAGGCAAGAGGGAAGTTCCTCATCTCCCCACTCCTGCTGCCAAGAGCCCTGTGCCCTGATTTCACTATTATGCACACAAATCAAATGTTTTCAGATAAGGAAAAAGATAACAATATATAACATTCATTTGAATGCTTACTATGTGCTAGTTGCATAGTAACCATATGCGGTAATACTGTTATAATCCCCATTTGACATATGAGGAAACTGAGGCTGTTTGAAACTGTCCTTAAAGGACAGTTTCTAGAAGCTAACAAAACTATTTTTTATAAAAAGCTACCAATGGCAGAAGGTAAGTGTTCAACATCTGGCAGTCTGCGCTCTCTAAGTATTTAGCTGCATATGCTAAATGAATTTCATTTTGTGATCCTATTCCAGGAAAGAGAATATTAATTTGAAAAACCCTATGACACAGTATCTTTCCTATATCTAGTGTGTAATGGTTATAGTATGTGAAAGATTTTTAAAAGGACACTAGAATCTACATTAACATTTTATAGGGATATGTTAGATCAGAAAAACTGCCATTCATGAATAACTAACCGATCTGAAGGGCTGTTACTTATCTAATACTTGAAATAATCATGGCTATGGACACTGCTTCCTCTAAACCTTATCAATTTTTAAAACAAGTTATATATTCAGGTAGCATTTATTTAAAAAAATTTTTTTAATGACCATGGATTCCTCCCCCAAATCCTTCAAGAGAAACAGTTTTCTTAAATTTTATAAAAAGGGAAAACTACCAAGTTACTTTCAGGGGTAGATGGTTCTAACTCAAAACAATAACTCAGGCTCTCTTCTGTTAGAGAAACAAGACAAAATTAAGAGGCTGGCAAAGCAAATAACATTAGCTAATGAAACAAACGGCTTCAGATGCCCTATATACACATCTCATAATTTAGCAAAGAATAATGCTATGCAACTGTGAAAGTTGAGAATCTGCATGGATTATGTATCAGTCCTTACAATGATGCTATTGATTATTTGAAGTTTAGACTAACATGCTATATATACTACATTACTCTAAAGTGTGAAATATGTCCTTCATTTTTTTGGCCACACCATGCAGCTTGTGGGATCTTAGTTCCCTGACAAGGGACTGAAGCTGGGCCCTCGGCAGTGAAAGCGTGGAGTCCTAACTACTGGACTGCTAGGGAATTCCTGTCTTTCATTTTAAATCATTTACTTTATCTGCCAATCTGACATTTCCTCTGAGATGAAGTAAAATGTAAAGCTTTACTCATCATGTCCATAAATAATTCCATTTAATGAATGGGACATCTGGTCCTAAAATCTTATTTTTACTTCTGTGTCTCTCTCTCTGTCCCTGTCTCTTTCTTTTTAAAGATAAGGCCCAAACTAAAGGGACGAAATGTCAACAGTCTTATCCCCAAATTCCTAGTTCTAACATTTTAAATCTCTCTCATTTCATCATTTAGATCTGTCCATCCAACCCCAAGCAAGAGTAATATAAAAGCTATGAAAGCAAAGCAAAGCAAAGCAAAGCAAAAGCAAAGCAGAAGAAAACACAGTAGATTGGTTTTTCTAAACTTTGGTCCCTAAGATATTGCTGCTGTATTTTTCCTGTCTCACTGTTATCAACTGTTGTAAATCTGATAAATGAAATTACCTTTTGATACAGTCAGAGCTGGTGACCATTGTGACCTCAGGATATCAAGACAAATACTTCCATTACTGTTTATGTTTGGATGGTAAATTTTTGTTGTGAAAGCAATCTAAACATAAAACAAAACAAAACAAAACTGTGACAATCCATGAACTATGAAAGCAAACAGAACCAATTTGCTCTAGGGTAAAATGTCCTCAATTTTATGTGATCTTAGAGGAGAAATGTATTCAACACAAATTGGATGAGCATCTACTTTATGTGCACATAGTTTTAGCTACTGATAATGTGAAAGCAAAGTCAGTTTCCTGCTCTCCCCAACCCCAAGGAATTCAGCAGTATTTTGGAAAGTGTGATAAATAAGTCTGTAATAGATGGTATGACTGGTTGAGTAGCACCTGAAGTAATTAACCATGGCTTTCATCAACCCTCAAAGCAATCCTTTTCTTAATTTGATTATCAATTGACACCTGGATCTAGAAATAGGCTGCTGACCTTATTCCAGAGGAAAGTTGAGGGGCCCCAGCTTATTACCTGCCCTAACAAATCCACCAAGAATTCTAATCTTCCACGAGAGTTGTTACATCGTTTCATATGTAATGTTAATTAGGCGTTTTTAAAAATCTAAAGTAATTATTTCCTCAGTGACAGAATTTGTTAATGGTTTTCTCCCTCATTGACACCCCCATCATTTGTTGGTTTCCTCTTTAGATCTAAGCTAAATTTAATAAGAATGTGCTTTAATCTTTCCTACACTAAATAAAAGGACTATGTCATATTTACTTTTGTATTCCCCAATGCAAAAGAACATGGTAGGTGCTCAATAAATGTTTGTTGAATACTTAAAAACTGAGAAAGAAGGGTCAGCCTAGGAAAGATATTACCCTGAATGGAAGAGTCTAACTCTTGACCATAAAAACTTCCCAAACTACACATATCTAATGCAGAGGGAAAGACAGGTAGGGAAGCTAATTTCTAGCCTAACAGATACTGCCTTCTGTCTACAGACATAATACAGTATTTGAGTAAGAAAGCATATTTTAGATTCATTGATTTTACAGAACAGTTTGAACATGCTAACCTACCCACGGTCTTTTCATGAAAATATCTCTGGATAGAGAGTAAAACCCCTGACACAGGAGTCATGTCAATCATAAAAATAAAAATACCTTTGGTGGTTTAAAAGGATAGTCTGTCGGAAAATGTACAGTGAGAAAGAAGACTCCACCTTGATATGCGCTATCAGGCTGAAATTACAAAATAATCACATCAGTGTTTGATTACTATATTTATTATTAGTAACCCAAGATGATTCCCTCCAAACATACCAGTTTGAAAAAAATGCCATCATTTTGTCATAAGTTCAAATCATTTACCTTAAAAACAGGTTTCTCTTTGCAGGCATGAAGGAAGACTTTCCACCAATCATGCCAACATCATAGTTTAAAACAAAACAAAAATAGGACATACACAGTGGAGTGGTGTGACTTGCCCAAACAAATCTGTTTATGAGTATAGACTGTTAAAGATCAGTAAACACAAAAGACTGCTTTGAGAAAAGAATAATTTTCTGTAGCAGTAATCAGTATAAAAGAAAAGGGTTGGGGCTAGTGTTTTTCTTCTTAATTATAAAACTTAAGTTCTCATGGTCTTTTAAGGGGCAAGAATAGAGATGAACTGAAAGGACCAACTTATGAAAAGAAAAGGCTAAGTGACACTGTTATGTAATTTAGACCTCAAATCTTCACTTAGTAACAGTTTACAAAACAACGTGGGAAATGCAAAAAAGCCCCAAACAAAACTAGATAAATTCAGTTTCATAGAATTATCGAATTAGGAATCAACTTTACAAGAGGAATTTAAGTTTGGCCATATCTCTTTATAGCAATTAGGAAATACTTATAATGTTACAAGCAAGGGAAAAAAAAGGATGATTAGAAAAAGGGAAAAGGGGGAAAAAAGTAGCAAAAATACCTTAAATTCTATTTTAATTCATTTATAATTAAAAATATCATGTATATTAACATTTTGGTAATAATAGCAAGGCTATCATTACTTCCTCCTTAAGTTTCTACATATACATTAGAGGACCGTACCATGTAATTATTCTTACTATACACATAGTTTAATTCTAGTTCATCAAAAATTATAAGGAACGTAGAAAATGTAAGTTAATTGCAATCAACAGATATGGTCTTCTTAGATGTTCAAATTATATTATTGAGTGGCATATTTACATTACTACAATAAAGAGGGTATGAGTAACGTAATTGTAACCATTTGCTACATGTGATTCACCTGAGAAATATTTGTGATGGGCTATAGTTCAAATGGTAAGGGTGAGACTTGATATTATTTTGAAGGTTTTTGGTAAGCAATGAAAATCAAATAACTAGATTCTTATTAAGTTGTTAAATAAATATGTTGCACTTCACCCTTTAAAAAACTAACTTAATAAAACAATTTAGTAATTTAAGACACTTGCTCAGGACTCCTGCTCTGTAAATTCAATAACTGTTGTATTTTTTAAAAGTTAAGCATGAGGCAATATGACTGAAAACACTATGGCTGGGCTTCCCTGGTGGCACAGTGGTTGAGAGTCCACCTGCTGATGTAGGGGACACGGGTTCATGCCCCAGTCCAGGAAGATCCCACATGCCATGGAGTGGCTAGGCCCATGAGCCATGGCCACTGAGCCTGCGCGTCTGGAGCCTGTGCTCCGCAACGGGAGAGGCCACAACAGTAAGAGGCCCACGTACCGCAAAAACAAAACAAAAAACAAAAAAAAAACCAACACTATGCCTTACTAGATAAAGATTTTTCAAGGGAGGGAGGAGAGAATGATGTTAACAGAAACATGTTACTAATGCAGTCTTTACCCAGAAAGTAGATTTGAGCCGTCAGTGCCCATTCTTATGCAATCAGATTTTTGCCCACAGAAAGAAAAGTCATAACTGCTTCTCAGGTGTAGAAAGAAATAATCTTAACAAAGGTAATAAGTATTAAGAGAAGCCAGTCATAGAATAGCAGGTAATTCTGAGTTCAGGACAATGCAACAAAAGAGGCAAATTCATGATGTGGCAACAATAGAGCCACTGCAATATTTTATCCGTTCCTCTCACACACAGGAACAGTGATGAAACTTATTGCAAATCGGTACTTGTTACTTGTAGGAATTCCATTATTGGGTTAATTAGACTTATTTCTAACCTACTAAAATGTTGATGTAAGAGTAATTACACTTAGTTCTGAACAACTGACTTTCTGTGTTTAAAAAAAGATAAACACGCAGCCTGGTTGCAAATTGTGGGTGATTCATTATTATGCATAATGATCAAGGATTTGGCAAAGTATTGTAAACGTGTTCCTAGCAAGTATTTGCCACCAGGGCTCTAGAAAATCATCATAAATCCTTTACTCATATTTTGCTTTCTGAGTGATTCAGAGTACAAGAAAATTCAACCCTAGCCACAAACAGCTGATCAAAGGTGAAATGCCAAGAATGAAGGATGGCTGAGGGGATTAATTTCACACAAATGAATCATACTTACAGGCCCCATAATAGTTGCTTGCCAGTGGAACACTGAAACAAACAAAGGAGTTTTGGAGTCATTAACAAGTGTTCAAACCTGTACTATTAATGGTAGCAAAATCCTAGCAAGAGAGCAAAGCTTACAGTCATCTCCCACAGGTCCAGCCGAACAGTGAGCAGGTGGGTCGCGCTGTAGATCACTCAATTCCTGAAGCAAAGCAAAAATACTTAAGGTTAATTCTTTTCCAGTGAAACAAGCATAATAATCCATTAAGACACAAACTACTCATTTAAAAATCATTTTAAGCAGTTCTATTCACAATATGGACACATAAAATATACTCTGTTGGGCTTCCCTGGTGGCGCAGTGGTTGAGAGTCCGCCTGCTGATGCAGGGGACATGGGTTCGTGCCCCGGTCTGGGAAGATCCCACATGCCGCGGAGCGGCTGGACCTGTGAGCCATGGCCACTGAGCCTGCGCGTCCGGAGCCTGGGCTCCGCAACGGGAGAGGCCACAACAGTGAGAGGCCCACGTACCGCAAAAAAAATAAAAATTAAAAAAATTAAATAAATAAAATATACTCTGTCACTGATGGGTAGAGTATGGAATGAGGTATTAAATTCCTTCATGAGATAGCTCCAAACCCTGAAAAAATTAAATGGATTAAAAAATTGTGTTTCTTTAGCATCTCTAAGACAAACTACTTTTGAGTATCGTATGCAGGGTAACTTATGTAAATGCTAGGTGTATAATATATAAAAAACAGATCCTACTTCAACCAGTTAATAGTCTAATTTGGGAGAGTGAAGGCTCACAGAGAGATGGATATTTAAGGAACAACATGAAGGTTAAATGGAAAGAAAGGAGAGCAGTTGGGCCATATTTTAAAGGCTAGCACATTGATTCATATGCTCTTTTCTGCTCTCAAGGAAGCAAAGGAAGGATCATGGAAATGGCACAGCTTTAGTTGGCCAGTCCTAGGCTGGCATTCCAATCCTACCATAACTAGCTCTATGACTTTGGGGAAATAATTTACCTTCAGCTGGGAAGGAAATGATCACCACCAACTATGAAAGGTGTAAATTCAATATAAAAGACTACATATTAGAACTGAAGAACCTAATTTAGTTACAAAGATAAGGGAATGTCTTTGAGAAAGTGACATTTCAGCTGAAATCAAAAGGATGAGTGGGAGTCAGTTTTGGGAGAAATGAGTAACGTGAGGTAGAGTGGCATAAGATGAGGATGAAAGAGTAGGTAGAAAACTGAGAACAATATACACCATATTAAGGATTGCCACCAGGGAAGCCCCAGATGTAAGCTTTTATATATAGAATGGATAAACAACAAGGTCCTACTGTATAGCACAGAGAACTATATTCAGGATCCTATGATAAACCATAATAGAAAAGAATATATATATCTAAGAATGTGTGTGTAGGGACTTCCCTGGTGGCACAGTGGTTGGGAATCCGCCTGCCAGAGCAGGGGACATGGGTTAGATCCCTTGTCGGGAGGATCCTACATGCCACGGAGCAACTAAGCCCACAACTACTAAGCCTGCGCTCTAGAGCCTGTGAGCTACAACTACTGAGCCCACGTGCTGCAGCTACTGAAGCCCACGCGCCTAGAGCCCGTGCTCCACAACAGGAGAGGCCACGGCAGTGAGAAGCCCACGCACAGCAATGAAGAGTAGCCCCCACTCGCCACAACTAGAGAAAGCCCGCGTGCAGCAATGAAGACCCAACACAGCCATAAATAAATAAATTAAAAAAATAATAATGTGTGTATATATATCTATATATACATATATATATGTATAACTGAATCACTTTGTTGTATAGCAGTAATTAACACAACATTGTAAATCAACTACACTTCAATTAAATATAATTAAGAAAAAGAAAATAATCTCTAATTGTGGTTAAAAAACTGTAATGATTTGCATGTATGTATTTTACAGAGTAATGTATATGCGAGTAAATCATACATAAATACATACAAATTTATTTTGTTTACTAATAAAAAAACCCAAAACCATGTTTTACATGGAATAGCCCTGAATTGTGTTCAAATTTCAAATGTCAGACTGTTCTTTCAAATCCCTTCAAAATAGTATAGAAAAATACTCATTATCATGTTCTTATATTTCTGTGTCCTGATTTTACCTTTTGATAGAAGTTAGACCTAAGAATGAGACAGATAAAATCTAACAACTGAACTGCTGCAAAGACCAGGTTCTTTTTTCAAAATTAATTAATTAATTAATTATATTATTATTTTTTTGGCTCCGTGGGTCTTAGCTGCGGTATGCAGGATCTTTGTTGCAGTATGCAAGATCTTTCGTTGTGGCACGCGGGGCTTCTCTCTAGTTTTCGCGTGTGGGTTTTCTCTCTCTAGTTGTAATGCGTGAGCTCCAGAGCGTGTGGGCTCTGTAGTTTTGTGGCACACAGGCTCTCTAGTTGAGGCACACAGGCTCAGTAGTTGTGGCGCATGGGCTTAGTTGCCCCGCGGCATGTAGGATCTTAGTTCCCTGACCAGGGATCGAACCCATGTTCCCTGCATTGGAAGGGGGATTCCTTTTTTTTTTTTTTAATTAATTAATTATTTTTTAAAAATTTTTGGCTGCACTGGGTCTTCGTTGCTGTTCAAGGGCTTTCTCTGGTTGCGGCAAGTGGGGGCTACTCTTTGTTGCGGTGCGCAGGCTTCTCATTGTCGTGGATTCTCTTGTTGCAGAGCACGGGCTCTAGGAGCAGGGACTTCAGTAGTTGTGGCACGCGGGCTCAGTAGTTGTGGCTCGCGGGCTCTAGAGCGCAGGCTCAGTAGTTGTGGCACACAGGCTTAGTTGCTCCACGGCATGCAGGATCTTCCCGGACCAGGGCTCGAACCCATGTCCCCTGTATTGGCAGGCGGATTCTTAACCACTGTGCCACCAGGGAAGCCCGGAAGGTAGATTCTTTACCACTGGACCACCAGGGAAGTCCCAAGGCCAGGTTCTTTCTTTTTTTTTTTTCTGAGGATTACAGTTGCCTTTACTTTGTCATTTATCACTTTCAATACTTTATTACTTGTTTTAGAGTGAACATATATTATATCATATATTATACATTATACATGTACATCATAATCAGAATTTAAAAGCTTTGTTTTAATTTTTAAAAGGAAGGCAGGTGGGTAGAAAAAGTGAAGAGCTGGGAGCACAGAGCTGGACGTGCTAAGCTCCGTGCCTGGGCTCTGGGCAGTGAACTCACACAGCCTTTCTCCTTTTCGCAGGACCATGTTCTCTGTGAAGCCAAGGCCAGGTTCTTAAGTTGTCTATTTAAAGCTCACTTATAGGAAAGAGGCAGCTGATGGTACATCAAACATTCTTAATAGTCACATCAATCATTAAATTACTACTAATACTGACACAAGTGCTTTGGTGAGGAAACTTATGCATCCTAGACTTTTTTAGGAGGGTCTAAATTTCTAATGTTCTTTTTATCAAGATATGTGTCTGCTGCTATATTTAAGATGGATAACCAACAAGGACCAACTGTATAGCACAGGGAACTCTGCTCAATGTTATGTGGCAGCCTGCATGTGGCAGCCTGCATGGCAGTTTGGTGGAGAAATGGATACATGTATATGTATGGCTGAGTCACTTTGCTCTGTACCTTTAACTATCACAACATTGATAATCGCCAAACCCCGATATAAAATAAAAAGTAAAAAAAAAAAATGTCTGGAAATATGCCCTATTACACTGTTTGGAAATATGCAACTGAAACTATGGTGCATATGCACAGACAGAATGACCAACAGAAAACAAAAGGCACAATACACACCCTCCCCTGCCTACAAAAATAGAGACCTTAAATTTGATAAATGAAAAATTATGAGTTGTGCTAAGGAGGTGAAAATACAAAACAAACAAAACTATAACCAAACAAATCAAAACCCCACCTTTTTGCTCTTAGTCTATTCAGAAGCCAGTATACTTTTAGACAAACACAAGAAATCAAGGACCACTTATACTTTCCCTTTTGATTTAGTTTACTCAAAGTTTTTCAGAAATCACCCAATTACCTGATTTATGCTTTCTCTACCATAACTGGCATTCTTATTTATCTACTTCTAGCATCACAGCCACATATGGAGTACTAAAAATAATTTAATGATTCTTATGTTATTTCAAAAGGAAATGCTAGGATCAGTAATCTCTTCCTTTGCTCTTCTCTCCACTCTTTAAGAATTAACACTGAATTATACAAGTTGCTCAAGTCCATAAGATCCTCATAAGATCCAATTTATCCCATGCTGATTAACAGTTAAAGGTCTCAAAGACAAAGCATTTAAAACCATTCATTTTTTTCCACATCTTTATTGGAGTATAATTGCTTTACAATGTTGTGTTAGTTTCTGTTGTACAACAAAGTGAATCAGCTATATGGATACATATATCCCCATATCTCCTCCCTTTTGAGCCTCCCTCCCAACCTCCCTATCCCAGCCCTCTAGGTCATCACAAGGCATCAAATTGATCTCCCTGTGCTCTGCAGCAGCTTCCCGCTAGCATTCCATTTTACATTTGGTAGTGTATGTATGTCAATGCTACTCTCTCTGTTCGTCCCAGGCTTCCCCTTCCCCCTCTGTGTCCTCAAGTCCATTCTCTTTGTCTGCATCTTTATTCCTGCGCTGCCACTAGTTTCATCAGTACCGTTTTTTTTAGATTCCATATATATGCGTTAGCATACGGTATTTGTTTTTCTCTTTCTAAAACCATTCATTTTTAATTAAGTATTGTGTGTGTGTGTGTGTGTGTTACAATAGCAAAACAAAGCAAAACAGTGCTTTGTAGGGAAAAACAAGAGAGAGCAATGTATAAATAGTCAAACACCCATAAGGACATTACCCAAACCAAACCACTGTCACCGTATTAGAATACCTCCATCCATGGCTTTGGTGGGAAATAAGCATGTCACTTGCTGTTGGAGGGAGTGTTAGTTGAGATAGAACCTTTTGGAGGGAAATTTGGCAATAATTGTGAAAGTGGAAAATGTATATGATCTCTGATGCAGGAATTTCACCTCCTAGTAATAATCATCCAAACAGACAAAGATATATATATAAGGATGTTTAGTGAGGCATTTTGTATAATTATGAAAGACTGGGGATAACCTAAAGGCCCATCAATAAGGGAATGGTTCTATGACATAACCATACTATGAGATACTACAGCCACTAAAAAGAATGAGATATGTATATGTTGACATCAAAGAACGTTGTACAAAAATAATATAGTTTTTGAGTGAAAAATATATGTGGCAGAAGTATGCTCAATAGATCCCATAATACTATATACATGCATAGAAAATAAAAGAATACACACCAAACTATTAACAGTAGTTATATCTGGCAGTGGGCTGCCACTTTTTATTTATGTCTTTTACATTGTTTCAATTAAAAAAAAATTTTTTTTTAATTTATTTGCGGTACACGGGCCTCTCACTGTTGTGGCCTCTCCCGTTGTGGAGCACAGGCTCCGGACGCGCAGGCTCAGCGGCCATGGCTCACGGGCCTAGCCACTCTGCGGCATGTGGGATCTTCCTGGACCGGGGCATGAACCTGTGTCCCCTGCATCGGCAGGCGGACTCTCAACCACTGCGCCACCAGGGAAGCCTTGTTTCAATTTTTTACAATAATTTTTTCAACTTTTTAAAGAAAAAATAATGGTTTTACTCAGGTTCTTATGCATTTTAAGACAGATGAAATGACACTGTTTTTTCCCCACTACATATATTATAAGCATCTTCTCTCTTTTTTAAAAAAAATTTTTGCAAGACAAGGAAAGACTGAGGAACTGTCACAGATTAGAGGACATATATATATATATATATATATATATATATATATATATATATATATATATACACTAAGGAGACACAACAACTAAATCCAATGTGGGATCCCAGATTGGATCCTTGGACAGCAAAAGAACGTGGAAAAACTGGTAAAATCTGAATTAGGTCTGTAGTTTAGCTTACAGTACTGTATCACTGTTACTTTCCTCATTTTGATAAATGTACAATGGTTATATATATTGTAAAAATTAGGGGAATTTAGGTGAAGGATATATGAGACCTTTCTGTACTATTTTTGCAAATTTTCTGTAAGACTAAAATTATTTCAGAATAAAAAATAATGTAAAACTTTTTTTTACATATTCCAAAACTTAATTCACTATTTTCCTTCCCAAGCTTGCTTCTTTTTCTGTGTTCCCTATACTTATTAATGGGATTATTAGTCTCCTAGTCACCACGCTTATTTTGACTCCCCTTTCTCTAGTTCATCTTGTCAGAGGAACAGTATAATATATTCTACCTTAATACCTATTACATTACTTCAAAAATCAATTACAGTTCAACTATAATTGCTTCCCAATACTCTATGAATTACTTGCATAACAATCTTCTAAAAGCACAGCGCGGTTTATTTCATTTTTCTGCTTAGAAAATGTCAGTGGCTCCCCATTGCTTATTAAAGACCAAACTCAACCAACTCTATTCATTATCTAGTCCTAACCCTACACTTTCAATTGGGTTCCCCTTCACAAACATCCCCAGTAATTCTCCAAAGAATGCCCTTGGGTTTTCTAAAACACTTTCAGGAGGTCTATGAGGTCAAAATTAACTTCATAATAAAACTAAGATATTTGCCTTTTTCACTCTCAGTTATCTCATGGGTATACAGTGGAGTTTTCCAGTTTAAGAATATTTGATACTGTAACAGATTGAATGCACGAGCAGATGTGAGAATTCAACTGTCATTTATAAGCCTGACTATAATGAGATCTGAACACGTATAAAACAATGACACTCTACTTTTTTTTGTTTTGGAATATACAGTTATCTTTAATAAAAATGTTATTATGTTAATATGCAATGGGTTTATTGTTATTTTTAAATTACTAAATATTTTTAAATTTGTTTTAATTTCTCATATGGTAAATATTAATACATATAGCTTATACAAACAAAAGCTCTTTGAGGCACTCAATACTTTTAATATAAGGGGGTCCCGAGACCAAAAAGTTTGAGAACCATCTAGTCAGGTCTAGCCTGCGTACCTGGATGTTCCCTGTACATGGCTAAAGTTTTCTGACCTTCATAATTTTCCTTCTCTGAAAATAACCTTCCTTCTAACTCCCTGTGCCCAAATTTTATCCATTCTCCTTAACAGTGGCTGTCTTCTCAATGACCACTTTAAAAATATGAGTTTTGGAGTCAGACCTGGCCTTGCTACTGACCCTTACTAGCTATGTGACCTTGGGCAACTCACTTAACCTCTTGCTCAAGTGCCTCATATGGGAACATCACTGGAAGAACTATACTGAGAATTAAATGAAAACACATAAGTGAAGTAACTAGCTTAATACCTGGCATGTATAATAGATGCTCAAGAAATTCTAATTTCCTCCTTCCCTTTCCTCTTCTACCAGAATATTATTTTAAAACTAAGACTTTTTTGCATTTATTCATGAATTCCTCCACAATACTTAGAACAATGCCTTTCATATAAGGTGCTTGATATTGTTTGAGTTAAACAATACAATTTAAGGAATAGCTTGATACAACCCCTATGGAGAATAGTACGGAGGTTCCTTAAAAAACTAAAAATAGAACTACCATATCATCTAGCAATCCCATTCCTGGCCATACATCCAGAGAAAACCATAATTTAAAAAGAGTCATGTACTGCAATGTTCGTTGCAGCTCTATTTACAATAGCCAGGACATGGAAGCAACCTAAATGTCCATCAACAGACGAATGGATAAAGAAGATGTGGTATATATATACAATGGAATATTACTCTGCCATAAAAAGGGATGAAATTGTGCCATTTGCAGAGATGTGGATGGACCTAGAGTCTGTCATCCAGAGTGAAGTAAGTCAGAAAGAGTAAAACAAATATCCTATATTAATGCACATATGTGGAATCTAGAAAAATGGTACAGATGAACTTACTTGCAAAACAGAAATAGAGACACAGGTGTAGAGAACATATGAATACCAAGGGGAGAAGGCGGCGTGGGATGGATTGGGAGATTGGGATTGACATATATACACTACTATGTATGAAATAGATAACTAATGAGAACCGACCATACAGCACAGGGAACTCTACTCAGTGCTCTATGGTGACCTAAATGGGAAGGAAATCCAACAAAGAGGGGATATATGTATACGTATAGCTGATTCACTTTGCTGTACAGCAGAAACTAACACATTGTAAAGCAACTGTACTCCAATTAAAAAAAAAAAAGGAATAGCGTGATCAGCAGAGCATAGATATCTCAAATTTCTATTTTTTAGAAATGCAGGGGCTGCCCTGGTGGCGCAGTGGTTGAGAATCCGCCTGTCCATGCGGGGGACATGGGTTCGAGCTCTGGTCCGGGAAGATCCCACATGCCATGGAGCAACTAAGCCCGTGCACCACAACTACTGAGTCTGCGCTCTAGAGCTTGCGAGCCACAACTACTGAGCCCGTGTGCCACAACTACTGAGCCTGTGAGCCATAACTAATGAAGCCCATACACCACAATGAACAGTAGCCCTTGCTCGCAGCAACTAGAGAAAGCCCACGCGCAGCAATGAAGACCAATGCAGCCAAAAATAAAAAAATAAAATAAATAAATTTATTTTAAAAATGTAAATGATTAGATTTGGCGATAGAATCAGAATTAATTACTCCCCTATGTAGATATGCAGACTGCATATAATTAAAAAAATCTTAATAACAGGTGTTAAGAGAGAATCGTGCAGGTCACTTAAAAAAGACTGAGGTGGCCTTTTAAATAACATATAATAACATCTAGAAATGAACCTCAAAAGAATATTAATCATTAAGGTATCAAAAACACATGCCACTGCCACAGCTATTTTCAATTTACAGAATTATGATATTCTAGCAAAGTGTCCAAAGCCACACAAAATTCTTGTGAGTCTTTTTTGTTGTGGTTCTTCTGATTTAGAAGACCTCAAAACTCTAAATATGCCATCCTTATTGTTTATTTAAGATGCTGCTGACCTACTTTCAGGACATAGCTTTGGGCTGCTTTTCCAAGAGGAGTTAGGGGGTTGTGCTGAGCTGACCTAGTCTCAAAGTTAAGCTGTCTTCCAAACACTGGCAATGCTTGGTGACAGAGCTACGCATACTCAGAGCTGCAGTCTGTGGCATGGACTGAGGGGTTTTTTTTCTTACTTGTTCCAAGCTCAATTTAACCAGTTGAACTAATTATAGCAGGAGTTTATTAAGCACTTCCACATCCTTTCTAATAGGGATCATGACTCTGATTTTATACTCTCGTCCCAACTCCAATGTTTTAAACATTTATTTTAATGGTATACGATTATGATAGTAATAAAAATCCTCACAAGTCACTAGTCAGGCACATTTGTTGATGATTGAACTGGGGCATGAAATTCAAGGAGAATTTATTTGTGGAAAAAAGTAACTTTATAAGATATATTGGGTTGGCCAAAAAGTTCGTTCGGTTAGTGAATTCCTTGTTCAATAAAGTTCTTCATGAAAATGAAAAACGTGCCTTTTATTTTTACTTAAAACTGAATGAACTTTTTGGTCAACCCAATAGTTTAAAAGATATAGGAAAGAGGTCCTCTGGATCCTTAGAAACTTACAAGTAGTTGTGCCTCCAAGAAAATACATATAAGAGTAGCTACGAGCCTCAAGGGTCACCTTCTGAATGTGTTCATTAAAGTTTAGATCACTCAAGGGAGTCCTAGAAAGAAAGTTTCTCCTAGGACAGAAGTGTGATCTAGGAAGGAACTGGTATAAAATATCTTGACTGACACAAATTACTTTCTTTCTTTTTTGTTAAATTAATAAACTACTTTCTAAATAAAAAATAAACTCAAATATGAAACATTAAAAGGTTGTAAGAGCTGGGAAATTCTGAAAAGCCACATGGATTGCCTCAGAGTTTCTTTCTTACTCCACTCCTTTAAACTTGTGGCACACCACAGTATTCGAACACAAATAACCCTCGTTTGTTAAAACGTGGATTGCTGGAGCATAGAAAAAGATCATGTTTTATTTACTTATTTATTTTAATTAATTTATTTATTCATTTATTTTTGGCTGCATTGGGTCTTCATTGCTGGGAGCATGCTGGCTTTCTCTAGTTGCGGAGAGCGGGGGCTACTCTTCGTTGGGGTGCGCGGGCTTCTCATTGCAGTGGCTTCTCTTGTTGCGGAGCACGGGCTCTAGGCACGCGGGCTTCAGTAGTTGTGGCACATGGGCTCATTAGTTGTGGCTCGCAGGCTCTAGAGTGCAGGCTCAGCAGTTGTGGCGCATGGGCTTAGCTGCTCCACAGCATGTGGGATCTTCCCGGACCAGGGCTCGAACCCGTGTCCCCTGCATTGGCAGGCGGATTCTTAACCACTGTGCTACCAGGGAAGCCCCAAGATCATGTTTTTGTTTTTGTTTTTTTTATAATTTGCCAGTTATTACAAGCAGCACTCAGGGCTGCTGCATTTGCCCCACAGGCCATGTGCGCCAACTCCAAGGGGCGCCATTCACATAGATTTCAATGTGAGCGGTGCTCCCTGGGGCTCTACAAAGCTCCATTACAGAAAGCTGCACATTTTAAAAATGGACAGCATATCCTTTAAACCCAATTTAGGATATTATCACTGTTTTGAATAAACAAATAGCACTTCTGATGTAGAAGCAAAAGTGATGGTGTTTGACATCTGAGTGGTACCGTGAGCACTTATTTTAACTTCATCAATGTGGTGAAAATGGAAAGAAAATGGCAAACTTGGAATTCAAAAATTAAAAGTGAACACAGTGACATTCTAGTGGAGGGAAAAGGAAAAATTTTTTCAATAGGTGGTGCTAGGTCAACTGGGTATCCATATAGGAAAAGAAGAAAAAGGGACTTCCCTGGTGGAGCAGTGGTTAAGAATTCACCTGCCAATGCAGGGAACATGGGTTCGAGCCCTGGTCTGGGAAGATCCCACATGCTGCGGAGCAACTAAGCCTGTGCGCCACAACTACTGAGCCTGCACTCTAGAGCCCAAGAGCCACAACTACTGAGCCCATGTGCCACAAATTCTGAAGCCCACATGCCTAGAGCCTGTGCTCCACAAGAGAAGCCACTGCAATGAGAAGCCTGCACACGGCAATGAAGAGTAGCCCCCACTCGTCAGACCCAATGCAGCCAAAAATAAATAAATAAATGTATTTAAAAAAAGGAAAAGGAAAAAAAAAGAACCTTGACATCCCCCACCTCAAACTATACAAAAAAAAGGAACTCTTTTTTTTTTTTTTGCTCACATCCAGAATATGTTAAAAAAAAATTCCTATAGATCAATTTTTCAAAGACAGACTTGAATAAACACTTTACAAAAGAGGGTATCCAAATGGCCAACAAGCATATGGGAAGGGCTGCAGCTTCATTAGTCATCAAGGAAATGCAAATTAAAACCAAAATACTGTGTCATTACAACCTCCAAAGGATGGTGAAAATAAAAAAAGAAGAAAAGTACAAATGTTGACAAAGATGTGAAGCTACTGGAACTCTCATATGTCACGGGAAGAGGAAGAGGTGGAAGAGGAAAAATCTGACAGTAATCATTAAAGGTGAACATGACCCAGCAATTCTACTGCCAGTTACATAGAGAGAAATCATATAATGTAAAAGATGGCTATCAAATAATGAGACTAGCTACAACTCCATATATGAAAAAAACTCATTATAGTAAACATGCTGTGTGCATACATGTATTTTGTGTATCTTTCAATTTCATTTCCGGTGGCTTTTTAAATGGAAAATTGAAATACATAGTTTTAACTTCTGTCTTCTCCTTTTAGACAAAATAAGCTTAAAACAAACCAATCTTATACTTAAACATAGACCATGCAATAAATATCATCAATATGGTGAAAGTATGCCCCTAGACAGTCTGTATCAATGAAGCAGTTTTCTATTCCAATCTGACACTCATAAAAAAACTAATTAAATTTCATAAAAAAACTAATTAAATTTCAAAATAAAAGTACAAGATACAATAATGAAAGGCAGATTACAAGATATTGTCCCTATCTAGATAGTGTCCCTAGACTGGCACTATGAGTCCACAAAAACATGTACTTAAGGAATTCATATAGCCTTACATGGCTAAGCACCTCTAGTCTAGTTCAGATTTCTATATCGAACTAGACACAAAGAATAGTACTGAGAGGCTTGAAAGTGAATTTTAAATTGGCACAGATGGCATGTTTATAACATCCCCACAATATGCTGAGTGTTCTCCATAAAACCAACCTAGACACAGTCCCTGCCTCTAGGGGACTTAAAATCTAAAAGTAGATGAGGCAGCCTAATTCAAAGAAAGTAAACAAATAAAAGGAAACAAAGAAGGGAATGTAAGAGCAGAGAGGCCTGCATTAATCTCTCAGCTCCCCGAAGGGTAACAGGCCAATCTGAACAGTGGAGAAGGAAAGCTAACAACTCAGTTTCCTTATTTACCATCATACTTAATATGACACTATGCAGTAAATATTCTCTAAAAAATTGTGCTGACCAGACTGAAAATGCTTTGTTGTTCTCTAGTTTCAACATTCAGAAAGTCTAAATCTCCATAACAGATGTAATATATACCCCACTGGGTGTGTGTAAACGACATTAAACAGCCCATGCATAGTGACTGATTTACAGTCCAAAATCTAAATTACTGAATCCAAAGCACATGAAAGCATTATTTCAAAGATCCTGGCTCTTAAAATAAATGCCCCCCCCAAAAAAATCCTGGCTCAACAGGCAATTAATTAATGTGACACAACCATCTTTATATCAAAACTTCTAAAACAAGACAGTGTTTCTTACTGGATTGCATTTTTGATGTTGTCTCTAAAGGGATATATGAGCTATAATTGGTTTGTCTGTAAATAAACACTTCATGGGCTTATAATTCAGACTCTGATCTCCTTATCCAGTTGACTAGAGCTATTTCAATAGGGAGATGTCAAACAATTCTCAGAAATGTCTCTGAATACAGAAACTCTCTAAACCCTTGAATTAAAAAATCTTTATTTTAAACTGGGGCTTCCCTGGTGGCGCAGTGGTTGGGAGTCCGCCTGCCGATGCAGGGGACGCGGGTTCGTGCCCCGGTCCGCGAGGATCCCATATGCCGCCGCGGAGCGGCTGGGCCCGTGAGCGGAGCTTGCGCGTCCGGAGCCTGTGCTCCAAAACGGGGGAGGCCGCGGCAGCGAGAGGCCCGCGTACCGCAAAAAAAAAAAAAAAAAAAAAAAAAAAAAAAAAAAAAAATCTTTATTTTAAACTGTGAAGATTCTTTCCTGAAGACTTCAAAATGCTGATGACATTCAATTAATTAAGTTATAGGAACCAAATTCACTTCAATAAACTGGTCCTGGCTGCTTCGCTGTCTCTTTGGATCAGGTATCTCTGGCAAAGACTGTTTATTAAAAATAATGATGATAATGCAGCCAAATTCCACACAAAAGGAAGATGATGAAGAAAGCAATGACACTATTGACTTTGCCACATCAAAGTAATATTTATTAAATCTGAACTATAAAGAGCACAATTTAGAATAAATGTTTGAGGTCAGGTTAGGGACATTAATCTACCCAATGTCTCAGATCTGAAACCACTTTCCCCCAATGCTCTCTAGAGCAGCCATAATATGACTTTCAATTTCCCAAAATGCTACCTTGCCTGTAATTTAAAACATGGCTTCCTTTTAAAGGGAAGACTCAATAACCTCCCTTTATATGTAATATTTCCATCATAGGAATTACATAAATAAAAATATATTTTAGACAAATCCAAGGTATCCCAGTAAAAAATTGTATTTGAATCTACTTTATGAAGTATTATGGTAAAAATGTACTTATTCCAGGAACCCAAACTCTAAACCTTGAGATCACCATGATTCCTTCTTCCCTTCATGCCCCATCATCTATACGAATCAGTACCAAGTTGTTTAGATTCTCCTTTAGTCCAGGTCCTCCCACTGAAAGGGTCCTAGAAGGAGGCCCATCCTATAGAAAAACTGAGGTCCAAAGGGCAGAAGAGTTGGAGAAAAGCCAGAGGAGAGACATTTCAGGATAAGAAACCAAAGGTTTGAACCGGGGAGACACTATTAAAGAACTGGTCAGTAGATGGAGGGGTCTGAAGAGACTGCCCAGATTACTGAGCCTTAGAGATCTGACTAGAAAGGCCAAGCAGGGGGAGGTACGGTGGGTCAGACCAATTCAAAAAGGCCAGGTGGTACAAACACCCACAATTTTCCTCACATATCCCCTTCTCTAAATGCCCTCTGCCACCAGGCTGGCTCAGACCCTCCTGGACCTCACTTGAACAAGTGTAATGCTATCTTAACTGACCTGTTGTCCTCCTACTTCTCTACCAACACACTGTGGTCAAAATCATATTCTTGAAGTACCATGTCAAACCCTTTCAATGTTTTTTCATTAGCCTTAATAGAAGATTTATAAATCCTTAAAATGGTTTCCAGGATCTGACTGCTCTCTAGCCCCACACTTTCCCCCAACATTCTCTGCACCAGTCACAGTGACTTTCAATTCCCCCAAATGCTGTCTTGCCTCTAGTTTCAAATATGATTTCCTTTCAGATAGAAGACTCCTAATCACCACCCCCTCCCCAACTTTCACTCTCATGTCTCATCTTAAACATCATTTCCTTAGGGCGGCTTTCCTTGAACCCTCCAAAGGGTCCCTGCTATATTCCCATGGCACTCTTGTACTTCCCTTTTCATGATGTACTACAAATCTATAACTACAAACAGTAAAGAATCTTGTGTTCTATGAGGGCAAGAATGTATACCTAGCAATAGGATTAAGAATGTTTCTTCCTTACTCAAAAATCTTCAATGGCATCCCCCAACTCCTGCATTAAGTACACATTTGTCAGCATGGGTCTTCAAGGCCCTCCACAGTATGAACTTTTATGGTCTACTATTTTCTGAATGCTTCCCAAAAGCATGATTATCTGTTCCTTTCCAAACAAGCCATGTATTTTCCAGTGCCTTCATTTCTGTAGCTTCCTCTATGAACCTAGCTTCCCCGTCTTAAAAAATGCTACTCATTCTTCCAAACCTATATCCAATTCCACCTTTTCCGTAGAATTTTTCCTAATTTCCCCCAAATAAATTTGGCCTCTCCCACCTTTGACTCCCCTCCTGCTCAAATGTTGTATTTTCCTTATGGCACTTTCCTAAGTCTACCTAGTTGTTATGGTGCATCTCATAACCTTACTAGTTTAAAATTTCTTAGATAATGTTGGTTATACCTTGCTTTTCCATATATCTCCTTATCACATTTTGTATATGCCTTATATACATAAGGTGCTCCATAAGTGCATTAACTTGAATCTAAAAAATCTACTACATGTAAAGCAGTTGTGTAAGGGAGCTGTCTAAATATGTGGATAAAATAATCTTTTAAGTACAAAAGACACCTTTGAAACAGATGGATGCTAAATGGAATTAGAAAAGCACATTATGTTGCCCATACAAAAACAGAAATACATCTTATTTGCATCTCAAATAAATGCTCTTTAATCAAAAAGTAATATACCTTTAGAGACTCATTCATCTTATATTATACATTAAGATGCCCACATTTATTTCAATTCTGACAATTTAAAATAAACATAATTTTAACTCAAGTTTCATGCAGCAGTAGAGCACAGTGTCACTGCTCAATATTTATTTTTGTGACCATTTTTGCTGTTTGCTGGACAAAAGGAAAACAGCAAATAACATTATTTAGATGTGCTTAAAATTGTAAGTCAGAAAAGACCACAGAAGTTATCTAGTTCAACTCATTATATTTCTAGATAAAGAAAATAAAGACTATGAGTTTCTTGGCCAAGGTCACAAAGCCAAAGCCAGGACACAGGCTCGGACCATCTGACTTCCACTCCAGCACTCTTCCCACTCCAAAACAATACTCACCTCAAGGCTGTAATAACTAGAGCACATTATTTTCAGTCGACATTGGAGCCAACAATACTCCAGTACTGAATGAAGGCCATTTGCACATTTTTCAGTCATGCTCAAGAGAAACAAAAGTGTGACAAATGAAGAAATGAAAAGGAATTCTTATTATCTTTTCCCAGGAGCCTTCTTTCTTATAAATGGTTAGAAATGTACATTACTTCATAAGCTTTAAGAGGGTCTGTGTTCAAAGACACTGAAAGGCGAGAAAAACATGATAGGAAATTACATACATAATAGAATTTTGACACACGGTGGAACATGCAACACAGAACATTTTAAATGCTACAATATCAAAAGTTACTATTTATTTCACAGTAACCAAGAAAGATGGTGCTTCAGGGAAAAAGAAAAAAGGTAGCAGCCTATTTCTCAAAACCCACTTAAAACACAAACCTATCTACCAATATGTACCAAATATTTACCTTCTTACAGTTCTATTCCTAATAACTGGCACATAATAGGTACTTTATAAGTATTTTCATAATTAAGTAATTAATCTCTCTTAATATCACCCAGTACTATTCTTGAATACTGCAGTTGTACATCAGTGACTATAAAATGCTGCTACTTGTAGTAGAAAACAAGGAGCATTGACAGTTTGTATCAAACAGAGACGTTCTAAGACTAGAACATTTTACAACGTGTGTGAATCTATATCTGTGTATGTGTGCTTGTATGTATGTATATAGGTTCATTTGTTTTCTCTCTATATACATATGTACACATATATGTATATGAGATGTATTTTTGACAATAGTGATTTTACCTAAAGATCTTATGCTATGGGACAGTGATTTTCAAACTTTCCTTACAGCATGTCATAATAAGAAAAACATTATATACCACAACCTAGTACACCATAACACATACACGCAGAGGAATACATATACATAACTAAAACAAAGATTTCATGAAACAACACCATTACTATACCCAAAGCACTAATGTTTTCTATTCCACTTTTTAAAATGCAGTTTGTGTCCCCCCAAACTGATTTTGTCACCCCTGCTCTGAAAGCTCACAGAAGTGCGAGAAGACACTAAGACATTGGCAAGGTGTAAATGTCTTAGTTTGGCATTCATTCCTTAAACATAGCCTAGGCTCTACCAGACACCAAACAGACACTGGCAAAATGAACACTAGAAGTTACTGAACACTGTTCATTGAAAAGCTATGCTGAACACCGGAAGGACGTTATCATTGTGTAAGTAAAAAATAGAGACCACATTCTGGGCCATAAAGCAAGCCTCAAAAATTTTAAAGGAGTCAAATAATAACAGATATTCTGATCACAATGGAATTAAATTAGAAATCAATAACAGAAAGCTCTGTAAAATTCCAATTATTTAGGAAATAAATATTTTTAAATAACTCAAGAATCAATAAAGAAAACAAAAGGGAAATTAGAAAATATTTTTAACTAAATGAAGATGAAAATACAACACATCAAAACTTGGGGGAAGCAAAAACACCAGCAAGAGTTTTACTAGTTTATGGGACTTCCCTGGTGGCGCAGTGGTTAAGAATCCGCCTGCCAATGCAGGGGACACAGGTTCAAGCCCTGGTCTGGGAAGACACCACATGCCGCGGAGCAACTAAACCCGTGTGCCACAACTACTGAGCCTGTGCTCTAGAGCCCGTGAGCCACAACTACTGAGCCCGTGTGCTGCAACTACTGAAGCCCACGTGCTCTAGCGTCCGTGTGCCGCAACAAGAGAAGCCACTGCAATAAGAAGCCTGTGCACCTCAATGAAGAGTAGCCCCAGTTCGCCGCAACTAGAGAAAGCCCACACACAGCAATGAAGATCCAACTCAGCCAAAAATTAAATAATTAATTTCAAAAAATAGTGTAATCAACATACATTTTTTAAAAAACAAATTAAAAAAAAGAAAGAGTTTTACTGGTTTAGAGGAGAACAATGAACCCAGGCCACCAAGTCTGCTGGGTTACCTCTAGAGCAATCCAAACTGCTCACAAAAGGAGGGTGGCCACCTGGAGTGAGAACCATAGGTTAATTTTACTGCTAATGAAGTTTAAGGTGAAGGAACAACCCCCCCACCTCACCCCAGTTAGAAAGGCTTTCCTAAATCTGAAAGAAGACTAGGAATCTAATAAGCAATCTGCTGTCAGTGAAGGAGAAGAGCCATACAAACAGGATAATATGAATACAGAACAGTGGGGGAAACATCCAGAAAGAGGAAAGACAGGAAGCTGCAGAGCATGGTGTGATCCAACGGGCAGTGCTAGATGGAGTTGTTCAGGATGGTTTCCTCCCCATACTACGGACAACTCCTGGAACACAGGAGCCTCTTACTACTGTCTAATGTATGTAACTGAACCTTCACAGATTCATCCCAAGACCAAATTAAATGCAAAAAAAAAAAAACCCCTCAGCTTCTCAGAGGCCATCTAGATCAAAGCAGGCCAGAATCAGAACCTGTTTGGCCTTCATTTGTTCTGAGGTGGTCTACGGACCCCTCCAATCCTGAAACCCTGCAAATCTGGGTTATATTATATATTCCAGTATTTTTTAATCCAGCATACAGGGTTAAGAGGAGAGAGGACAAGTATCTCAATACTTAATTTTTTAATTACACATGGCATTAGTTTACCCACTTTTTTAAAAAGGGGTGGGGGGAGCTAATACATTACAGACAACCATTAACTCAGTTTGATGGAAAGTATTAGGCTGATCATTTTGATTAGCGGTGTTCATTAAATACGTTTCCTACATGTATTTCAGGGAACTAAAATGAATAAGGATGCTATTCTACTTTGCTGGAAGCGATCCCACATCCTGCTAGGTTTGGTTTTTATAACATGTGCCTGGCTTCCTAAAACAGGCATAAACAGCCTTATTAGATCTATGCTATTTATTTCCACAGAGAAGGAACCTCAGAACTTTTAAACTAGGACAGGTTATCTAATCTTTTTACACCTTTGTTGTGATAAAGGAAGAAAAATATATGATCTTGGCGGCAAAAGGAAGACTGAACTTAATTACAAAGATTTAAAAGCAGAAAAATGCATACAGTGGCTTTTTAGAAAAAGAACACTTTCTTCCTTTCATCTCAAGGCAAACCATTTATCTACCAAGAAGCATGAATAGTGTATTCTTTCTTTTTAAAATGTTTTTAGAAGTCATATCCTTTTTTACTGAAGGAACCTGGAGTCTTAGACTTAATCTTGTAATCTGAAAGTCTTTCTAATATATCTGCGTAATCTGAACTGTTGACTACTCTTCAAAGCCATTATAGGAACTAAATAGCTAGATCAATTCGTAAACCATTTTCTCAAATGAAAACCTCACAATAAAATGATACTTTTGACAGAACATTTATGAGTTACACCAATTTTTCTAAATCCTTTTGGAGGAGAAACATTTTAAGTGATGGAATAAAGATGAACAAAGTTACATTATTCTTTTACCATGTTAACCGGTCTAGTGCACATTACCTCAGAGCAAAAACTTACAATGCATAATCAACAAGCTGAGTGATGCATCAGTGAAAATGATTAAATATGCCAAGGTCTTAATTATAATACCACATTACATTTGTACAGAATATTCCAGTTTGCAAAACACTTACATCCATAAACTCATTTGACTCTATGTCCTTCAGTTTAAGTACAATAGATAGAAGATGTGAGTCTACCTGGATATACTGAAATAGTTAAAAGCAGGGACTCTGGAGCCAACTGTCTGGTTTGGACTCTTAGTGCTGCCACTTACAATTACAGAATGTGATTCTGAGTACATTACTCAACATCTTTATGCCTTAGTTTTATCGTCTGTAAAATGGGGATAATAATCATTTCTACCTCTTGGGCCCACTAATGATTAAATCAATTAATATATGTCAAGCACTTAATACAGTATCTAGCACAGAGGAACCATTATATATTATACATGCTGGTTGTACTTATCAGCAGCATCATTGTATGGATAGGGAAACAAGCTGGTAAGTCACAGAGCCAGGAACAGAAACCAGAGCTTCTTCTCCCATTTGATGCTCCATCCACAAAGGGCTGGGGTTTTTTTTCTGTTTGTTTTTTGAAGTATCCTAAGGTTTTCTAGACTGACATAAAATAGTTTAATGCGGAAGTGTACAAATCAAAAAATTCAACAGTTCAGAACACTTATAAAGTATTTTAATTTATATTTATATATACATTTTAAGTTAAATTGACTATTAAAAATACAAATATTCCATTTTGGCGGCAGAACTATACACTGAGGAATAGTCATCTGTGTTGCTATATTTGCAAAACAAAACTCAAATCTAGAGGGAAATATACTAAGATGATAACTGTGTTAGAATTTCCTTTTTTTTTTTTTTGTTTCCCTTTCTGGTTTTCAAGACATTCAGTATTGTGATATAACATTTATAATTAAAAAAAATTATTTCCAGGGACTTCCCCGATGGCGCAGTGGTTAAGAATCTGCCTGCCAACACAGGGGACATGGGTTCGAGCCCTAGTCCGGGAAGATCCCACATGCCACGGAGCAACTAAGCTCATGCGCCACAACTACTGAGCCTGCACTCTAGAGCCTGCGAGCCACGACTACTTAAGCCCATGAGCCTAGAGCCCGTGCTCCACAACAAGAGAAGCCGCCACAATGAGAAGGTCGCGCACCGAACAAAGAGTAGCCCCAGCTCGCTGCAACTAGAGAAAGCCCACGCACGCGCAGCAATGAAGAGCCAATGCAGCCCAAAATTAATTAATTAATTATTTAAAAAAATGATTTCCAAAAAAAGTTTACCAAGGTATAAAAGAGTATTCATAGAATAAACACTTCAAAATTAATTCTAGAAAATAATAAATGTCCAGCTGAAAAACTGCCCTCTTTTTTCAGACATGTTTTAGGGGATCTTTCCTCAGACTTTGTTCAAGTTTTTTCCCTTTAGTGATTCAGGTGACTGTGACAACATCTTCCATTGTGTCTAAAAATAGGGCATGGGTCTGTAAATTTATGAGCCGAAATGCAAAACTGGCATTGGATGTCTAAATCAGAGTATTAAATCATTTAGCATACTCTAGCATAAAAATATATTTTGAGCACTCATATCCACATGCTTTGTATATTCATACAATTTTAATTCAACTATCTTTAATCTTTTCAGATGAAGTGCAGTTATGAACTTTTAAAAACATGCCAAATCACTTCTTAAGAGATTAACCTGGACAAAGCACTCCACTCCAAACCTCAAGCTCCTTCTCTAATAAGGAGAGTAGACTAGAATGTCAGTCAGTGGTTCACAACCTTCTTTCCACCCCAGCGCATCTGAGGGATTCAACATCTCTCCATTTACAGCAGTGGGGACAGTCTGAAAATGTCCCACAGGTGATTCTGATACACTACCTTATAACAGGAGTCCCCAGCCCCCAGGCTCGGACCGGATACCGGTCCATGGCCTGTTAGGAACCAGGCCGCACAGTAGGAGGTGAGCAATGGGCCAGCGAGCGAAGCTTCATCTGCCACTCCCCATCGCTCGCATTACAGCCTGAACCATACCCCCCATCGCTCGCATTAACACCCCCCATGGAAAAACTGTCTTCCACGAAACCGGTCCCTGGTGCCAAAAAGGTTGGGGACCACTGCTTATAAGCTATTCCCCTGCCCTCCACCCCACTCCACTCCTGCAGGGTTCTTTAAGGTTCTGCACAGTTCTAAAGCTTGCCACTGTAGGTACAGGAAAATCACAACCCAATGACCTGGAAGGTACCTGACAGTGTTACTTTATTACATTTTTAAAGAAAGGCCGAAAGTTAATTACGTGTATTCTTTCTGAAGCATGCAAGATTCAGAAAGAATCTGTAAACTGATGATATCAAAGACAGCTTTATAACTTAACTGTTCATATGGCAAACAGCACAGCTCCCCTGGAATTTGCTCCTAGTCAAGGAGGTAGGTAAAGAAAGAGGAAAAGTGGGGAATCAAATAAAATGCCTCCTGAAGTTGAAAGAATGGCTGGAAAATAGATTTGTATAGGTCAACTTTTCTGATAACAGAGAAGAAAAGCCAAAGATTGATATGCAGAGATGAGATATTATGTGATCCCAAATTTCTTTTTTTTTTTACAGACAACTGTTTTAAACTAATAATAACTAATAGCTACTAAAAATATGATTTTCATATATGCCATATTATAAATATAAGCCAAATATGTTGGCTTAGCATGGTGATTGATAATTGCCCAGTATATTTACAAATAGTGTCAATTTTCTTTGAATGCCTACTTACTGTGGACAAATTCTATGCTATTTAAAAGCTACTGGATGTGCAAAGTCTTGTGAAAAATTCTCACAACTAGGGAAGAAGGAAATGGAATCTTAAGACTTCCTTGGAAGAATGTGTTTACCTCAAATGTGAGCCAACATTACATCATCATTAATAAGTACACAAGGCATGGCAAAGATGCTCAGTGTGGCTTCAAAATTAGAATTATCTACATGAAAAAAATGTGTAATTGCATTATCTTCAAATCAGAAAACACATTAATCAATAAATGCTGATGATTAGCTATGTGTATTGTAGTGAGAGGAACCTTAAAAGGCACAAAAAAATAACAGTATTTCACAGATTTAGTATTTGACCTCTCCCCCACCCCCGGCAAACTGGCTGGGTCTGAAAGTTGCTGTCCTCTGTACCAGAAGATGACACCAAGGGTAACCGAGAATACAATGTATACATCTCTATCACTGCTCTGTGGATTCATGCCTGAAAAAGTTGACACAAATTTTTGGTAGGATTTCTTTTGAAATTCTTTGCAAAACATGCTGTCCATTGTTGGCTTAACTTGCTGAACGCACTACCCATTAAAAAAAAACAAAATCTCAGTGTTCTCCACATGAACCATAACAGTAAAAACCTAAAACTTGTGTCAGTGAACAGACGAGATAATCCAAAAAGAAATAAAAGTGAAGAGAAATAAAATGCCCCAACCTCAGTTTTGTAAGATGTTCACATTAGATGGTAGCAATAAACATTATGCAAGAGAAGATAATTCCTAACACTGAGTTGGAATGGATAAATATTTGTTTAATGAACATACACATTTCTTCCTCATTCTATAGCCATGTGTCAAAGCATCAAACAATTTAATTTGGAGCAGCTTCTGTTGTGTCTCAAACTTTACATATAAGTTTATCACGAGGGGAAAAAAAACCTGCTTGGCTTGACTCACGATGAATCACAGCCAGGAGGTCATCTTGTTGTGTATCAGCAACTATGTTTTCACTACAGCTATGTGACCTAAAGTGGCAGCAGGAGAGGCACCAAAATAGAAGGGGCAGGAGGTTTCTCCTGGTTTCCCGGCCCCAAAAGAGCTTTTCCACCCCATTCGGGCATCTGAGCAACAGCCAACCGCAGAGGAGAGAAAGAACAAACCCAACAGCTCCGCGGAGGAAGGCTGCAGGCCCAGGCCCTCCCGAGAGCCCGGGGAGGCAAGCACATAGAGGACGGGCTTAAGAAACAGCGTGGAGAAAGCAGCATGACAAGGGCCAAAACTAGCCGGGTGTAGGGCAAAATCCAGCAGTGACCGAGCAGCACAGACTGCGGGAAGGTCTGGAGACCAAGGAGGCTCTCCAGCCTGGGCTCGGGGCTCAGCTCCAGCGCGAGGGCACAGCGGGCCCCCTGCCTCCACGCACATCCAGCACACGGGACCTGCCGCTGCTCCCACCTCACCTGTCGGGTGCCCGCTGGCCCCGCCGGCGTCTCTGGTTCCCGGTCCCCGCCCCGGCCCATCCTCCCTTCACGTTCCCTCCCGGCGCGTCTCTCGAGGCCACCGCCGGGGTCAGCGTGGGCAGGGGGCCGAAGCCCGACCCGCCGCCCCAGGCCTGGCCCCGGCACTCACTTTCTGAATCCGCTTCAGCGCCATGGGTCAGGGAGGGCGGCGGGGATACCGGCCGGCTGGGGGCGGCTGCGGGGCTCGGGGGCGTGAGGTCGTCGCGGGCCCGGCTCGCCGGCTCCTCGGCTGGCTCAGCCGGGTGAATCCCCAGCTCGCCGCTCTCTGGCTTGCTCCGGGTGCCGGTGCCTCTTCCTAGGGCGCCCGAGCGCGGGTGTGCGCGAGTGTGCGGGCGGGGACGCCGGCGAGACTCTTTTGTTTCCGCTTTTGCTTCTGGGAAGGAGCCTGCGCCCGCCCCGCCCCGCCCCGCCGGGCACACTGGGAAGTGTAGTTTCTGCGCCCTGCTCGGCCGCCGCCCCGGGCCGGGCTGGTACTCACCGCTGACCTCGACCCACAGCGTGGGCTCAGAGCTGCCGTCTCTGGAGCTGGTCCCTGCAGTTGGATTTTGATCAAGGTACTGAACCTGGAGTTCCCAATCTGTAAAATGAGGATAACAAATTAGCTCGAAAAACATGTACCGGATTCGAATATGTGCTACAGCTCGTCTCGTTATTTTTACCTTTACAGATTTCACTGTTCTCAAATATATGAATTGCCTAAATTTCTCACACATGCACAGACCCATTCCAGTTATGACGCCTTACTTAACCTCCTTAGTTTCTGTTTCAAAAGGCGCCTCTTCTGTCCGACGCTAATCTCGCATGTCTGCTCCTCCTTGGAACTCTGAATTCTGAGCTTCGTCCTCACTCTTGGCTCCCTCTTTTCCGTTGGCAGTACAATACCTGCTCAACCCACATAGTCTACTCGCACTCCTCACTCCCTCAATTCTTATGAACTTGTGTGCTCATTAAAACTTGCCTTCTGCTTTCAGCAGCAGAATTCGGTTTTCACCAAAGTTGAGCTTGAGCTTCTAATTCCCGAATCCAATTCACTCCTTTTCCTCTGTGATGTTTTTGACCCATTTGATTGCTGGCTACCCTTTCGCTTTTCAAAACGCTCACCGCCTCCCGCTTCCCCGAGCACCAGGTTGGTTGGATCTTCTACTTCTCTGACTTGCTCTTTTCTGTTACCAGCTCCTCTTCTCAGGAGTTAGAGTGCCCTGGAGTTCCAATCCCTGATCTCTCACCATCACTATCTTCCTAGAAAGTAGACTTCGTGTCCTCCCATGTCCTGCGAGGCCACCCAGCACGGCTGGAGGAGCTTGGGCTTTGTAGATTGACCCCCTATCCTGGAGTGGAATCCCAACTCTGACCCCTACCACTGTGTGACCGTGTAGCTACATAAACTCTCTAAGCCTCAGTTTCCTCATGTCCAAAGCGATAATAATCTCTAGATATGTTATTGTAAGAATTCACTGATATTAATGTAATGTTCCAAACACAGTACCTAATATGCTGAAAGTGCTGTATAACAATTATTTCCTTATTTGTTTTTGTCTATATGATGATGCCTTTAAAATCTGTCTTTCCAACCAAACTGTCACCCCAGTTTCAGCCTTTTATGTCCAAAAGTCTACTGGACATGTGCACCTTCCTACCCTGTGGCCAGGAATCAGAATGTGTTACCAGGTGAGGGCTGGAGGAAAGCTTTTCAGGAAGTCCAGAACAATAGCTACCATAGCATTCTAAAGGCTTACAAAGAGCAAGGAGCAAAAATCCATTCATGTAACTTAAAAGAAAATGTCTAGGGAAATAGGATCGTGAAAGAATGGTAGAAATAATTAATGGAATCTGAAACTTAATTTAGAAGCCTGTCATTCCCCCTCCCCGCCCTCCCACCCAAAATAAACATAAAAACTAAAACTGGTCTGGAGCCTGGCTACTCTCTTACTTTCCTTTCCCTGAGGTCTCGCTTCTCTCTGCACGCTGGCCTGCCCTCCTTTTTCCAGCTCCGCCTTAACTTCTCTTGTACAAGGCTCCCACCACCCTTAGCCCACTTTTCGACACTCTTCAAGCAACTGCTCCTGCTGCTAAATGGCCAAGCCTTTTGGTACTCCCTATTTATCTCCCTAAAAGGAAGAATTCCATTGACACAACTCATCTTTTTACTCCAGGCTATACATTTTCAGCTAGTGAGCAAAGTATATCTAGATTGACTTGGGTTAGTTGGCCACCCATGGTCAAATCAGCTGGGGGAAGTTTGAAGTACTGTGGGGCAAAGAGGTTTCTGAAACACACCAGCAAGGTCATATCATCCTGTAGAGAGGTGTATTGGGGCTAGCTTGATGCACCATCTTTGTGCTCCAGAAAGTGGAGCCCTACCCCAAACATTGCTCTTCCTTTTTATAGGGCAAGCATGAGAGTGTCCTTGTAAATAGGGGAGAAATAGTCTGAGCTTGGGCATCAGCTGCTTTGGGGAGTTGCATTCCCAAGCTGATAGAATTTGGATAGTATCATGTAGGAAGTGAGGCCATGCTCAGCTGCTCCCACTACGGGGAAGCACTAGTTGCAGGTAGCTCATTACCAGGAAGCCCAGAAAAAACCTGCAGGGTCATTAAGTGGACAGTCCTGATAGGACAGTCCATCATCACTCCGTAGATAACAAAAACACACACTTACGCAGAGGCTACAGTCAGGGCAATTTCATTCAAAAGGCCAGGACACTGGCATTAATTTCTCCCTCTTCCACGTTATCCTACATACTGCTAAAAGACGCAGTAGTCAAATCACTCCATTGCTTAAAAACCTCTATTGGTTTGTATCATGGAAGTCCAATGCCTCAGCTTACTGCAAAATACCCATCTCAGTTTGTCCCTAAATGCCTCCTTTCCGTCTTTAGCTCACACATTATAGTTAATTAATGTCACATGTCTTTGCACAATGCATTCTCTCTGCATAGAACGACCTCCCACCCTGCACCTGACAAACCCAACTCAAATGATACAGACTTTATGAGAGGGATTGCGCTTCTTTCAGAAACTCATATTTAAGGATATGGAGCAGCCATTCTCAGCACTTGGAATACAGAATGGTTGCTGGATGATGTTAATGGGGAAAAAGAATGGTCCAGGGGAAGAAGTTGAATTAAGGAATTAAGACATTTGGAGAAGTCTCTGGAGAGATTTGCTGAGCAAGTAAAAGAGGTGACTGAAGAGCTTCTTGGGACCAGGTGGAATGTGCTGAGTCTTTGACAGACTCAAAGCAACCATCTGGGCAGTTTATGAAGACCCTGGAGAAACTGACACACTGATCTGGCCAGAAATTTTCAGAGTAGAGTGAAAAGGAGGGGTTCGATGAAAAGATTCAGGCATTCCTGGTGAGTGTGGCATGATGGAGCAGGACTCCGGAGTCTGTAGTCGCTGAACTTGGCCCTGGCTGAGTGAGGTGAGCAGAGAGGCCGCCCTGCTAGGAATACCACCACCAGCTCTGCTCTCTCTGGAACAGAAGTTACCTGTTTCTCAGGTACTGCTGGGAACAGTCGCTGAGAGCCAGTTTTGTTTCTCTTCCACCTGTTCTCTATACAGACATGTTTGTCTTTGCAAATATAAGAGCTCCTTTTGGTTTTCTCTTTGTGGCTGTGCTGTCAAAAGCCTTCGTAGAGGGCCTCCCCACTCAAATGCTCCCAGTTCTTTTGACCTGTGGGTGCTTTTTGGGGCTGATGAGAGCTCTCACTTGTCCTGGGACAGTTCTGGGCATATAGGCCACCATGGTCTTCAGATACAGGAGGGCCTTTTCCCCTTTGATTCTACTGTCCCATAACTGTAAAACCAGAATCACCAGGAGGCAAAACCCAGTCAGGAGAGTTGGGACGGCTCAGAACAGGTGTTTGGCACACATGTAGTTCAAGCATTCTTCCTTTTAAAGTATTTCCAGAATAGCTGTCTGGCTTGTTGGCTCACAGATTCTAACCTTACCCCCTCCCCCGCTAACTCTGTCCAGCTACAGGCCAGGCTGGGGCCTGTGTTTGAAGCATGAATTTCCTTGTCCCCAAGTAAATCTCCATAGGGTTAGAACCCAGTGTTGAGGTAGCTTCTGCCTGAAACTAGGCCAGAACCATGGTTTAAGAAGGGCACAGAGCAGACAGCCTCAAAGGTTGTGCAACCAACCATAAACTTTTCAGGAGGTACTTCCTTTAAGGGTGTTTTCTGTTATGTGTACCCTTCTAGGACCTACATTTCCTTCAAAAGTGTTTCTGTCTATTTTGTAGCCTATTTTTTAAACGGTTAATTAAAACCAATTTCGAGCACTGAACAGCAAGCAGAATGTTTGAACATTTTTTGGTTTCTGTTTGTTTGATGAGGTATGAGAAGGAAACGCCTTCTGTGGTTCCAGTCATAATCTATTTTAATAAAGTTTTGAGCAGCCCTGGTGTATTAGGTAGGACTCTCCAGAGAAACAGAACCAATAGGGTATACAGTACATAGATTATGTAGGAGGAGATTATTATGAGGATTGGCTTACATGATTACGGAGGCTGAAATATGCCATGATATGGCGCCTGCAAGCTGGAGAACCAGGAATGCCAGTGGTGACATTCAGTCCAAGTCTGAAGGTCTGAAAACTAGGGAAGCCTATGATGTAACTTCCAGTCTGAGGTCAAAGGCCTGAGAAAGAGGAGGGAAAGAGGGAGATGCTGGAGTAAGTCCTGGAGTCTCAAGACCCCAAACCCGGGGCTCCTGTGTCCTCCTATGTGCAAGGGCAGGAGAAAATGGATATCCAAGCTCAAGAAGAGAGGGAGAGAATTTGCCCTTCCTCAGCCTTTTCATTCTACTTGGGCCCTCAATGGATTGGATGACACCCGCCCACACTGGGGAGGGTGGATCTTCTTTACTCAGTCTAGTGGTCACTGCCACACACACACCCAGCTATCTGGGCCTCCATTAGCCCAGTCAAGTGGACACATAAAATTAACCACATCTGGGTAGCTAGAACTCTTCTTAAACAGAGCAACTGAGTCATCTCATTCTTTAGCACAGTGCCCAGCAGACAAGCTGCTGACAGTCCAGTCTGAGGCAGAGTGGTGTTTCACTGAAGTCCCAGAAGTTTGGACTGGGATTGTGGAAGGTAGGACAAGAAGGGAGTGAGGGCAGATGCGTGGTTGAGGCTCTAGGCCTGGCACCTCTCACCCCCAAAAATAATTGGAGCAGTTCAGTATGTGTCTGTTTTTCTAAACTGTCTTGAGTGGACTTGGGTAAGTTTCCTCATATAAAAGTTGGTTTAATAACACCTACCTCATATAATGAAACGAGGTAATGCACGTAATGCACTTAGCACAGTGAGGGGATCATGGCGCTTTTCAGAAAAATGTCAGCTGCTATTGTTTGGATTCTACTTTAGAGTTTGTAAGAAGAATGGTTTCTAGTACTTGAAAATCACTGACTTGGCCCTCATTTAGAAAATTTTTTGATAAATTATATAAATATACATGAATTCGTTTGTATAAAATTTTTTAAAGAAGCAACAATGACAATACAGCAGTCTCCCCTCATGTTTTCTTCTCTAAAATGAAAAAAAAATCTCTGTAAGAAAATGTCACTAATCAACTCGGTTCAAACTTTTAATGTAAAAAAGATTACATCAGGGACTTCCCTGGTGGTCCAGCGGCTAACTCCCAATGCAGGGGGCCCCTGTTCGATCCCTGGTCAAGGAACTAGATCCCACATGCTGCAACTAAAAAGATCCCAGGTGCTGCAACTAAGAGCTGGTGCAGCCAAGTAAGTAAGTAAAAAAAAAAAAAAAAAAAAAAAAAAAAAAAAAAAAAATTAAGGCAGTGATAGTCCTAGAGCAGAAAGCTATATGTAGAGAGAATTTTATTCCCTGATTAGATGTGTTCTATTCTTTTGCAGAGTTCTTCCTTCTCAGATCTCTCTTTTTTTTTTTTTTTCTCAATTCCATTTAACAGTTTTCTCCTATGCCAGGAAATCTCTTGCTTCTCCACAAGTATTTTCAGAGGCTTAGTTCCTTCATTCTTTGATATGACTTGTCATATTAGGCTATGATATAAATATTCTAGATGGAGCCTTTCAACTCCACCCCCATGCTTCATTGCTCTGAGAATTTTTGCTCTATTTTACAACAGTTGCGCATTTTCCATTTGATATTACCATGTAATAGTAAAGACTATTCTTTAGAGGCAATAAATGACTATCCCACTCTGTAAATTCTCTAAGTAATCCAGGACAGTATATGACAATTTACTGAGAAAGAGGGATGTTAGTAATTTTGCTCCCCAGTTTAAACAATATTAAGCATGTTAATGCTTTAAAAGTTGTTGAACAAGTCTACATGATACAGCCTTTCAACAAACAAACTCATTCCCAAGTGCCATGAATCATGGCTGGATGTGCTTTTCTGCAAAGCCTAGCAGGATCTAATTATGGGCAGTAAATGCAGAGCCAACTGCATAATCAATTTAAAGCTGCAGGACTCCAAAAATCAGTCTGTCCAAGAAGACCATATATATACATATATATATGTATATATATATGTGTATGTATTTATATATATGTATATATGTATGTGTATATATATATATATATATATATATATATATATATATATATATATATACTTCTGCCTTGTGAAAGGCAGGAAGGCGATTACTTCTGACTGCCAAAGGGAGTTTGGTGGTTGGGCTCACCCTGGGCAAAACGGGATAAAGTGTGTGTCCCTAATTCCTTTATGTACTTCTTTCTCCCTTTCAGAAACTTTCCTCCACCATATTCTTCTCCTATCTTCCTTCCTCTTTCCTTCTCTTTTTCCTTCCCTCCCCTGCACCTAGGACTGCAAGAGAGACTTTGCTTAACCCTAAGGTTGATAAATGTAGCACTCCTTAGCCTTTAAAAATACATGCCTTCTGGACATATATAGACTGCCAAATGTAAAATAGATAGCTAATGGGAAGCAGCCACATAGCACAGGGAGATCAGCTCGGTGCTTTGTGACCACCTAGAGGGGTGGGATAGGGAGGGTGGGAGGGAGATGCAAGAGGGAGAGGATATGGGGATATATGTATATATATAGCTGATTCACTTTGTTATAAAGCAGAAACTAACACACCATTGTAAAGCACTTATACTCCAATAAAGGTGTTAAAAAAAAAAAATCCATGCCTTCAACCTTGAAAAAGAAGGAAATCCTGACACATGGAAGAATCTTGAGGACATTATGCTAAGTGAAATAAGCCAGTCACAAAAAGAGAAATACTACGTGATTCCACTTATATGAGGTATCAATTTCAGAGAAACAGAAAGTAGAATAGTGGTTTCCAGGGGATAGGGAGCCTAAGAGGCAGGGGGAATGGGGAGTTGTTGTTTAATGCAGCGGTCCCCAACCTTTTTGGCATCAGGGACTGGTTTTGTGGAAGACAAGTTTCCCACAGACGGTGGCAGGGGATGGGGGATGGTTCAGGCTGTAATGCGGGCGATGGGGAGCGATGGGGAGCAGCAGATGAAGCTTCGCTCCCTTGCCTGCCACTCACCTCCTGCTGTTCGCCCAGTTCCTAACAGGCCGCGGACCAGGTTGGGGACACCTGGTTTAATGAGTATAGAGCACAATGATGTGAATATACTTAACACTACTGAACTGTACTCTTAGAAATAGTTAAGATGATAAGTTTTATGTGTTTTTTTTAACCACAACTTTTTTAAAGACAACTTATTAAAAAGACAGGTGTTGGAGATGGTGGGGACAAACTGGAACTCTTATACAGTGCTGGTGGGAACGTAAAATGGTACAGCCACTTTGGAAAAATATATTGGCAGTTTCTTAACAAAAGCATAAATTTACCATATGACCCAGCAGTTTCATACTTAGGAATCTACCCAGGAGAAATAAAACATATGTCCAAAAAGACATGTACATAAAAGCATTATTCATAATGGCCAAAAAAATGGACACATTTCAAATGTCTATCAACTAGTGAATAGATAAATTACGTGTGGTAGATTCATACAATGGAATATTATTAGGTAATAAAAAGGAACAAACTACTGACACATGCTACAAAATGGCTAAACGTCAAAAGCATTATGTGAAGTGAAAAAAGCCATATGCAAAAGACCTACATATTGCATGATTCCATTCATATGAAATTTCCGACAAAGGTAAATTTATAAAGACCAAATAAAGCAGATCAGTGGTTGCCTAGGCTGTGGAGTGCAAGTGGAGATGAACTGTCAATAAGCACAAAGGAACTTTTGGGGGTGAAAGAAATGTTCTAAAGCTGGGTGGTGGTGATGGTTGTACTCAGTAAATTCACTAAAAATCACTGAGATGTACATTTCATTTTATTTTATTTTTTAATTTTTAAAAAATTTTATTTATTTATTTGGCTGCACCGGGTCTTAGTTGTGGCAGGCGGGCTCCTTAGTTGCAGCTCGAGAGCTCCTTGGTTGTGGCATGTGAACTCAGTTGCAGCATGCATGTGGGATCTAGTTCCCTGACCAGGGATTGAACCAGGCCCCCTGCATTGGGAGCAAGGAGTCTTATCCACTGTGCCACCAGGGAAGTCCCTGAAATGTATATTTTAAATTGGTGAATTATATAGTATATGAAGTATACCTCAATAAGATAAATATTAAAGATAAAAATTAAAAACAACAGCATGCCCTGCATCTGGGGAACTATCTTGGATGTAGATCCTGCAGCCCCATTCAAGCTGCAGGGCAAGTGTTTCCTGGAGCAGAGATGACCTATCTCAGTGAGCTCTTCCCAACATGAAGGTCTGTGAGCAAGATAAAGCCTCCCACATACACAAACCCATGTCCCAACAATAAAAATAATATTTCATCTTCCCACAGATTCTAACCTGCCTACTTTCTTGAAGAAAAGAAGTCTATCATGGGGACTTCCCTGGTGGTCCAGTGGCTAAGACTCTGTGCTCCCAATGCAGGGGATCTGGGTTCGATCCCTGGTCAGGGAAATAGATCCCACGTGCCACAACTAAGACCCGGCACTGGCAAATAAAGAAATATTTTTTTTAAAAAAAGTCTATCATGGAAGAATTCCCACCAGTGAACTGCACTTTACACACAATCACCTTTCATCCTCCTAACAACCCTAGGAGATAGACTAGTATACACAGAATATAAAACAGCACAGATTGTCAGATGTCCCAAACATAAACATTAAAATACAAAAAAGTCTGCCTCTCAGTTAAGGAAATACTTATTAGCCCCATTTTACATATATAGAAACTGAGATTTAAAGAGAAAAAATTATTTCATGAGGTCACATAACCTGTAAGTAATAGAGCAAATAGCCATGCTGTTAGCCGTGGCACTTTACTGCCTTCCACTGCACTATAATATGCTTTTTCTAAATGTATATGTTCCCCCAACAAATAACCCCCCTCTCTTGAGAACAGTTGATCTCTCAGAGGATGGGATTTGGCATTCACTCTGCCAACCCTTCTATTACAGACAGAGCAGGTGGGTGACTCACCTCTGGGAGCCAGTCCCTTTTGCACACTTGTCTCTCTGGCTTTTATTTGTGAGAGAACTCCATCCACTGTTGTCCTGAAGAAAAGGGACACACTCTATCATTAGATGATCAGGAAATGCAAGAAATGAGGAGAGATTGAAAATGAGGGAGCAATCCACCTTGTAAGACTTAAAAGTAAAAGGAGTTCAGCTGCCTGGGAAATAGTGAAGACAAAACACATTTGACCAGGAGAAGAAGTGTGAGACTTTGGGCAGAGGCCCTTTGTTTGCTAGGAGATAACTGTGCTGTTTTGATGCTTGCCTGTTGGGAAATGGGAGAGGGCAATTGTGTAGAAATGGGAAAGAGAGCCACAGTGTCTGGGTATTGACAAAAACATCCCATAAAGGTGCACTTACCTAAGTGTCTGCTATTTGGTTAATTTCTTAAGTCTCTCCAGCCCACCAATCTAGTGGGGGATAGGAAAAAACTGAGTCACATCTTAACATTAACATCCCACCCACCTCAAAACAAAACAAACATTTGGTGTCTGTATTGAAGTTTCTTTTGCCTTTGCAAGAAAAGGAGGTGGAATTAGTGTGAATGTAGGTGTTGTAGCTACACAGATGCTGCAGCCTTCATACCTTAAAAAAGAAAATCACCTTATTCTGCTGGTGTTAAAAAGTCTCAGAAAACTTACAGGTTTAAGAACATTAAGCCTCTTGGAATAATTTTCAGATATTCCTTAACACGGAATGCTGGGGAGGGGAAAAGGAGGGAGAGAGAGTGTGGGAGAGAGAGACAGAGGAACTACATGACAGAAAATTCATTAACAGAGGCAGAGAAACTGCAAAGTCATCCCTGAATGTCATTTAATGCTAGATTCCACAATCCCCTGGATTACTGTGTGGTTTAGCATTTGGGCAGCCATAATACAGCTGCCCCGAGTTTAGAGCCTAAAGGAGTAAAATTTAATGACAATTACATTACATAGAATTATAAACACACGAATTAATTGATCCAGTGTCATGCCAAGGGAGATGTTCACCCTGGGTACAGACTATATGGGGCTCATTGTAGAGAATTTAAGAATAATACAAAACAGCCAGCAATTCTAAACAATGTCATTGATAAAATTCTCCTACCCTCAAAAATCATTCATTGATGTAAGTTCTATACTATCACTGCAGTTCCTCTTGAGTTTTTAAAAACATCTTTATGGTGATATAATCCACCTACCATAAAATTCACCTATTTATATAATTCAATAATTTTTAGTATATTCACAGAATTGTGCAGCTATCACCACAATCTGAGTTTAGAACATTTTCATCACTTGTTGGGTTTTAGTAATGCATATGTAAGATTCTGATTAGCACATTTTTATTACTAATTCTTTAATAGCTTTGCATACTACATGGACGTTAATTTGGAGAATTTCCAATTATACTGTTGGCTTCTGACCCAGTGGAATTTAGCTACATGGATTCATTTTGAAAATAAGTTCATAATGATCAAGAATTGTTTTAGGTCATTGGGCAGTTTTTGCCTCCAACGCTTGTAATTTACATATTCTTACATTTAAACTGTAGATTCAAAATGAACAATGATGGATGTAAGTATGTTTCTTGTTATCTTTTTTCTGGTATGAAATTCTTAGATGAAGTTAATCAGATATGAAAATATTTGTAAACAGCAAGAATCAGACTTGAATATCTGATGGAAAAAACACTAAGCTTTGAAACTGCTCCCTGAAGATCTGTGCATAGAAATTGAGAAGGCTATACAACAACAAAATGTAAAGAAATGGGACATTTACATTAAAACAAGAATAAAAGTTCAAAGAATGCCAAGAGAAACAATGAAAGATTCTGTTCTTACATTGCTAGAAAAAAATCAAAAGTCAATGTTTCAATTACAAGCACTGGACACCCATTTTAAAGTAATGGATCAAAAAAATGCCAATATTTACTATTATTATGTCATTTCCTCAGATTTTTTTTTTTATAAGATGCAAAACTTTGGAAGTTTTTACTAAATTACAGAAAAAGTAATCTCTGGTAAAAATAACATTTTAATAGAAAATTTTCAATTGTGGAGACATTTGAAAGCCTCTAGAATCATTCCTGAAGACAAAGACTTGAAGCATATTGCACTTTCTGGAATTTCTTGTTAAATCTGATTTTTATGACTCTTCCAAATTTATCCTCATGTTTAAGACTTTCCCTAACTCTTTGTGTGTCTGTTTCTTTGTGTGAAAGAAACTTTTCCAAGTTAAAATTATTAAAACATGTTGTTTGCTCTGAAGATAGATCCACAAATCTATTGAATGTGAAGATACGAAGGAGGTCCAATTTGATGAAGTCATTGACAAATTTTTCTAAGCCAACACCCCAAAACAAAAGATGTAATATTATTCATTTCTGTCACAGACAATATGTAGGTATGTTTCCTTTCTTTCAAGAAATACATTAAAATAATTGAAAAGCTTGATGCTTTTTTCTTTATTTTATTGAAATATTTAAATTTTAATTTTTACCAGCATGCTTATACATATGAAGTTAAATAAAGGAAAATTTTCTCCATCTGCATTCTTTTCTGGCCATTATTATTATTTATTCCCTTTTACAATATTACTGAAGCTAATTTTGTCATGTAACATAGGTGTTTAAAAGCAACAATAAAATGATTTGCTCTGGATGTCAGATAAGCAAGATATTTGATCACTACATTGATCGTCTTTGAAAATTACCTTTTTTTAAAAAAAATATTTATTTTATTTATTTATTTTTGGCTGCGTTGGGTCTTCATTGCTGTGCACAGGCTTTCTCTAGTTGCAGTGAGCGGGGGCTACTCTTTGTTGCGGTGCACAGGCTTCTTTTTGCAGTGGCTTCTCTTGTTGAGGAGCACAGGCTCTAGGAGCACGGGCTTCAGTAGTTGCAGCATGCAGGCTCAGTAGTTGTGGCTCCCGGGCTCTAGAGCGCAGGCTCAGTAGTTGTGGCACACAGGCTTAGTTGCTCCACTGCATGTGGGATCTTCCCAGACCAGGGCTCGAACCCGTGTCCCCTGCATTGGCAGGCGGATTCTTAACCACTGCGCCACCAGGGAAGCCCCTGGTTTCTTTTTTTTTTAAACCTATACTACCATAAATAAAGATATACTAATGACTTCCTGCAAATTACTCGGTGAGAACCTGGTGGGGCATGACTCACATCTGGTACTCAGATGTGTCAGATGCTAGGACAGGCAGTTTTGCATGTGTTGCTTGAATCAATCAGCCCAACTCCCTGTGGTAGGTTTTATTATTTTCATTTTACAGGTGAGGTTTAGAGAGGTTTAGCAAAGTAAACAAAGTTACATAGTAACATGTGGTTTCCAACTAGTGGATTTGAACCCAGGTCTACCTCAAATGAGAGGCATTGTGCTGCAGACGTTTACAGCCTAACTGGGAATTCAGAACCCATAAATGAAGATAAAAAGATAAAATAATATAAATAATCTATGCCAAGTGCCCATAAAGACCTGACCAAGACCTTTATTGGGTCAAAAAATGGAGCCATCATTAGGGTGTCTCACAGTTGAGAAGGCTTTATGGGGAAAAGATTGAGCAGGGCCTGGGAGTATTTATATACAGAACTATAAAAGAAAGAGGAATCTGCATGAGGAAATGTGAAAAGCTGAAAAGCTGGGTCTGTTCCTTGACTGTCAAGATTCTAAGTGACGAATTTAATTGATTTAGAGGGACCTGCTTACAGAAGAAAAAAAAGTTCATATCCTTTTAGTTTACCTGTATAACTGAGGCAAAATCCTACCAACCATTTCCAGTCATCTTCAAGTTTGGGCTTGGATTTCAGAAGCTCATGCCACTATATTCAATGTAACAAATATTTCGAGCATAGTAGCCATGGATAAAGCTTTGCACTGATTTTTCTTGAAACTTTATGATTTTTAGTTATATGTATATGCATATCCACACAGATATACACCCACACAAATATACATTTCACACAAAAGATAGTTATGGATAAAGCATATACATACTCTTCTGCACCCTTTTTTTTTAACTTAACATATATTGTAGAGTTTCATATCCGTACATAAAGATCTGCCTTATTTCTTTTAATGGCAGCATTTTATTTCATTGTCTGAATCCTATCGTCCTTAACCCTTAGGTTGTTTCTTTTGGTTTGCCATTACAAACAGTGCATCATGTAACAACTTTAAAACTATATCCTTTGCTTATGTGTAAGTAAATCTAGGATAAATTCCTAGAAGTGGAGTTTCTGGATCAAATTGTATATGAATTTTTTTTTTTTTTCCGGTACGCGGGCCTCTCACTGTTGTGGCCTCTCCCGTCGCGGAGCACAGGCTCCAGACGCGCAGGCTCAGCGGCCATGGCTCACGGGCCCAGCCGCTCCGCAGCATGTGGGATCTTCCCGGACCGGGGCACAAACCTGTGTCTCCTGCATCGGCAGGCGGACTCTCAACCACTGCGCCACCAGGGAAGCCCTGAATTTTTAATATTTAAAAATAGTGACAAAGTCTCCTTCATAGAGGTTGGCATTAATAGTTTTTAACTTATCTGCAACCAAATTATTTTCTTGTAGAAACAAAAGATTGATCCATTAATGCTTTGTGCTCTCTGCTGGGTCCACCAAAGCAGCCTACCATGAAAGTGCATTCAATTCATTTCAGCCCATATTGCTGGAGCCTGTGCTGTGTGCAATGCATAACTTAAAACAATGAGCAAGAGAAAGGACTGAGGGGGAGAAATGGGGACATATTGCAAATACTAGAGAAGAAAAAAAATGCTCCTGCACCAGAACACCCACTTTCACACAGGTGGAAGGTACAGGGAAATCTTGAAAGAAGAGGCCTTTTGTGTTTTTTCCAAAGCCCCTCTCAAAGCCGTGAGAAATCTGGGACAGGCAAAGTTGCGGTCTTGGCTGTCCCAGTCTTCAGACAGGCAGGTGACTCCAGCAACAGAGGTCAAGCTTGGGTAAGTACACTGAGAAAATGAGCACAATCAAGGTGATCAGCTAAGAAAAAGTTTGGTGGCTGGCAACAGAGAGGAGAGAGAAGATTTTGGAGGAGAACCAGTGAGGAAGAAGGGCTTCTTGGGGGGCAGAGAGGAAAGCTCATGGGGAGAGGGGCAGTTTAGGGGCCAGGAAAGGGGAAGCAGATTATACAGGAAAAGGTAGGGGGATGGGGTTTGTTGAAAAAGGTTCATTATAATCTCTTTCCCGTAATTATCTCTCAAGTTTTGTCTGTTGAAAACCACTTCAGTGGGTCCCTACCAACCTAGACTCAAGACCTCTCTGTTTTCCTTCTGTTGAGACACAGGTCAAAGCATCTGGTATCTTGTCTTCCTCTTCTTGCCTCTTTCCTTGTCTGCACCAAATGGTTAGTGCAAACCTAGCCAGATAGTTACCTCATTTGTAAATGGGAATTCTTATTCCTGAACCCATGACCCTCCCCAACAGACAGGATACATAATGTAGCGGGAATCGATCATTTTTTTAAAAAAATTTTGTTGAAGTATAGTTGATTTATGAATCTATCATCTGAATGCAGGCTAGAGTTTGCTTTGCTGAAAAAACTCTGAGCTCTTTCTACTTCCAGCTCCTTCATCATGTCCTCCAAGAAAAGATCGCTTTATATATCAAACCCAAGAAGAAAATACAGATGACATGCTAGTTGGAAGCAAAAGCCCAGTAACTTTATAAAGTTATGGACTGGAAGTTTGGAAAATATGTTAAAGGGTCACTTGGTCCCATACTTCAACAACTACAGGAATTCCCAGACCAATGATCTGTTATGACAAGAAACTCTAGTAAGTTTGGAAAAAGATCAGCTCCTGGGGTCGTTTTATCAGTAACACTTCTCTCTCTTTTTTTTTTTTAAACTATGTGATGTCTTTTTTTTAATATAAATTTATTCATTTATTTTTGGCTGTGTTGGGTCTTTGTTGCTGCATGTCAGCTTCCTCTAGTTGCCGTGAGCGGGGTCTACTCTTCGTTGTGGTGCGTGGGCTTCTTATTGCGGTGACTTCTCTTGTTGCAGAGCACAGGTTCTAGGGGCACAGTCTTCAGGAGTTGTGACTCGTGGGCTACAGAGCGCAGGCTCAGTAGTTGTGGCACATGGGCTTAGTTGCTCCGCGGCATATGGGATCTTCCCAGACTAGGGGTTGAACCCGTGTCTCCTGCATTGGCAGGTGAATTCTTAACCACTGCGCCACCAGGGAAGTCCAACACTTCTCTTTATAGTGAGCTTAAACTTGTTTTCCTTGTACTATTCACCCACTGATCCAACTGTAATATCCATAGTTAAATACGAAATAAATTTAACTTCTCACTCCTCTGTATGTTTATGGTACGTACTGTCTATGTCGTTTCTCTAGGACTTATTATAGTTTAAGATATTTAATATAGTAATTAATCAGTGAACACCAACTGCTGCTCCACAATGTAACAGGCACTTGCCTACATTCTGGTATTATTTCAATGAATAGGACGAAATCTGGAAGAGACATATATAAGAGACATATAAACAGGTAATAATAAATAATTGTTAAGTGCTATCTCTATTAAAGGTTTGAACAAAACACTATGGAACCACAAAGGAGGGAATAATAGAACATATGGATGGGGTACCATGAAAAAACAACCAAGTTCATCATTAAATAAATATTTGATCTAGGTTTTGAAGGATGATTATGCATTTGGCAGGTGAAGCAATGGGGAAATAATTTTAGGAGGTGTTGGTTTCAGGGATTTCTTTTGGGCTTTTTTTTTTTTTTTTTGGCTGCCCTGCCTGGCTTGCAAGATCTTAGTTCCCCGACCAGGGATTGCATGCCCTCGGAAGTGAAAGCGCAAAGTCCTAACCACTGGACCGCCAGGGAATCCCGTCTTTTGGGCTTATAGAGAGCAAATTAGAGTCTGGAGACTGAAAATTCCTTTCTCCCTGCGGTGGACAGCCTTTAAGATGGTCTGCAATGATCCCTAACTCCTGGTATTGATGCATTTGTGTAATCCCTTCCCCTTTATTGCGGGTAGGGCCTGTGACTTGCTTCTAATGAACAGAATACTGCAAAGGTGACAGCATGTCACTTCTGCGTTATATGAGGTATAATGCCCATCTCGATAGCATGATGAAGCAAAGGCCATGTTGGGGAGGCCTACGTAGCAAGCAACTGAGAGTGGCCTTTGGCCAACAACCAGCCAGGAACTGAAGACAGTAACTGCTGACAGCAAGAAACTGAAGATCTCAGTCCAACAGGCCACAAGGAACTGATTTCTGCTAATGACCATCTGTGTTTGAAACAGATCCTTGCCCAGTCAAACCTTGAGATGAGACCAAAGCCAGGCCAACACCTTGATTTCGGCCTCATGCGACCCTGAAATAAAGAGTCCTGACCCACAGAAGCTGTGAGATAATAAATGTGTGTTGTTTTAAGCTGCTAAATTTCTGATAATACTGTTATGCAGCAATAGATAAGAGATAACCTTATGCATTTTCTCTTGCTGTTCCTTTTTTTCCTCTTCATTATCTTCTTTGTTTTAAAGTATCTCCTTGGGCTTCCCTGGTGGCGCAGTGGTTGCGAGTCCGCCTGCCGATTCAGGGGACACAGGTTCGTGCCCTGGTCTGGGAAGATCCTACGTGTGGAGCGGCAGGGCCCATGAGCCATGGCTGCTGAGCCTGCACATCTGGAGCCTGTGTTCCGCAACGGGAGAGGCCACAACAGTGAGAGGCCACAACAGTGAGAGGCCTGCGTACCGCAAAAAAAAAAAAAAAAAAAGTATCTCCTTTCTTCACTCTCTTCTCTCTTTTTTAGAGAACTAAGCTGACTTTTCTGCCAGTCTTAGTCCAGAATGCTCTCTCTCTTCTTTAAATACAGCAAGTAATAACTTTAGCATGCATCTTTGTCTAGGATTGAGTGAAAAATGGAATTGTGTGGGAACACTTGGATTTGTGGAGTCAGAGAGACTTGGCTTTGAATCCTGACTTCTCTACTGAACAGCTACGTGAATTGAGGCATATTATTTAACCTCTCTGAGCTTCACTTACAGTAAAATGGGTATAAAAATAATGAACCAGGGTGGAAGATTTTAATTTTAGGAATTTCCTTGTAGCCAAGCTGCTTCTTCTAAGGGCACCTCTAAATACTGTGTACTCAGCTGAGCAGCGGCAGCATCAGTAGCTAATGGTTCTCTCTAGCAATGCCAGCTAGCGTTAACTAGGGTCAAATATGAAAGGATTCCTGATTGTAAAGGAGTCCTTCACTCTCATATCATCTGGGAAAAATACTATTAGATATTAAATTTAAAGTCCTGGTTAGGTCTTATAAGAAAATCTACTTATTTATTTGGGGATGGGGAAGACTTTACATATTTCATTTAATCTATTAAAATAAAGGGAGATTTCAATTTTGCTTTTATTTCACTTTTATAATCCTTTAAATAGAGACTTGACCCCATTTTAGCAGGCTCTGATAGAACACACACCATTCATTTAAAGAGTATTCCTAGTGTCTATTTTGGGCAAAATGCATTTTATAAAATTCACCTGTCCTAGAAATAGAAAATATTTTATAGAGAAAAGTAGCTGAATAAACTAGGGAAAAAGAAACCATTCCTTATATTATTTAAAAAGGGAAGAGAAAACAGAAGTAGGCTATTCCAAACAGATACAGAGATGTAAGGACACTTTATTTTTATTTTTTTGAATTTTTGAATTTTATTTTATTTTTTATACAGCAGACTCTTATTAGTTATCCATTTTATAAATATTAGTGTATATATGTCAATCCCAATCTCCCAATTCATCACACCACCACCCCCCCGCCACCTTCCCCCCTTGGTGTCCATACGTTTGTTCTCTACATCTGTGTCTCTGTTTCTGCCCTGCAAACCAGTTCATCTGTACCATTTTTCTAGGTTCCACATATATGCGTTAATATACGATATTTGTTTTTCTCTTTCTGACTTACTTCACTCTGTATGACAGTCTCTAGATCTAATGGAATATTACTCAGCCATAAAAAGGAATGAAATTGGGTTATTTGAAAGGACACTTTAAAGGCCAGGTGTCCAGCATGTTCAAGTCTGCACCCCAGGGCTTGGCAGTCCTTTTATTTACAACTTCTGCCTAGTGGAGAGAAACTGAAGAATAAAAGGCCTGGTGAAGAGAATAAGGCAGAACTGAGAGGACAGGAAGGAAAGGGACTGGGAGGAGCACTTTCTTCGAGAAACTTCTCCCTCCTTTTTTTACTCAACCCTCCTCAAGAGCTGCACAAGCTGATCCAAGGCCTCTAAGAAACAGGATGAAGCCTACATGCTGAGCATTTCTCAAATAAAAGATCCCAGGGTGGGGGCTTCCCTGGTGGTGCAGTGGTTGAGAATCTGCCTGCTAATGCAGGGGACACGGGTTCGAGCCCTGGTCTGGGAGGATCCCACATGCCGTGGAGCAACTAGGCCGGTGAGCCACAACTACTGAGCCTGCGTGTCTGGAGCCTGTGCTCCGCAACAAGAGAGGCCACGATAGTGAGAGGCCCGTGCACCGCGATGAAGAGTGGCCCCCGCTTGCCACAACTAGAGAAAGCCCTCACACAGAAATGAAGACCCAACACAGCAAAAATAAAAAATAAATAAATGAGGCAAAAGGAAATAACTGCCCTTTAAAACAGATTTTGAAAGGATTCTATTTATAAAAAAAAAAAAAAAAAAAAAAAGATCCCAGGGCTGGTGTCAGCAGTTCCTAGGGTGTTTGTGTCTAATGAAGTTTATCTTGAGAAGACAGGCTCGGTGGAGATAAGTGTAGGGAAATAGTAAGTAATAGCTACTTCTACATATTAAGTACAAAAGGGAGGGGAAAAAAGAAGTTTATCCAATAGGAGAGGGTATAACAAAGTTTAGGAAAGGATGCAAATGCTGAAGTAGAAATAGTAGAGACTTTTTTCTGGTCATTAATTCCTTTGGACTGTAATGTTGGAACAGGATTGTGGAGGCCATTTCATTTCTGGGTTACAGGGAACTGGGTGGAAGAGGAGTTTGGGAGAACATATAGGAAAGCTGGGGCAGCACTTGGGGGTCTCCTCTGGGCACTGGCCATTTGCCAACTGGTTCAGAGGAATTTCAATATTTTAACATCTGGAATGCCCATCCTGGTGCTTCCTGGCCTGAACATCAGCCCTGCCAGTCTCCCTGCCCAGGAGCCCCCTCAGGTTCTTACTATAGTTTCCTGGGATCAGTGGAGCCAGTAGCTCAGCCATTGGGCCAAATGCCCCTCTTCAGTTTTCTTCTCCAGTTTTGAGCTGCCTGAAAAGAAGTACTGAAACGCTATATTACTTTTCCTTCCAAAGAACAACAACAACAACACACACAGGTTTTAAAGGAAATCCACTGTATGATAAAGCTTGATCCACAGTTTGACAGTTTGCTCATCCCATAAAAAAGTTTCACAAGGAAAAAATAAAACATAAACTGATAAAAAAAAATTTCACAAGGACCATCCCAAAGTTAGAAACTCCAGAAGCAAAGACATACCATGCATAAGAAAGGAAAACAACCAGTGCTCCTTTAGGAGCACAGACTCAGCATAGACAAGAGCATGGACATCACCCAACTCCATGCAATAGAATCCCTCCACCACCTCCCAAAGTATCCTCCACAGTCCTCCATTTGAAACCCTCTATCACTATGTATAATTTGTGTATCCCTGACTCCAGTATTGTCACTGGGCTTGGTGCCATCCTGCTGTTACCTTCAGTGCCCTCAGGAGAGTTGCTTCCACTGGGTACTTGTCATATGCAGTGAGCCCTGCTACTTCTGCTTTCACTAGACCTCCCGAAAGGAACCACTGATATCTTGGATCCCTACAGCACTTAAGTGGCACTGTGTTCTCTGCAGCCCTCAGTGTCCTAATGCTGCACTGTGTGTTGTGCAGGAGAGTATGAAATATGCCTATCTGTCTTGTCCAAAGTGCTCAGACATGGTCTCAGTTCCCAGCTCTAGGAACATTCTGCATGACCAATCTCTTCATATTGTCCAAAAACCTCTCTCACTTGGCCGACTCTGGGCTCTGGAAGACGGATGGAGTACCTAAAAGAAGGCTAGCCTTGGGAAGTCCCTGGCGGTCCAGTGGTTAGGACTCACTGCCAGGGCCCAGGGTTCAGTCCCTGGTTGGGGAACCAAGATCCTGCAAGCCAAATAAAAAAAAAGCTAGTCTTTTGTGCTGTTAAAACTAGCCTCCTGGGCTTCCCTGGTGGCGCAGGGGTTGAGAGTCCGCCTGCCGATGCAGGGGACATGGGTTCCTGCCCCGGTCTGGGAAGATCCCACATGCCACGGAGCGGCTGGGCCCGTGAGCCATGGCCGCCTCCTGCCAACATAGCTCCAATGTGCTGAAAGGATGTCTGTCTCCTTCTTGGCCTTGAGTTGCATTACCAAGGCTCCTGTCTATTTTCACAACCTTAGTACATACCAGGAATCATAAAAGAAATATGAGAAAAAAATTTTCCCATCCATGGGATTTCCCTGGTGCCACAGTGGTTAAGAATCTGCCTGCCAATGCAGGGGACACGGTTTGATCCCTGGTCTGGGAAGATTCCACATGCCTCAGAGCAACTAAGCCCGTGTGCCACAACTACTGAGCCCCCATGCCACAACTACTGAAGCCCATGCACTGCAACTACTGAAGTCCGCACGCCTAGAGCCCGTGCTCCACAACAGAAAGAAGCCACCGCATTGAGAAGCCCATGCACCACAATGAAGAGTAGCTCTTGCTCACCGCAGTTAGAGAAAGCCCACATGCAGCAACGAAGACCCAGTGCAGCCAAAATAAAAATAAAAATAAAAATGGAAATTACAAAATGAAAAATAAAATATTTAAAAGAAAGAGTATATTAAAAAAAAATTAGCCCACCCATGCCCTGCACCACTATGTCTCCTAGAATTTTAAAGAAACTGTACTTTCTGTTTATATTTACAGAATTTCACTCCCTCTCTCATTCCCTCTCTTCACCACCAGTTTTCCCCAGCAACCCTTGGTCATGAGCCCATGCGGAGAGTGGAGACTTGGCTCAATGAAGAATGTGAGTAGAAACATCACGTGTTACTTAAAATCTTTCCTTCCTAGAGATGACTAAGGCTTTGGTACTAGATTAAGCTTGTCTGCTTCTCTCTTTAAATTATGACTTTGTTTTTCTTTTTGGCCACACCACATGGCATGTGGGATCTTAGTTCCCCGACTAGGGATCGAACCCACTCCCCCTTCATTGGAAATGCGAATTCTTAACCACTGGACCACCAGGGAAGTCCCAAATTATGACATATTTTAAGCATACAGAAAATACCAAAATTATATAAAAGATCCACAGTCCTATTCCCACCACCCAGATATAATGAATGTTTATATTTTGTGGTGTTTAAATTACAGGTAAAGTTAAAGACATTTCATTCCCTTACTTCTTTCTGAAGAGGTAGCTCCTCTGCTGAAGTTTTGTGTGACCCCAGTGCATGCTTTTATAACTTTATTAGACATTTATGAACACATAGCTATGTATAATATTGGTTATATAATATTAGATATACAATTCATGTGTCTATAGATATTAAAATGTTAGCTATATTGGTTTGGGTCTTCAAGTTGTACATTAATGGTATCACACTATGTTACTTCTTTTCTTTGCTCAACAAAAATATTTTTGAGTTTTATTCATTTTCTTGCATATAGAGCTTAAGTAATTTTAATTGCTGTATTTTAGAGATAAATATATCACAATTTATCCATTAGTTCATGTCAGTGGACATTTAGATTGTTTCAATTTTTTAGTATTACTAATAATGTGTCACTGAGAGTTTTTGCTCTATGGATCTTACAATTGAGTAAAAGTTTTTCTGGGTTAAATTCCAAAAGTGAAATTGCTGGATAATGGTATATGCATCTTTAACTTGACTCAATATTTCCAAATTGACTGATCTCCAAGCTGGTGGTGCCAACATACACTCCCTCATTCTCTCCCAACATTTAGTATTATCAGTCTTTTCTGATAATCTGATAAATGTCAACTTATTTTAAAATCTGCACTACCCTAATTACTCAAGAGATTGAACATCTTTTACCTAATTATTGATCATATGGGTGTCCTCGTCTGTGAATTGACTTTTCATATCTTTTGCCAATTTTTCAATCTTTTCTTTCTTTATGAATTTGTAGAAATTCTTTATATATTCTGGATACTACGTGGGTTGTCTTTTGTGAAACAGAAATTTTAAAATATCTGTGTAATCAAGTATCTGTGTGATCTATGTAATCAGATCTTCCCCTTCAGAGTCTGTGCTCTTGGGGTCTTGTTTAAGAAATCTCTATCTCAACATCACTAAAATAGGCTGCTGTATTTTTCTCTAAACATTTTAAAGTTTGCGTTTTATATTTAGTTTTTAATTTACCTGGACTTTTTGTACAGAATGATACTGAAATTCAGTCTTATCTTTCTCCATGTGGTTAGGCAATTGCTCTGTCACCTGCCCATCTATATGCGGCTCTGGTGTGGGTTATCTATTCTTTTTCTGGTATTCTTGTCTCACACTAAACCATGCTGCTTTGATTACTCTAGCTTCATAATGAGTTTTGCTTTCCTGCCCCTTTCTTATTTGCCTTGAAAACTATGTTGCCTATTCTTTACTTTTTCATATGAATTTTTGGATCAGCCTATCAAAGTCCATGAAAAAACCCGTAGGGATTTCAACTGTAATTGCATTAAATGTAAAGATTAGTTTGAGGGAGAAATTGATATTGTTGAGATGGCAATTCTTACCATTCTTGATCATGCTGTAGTCCCAGTTTACTTAGGTCTTATGTGTTCTTCACTGAGATTGGTTTACTTTTTTCCCATAAAGATCTTTGCATCTTTCGTGAAATTTATTTCTTGGCATTTTTGTAATTATTTATTGCTAGTTTATAAGAATATAATCGATTTTGGTATCCAGATCTTGTATTCAGCAACATTACATGATCTTAAATGTGCTAACTGTAACAAGATTTTCAAGTCCACAATCTTTAGGGCACCATGAGTACCCCAAAGTCAAGACTAATTATAAAGTCACAGTTGAGACTGAAAGTTACAAAGTGACATCTAGAATTGTGTTTGTCCTTTTCAGTCCTTTTGTCTCTTTTTTAAGTATCTTAGTCTCTTCCCTCTCTCCCCCCTCTCCTCTCACACTGACTTGGACTTCCAGTGACTTGTCTGAACGTAGTTTTAATAGTCAAGTCATACAACAAGGTTCTGAAGAGAAAACGGTTGTCCTTTCCCACCAGTTTTGGTAAAATCAAAATTAATGGTTTAATCATTATAACCAGGTAAATATTATGCACAGCAGAGCCACACATAACTTTTTCTCTTCTTGTATCACATGTACTTGTCTTAGAGTTTATAATGCATCTATTAACTCCCGAATGATTTCTCTGTTGTTGGTTTGGCCTGGTGATCATTGGCTATCGGTTCGTATTTAAGAGGAGGTACTGAAAGGCTGGCTTCAGCCTCTGAGTGTATAAGCAGGGTTTGTAGACCCATGGGTATTACTTTAAGATTATTTATTTACTTACAATTGTCAGTATTTTCCCTCAATTATTCTACTGAGCTGGGGTGGTGCTATGAAGCAGATGTTTGTGTCCACCCGTACCCCCCAGTTCATATGCTGGAGCCCTAACGTGATGGCATTTGGAGATGGGGACTTTGGGAGGTAATTCATTCATGAGGATGGAGACATAATGGGATGAGAGTCCTTATAAGAAGAGGAAGAGAGTCCTGTCTTTTGGCTCTCTACCATATGTAGATACAACAAGGAGATGTTTATCTGCAAACCAGGAAATGGGTTCTCACCAGATCTGCCGAGTACCTTGATCTTGATCTTAGCCTCCAGTACTGTGGAAAATAAATTATTGCTATTTAAGCCACCCAGTCTATGGTTATTCTTGTTATAGCACCCCAAGCTGAATAAGGTGGGGAGGGGATATATAAAGGAGTTATAAGCAACCCATCAGGAAAAGGGGCTGCAGGTCTCCCCATTAATATACAGATTTCAACTTAACTCTTCTGTTTTTAACCCAGCCCCTTGCCAAGTATAGGATCCTGGAGTCCAGTGCCCACTCATGACAACCTCTCCTCAGAGTAAATCTCAAGTCATCTTTCAGAGAGTTGGGGGAGGGGAAGAGGAGCAGTCACCTGCCCATAAGAGCCTTGCAGGGAATTTGGTGAGGGGTGTCTATAGCTTCCTAGTCAGATGTTTAATATATCCTCTTGTTTTTAGTGTCATACTCCTTCCTCCCTGTTCACAGTTACCCCAATTCCTGAATCTGTAGAATTCTATTTTCTTCTCAATATTTTTACTGTGAGATTAAAAAGCATTTCTATTTTGTTAATACAAAATTTGACAACATCGTACATGTCTGTTCAAACATTACCCCTACCCCCAGTTTCTTGTTTGTCTTTTGATCTTATTTATTGGGTGTTTGTCATGCAAAGTTTTTTGGTTTTTAAAATGAAGTAAAAAATGATGGCTCTGTGTTTTGTGTTACAAAAGTCTTTCCCACTTCATGAATGAAAAAATATTGTCCTGTTTTTTATTCCAGAACTTTGTAGCCTCTCACCATCTTTACATTTTGGAGGAGGATTAGCAATTAATGTAAGATTTCAGATAGTGGCAAGTATCCAAAATGACTCTTTCTTCCCAGCTGGCTATTTAGTTGTTTCAGCATAATCCTTTGAATTACTTATCCTTTTGATGATGTTTAGAAATAGAACTTTTACTTTAAATTCTTATTTGACTTAATGTCATTTCTAAGCTTCTATTCTTTTCATAGATTTTGTGTGTGTGTGTGTGTAAATTCATGCTCCATTATCACACCATTTCAGTGTTATTACTGTAGTTTAATAATAGGTTTAACTATCTGAGGTTGTTAATTTGGGGTTTAATAATAGGTTTTGCAATCCTCCTACAGCAATCTGGAGAATGTCTCAGTAAATGCTCAGGTCAAAAGCCCTGCAGTAATCCTTTCTCTTTTTCTTACGTGCTATATTCAGTCCATCAGCAAATCTGATTTATTCTATCTTCAAAATATATCCTGAATCTGACCAATTCACTACCATTCTGTCCTACATGAAGCCGCCATCATTTCTTTCATCTGGGTTCTTGCAGTAGCCTCCCAAATGGTTTCCATGTTTCTGTGCTTGGTGTCCCTACAGTTAGTCTCCATATAGAAGCCTGTGTTATATGTAAATCAGATGTCAGCCTCCTGCTCAAAAACCTACAGTACCATCTGATCTTACTCAGAGTAAAGACAAATACTCACAAAGCTCTGACCTCATCACCTCCCACTCCCTCTCAGCTCCAGCCCCAGGGGCCTCCTTGCTATTCTCCAAACACATAAACAAAAAACACTTAGCATAATTTACTCCAGGTCTTTACAATTGCTGTTCCACCACCCATAACTTACTTCCCTCAGATGTCCATTTATGTTGGCGGCAGAGAGGGAAGAAAGGGAGAAAGAAGTGCAAATATGCTCGTGTCATAATTCTTGAATAGGTAGTAGTTAGACACTATCTAAAGAAATAGAGGAGAAAGTCTATTTCATAATAAATGTAATGACTAAAATAAAAATATGAACTTCCCAAAATTGTCAGATGAAAAACACGTACCAACATAAAACAAGCGTAGAGCATGTAGTGACAATCTATTTAAAAAAAAAAACTAAAAATAAGAAAGAAATCATTTAAAAATGATAGAACTAAGATTCATCTAACTATTGTATCCATAGATGGAAATATGTTAAGACCTATTGATTATCTATTATTGACATGTATACACTGATGTGTATAAAATTGATGACTAATAAGAACCTGCAGTATAAACAAACAAACAAAAAAACCCAACTAATACTAAACTTTCTTTGGGTTATTTGTATGGAAATATGTTAATATAAATGTTTCAGACATTACATGAAATTTCTAAAAATCTTATATGTTCTGGTATAATGTTATAAGTCATAATTCTAGTTATTACTTTAAAATGTATATCTCAGAAATAACTAAATTTCCTTGTCAATTGCATTATTATGAACTTTCATCAAATCTTTAACCATGGTCATTTTTAAGTTTTTTTTGTCATTTACAGACAGTTCTGGGTGTACTCTGATGCTTTTGCAAAAATGTTCCTATAAAAGGGTTTCATCTTCAAGGAATTCATGGAAAAGACTCTGACAAGTACAGGTTTCTGGTAACTGACTATACTGCTGAACTGAATGAATATGCATTTTCAGAACTCTAATGGAAAACTGATGAATTCATAAAAGTGCTAACAAAAGATCAAGATAAAAAAAATTAATTACATGGGACTGAGTGAACAGATGAGGATAATTATAACTTTTGTGACTTTGTTTGAATAAAAAAAAATCCCACAAGGACTCGGAGGCAAAAACTATAAATCAATATTCACTGCAAAGTAAAGGAGGTGTTACAGTAGAGGATTACTGGACTGAATGTCAATATTATGACATAGTGTGAGTGTGTTTCGTGTTTGGTAATTGCAACATTGTTGCTTTTGTTGTGGTCATCCATTTACAATGCTTGGTGTCAGTTTATTTATCTCTTGTAAAAATAAAATACAGAAAAAAAAAAGACTCCGGATGAATTATAAAACGAAGAACATTCTGTACTTCTCTGTGTATATTCTGCACATAGAGAAAGTACTAAATTAAAATTACTCAGAAACTTTGTAAAGAAAAGGATGAACAGAGATATTCTAGGAAAATACAAATAAAAGAAAGTAGGGGTTCTGATATTAATATCAGATGAGATTAAATTCTGGAAAGCAATTACAAAGATGACACTTTATAGGGTATGCAATATACAATGAAGTTCTTAGATAGTTATGCCCAGCTTATCTGTACAATTTGACCAAAATTGTTGGAAATTGCAGGTGAGGGTGGGGGGCGGTACCAGTGGCAGAGAATCCAGAGGCCCCTGTATTGCTCTCTATGGCCTTGAATCATCCTTTAAGTACCACCTTCACTTTTTAGGACATATCCAAATACTGTCTGTAGTTATTTACCTTATGTTTTTCTTCAAAGTGACACATTCCTAAACTGAAATAAGTTTATAATGGTAAACTTTTTTTATATTTTTAAAACATTTTTACAATATAAAAAATGGTAAATGTGAATGTCTTATAAAACAGGAAGCTATTCCTCAGCTCTGAGAATGTAGTTCTATTTTACCAAATTATTTAAATGGAGCCAAAAAATCTACCTTATTATATAAAATCTGATTTTTGAGTGTTAGCTTAAAGGAACAAACGAAACATGCCTGTGACTCTTTTGGCTGTGGGTCTACCAGTTCTTTGCGTTAATAGGTGCTGGGGACACACAAAAGGAATCTTCCTCCCAGACTCCTCCCTCCAATATCAGCCAATGGCTCCTACAACTGAGTGCCCTCTCCCTCTTCTCCCTTTATCCTCAGCCACTGATAACACCACTTAAGACTTATCTGGACTGTAAACTCCTTAAGAGCAAGGATTATGTCCTAGCATCCCTCTCCTTCCCTCACCTACCAGAGTTTCTGGTACTTACCAGGGGTCCATGCATTTATTTGTTTGTTCACTCATTCAACAAATGTTAGGTAGCAAGGAAACAGAAAAGACTTCATAACTTAAGTGAAAAGGCTTATAATAAGTGTAATAAGGACTCAGACAGAAAATATGCAGAGTTCTGTGGGCTGCAAAGAAGGGGCACCTAATCCTAACTGAGGGAGTAGGGACGGCTCCCAGAGGATGCAATATCTGTCTGAATTGATTCTTTGATTCTTGGAGAAGTTGTATATATTAAAAAAAAAAAAAGTGTGGGGAGGCATTCCAAGAAGAGAAACCAGCTTGGTATGTGATCTAAATTAGATTGGAATAGCTGATTTCTAGAGCATGAGTTGGGAATGTTGAATGATGGTGCTGGAGGGTAGTCAGGCTTGGTCACGAAGAACTACATTGAATCCTTAACTTCCTACGACACTGGCACACTACACACCCTAACACCTCTTCACTTTTTTTTCAGTGGGTTTCCCCCAACGGCAGTCTATAATTTCTTACTTCTTCTTCCCTTTTTTTTAAAAAAAAAACAAACTCTTAAGCATTTTAGTATGACTCAGTTTATCTCTTAAAAAATTTTATTGAAATATAGTTGATTTACAATGTTGTGTTTAATTTCTTACTTCTTATTTCCTGACTGGCAACATCTCATTTATCCTTCATGTACCAGTTCAAATGCCAGTTTTTCTGGAAAGATGATCTCAACCTCTCTGTAACCCTTAAGAATGGAATTTGAATTGACTGAACTACTGTACTCTGCATATACTTTTATTTTAGTTGTAATTATTTCATTTTATAGTTATTGTTATTAGTTTTCCAACTAGGCTGGAATCGTTTTAAAGTCAAGGGCCATTTTTAAGTACATGTTTGTATACAAAGCATCTGTTAAGATATTTTATATTTGTCCCTTGAATGACTAAATATCTGCATATTAGTGTTTTGGGAGTGCAAAAAGAAAAGGAGATTGTCCTTGACTTCTCAGAGGAAATAGTATTTGTTGGACGATGAGTATAAGTAATGTTATACACAAAAAAGAGTGAGGGAGGGCATATCATACAAGTGGAATAGCAGTAGCGAAGATGTGATTTCTTATTAAATCATTTGGGTTAAAATGATTGCCCAAGTGATTAGTGGGGATAAAGAAAATTTGATGGCATTTGCTTAGGAGGAAGGTTGTAATAAAATTCCATTTCACACTGAACTTTTCTTCTATTGCTTTACCTGTGTCCAGACATTTTTGAGGTGGTGAGGCTATTTGTTTATTTGTGCTAGTGCTGTTGAACAGATGACTATGACAGGTCTTTTATCCCTTAGTGTGTGTATTTTAAGACTCAGTTCATGTTTGGCTTTCTCACAGTCTTTTCCAACTACTGAAACCCAAAGGGCTCCTTTATCCTTTCTGAATTCCTCTGGACTTTTTGCTGGTACATCTTCCACAAAGGCATGATTATTTCTTTTGCAATTGCACACCTTATATTTTGATTTTTATCTGTAAAGTGACTTTTTGACTTGCAGCTGATACATATAAAACATAAAATATTTACCACATATATAAATACAGACAGAGAGAGCTGACTCTTCATTTTACCCTCCCAGAGAATGATGAGTGTATTGAATCCTTACCAAGAAGGAAAAAAAAATCTCATTACTCTTTGGAACATTAGAAGATTAAGGCTAGAGAAATGTGCTTCACTTGAGAATTGTATTATTTTAAATGTTTCCTGTCATTTAAGATGGTTTGAAGGCAATAGGAGGTTAGAAAAATTTTTTGATATTACACATGGACTTTCATGAAGCCCTTCCTCTGCAAGTGTGCATTTTTCTGTGCCTACTGATAAAGAACAGTCTCAGATCCACTTGCTTTGATCTGCTTATTATTTGAAGTTTGATTCTGCCCTTAGGGTTTACATTCTCCTCTTTTTTTCTTAGGACACTAATAAGAACTTAGCTGGATGAAACGGTTTCTTTGATATCCAGTGGTACACTCCCATTAGTCAACCATACTGCAGTTTTTCTAATCTTGATTAAATGTTAATGAGAAACTTTTGCAAAAGAGACTTTGCTCCACTATACCTAGTACCTTGCCATAGAAATGTGTGGCCAGGACGCCCCCAGGTGGTCATAGTAACAAGTACATGGGAATCTTCAGAACTTTGCATTTCTCCCTAGGCTTTTTCATCCTTTGGAGCAGATATTAATAGAAGAGGCTAAAGGACAAAAGGGGAAGGAGAAAAATGTAGGAATGTTTGGGTTACTTCTCTCAGCTTACATTTCCAATCTCATTATCTTTGTGTGGTGTGTTTATTGCTTCTGTTTTTTTTTCTAGTTTCTTGCTCTGGATGTTGATCAAAGTGTGTAACAAACAATCCAAGCAGCCTTACACTCAAAACTAACTATGCAACTTCCCTGGTGGCACAGTGGTTAAGAATCTGCCACAACTACTGAGCCTGTGCTCTAGAGCCTGCAAGCCACAACTACTGAAGCCCATGCTCCACAACTACTGCAGCTCGAGTGCCCTAGAGCCTGTGCACCTCAACTACTGAAGCCTGCGTGCTCTAGGGCCCGTGCTCCACAACAAGAGAAGCCACCGCAATGAGAAGCCTGTGCACTGCAACGAAGACTAGCCCCCGCTTTGAGGCTAGTAGCCTCAACTAGAGAAAGCCCGTGTGCAGTAACGAAGACCCAACATAGCCAAAATAAAAAAATAAATAACATAAAAATAAAAAACAAGACAAAACAAAAAAAGTAACTATGGTTGGTTGACTATAGTTCTGACCAAACAATAGTTTTTGATCAAGAAAAGGTTTCTTTGAATCGAAATGGTCATGGTAGATGCAATAGTAATGATTCCTACAGCATTCTGATACACTGTTAGACAGCTGGACAATAATGGACAATAATGAGTAATTGAGTATACCTACCAGCTGTTGAGCATAGTGTAAAGTGCTTCACATGCATTTCATCTTCACAAAGGCCCTGTGAGATAGTCAGTCCTATTATCCCTGTTTTATAGAGGCTCAAATAGGTTAAGTGGTCTGATCAAGTTCACACAGTGGAAAAGGCAGAGGGCTTATGAAAGGAGCAAGGCCCTGTGGGGCAAGACTCCAGCCTCCATGACTTTCCCTGAGTTCCAAAGGGTGGATTCGAAGAGTTGCTAATCAAGGGAGGAGCAGCCAAGAGACCACATAAGGCAAGATTAAAGGGATCAGAGAAACTCATCAAGATTAGGAGAATGACCACCCGAGAAGAGATTTTAGGAGTGAAGGCCCTGCTCACACCCTAATCTTGTCAGAGACCCCACCCTTGAACTGACTGTTAAAAACCCTCATCAAACCCTCTGGGGTTTTCAGCACAGGAGTACAGAGAAGCTGAGCTTTCGGTAACACTTAGCTCTTTGCTTTGTTAGGGACCTTCCAGCATGCTCATTGATGGGCAGTGAATACTGAGAATGATTTTGGCATAAATGCCCACTTAACCTTCCTCTTCAAAATTACTTTGTAGTGTAGCTTAATTTAATACATCACTATTTCTACTGAGATCATGAAACATTTCTGTACAGATCAGGTGTTTCTTCATTAGGCAGTGACAATACATAACACCATGAATTTGACTTCTTGGCTTTGCTGGTGAAGTGATTAAGGTTGAATACAAGATCTTTTAAATTTTGGCTCAAGCAATAGGGCCGGCCTCTTTTACTAGGGTTTAATCCTGACTTTGTCCTTTCACCTGATGAGTCAGGGATGACAACTGGATTTCATCTTGCACATTAAAAGCCAGAAAAAAAATACTATTAATAAGATTGTGCCACAGGAAGGTACACTGCAGATATAACAAGCAGTAGAACCAGTCAGGGCCATCTCAGAGGAGAGGACAAGGTGGATCACTCCCAGCCTTGAAACTTGCTGGCCCTTCTTCCCCTTCAAACATTTACTCATCCTTCAGCTTTTGTCCTGACCTCTGGTTCTGGATTTTTGCCCCTTGTGCTCTTACACTTATCTCCCTCATATCTCTAGTCATATTAATAATGGCCTGATTACTTGTCTGTAACACCAACCTTCCCCCTTACTAAGAGTTGGGTGGTCGATAAACTCCATAAGGGCAGGAATTGTTTCAGTTTGTTACCAACAGCCTGGCAAACCGTAGGTGCTTGATAATTATTTGTAGAAATTGCTGTAGAAAGACATTGCAATCTTAAAACTGCTTTTTTTCCCTCATGCAGAAAAATAGGAGACCTTTTTAGAAAATTGTCTTGGGGATGTTTGTTAGCAAAGTAAGTTTGCCAATGTTGAGTCATTTCTCTGTGTTATTTATGTAGAAGATAATTCTGAATACCTTCCTATACTACTTTTAGCAGGGGACATAATTTTAGGGTAAGGAAGTCATGTGTGAGATGATACCGCAATAGATTTTTTTTTTGGCTGCGTTGGGTCTTCGTTGCTGTTTGCGCAGTCTTTCTCTAGTTGAGTTGAGTGGGGGGCTATTCTTCATTGTGGTGCACGGGCTTTGTGCTCACTGCAGTGGCTTCTCTTGTGGAGCATGGGCTCTAGGTGTGCAGGCTTCAGTAGTTGCAGCACATGGGCTCAGTAGTTGTGGCTTGCAGACTCTAGAGCGCAGGCTCAGTAGTTGTGGTGCATGGGCTTAGTTGCTCCACGGCCTGTGGGATCTTCCCAGCCCAGGGCTCGAACCCGTGTCCCCTGCATTGGCAGGCAGATTCTTAACCACTGTGCCACCAGGAAGTCCCACAATAGATGCTTAAATCCATTATCTCTAACCCTCTCAGGTAGGTATAACCCCCTTTTACATGTTTAAAAAAATAATAAAAGGGGCCTCCCTGGTGGCGCAGTGGTTGAGAGTCCGCCTGCCGATGCAGGGGATACGGGTTCGTGCCCCGGTCTGGGAGGATCCCATATGCCGCGGAGCGGCTGGGCCCGTGAGCCATGGCCGCTGGGCCTGCGCATCCGGAGCCTGTGCTCCGCAACGGGAGAGGCCACAACAGTGAGAAGCCCGCATACCGCAAAAAGAAAAAAAAAAAAAAAAAAAAAAAAAATAATAAAAGGGGCTGTATTAGTCAGGGATTTCCAGAGTGATAGATCTATATCTATATAGGTATATAGATGTACAGGGTGAGTCAGCAAGTTGGAGATGATCTAGGAGATCCGATGGTATAGTTCCAGTCCAAATGCTGGCAGGCTTGAGACCCAGGAAAAGCAGATGCTTCAGTTTAAAGGCAGTTAGGCGGAGAGAATTCTCTCTTCCTCTTGAAAGGGCCAGCCTTTTTATTCTATTCAGGCCTTCACCTGATTGGATGAGGCCTACCCACATTAGGAAAGACAATCTGTTTTACTTAGTTTATCAATATAAATGTTACTCGCATCCAAAAACACCCAGAATCATGTTTGACCAAAATCTGGGCACTCTGTGGACCAGCCAAGTTGACACATAAAATTAACCACCACAGAGATCCACAGAAAATTATTTCTTCAAGTGGCAAAGCAGGGATTTAAACCTAAGTCTGATTTACAAGCCCGATTGTTGCCCCAGTCCACACACTGCCACCAGAGAGGTAATAAATGCAGTTAGAAGCACTTCCAGGTTGATAAACCTTTGGTCTTTTTCATAACAGCTTTCTCTTTTCCCAAAGCAATGTCCACAGATTTAAAATATCCCAAGGGCCACATTTCCCCCCAGTTATGAAGCATCACGTGCATACCGGCTTCAAACAAACTGATCTGGATAGCAGTATTTGCTCGTTGGTTTTCATACTAGAAGTTTAGGCACAGAAGTTGATTAAATAATAGCCAATCTGGTCAGGATAAGTAATTCAGTAAATTTTCCTAATAGGCATGATCAAAAGTCTGTAATACTGGATATAGAGGAGCAAATTTTAAAAAAGATAATCAGGATTTGGAAGCAGAACAAGATAGAAATATTGACTTTTTGACAATTACTTTTGTATCCTTTTAAAATTACATTAAAATCTTATTAATTAAAACAAGTATTTATTGAGCACCTGCTGTGTACTTGTAACTGTTTGGGGGTACTGGGCATATTGTAATGATCAAAATTTGAAACATTTTCTTTCTCAGAGCTAAAAAAAAAGCAAGTCATGTAGCATTACCAATGTCTGCTAAAAAAAAGCAAGTCATGTAGCATTACCAATATCTTGGCAAACCAGATGCCCAAAACGCAAGAGAGTCACAGAACTAAAAATGAAACTTGCCAGTGACCAGACTTCTGGGGTGTAAATAAAGGTTCCTTAGGGTCAGGGACTTCAGTGCATACACTGGATGGCACTGTTAAATTAAGAAATGTAATTTATGATTTAATATTCTCATACCAGAGAGTCTACACTAGGTGGTGTTCAGGGTCAGGATAGAAGCAGTAACCAGCAATGGAAAGTCAATATTGTTTCAGTGTCTGTGCTAGAAGCAGCTTCCTGGTGGGTGCTGAGAAACAGTATTAAATGAGAAAGGGATGAGGTTGCTTTACGTCATGATCACAATGCTCTTCCCTGGAAGGGCCGAAGAAGTGAAGAGATAAAGAAAAGGTTCATGTGATGGCTACAGAGCAGACTGCAAGTTGGAAAGATAAAGGCTGACCAATTCTAAAAGTGTAAAATCGTGATATTAAGGGGAACACAGCCTTACTGTCTAGATCAAGGAGTGGTAGTCCATATCAAGAAAGTTTAGGATAAAGGATTGCTTTGCAGTGATGGAGTACATAAATGGAACTCTACCTTTCATAGAGTTCCAAATTTAACAGATTTAGCTAAGTTTAATGGTTGATACAGCCATAAGAAACATCATCTCTCATGTCTATCTTGTATATGGTGTGAGATGAGCCACTGCCTAACCCAATAATGAAAATATTGATAGGCAGTATTACCAGCAGAAAAACAACTTATTCTATAGTAATGAGCATGTGGGCAATGTTCAAAATTATTTTAAATGTAAAATAAAGCTGGAAATCTATAAAACTCTGATACTTACAAATGAAAACAGCTTTTGAAATAGCACTTGAAGAAGCAGCTCTTGACAGAAATTGTCTTCTACTCATCTGTAAGGGACAGGTTGGAAGAACTAGAAAGAAATAGACTATCCTCAGAGACACAGGTATTACTGCAAGTGAAGAACATCCAGTTTACACAATGCCTAGCTGACACTCTCAGCTTGGCACTCTTCAGTGCCATGTTTGAGGTCACACTGCCTTTTTTGTTGTTCAGAGACCTTAGGGCTAACACCATATAAATACCCTTAATTTATAATCTGAATGATATTCACTCATTTACTGATTAAAATTTTATTTCTAGTCTTTCCACTTGGGCATGATTCCTGGTAACTTCAGCTCATATATGCAATTTTTTTGTTTATGAAATACTTAGGTCCATAAAAAATACATTTCTCAGAAAACGCAGATGTGCAGTTAACAGTCATCTTGTGCAAATCTCAGTGTTGTGTATTTTATTTAATCCTTTAAAATCATGAGTTATGAAGGGATTGGGATGGATTGACATTATTCTTAGTTTGGATCATGACGGTAAGTTGAATGAAAGTAAAACCACTCTTTTACATTAATAACTTTGGATGTAGCCTCAATGCATTGTGTTAATAGTCATATATGAAAAATCTCAAATACATAAACTAAATATCAAAATCAGTAAAACTGTACTGTTTACACCTTTATAAAATAATTACTAAGTCCCAGAACTTTAGATTAAAACCTTGGCTTTAGATAAAAACGTGGTTCCAGATTTTTAGATTTTATGGAGCAGTTAAAAAAAAAAGTGGGGGCCAATATAGGGCTGCCAACTTTTTATTTTGCCAAGAATATTGAAAGCAACTAATACTACTATCAACGCCATTTCATAAAAGGATACTTCAATACCACAAAAGTTGGTATAATCATGTAATAAAAATTAAATTCAAGTTGATGACCTTCTGTCAACCTTTTTTTTTATTCCTTTAGGGATGCTGAAATTTTAGTCTTGGCTTAGAATTGGGGAACAATGCCTAAAATGCCATTTTGTCCAACCATTTCAATTAAAAGGCTAAGAGGTGAGTGGGTTTGCCTGACATCAGTTAGTGTTAAAATCAGGGAGGAAAAGCAGAGCTTCTGACAACTAGTAGAATAAAACACTGTCACAGATACCCAAGTATTGAACACGTGGCTAATTAGGAACCTTAACCAACGTTTACCTTAAAACAAAATCATTCATAACTAATATAAAATCAAATAAACCCACCTACTCTGTAGAAAGACTTGGTATACATGACTGCACCTGTTACAATTTGTCAAGGAAAACAACCCCAAGTCATAAACTATCATAATATAACCCAAGTCATAAATGATATAATCCAAACTGTGAGCTTTGAATTCTCCAAAATGTTGTGTTCTCAATTACATCGTCTATAATAAATGCTTAATAAATGTCTGCATGAACAGGAGTACGTCACTCTAAACTTGTCACTGCAAAACAAGTTTCTTCATGACATTAGAAACTTCTCAACCTGGCACAAAATCTTACTGAAGAAATCACTGAAACATAAATGATACAGAGAAAAAAAGATGGTGATGGTGTTGGGGAGCCCCACTTGCCTGATCTCTCTATCAAATGAAAAAGCAATTAGAAGATTTAGGGTATTTAAGTGAGAACAGTAATTGTACACAATGATTTTTGTGTAAAAACAGCTCACATTAACTTAACCACACCTACTTTACTTTTTAGGTTAACTAATAACATGAAAAGGTTTTCATATCCTAAAGGAATTCTAGTTCAAAAGCATGTAATAGAATTTTAACATGACCGTGGGACTACATTTATCTAATTATTCTGGACTATCAAAATGCTACAATAGATCTGCATTTGACAATAAGGTGACCATTTCCAATTTTACCATAATCATAATCACCCACTTACACCATTGAAAGTAGTTTTGAGAATTGGCACTAGTTTTTTTTTTCTCCCACTAGCTATAAAAATGCATGACTCATAATAATTTCAAATTCAAAATTAAGAATACAGCTTAGTGTGTTCAAAGGATGTCCCCCCTCCCTTTTTTTTTTGGCTGCACCATGTGGCTCATGGGATCCTAGTTCCCCCACCAGGGAGCGAACCTGGGACCCTGGCATTGAGTGTGGAGTCCCAACCACTGGACAACTGGGCAATTCCCTCAAAGGATGTCCTTTTATCTGTAACTTTGGGAGTTCATAGATGTCTTTTTCTTTAAAACAATTAACCTTTAAAAGCATGATGCTCTCTATGGCTGACCCAATCATACTTATTTGAAAAAGGAGGAAGAGGCATGAAAAAATTCATCCTAAGAATCTTATAGGTAGAATCAGGGTTTGTAGTACTTGAAATTTTGTGCTTAGGATGTGCCTTAAAGACAAGTTCAATTAAGTCATGTGGACTACTTAAAAACTGGTACACACAATTTTGGGATCAACTTTATCTCCTATAATACACAAAACCATACATTAAAAAATATCAATGATCATACTTAATATAGGAACACTGATGTTTTAGTTGTACTGATTCCTGTTACTTCCAAAGTAATTCTGGATCCTACCAAGTAGAAACATGATGGACTACTACTGAGAATTCAAGTGTCTGCAAAGAAATGATGAGAATGTTTACCTGTTACCTTTGTCAATTTCAAATTATGTCTGCTATATTACGTATATATTTTTCCTTCTAACCCATGAAATCCAAAAACCTAATTTCTCTTAAAAAATATATTAACTACTCCTGGGCTTCCCTGGTGGTGGCGCAGTGGTTGAGGGTCTGCCTGCCAATGCGGGGGACACGGGTTCGTGCCCCGGTCCGGGGGGATCCCACATGCTGCGGAGCGGCTGGGCCCGTGAGCCATGGCCGCTGAGCCTGCGCTCCACGGCGGGAGAGGCCACAGCAGTGAGAGGCTCACATACCGCAAAAAAAAAAAAAAAAAAAAAAAAAAAAAATATATATATATATATATATATATATATATATATATATATATATAAACTACTCCTGTCTTAACTCTTTTATTGCTCCTAATTATTTTCAGTTTTCATATTTTTTTTCTGAATCAGCAATGAAATGCAGTGTTTCTGGTCTGAAGAAAGTTTCTTTGAAGAATATTACATAAACACTTGTCTTCAAATTTTTGCTTTTAAGATTATACAGTTTAAAAGAGGATGTAATTCTTATTTTTCTCCCCAAAACAGTTTCTTTACTAGAATTAATCATGTGCCTGATTATCAAGAATGAGGAAATAAAAATCTTCCCATGCCTCTGATCTTCCCTCACGACTACTATTTCTGTCAAGGATGTGTGGCTCTGCGTACAGGAGACTTGACATTTTGTGTTCCAATTCCTCAGTGTCCCCAATTCAAGTGTTTGCCAATCCTTGGCTAGAATTCTGGAACATTATTACATTTTAAGACATCCTTCATGACAACTTTAAATCTCATATCACTTTGATCTAAATTTCCACTACTGGTTTCTTTAATGGATCAATTAAATATCCATGAAGATGAATACAAAGAAGTTACTGTCCCTTTATTATTGACCTGGTCCACTTATAATTAAGCAGAATTAACATTCAAAGTTCATTTTGATTGAAAACACAGAAGCTGTATTTTCTCAGTGTCACTACCACGTTCAAGAAGAAAACCAAGGTCATAAAAGATTTTTCCTAGATTGTTATTAAGAGATTAACGTAGTTTAATCACACCCAGTTTACTTTCTAGGTTAACTAAGTAATATTAAATGGTGCTAATTTTTCTTTGAAACTTACAAGTACAATCTGCACATACATGATTTTGAGAATAATTTAATACGTTAACTCGCCATACAACTATATTGTAATGTCATTTTTAAATGTAAAGAAACGGATCCTTACAAGACCAAAATAACCCACAGTCCATGAGACTGGATTTTCCTTTTTCCTTTTTTTTTTGTTTCAACAAATGTGCACCACGATGGTTCAACAAATAAGGCAAATGCCGTGAATATGAAAGCTGTAGTTTGCAATATACCACATCTAGAACCCAGGGGAGGTGAATTAGACACAAGTGGTACTCATTCTAATTAAACGATCAGGAAACATCATGACAAGTTGGTCTGCAGCATCAAAAGTGTCCATTTAAGTGTCTTTTTTCTTAATGATCAGAGGTCCCACGTTGTCTCCAGTTTCTTCATTGTGTTTTGTGTGAGAGCCATCACAGAGTGGGAACTAGGAAGAGAAAGAATGTGAAATGTCTAATTGCAAAATCAGTATTACGTTTGGCAGGGTGGGGGTGATGCTTAATTCACATATGACATGATAACTCAATAGATTTTTCTTGGCTACCTTTTACAGGTTTTCTTAATGAGCATATGTAAAGTGTACACACTAAGGAGGAGGAAGAAATTGACTTGTGGATAATACACAGATCATTAATTGAATTTCCATTTGTGACATTTGATTGTGGATGTGGAAAACCTTTTCCATGTTTACGTACTAGTTATATTTCCTTTCTAGTGAACTACATCCATGGCCTATCTATTGGTAAGAGCCTAAGTTCATTTGTTTAAAATCAATCTGTTCATTATCCTTTTGCTGATCATCTTTGCAGCAATTTTTTACCCAACACTTGTTATTTTGCTTATTTGTTCATATCTTTAATTTCTCTTCTTTCATACAAATAAGTATTTCCCTTTTTATCATCCTTCATGGAGACTTCTTTCTCCTGGAAATGCGATAAATTTCCATTCCTTTCCAAGATTTCACATTTTAGAAAACACAGACATTTTGGTGTCCAGTTGAAGGAAAAGGGACAAAACTAAATATTTAGTTTTAAACAGTGTTTCCCAGAGTGAGCTCTGCAAATTAATAAGTCCTGCAAAATATTCTGATTTAACTTCATTCTGTGTTTAAAAAACATATACAGTTAAATCACAACATATATTATTATTTTAAAGAGGTTCTGCTATAGAAAACACTATTTTAACCCCAAACTTCCCAAGCTGATTGGATTATGGACACTTTCACTTTGATACCCGTTATCACGGTGTTCTACAGAGCGCAATTTGCAAACTTCTGTTCTAAGATCCTGTTGCTTCAATATTATTAGAGGTGATTGCTTCCCAAATTCTTATACCTTTATTCATAAGTTTATCAAAATTAATTCTACATATAAAAATGCTTATTTATAGATTCTACATTATCATATTCATCATTCATATTATCATATTCATAATGGGATAATGACTGTGTTTAAAATTGGCTTCGATATTTGGTAGGGCTGGTTTTCCTTCACATTACTCTTCTTTGTTAAAACTTTCCTATTTATTCTTTACCTAACTTTATTAAACTTTACCTATTTATTCCTCCAGATAAACTTGAGAATTTTTTGGCCACGTCCTATTTTATTCCTCTTGTGTTTTTCATCCTCAGGTCTCATGCATTTTCTAATAAGATCATTTCTGCCTTACATGTCTTATGATTATTATAATTAGGTATATATTTTCATACCTGACTACTCTTGATATATATTATATATATAAATATATGTGTGTGTCTGTGTGTGTGTATATATCACTTTTTGCAAGTATGTACTTCCTACTGTTAAATGATAAAAATAAGAATGCAACAATGTTTTAGGTGTCTCCTCAGGATTTTACAATTATCAGTACATTATTTTGTTTTTTCCTTCTATATTATACCTTTCATTTTTTATTTCATGTCAAATGATGATAGCGAGCATCTTTGTTTCATTCTTGATGTCTGGAATGTACCTGCACTCTAGAATCTAGCTTCACTGTTTAGTATAAGGTACACTGTTGCACTAAAGGAGCCTATTTAGAAGAGTAAAGTAACAGGAGTCCTGGCCTGAAGAGTAAAATCACCCATTACTCCATTAAGGAAGTGTAATTTTCAATATCTGAAACTAGGCAATGATGGTATATAATATTAAACTTTGATGAGACTTGTCTATTCTAAGATTAAAATAATATTTGGTTGATGTTAAAGAAATTCAACTTTAATTTTACGATCTGCATATAATTCTGGGAGGTGGTAAATTAGTTAAAAACTACAGAAAAACTCAAGGTATCGTCACATCTTATATTTCCAAGTAGAAATTCTATCTTGGGGTGCCAATATAAATTCAATGTATATAAAAGTTACATTATTTCTGTCAATAAGATATGGTACAGTATATTCATATTAAAAACGAGTCCGTGCAACAAAAACATGACCCCAAGCTTTCAGTGTTTTCTTGGCATGGATGAGGAAACAGGCCATAAAATATCAAACTGAAATGTATCCCACAGCAAAGAACAGCATTTCAAAGTGACATATGTTTAATAAACAAACACAGATGATTTTATAGTGAGAATAAAAGTTTACATTGTAAAAAAACTCCATTTTTATAAATAGCACACATAAAACACGTCACTGTATGGTTTTATGCCCACAGGTTATAAAATACATTTCTGAAAAATGAAATATTCATAAAGTAAAAAGTCTCAAATAGTTTACTAAAATAGCATATTTAACTTTTATTTTTTTTCAAGAGGACTATTTTTAAAGTCTTCATTGAATTTGTTACCATATTGCTTCTGTTTTTTTGTTTTTTTTTTGTTTTTTTGGCCACAAGGCATGTGGGATCTTAGCTCGCTGACCAGGGGTCGAACCCGTACCCCCTGCATTGGAAGGCTTAACCACTGGACCACCAGGGAAGTCCCTAACTTTTGTTTTTATTTTAATCTCACATTGAAAATACTAGAAAACTAATATATTTTCTCAAATTATTTTTCTCCATATATAAAGAACAGGAGAGAAATCTGTAGAGAAATATACAAAAGATAAGAAAGCCATACATCTAAAATGAGGATATAATTTTATAATAATCTGGTTCTGCCTAAAAATGGAAATTCACGTTTCATCATGGCCTTAAAAGTAAACAAGTAAAAAATAAATACTTCTTTAGGGCTTCCCTGGTGGTACAGTGGTTAAGAATCTGCCTGCCATTACAGGGGACATGGGTTTGAGCCCTGGTCTGGGAAGATCCCATGTGCCGTGGTGCAACTAAGCCTGTGCACCACAACTACTGAGCCTGTGCTCTAGAGCCTGCGAGCCACAGCTACTGAGCCCGCGTGTCACAACTACTGAAGCCTGTGCGCCTAGAACCCATGCTCCGCAACTAGAGAAGCCACCGCAAAGAGAAGCCAGTGCACCACAATGAAGAGTGGCTCCCGCTGGCCGCAACTAGAGAGAGCCCACGCGCAGCAACTAAGACCCAATGCAACCAAAAACAAGTACATAAATAAATTTTAAAAAAAGATTAAAAGAAAAAAACAATCTAAAAAATATATCTTTAAAAAGTAGTTAGTGGGGGGAGGGATACATTGGGATATTGGGATTGACATATACACACTACTGTATATAAAATAGGTAACTAGTAAGGACCTACTAGTATAGCACAGGGAACTCTACTCAGTACTCTGTAATGACCTATATGGGAAAAGAATTTTAAAAAGAGTGGGTACATATGTATGTATAACTGATTCACTTGCTATACACCTGAAACTAACACAACACTGTAAATCAACTATACTCCAATAAAAGTTAAAAAAAAAGTAGTGAATAAGGAGATCCTGGCTATTTGTTAATAAACTTTCATGCTTCTTTAAAGTACATAAAGCTTTGTATGCCTTTAAAATGTAAACTCGGTATTCAAAATCATTCTGCTCAGAGGCACAGATATCTTTTAACAGTACTTCCTATATCGCTTAACACTAGTCAGAATAATCTCCCAAACTTCATGTGAAGATTAGGCATTCTCATATTTATCCATTAGAGATGTCTCATTTTAAGTTAATGAAAAGACTAAACATTTTTTTCAACCAAGAGCCAAAATGAGTTATTTCAAGATAGGATTAGCAATTTCTTAAGAATACATTGTATGGGGCTTCCCTGGTGGCGCAGTGGTTGAGAGTCTGCCTGCCGATGCACGGGACACGGGTTCGTGCCCCGGTCTGGGAGGATCCCACGTGCCGCGGAGCGGCTGCGCCCATGAGCCATGGCCGCTGAGCCTGCGCGTCCAGAGCCTGTGCTCCGCAGCGGGAGAGGCCACAACAGTGAGAGGCCCGCGTACCGCAAAAAAAAAAAGTCAAGCAAAGAGCTGAAATTACAAAAAACACAAGGGGTATATTTAATTCAGCTCATGTATCAATACTTAAAAATAAAAGAATCAGAAAATTGATGAGAAAAAATTTAGCTTACAGATGATTCTAACATTTGTTCTAAGATGTTAAACTTTGTTTATTAACAAATCCTGGAGAAAAGTTTGTGAATTAAATTGGTTGAATTTCCTGTAGGTCCAGAAAATATCCTATCATATTCGTTAACCCAATTAGAAAACTACAAATCCCAAACACCTTTAAAACTAGAGAAGAGAGGGTGTGGAGAAGAGGTGGAAATAAATGTCTAGGGGTAAAAAACACTAGAGGTCCTTGCTCTCTACTTGGAAAGCTAGCAACCTTGTCAGGGTATTCACAAAAAACACAAAAAATTGTTTCTTTTTAATGGTCCCACATCTCAAGTTACGATGTTTCTGTTTTTAGGGTGATTCAAGATGGAAATAAATAACTGTTCATCCTTCACTTACCTCTTCTACTTGAAAAAATTAAAAAAAAATTTTTGAAGCTTCCTTTGCCAAACTTTGTATTTTTTTTTTTTTTTTTTTTTCTTTTTGCGGTATGCGGGCTTCTCACTGTTGTGGCCTCTCCCGTTGCGGAGCACAGGCTCCGGATGCGCAGGCCCAGCGGCCATGGCTCACGGGCCCAGCCGCTCCGCGGCATATGGGATCCTCCCAGACCGGGGCACGAACCCGTATCCCCTGCATCGGCAGGCGGACTCTCAACCACTGCGCCACCAGGGAGGCCCAAACTTTGTATTTTTAATTAGAGTTTGGATTATATTTTCCAAGGAAGTTGCCTGGGGCCATTTGGCTCATTACTATAAACTGCTCTGAGAAACAAGCTTGCTTTGGTTGAGAAAGAAAATAAAAGCAATGAGATCTTTGAGACTAAACAAGAGAATATGACATTTTATACCATTCTTATGTACTTACTTTAGTAAGACCTATGATAGTAGGAAAATATGTAAGAAAAATTAAGATTTTACAAGACTGTCTTTTTTTTTTAATTTAAATTTTATTTTTTTGGCTGCGTTGGGTCTTCGCTGTTGTGCACGGGCTTTCTCTAGTGACGGCGAGCCCGTGCTGCTCTTCATTGCAGTGGCTTCTCTTGTTGTGGAGCATGGGCTCTAGGCTCACGGGCTCTGGAGCGCAGACTCAGTAGTTGTGGTGCACGGGCTCAGTGGCTCCGTGGCATGTGGGATCTTCCTGGCCCAGGGCTTGAACCCGTGTCTCCTGCATTGGCAGGCAGATTCTTAACCACTTCGCCACCAGGGAAGCCCTACAAGACTGTCTTTATGTGGACTGGGCAAGCAATGTAACCAACGATCAGAGTACTGTTTCTATGAAGAAATGGAGTCAGTGCAACTCACTTTTTTTTTTTGGCCCTGCTGTGCCGCTTGTGGGATCTTAGTTCCCCAACCAGGGATCAAACCCATGCCCCCTGCATTGGAAGTGTGAAGTCTTAACCACTGGACAGTCAGGGAAGTCCCATTTCTAACCATTAATAGGGTGGAGACTTTCCATAACTCATACACACACACCCACACCCACCAAAAACAAACCCACCACTAATAAAAAAACCCAACTCAAATCCGGAAGTTGTAAAGGAAAGAAAATTATTCTACACAGTTACATTTCATTTCAATTTCAGTTGAGCTCCTGGCATGAACTGGTTCACCTTTCCTCTCTTTCTTGATTATCTCTTAGTCTGCCTTCTCCTGCTGTCCTTGTTCAAATCTCTCCTGCCTCCCCAATGGCCAATACACAACTCAGCAAATGCCATAATCTACCCGAGGTGAGTGGCGGGTGGGAATCTAGTAAGACCATGTTGTACACTCTTCCCTCTGACATCAATGTTCCCTCACCTTGTTTCGAAAGTAAGACTATCTCTTTCTTTCTAAGGCTGAGTCCGAAATCTGTGCTCGTACTCTCCTTTCCTTCCACCCCTCTCAACATACCACTGTCTCAAATAGTATCTTTCCCTGTAGTTGCTTTAATCATTTCCTTTGTATTGGTTCCTTTCCTTCTCACTTCACTTAGGGACAACCCTTTTGTGAAATACTATGAAACAGTCCAGTTTCTGAAACAGCAGAGGGCACACCAATCGGGGGGAAGGGAGGAGGAATGAAGTGTGTTAAAAACATGTAACTCTGCACATGACTAAGAGATCTGATTCATTAGGTCTGAGAAAACTGCTCAAAATGTTAGAAACACACAACAGGTTACTCGTGACTGTACCTTAAGAATGAATTAGAGGGGGAAGGGACAAAATTAAGAGTATGGGATCATCAGATACAAACGACTACACATAAAATAGAAAAACAACAGGATTTACTGTATAGCACAGAGTATTATATCCAATAGCTTGTAATAACCTATATTGGAATATAATTGGCAAAAAACCCCCTCCAAAACTGAATCACTATGCTGTACATCTGAAACTTACACAGTATTGTAAATCAACAATACTTCAATTAAAAAAAATAATGAATTAACATTGAATTAGTTTATATAACACATAACTTTTTTTTTTAGATAGGAGTTTAAATTTTGTTGTATTAGAAACACAACTGGTGTATGAGGAAAAAACTACTGAACATAAACTCAATATAGCCATCTAATCAAAGGTATCAAGCCTTCTGTGGACAGGCATGTAAGTGTGTGACGTGGCACCTGCGTGACAACCTTAGGAACCTCAGGAATGTGGGGAGATTCCAAAGATGCCTGGAGAATAAGAACATCCACTAATTTGAATAATATTAAAAGTGAACTTTGAATCGACTCATGTGGGAATAAAAAGTGCCCAAGATTCAGGGAAAATTCAGAACCGACAAATCAAAGATGCAAAGAGGATTAATAATGGTATAAAAGGTAAGCTTAAAAAGAAAGAAACATTGAGAAAATTGAAAATAAAATGACTGGTCTCGCATTCCTTTCTTTAAAGTCTACCTAAGGGAAACTCTAAATAGTATGATGAAAGAATAATCCTGGAACGTTCTGTTGACTTATAAAGTCTAATAAACATTTAAACCACTAGCTTGGCCTGTGTCCATTTCTGATTCTTCCTGAAATACTTAAGATCTTAGTCCATAAAAGTCCATATTCGCTTTATTGACCCTTTACCCTCTGGAAACACCCTACCAAAGCAAACGCCCTTTACTTGGCTTCAAAGCTAAGCTTCAGAGTTCACTCAAGCAGTCATCGTATTTTTTTCTTTCCATTCACTGTCATATTTACCAAAATTTTGCCATATATTTAGACTTCTGGTATTTCTTTAGTAGTAATTCATACTGTAATCAATTTGGACACAGCTTCTATTCTAATTATTCTGTGAAAATGGCCCCAAAAGGTCAGTTGCCTAATTGTTTAACCCCATAGTCTTAGTATAATAGTCTATTCACCTCCTGGTCTTTTGCACAAGCCGATGTTCACAATCAAACCTTCTTTGAAACTTTTCCCTTTTCCACTGTGAAGCCACTATATTCTTAGTTTTATTCTAACTCTGGGGCCCATTTCATCTCCTTTTTTGGCTCTTCTCTTTACAAAATGCAGAAAATTCTCCAAGATTTCATACTTAGCCCTTGATTTTTATCTGTAACAAGGATCTGCTGCATTCCTACCCTTGACTCATCAGTTTTGCTGATCGCTATCTCCAACCCTGATGTCTCAGCTTTAGTCCCACATTTCAGACTGTCTGCTGTACATTTCCATTCAAATGTCACCTCAATGTCACTCTTTGAAATTGAACTCCTCATTGGTGTCCTGGAAAATGAGCCATTCACCCCGAATTCCTTATTTCCGTTGATGGCACCATCTCTTCTAACCCTACAATCCTATCTTAAGCAAGATACTTCAATGAGCTTTAGTCTTCCTCCCCCAATCTTTCACACAAATCAGTCATTGCATTTGGCTGATCCTTGCCTCAAAATGGTTCATGTATCTGTTCATGCTTCTCCATTCCCACGGCCAGCACTCTGGTGTAAGTATAACTTTATGTCTGAAATCCCTGACAAGAAGCTCCTCGATGTTGGGAGGCAGAAATTCCTCATGCTGGTACTCAAGATTCTCCTCAATTTGGACTTATTCCTGCGGGGAGGGAGGTGCAAGGACCAGACTATATTCCCCATCGATCCCACTTTCACTCATGAGTCCTTTCCCACAGATTCTGAGAAAGAGTCCCCAATACTTGCTAGTGTATTCCAATGCCACCAATCTTTCCAGGGGCAATTTAACTCCCATGTATATATCACTATGCCTTCCCAGAAAATTCTAGCCCACAGTGCAACAAGCTTTTCCTTTTATTTAAAGCATTCGTACTGCATCTACTACACACATCTATGATACCTGCTGTTTTACTATTTAACTGTTCTCAAGCATGTATATAGTAATAGAAACTAAATGAACTACTTAAGATCACTGACTAAAGAACTATTACAACTCCGGACTTAGAAATTCCTTAATTTCTAAAGGTATTACTTTCTTTTCTTTTTTTTTTTGTGGTACGCGGGCCTCTCACTGTTGTGGCCTCTCCCGCTGCGGAGCACAGGCTCTGGACGCGCAGGCTCAGCGGCCATGGCTCACGGGCCCAGCCGCTCCGCGGCATGTGGAATCTTCCTGGACCGGGGCACGAACCCGTGTCCCCTGCATCAGCAGGAGGACTCTCAACCACTGCGCCACCAGGGAAGCCCCTAAAGGTATTACTTTTTATATTTTGGTGAGCAACAAGAGAATGAAACCTATTATAGGTGTTAATTTTTAAAAAACAAACCAGATCTAGTCTACAGAATATTATTGAGGATTATTTTCTAGCAACTCCACTAGGACTTATAAACAATCCCACACTCCAAATGAACAGTGCTCTTCTTAAGGAACAATTTCTGCAATGGGACTATTGATTTTTCGTTCATATTCCATATGTTCATCAAGCAGTTTTCAGACACAATGACATAATCTAAGCACTCTATCACCACTGGATTATACAGTATCAATTGTATCCGGAGAAGGGGGTTAGTGTAATATGCTTTCCAGTACCTAGTATGTGACTTCTTCCTTATCTGTGATATGTGATTTGTGATAATGGCTTTCCACTGTGGGAGGAGGTCCCTGACATAACATGCTTTCAGAAATAGATACATCATTTTTATTGTCTATTTTCTTAGGCCTTATAGTGTCATCTTTAGTAAAATCCATTTTATTTAAATGCTAATAGTGGCAGTACACACAGTATTTCACCATATTTCTCTAAATATACCAGAAATTCTGAAGTTATTCAATGTATGAAGCTTTTCAAGATGACCTTAGGAGAGCATTTTACCATCTTCAGATCACCAGCTGTCATTGCTATCTAAAAGCTGCAGGTATCACAGAGATAATTCCAGACGGAACTTGATAAAATGCAATTCTCACAAAAGAAAATATACAAAAAAATCCTGTGTTAGATATTTAAATATAGAAGCTGCAGCTTAAAGAAAGCTTAGGATACAGGGTCAATACATATGTACCAGTTAAGAAATTTTCAGGGGTAATTTTCCAAAAGTTTCTCTTGATATTTCTAAAACTTGTGCTAGAATCTAGAAATCTCAAGGGAAAAAAAATGACCTCTTCTGTTTCTCTTTGTATTTAGGCTGCATACTCCTTTTCCTGGGATACTGAATGCTAACACCCACTTGGGGAGGAAATTCTAAGCGTAAATAAAGGGATTTTTCTTTCTTCTCTGGCCAAGAATGTGGTTATATTTGCCTAACTCGACGAGGGTACGATGCAATTTCACTGCATGGTGGTTACACATTTTAGTAAATATATTCCTGAAGAGTACACAGAAAACAGAGAAAAACAGAATCCATAAAAAAAAGGAAGCAAAGGAGAAGGGATATCTTGATATTTGATGGTACCAGTGTGACAGAATAGTTTAAACGAAATGTTGCATTAAAGATGGCACTGGCATAAAGGACTTGCTTCTCTTACCTTCTTGGACCTCCAACAACGGCAGTACACAGCTTTATCTCCCAAATCCTCCATGTCAAAAGCATGTACTACCTTGGGGTTGTCTTTCTGGATGTGAGGGTTTACCATAGATTTGTTGCGATGATCTTTGACATACAATCTTTTGTAAGCTAGATAACCAACTGCAGCTGTCCCAGCAGCAATGGTAACCGCTGCAATCCATTCAACTAGAGCAGGGAAGGAAAACAGGAATGATTATCAAAACCAAAATCTATACTAATAATCTAACACGAACGTTCAGGAAATCCAGTTTTTGAGTACTAAGCATCCCAACAGTCAAAGGTGTTTAACATTAAAAAAGTGATCAGAACACACTGGTGAAGTAGTCCCTTGTTAAAACTTTCCCCAGCCCTTACTGAGGCAATTTTGTGTATTTTCTATTCAGTATTGTTAGCTAAGTTAAGATAGAATAGGGAAACTTAAAAATTATTTTATAATTGGAGAAGAAACAAAGTTTAGTAATCTTTTTAAAGTGTTCATAAATAGATTAAAAATAACCTGTGAGCCTGCAGATACCTATTGCTTTAAAAAAAAAAGATACATATAAAAATTCAGATTACTAATAAGACCATAAAAATTCAGATTACAAACAAGACCCTCCTCATCCCTCTAAAAATCAGGAGGTGATTATGTTAACAAAATGACTCATCAGAGTTCTTTTTTTTTTCTTTTTGGCCACACCTGAAGCATGCAGGATCTTAGTTCCCTGACGAGGGATTGAACCTGTGGTCCCTGCAGTGGAAGAGTGGGGTCTTAACCACTGGACCGCCAGGGAAGTCCCAGAGTTCATTTAAATAGTAGGTCCTTTAGTCATTTAAAAATGCATAACCACAAACAGAACTGGTATCCAAAGAAAAAGAAAAGACAAATAAAACAAAACCAACCCTTAACATTAAACATTCAGAGGAATATATCCAGCAGCATTCTGGGCTTCAAGTCATTCAAAAGCTTTGTTTTTGTTTTTGTTTTTTAATTTCAAAGTGTCTCATTAAAATAAAACTCAGAAGGTACTAATTTTATAGAAAACATAATATAATTAGTTAGATTCTCTTTTAATAAATTCTAAATTTCCATTATCCACTGGTGGCTGATCTGAATTCCCTACAAACTTCATTTTAAATTTAATGACATTTTTTCTGCGCAATTATTTGCTTGACTAATAGGCCATCTACTTATTCTGTTCACGTAGCTTTTCAAGGATCCCTTAGAAATCCAAGCACTTAACAACTACCCCAGTTCCAGAGAATTTTGGAGAGGAGAGAGTTCTGCATAGTCTGGTTAGCCTCAGCCTCAGAGGAGAGTTGTCTATTCCCAGCATGGAGTGGACTGCAGGAAGAAGTTGAACAGGGGTCAGGAGAAACGCACTGGACTGCGTCCCAGCATTTCCTAAGTCAGATCTTCACAGTGTTTGAAATAAGTTCCCAGACTATCAAATAAAGCCCTAGAGAGATAAGTACAAAAAACACATTCCAAGACCAAATAAAAAAATATAATGAATAATTAACTGTATGGCTTACTTGCACTACTGAGTCAAATTTCTTATTGTACTAATGTGATTAATCATTGAACCTAATAGTTCCTTACATAAAATTGGAGTTCATTCTTACAAAACTCTAATGGAAAGGAACAACCACTCTCACACTTAGTTCCTTTTATCTTGGTCTTCTCTTCTAGCTTATTTAATAATTTACTTTTCATCAAGTGTTCCTATTTAGCATGTTCCTTGGATTCTATTTTCAACAGTTATTTTTCTCTATGAAAAAATTTAGTTTGTTTTCCTGCCCACACAACAGTTCTATTCCTCCCTGCTATATAAAATAAACATTAACTTTATGCCCTTCCCAGATGCTGTATGACTGAGAAAAGTTAATAAGTTATTTGATAGCTTCAAACCTTTGGCTTCATTGAAAGATACTTTAAACTACACACTTTGTGTAGATTTGCCCTGAATTTTTACATTTTTATTTATTATTTTTTAAAATTTGTTTTATTATGAATGTCATCATTTTTTCTCATTGGTAAAGGATACTTTCGTTTTTTTTTTGGCTGTGCTGCACAGCTTGTAGGATCTTATTCCCCCAACTAGGGATTGAACAGGAGCCCACGGCAGTGAAAGCTCCAGTCCTGGAGCTGGAGTCCTAACCACTGGACCACCAGGGAATTCCCTGCCTTGAATTTTAGTGCTGCTTCATGGTATCATTCTGTGGCAACTCCAAGCAGGGCTGAAACTTTACTGATTTCTACCTTGATTCATGATCTTCCTTTCTGATGCATTTTTTTTTTTTACCATGGAAGTCCCTTGAGAAAATGTCAGGAGTTATAGCAATCTACTTCTTAGCTAATGGAAAGCCACTCTGAATAGTTAATGTACCTATCACAAAATGGGCTAAAATACTGCTTTGCCCATATATATTCAATTATGTTTGCTGAAAGTTAAATCCTTAGTATAAACTTAAAAGAGGGAAATATCCCAAAAGACTGAAATAATACAATTCCCTAAGTGCTGTTGATCTTAGTTACACTTTACTTTTGAGGTGAAGTTTGAAGTAATCTCTATCAGATTTGTTTTAATGATGCCTACATATTACATAAAGGCCTGAGATCCAAAGAACAACTACAATTGGTTAGGATTAATTGGTCTCATGATATAAAAAAAGAATCCTATAGGAATTTCTACCTGAAACTTATGATAGGCCAGAAGAATCTTTCTCAGCCATCAAAACATCCTTCTATTCTCTTTTCTCATTACTACCAACTGAATCCATATGGTCACTTTTTAAAAACCTTTACTTCCCTTGGATTATTTTTGATGGTGGAAGAAATGACAGAATAACTGACACAGAGGGAACTAACTCTAGATATTACCCAAGAGTGGCTGCCCTGTGGGGAATCAAAACATGCACTCTGTAACCCTACCCCCTAAGGAGGGTCACTGATGAACCTTTATAAATGTCATAGCACCATATGTGTGCTAGGAAATGGCTTTGCGTTTGCTCCAATGAGCTTTTTAGACTCACAGAGCCAGATAAGGTCTTAAGAAAACAATTTCCATCCCTCCTCCCTTCCCAAATTCTAATTCTCTAACCTCATTAGAGACAAATATAAAAGTTCCCAGAGTAAGAAAAATGTTGCTGTTTTATCATTTCACTACTGTAGCCTGAATCAGTCTTTTCTGGCAAAAAGCTATGGATGCCACTGGCAACTCTAGGGAAAAGAAAGAAAAGGAAACTATATGGAGATAGACAAGAATGATGATGGATTCAAAAGTCAACAATTACAATAGAGAAAGAATTGAAAACCCAAGACAGTAAACAAACAATAAAACCCAAGTAACATTTAGTTCTTGATAGTGTACATGCCTATTAAGAACAGACACCATCTCAGGTTGAACAAGGGACTATATCAAGACCCAAGTTCTAAAGATATTTCAGTTGGCACCTTTCAGACATTCTTTCAAAACCGGGTCCAGAAATATCCTAAGCCTTATTTTTGCCTCTTCTACTTTATCCTTAATTCCCTTTTCTGTACACCTCTCTCAAGGTATAGTGTTCTTATAGTTAGATCAAGCCCCTACCTTGCTTAACAATGTTCTCTATCTATACAAATACCATGAATACATCAATATAAAGAAAATACAAAAAATACATTTCTAAATAATCCCTCCCTTTCTTACTCTTCCCCTGGCAATCTTTGTATAATCTTTGGTTTTCTCTCTTAGGATTATTCAGAGATAGAGAAAACATCAACTTGTTCCCAAATCCCCCACCCATATTTATAACTCATTTCTTTACTGTGGGAAACCATTTTGCTTTAACCTAAGACAGAACTCTCACCCTGCTTCTTTTCCTTTAGCCCCTTTGGTAGCCCCAAACTGTCCTCTCCTACCCAGTGTCAACTGCCATAGAATCAGAATGTTCCTTCCACCTCAGGAGGGGGGGAGGGGAGCTGTGTTTAAATCTTTGCCTCCCTTAGGTCCCCCTCAGATTGGTAGGCTGTGCCTGGTAACGTTTTTCTCTCAAGGCCTGGTGCACAGGCAGTGTTCAATGTTAGTTAAGTAAAAAGAAATAATAGATTCCTAATTTGAATTTGCAACTCCATCTGTCCATCCTACTATCACATTGCTCTTACACCAAATGACTTCTCTTTGGCCTCATCTTAACCTACTGCATCAAACTGTGGAATTTCAATACTTCCTGAGATTAAAAATAAAACTTCGGGGCTTCCCTGGTGGCGTAGTGGTTGAGAGTCCGCCTGCCGATGCAGGGGACACGGGTTCGGGCCCCAGTCCGGGGAAATCCCACATGCCGCGGAGCGACTGGGCCTGTGAGCCATGGCCGCTGAGCCTGCGCGTCCGGAGCCTGTGCTCCGCAACGGGAGAGGCCACAACAGGGAGAGGCCCGCATACCGCAAAAAAAAAAAAAAAAAAAAAAAAAACTTCATCATGGAACCCTTCAGACATACACAGAAAATACTGTAACGACCTCCCATTTACCCTCACCCAGCTCCAACAAGTATCAACTCACTGACAATCTTGTTTCATCTACTGCCCCCAAATCCCCTATTATTTATTGTTCATAACCCATAGGAGCTAACTCCTTTATTCACAGAATGATCTGCACATTCCTTCTCAGATAAAAACAAACCCTTGAATAGTTACTTTAAATGACTCAATAAATTTATTGAACCCAAACAGTATTTTTATATGTTGAAGTTAAATGGACTGGAAAATTATGAGTTAGTTTCAACAAAAGAGAGAATGATATAACAGTCAGAGAATAAGAACTAATGAAATTTAGTTTTGGTTACAAGCATTGTAGTGCTCAGGGTTTGGGAAGTACAATAAAGCACAGGCAGATAGACGAATGCCTATTTTGTAACTGGAGGGTAAAGCAAAATATGAAGAAAAAAGTGACTTGAGGGGACAGCAGGAAGAAGGAAGGCCTTTAAAAATATTTGGTTTAGTTGGCTTTTTTTTTTTTTTAAATGAGGGTGAATTATGAGTGACTTTGGGCTGAAGAAAAGAAAATCCCTGTGAGTGAGAGGACAGAAGAATTCAGAGCAATTGGTATCATTACTGAGGCACGAGCTTAAGGAAGCAGGAGAAAATGGCATCTGGATGATATAGAGAGAACAGCCTCAGATAATCTCTTCCTTGCAAATAGAAGGGAAGGGATTAAGGATGAGAGCAGAGTCAATGAGTCTTGGAGGTATTAAGGAGCAAGAAGTTTAGTAAACTTCCTAGAGGTCATCTGTTGGGTATGAGGAGGGGTCATAAGAGAGTGGGGACTCTGTAGCAGTGAAAGGCACTTAATGTTTCTTAATATTTATTACTGTTTCTAAAACTGTAATAAATATTTGGTATCACATAAAAAATAAGTTTGGTATAAGTATGTCAATTATACCTCAATAAGGAAAAAAGAAGTTTGGTAATATCGACCAAATGGGCATCAAAAGCCATCTCACTGGGCTTCCCTGGTGGCGCAGTGGTTGAGAGTCCGCCTGCCGATGCAGGGGACACGGGTTCGTGCCCTGGTCTGGGAAGATCCCACATGCCGCGGAGCGGCTGGGCCCGTGAGCCATGGCCGCTGAGCCTGTGCGTCCGGAGCGCTCCGCAACGGGAGAGGCCACAGCAGTGACAGGCCCACATACCGCAAAAAAAAAAAAAAAAAAAAAAAGCCATCTCACTGACTGGGATCTTCGGATTACCATTCCAATCACTCATCCTCAATGCCGTTCCCAGATTCATGTCCTGACCTGATCGCCATTCATTTTATTTCTAACCTGCCCATTATTTTTTCCTGAATATAAACAAGAATTCTGCATGCCCATATACACCCTTTTATTTAACATATACTTATATAGTGCTTACCATTGCCAAATACCATTCTAAGCCCTTTATAATTATATAATATACACACAAATTATAAAAAAAAATATATAATTCACTTACTTAACTGAGAAAAGTCATGGTCATCTTCCCCCAAATCAAAAGATCTAAATTGATTTTCAGTCTATAGGAATGAACAGGTTTGGTTTAAACACTGAGAGTAGAACAATTTGAGATCTAAACATTACAAACCAGATATTCCGTCCCTACCTTGCCACACCACTATATTTGAGGAAGGAAACACTGGTAGAAGTGATTTACAAAGGCTTTGGGGTCCCTGCTCATAGTCCTCACAACAGTCCTTATGCTTTTAGGTGAAATAAAAAGTAGTTACTTTTTGGGCTTCCCTGGTGGCGCAGTGGTTAAGAACCTGCCTGACAATGCAGGGGACACGGGTTTGAGGCCTGGTCTGGGATGATCCCACATGCTGCGGAGCAACTAAGCCCGTGCGCCACAACTACCGAGCCTGCGATCTAGAGCCCGCGAGCCACAACTACTGAGCCCGCGTGCTACAACTACTGAAGCAAGTGCACCTAGAGCCCGTGCTCTGCAACAAGAGAAGCCACTGCAATGAGAAGCCCATGCATGGCAACGAAAAATAGCCCCTGCTCGCTGCAACTAGAAGAAAGCCCGCATGCAGCAACAAAGACCCAACACAGCCGAAAAAAAGTAGTTCTCGTAACAAAGTTGAGTACCTAAAGTTTAAGCTAATAACCCAGTTGACGAAGCAATTTCTTATCCCTTAGAAAATGGCAAAATAATGGGAAAGTCACCTTTGGATTCCCATATAGTTAGATCAAAAAAATAACAAACTTGTCTTGATTACAGGAAAGATTAGCTTATAGTCTTACGAGTCTTAGGGTTCACCTATTTCACATTTCAAAAGTATGCTACCTAAGTAGAGTTTAGTGCCCAATTATACAAAATGACTCCACATTAAAAAAAAAAACACTTTGGAATCTTTTGTCCCATATCACACAAGTGCAAACTGTCTTCCTATAAGATTATCAGTGGCTCAAGTCACATGAATATCTTATTTTACAAAACTGTCTTATTCCTCGGAAAAAAATTTTTTTTACAATAAAAATCACTCCCTATTTTAAATGTACGAAGGTGACTCTATTTAAAGGAGCCTAAAGATGAGTATCCTTTGAAATATGTTTTGCAAATAATTACCTCCTATATACCGTATTAGTAATTTAAAAATGTCATGGGTTATCACCCTCACTCTGACAGATAACTTTTGGCAACAAGTGGAATTCTCCAATTTATAGAATCTATTACAAAATTAGGGCCAAGTTAGTAGGGACCTTTTACAGAACCTGGCACTCCAGATGCTCAATATTTACTAAATGAATCAAGTAGATTATTTTAAATTAATTTCTGGACAATCTACCTTTACCTAACTACTGTTACAGGTAACCAAACCTTGAGAGTGGTATTTTATACCTGGGCAAAGATCACGTGTATCCCGTAGCGGTACAAACTATTATATTAACAATTATACTATCACCAAGAATTGTTATAAAGTGAAGCTCTAGAAAGTCTCTTAATTTTAATCGGACCTTCTGTGAAGTAACATTTCCAAACGCTAGGTACTAGCACAAGGGAAGCAAGGCTGAGAAAGGTGAAGGCTCAATGAGCTCAGTTTTCAATCCTCTCTCCTGGACTACTGCCACCGAGGTCCAGATGCCAGAGGCATTAAAAACAAAAAACAGCAAGAACAAAAAACCCTGGGAAAACTGAAGACCTTGGATTGGGTGCCTTCCCTTGAAAAAATGTGCAAAACTAAGCTGTTATTAGTCATGCATCGCTTGAGGGCTGCAGGAAATCTACGTTCTCACTCCACGGTAATTTAAACGTTGAGAAGGGGGAAGAGGGTTTTTGTTTTTTGTTTTCACCTTTCCTTTTTTCCAGGCCCTGTGACACAACAGAAAGGAGTCTCAGGTAAGAACAAGAAAAGCTAGCAGCGCAGCGGTATAGTTAGGTGACTACCCAGACCTGGGTAGATGCCTGCATGGCCCCCACGCCACTTTTGCCCCGGGATCATACCCTGACCTGGCCCCCTTGCCCCGTGTGGCCCGGGGAGCCCGCACGTCCGCGGAGCGCTTGCCCTTCTCCATCTCAAGGTTACAAGACTGGCGGGAACGCAGGGCAGCCGTAACAGCCCGAAGAGGTGCTGAGGGAGCTGCAACCGGTGCGCAGGCCGCCAGCCTCACCCGCTCCCATGCCCCACTTCACCTCGTACGCTGGAAGTCATACTCATGGCGCCGTCGCTTGCAAGAATGTACACAAGACACTGAGCACAGACCAGCTCGAGCGGACAGCGGGAGTCAAGGTGCGACAGGCGTCTGTCCTAACGGCGAACTGCAGGCTGCGAACGCGCAGGCGCCGCGGCAGGCCATAAGCACGTGTGTATTAAGCAGCCGGGCTGATGCTGAGCATGCGCGAAGCTGCGTTCCGGGCCTTTAGGAAGTCCTGAGTCCGGATTTTGACAGCCGTAAGAGGTGGGAGGAGGAAAAGACCAAGAGAGGTCGCAACTGAGTTTGCGCAGTCCTGAGGGGCTTGGACCTGGAGCCCAGCGGACGGGCCTTTGGAATAAGGAATCCGGACCAGGTTTTACGTCTCTCCCAGGTGTGCGGATTTATGGGGGCAGAGGGTGTGTGCTGATATAACACTTGCCATAATCATATCTAAGGTTTTACCCAAAATTTTCTTGCTTAGTCTGGTACCTGCAAGGCCAGGTCCAGTTTTCACTTGAAATGCCGGACACAGGAACCAACTGTGGTGTCCCATCCCAGAATCTCCCCCTCGCTCCCAGCGTGCATCCCTTTTCTCTGCCTTCCACCCAATTCTCCTTGATCACCTTGGAACTTGCGCTAAGGGTCGAGTGGGAGAGAGAAAAAAACGGCTCATTTCTTTTAAAAAATGTGCTCACTTAAAAAAAATTAAGATTATTCCCTATCTTCTACAGTCTGAAATCAGTGTCGGTTTCAAATTTTTGTAATTAGCTCTTTAGGGGCAGCAATTTGGGGAGGGGGGATAGGATTACTTGAGGGATGTTTTGGAGGTGCGTCTTCTAAGAAGCTGCCTGTTTTTACTCCTGTTGTATGTGCAGGGTGGGAGTTGGAGAAGGAGGTGATTGCAGTTAAAGGGTGGTCTTCCAAGCCTCCCTGGGCACCGCTACTGCCTCCCAACTCTCCTAACGCGTGATTGACTGCCCCTCACAACTGGGAGCCCCTCATGTCTTTGAGCTTAACCCCGGGAAGCGCTGAAGCGCACACTGAATGAATGAAGGCACACCAGCCCTGGCAGCACCGTAAGGCCAACCGGGTGGGAATGAGAAGAGTCGCGAGCGTAGTCGCCTCCTCCAGGTCGCCTTCCGCTCGCCCCGGCAGCGCCGAGCGCGCGCCCTGCCGCGGGGGTCCCGTCTGGCGGCCTCTGGGCATGCTCAGTAGCGGCGGCGGCCGCGGGTCGCCCAGTAGGAAGCTCACGGCGGAGGCGGCGGTGCCGGCGGCGCTGACGCGCGCGCGGCAGCTAAGGGGACTGGAGGACGGCGGGAGGGGGCGGGGGCACGGGAGGTGGGGCCGCCGTCTCCGTCAAGGCCCCAGGGAGCGCGGGGCGCCACCGCCGACGCCGCTTATCCGCTGGGGTCAGTCTCCTGGGCTGCGCCCGGGTCGGCGGCCGCGGCGGCTGAGCAGCGGGAGCTGAGAGCTGCGCTCCGCCGAGAGTTGGGCAGGGCAGAGCCCGCGCCTTCGCGGCGTCATGGGCCCCCTCCTCGGGCCACAGAGGGCACCAGCCGCAGGAACCCCCGGGCCTCCTCGCGGCCGAGCCTGAGCGACCCCCGTGTTCTCCGGCGTCCCCTCCCTCCGACTCATTTTCTTCCCTGCTCTCGCTGCTGCTGCCGCTTCAGCTCTCCGTTATGGCAACGGAGCCGCCATCCCCTCTCCGGCTTGAGGCGCCCGGCCCCCCAGAAATGCGGACCCCACAGGCGGGCGAGACCGCCCGCGAGGGCACCCCGAAGCCGGTGGGCGGCAGGCTCCGCTTCCTCAACGGCTGCGTGCCCCTCTCGCATCAGGTGGCCGGGCACATGTACGGGAAGGACAAAGTGGGTAAGTGGGGGTGGCGCAGAGCTCGCCGCACCCCTTCCGCCTTCGCGAGCCCCGGGCCGGCCGAGGTAGCCTGGGGCTCGCTGGCCTGGCCGGACGCCCCTCCGGGTGTGTACACCGTACCCCCGGTCTCTTCCGCTTTCCCCCAGAGCCTCGCGACCCGTGCAGCAGGGGCTCGAAAAGTGGGATGATTTCTGGGGTGTGGGGCGTCAGGAGGGCTGTAGGAGGTGGCGGGGAGAGGAGTGTCTGGTCTCCCCAGGGAGGGTGGGTATTGATTGAAGACGGCTTTCGTTGTTAGTGAAAATAAGGAACTTCGTTTTTACTGGACGGGGAAGTAAATTCTCCCCTGAGCACAAGGTCTGTTTATTATAGGCGGGCAGCTAGTATTGCAAAAGAAAAGGAATGAAATGCAGATGATGCTAATCTAGTGCTTCTCTTTTGGGTGCAGCTGCATAGCTGGAGGGGAAGAAACAAGTGTTTTTTGTTTTTTGTTTTAGAATGTTTGTTTGTTTGGGTTTTGGTTTTGGTTTTGGAAGCTTGTCCGGGTTTATCCGGGATCTCTCTCCGCGCCCCCTTGAGAGGTTTTTCTGATATCTCCTGGATTTCTCCGGGAGGCGTGGTTTCAGGAATGCTGAAACTCGGATTCACGGTAGGAAATACACCCTACTATTGTACTAGGATGGTACACAGATAAGACCATCAGTTATTCTTGATCATCTTTATAAGATTGTGTCATGGCCTGTGTAGTACATCTTTTGAGTCACGGCGTTTAAAGCACAATCCAGGGCCTTTTTATTCTCTTGGTGATGTAAAAGTTCGGTTTAGAAACTGGAATTCACCTAGCTTACACTGGTTCCTAGGCCATGATTACTTGGAGAATCAGATGGAGGCGTATGTGAGTAATGCGGATCTTAGACCTGACAATTTGTGCTGGTAAGATGATTCCGGTTTAGGCTGGTAAGATAATACTGACATTTTTAGGCGAGGTAATTGAAGCCAAGGCTGGTTAAGTGACAAGCCTAAAGTCACAAAGCTACTGTGTGTAGAATCTGGAAACCAAGGGTCCTGCTTCAGAGCACTTTTTTTCCCCACCGTGTATTGTGCTTGTAGAAAACCACTCAAACAAGGATTTCTGAAAATGGATGAGATTGAATGTATGTTATTTCCCAAAGAACATTTCCCACTACTTTGATCTTTACCTACTCCTTTTCTCTTTTTCAAAATTAGGGGTTAATGATGTGTCAGTTGCCTGCCTTTCTCCCCATTAAATTGTTAGTTAACTTGTTAGTTCCTTGAAGTTAGCTCTCTGTATATATTGATACATAATTTGTTTTTTTCTGAACTATTTGAGAGTAGGTTGTATATATCATGCCCCTTTACACAGTAATACCTCAGCGAGTCTAAGAATGTACTTTAGTGTGTATTTCTGTAACCACAGCACATTTATCAAATATGGAAAATTTAACCATGATACAATGCTTTAATCTGTAGTCCATATTCTGATTTTGTCAACTCTTCCAATAATGTCTTTTATCATATTTGTTTTTTTCGGCATAGGAACTAGTCCAGGATCATTTGTTGCATTTAGTTGTCATGTCTCTTGGAATTCTTTAATTTGTAAGTTTCTCAGCTTTTCTTTCTTTTTTTTAAAGTGATATTATCAATTTTGAAGAGTACAGGCTAGTTATTTTATAAAATATTGTTTAATTTGGATTTCTGATGGGTTCTTACGATGAGATTCAGGTGATACATTTCTGTCTGGAACATTATAAAAGTGTGTCCTTCTTAGGGTATCAAGTCTAAAGTCCACAATGTCTATCTGCCCATTATTAGTGATATTAACTTGATCATCTGGTCCAAGTGTGGTCTGGCTTCTCTAGTACATAGTTAATATTTTCCACCTTGCAATAATAAGCTGTCTATGGAGAGGTGCTTTAAGATCATGCAGATATTGGGATCCTCATAATTTACCCCTAGATTAGACATCTATTGATGATGATTCTTGCCTGAAGCAGCCTTTACTCTGATAGTTGAAAAATTGTGATTTTTCCAATTCTACCACTCCCTCTATTTTAACAGTCAGCATTCTGTTGTAAGAAATAGCCCTCAGAGAGGAAGAAAAAAAAAAAAAGCCTTCCACTCACAGATACAGAGAACAAACTAATGGTTACTAGAGGGGAGGGGCAGTGGGAGGAACAAAATGGGTGAAGGGGATTAAGAGGTACAAACTACAAACTATGAGGTATAAAATAAGTTACAAGGATGTAATGTACAACACGGAATATAGTCAATATTTTATTTATTTGAAGTATAGTTGACTTTGTAAGAAAAGGAAAAAAAAAAGAAATAGCCCTCCATTACTACTGTGCATATGTGTTCTTTTTTATGATCACTTTGGAGTCGTGGATTCTTATTTTATAAAGTGTCATAACCCATTATAGAACTTGTTTATTTTGCTGTCCAAATTGTCCTAGATTTGGCCAATTGGGAGTACTTCCTTCTTTTCTGTCACAAGTTATTTTTGCCTTATCTCGTGCCTTCCCTTCCCAGCTCTGGAACCAGCCATTTTCTCTAAGGAGCCCTGGTTCATTTTTAGTGGGAAGTGGTATTTAGAAACCAAGATCTGAGTGCAGGTTTGCTCATTGCTACTAGGGTGTCATTGCTTCCAGGTCTTTTCAATACACGTAACTAAAAAGTATGTATAAATATTTTAGAAATCATAAGTACATACTGATACTTCCAGTTTCATTCCAACTCCACAGAGTTTTTTTTTCCTTTTCCTGATTCTAAATTTGTTTCCCATTTGCCTCAGTGAGAACCTGGCTCCCAGCAATATATATATATATATATATATATTTTTTCTTAATCCTATAATCTTCAGGATTTCTGTACCCATACTACTCTAGAAAACAAACCTAGAATAAAGAGTGCAAGATGAGATTCCCTTTTACTGAAGGTATGTGGTTGGAAACTCTTCAAAAGTTATTTGGATTAGAATTTTTGTGTGTGTGTGGGGGGTTATTTTTACCCCCCTCTTCTCAATGGTAATATTATTCATTTGAAATACAGTTGGATTCATTTGTTTCTGTTTAAATTCAGTTCCCTTCCTTCAGTGATATATCAATATTTTTGGATAGTTATAAAATTACTATGCTTCCAAAAGTCAAAACTTTACAAAAAGGTATATCAGAAGTGTCACTCTATTCCCTATCACTCCATCCCATTTCTCAGCATCCCTTGTAGTTAACCAATTAAATTGTTTTCTGATTTATCCTTTCTGAGTTTCTTGTTGCAGAAATAAGCAGATCTCTGTAAGTTTTCTCATTTTCCCTTCTTTCTGACACAAAAAATGATATGCTGTATATACTGTTTAGGACGTTGCTTTGTAAACTTAACAATATCTCCTAGAAATCAGTATTATCAGTTCATAGAGTGCTTCCTCATTGTTTTTTACAGCTCATTTGTACTGTATTGTGCATATACCCCAGTTATTTCAATTTCCTGAATTTCCTTTTGGACTTTGTTTCACTGATTTGTTTATCCTAGCAATAATACCTCATTATCTTAATTTAAGCTACTGTATAATAAGTCTTGATGTATGGTAGAATAAACATCCTACTTTCTTTTTCAAGATTATCTTGACTATTCCTGGCCCTTTGCATTTCTGTATAGATTTTAAATCAACTAGTCATTTTCCCCAAGAAACCTGATAAGATTTTGTGTCTGCTTTGAATCTATAGATTGCTTTGATGAGATTTGATTTCTTTATAATCCCGAGTCTTCCAGTATTTGAATATCGTCTATCTCTCCATTTATTTAGGCCTTCTTTAATTCTCTTAGACATAGTTTTCAGTGTAAAGGTCTTACAGTAGGTTTTCCCTAGGTATTTGATGCTACTGTAAATCATCCTTCCTTTTTAAAGAATTTGTGTGTGTGGGAACATTTCAAACTTAGAAAAGTTGCAAGTATAGTACAGTGAACTGAATGAATGAATGAATGAATGAATGCATATATTACTATTCATCTAGATTTACATATTATTAATGTTTTGCCACATTTGCTTTATTACTCTCTGCATATGGTAATGATTTTGTAGAACCATTTTTAAAAAATTGCAGGCATCATGACCCCTTTCCTCTAAATAATTGTGTATCTTCTAAAAATAAGAATATTTTCTTACCTAACCATGGTAAAATTATCAATTCCAGAATATTTCCATTTGGCTTTTGCCATTATTCCTATAGTATTCTTTATAGCAATTTTCCTCTAATATTCTTTATAACAGTTTTTCCCCTTCTAAGGCTATATACATTGCATTTAGTTGTTATGAGCCTTTAGTTGCCTGTCACATGGAGCAGTTTTTTAATTTTTTCTTTATGTTTCATAACTGAAATATTTGAAGAGTATAGGCATATGGCTTTTTAGAATATTCTTTAAGTTTGTCGAATTATTTCCTCATGCTTAGAATCAGATGAATGTATTTTTGGTAAGAATACTTACGAATTATGTTGTTTTCTTGAAGCATCATATCATAAAGCACAGGATGTCAGTTGCATTACTGGTGATATATTGGGATGGCCAAAAAGTTCCTTTGGTTTTTAAGGAAAAATAAAAGACACATTTTTCATTTTCACCAAGAACGTTATTGAGCATTGTATTCACCATTTTCTCCTAATAACCTTCTGCCATTTTTCAGGCAACTTCATAATTCCATCTTCCCAAGATTTTTTATCTTTTTGAGCAAAGAACTGTTCCAGGTGCCTTTTACAGTCTTCCAGGGAATTGAAATTTTTCCTATTAAGAGAATTTTGTAAAGACCGGAATAAATGGAAATCCAAAGATGCAATGTCTGGTAAATACGGTGGATGAATCAGAACTTCCCAGCCAAGCTGTAACAGTTTTTGCCTGGTCATCAAAGAAACATGCGGTTTTGCATTATCCTGATGGAAGATTATGTGTTTTCTGTTGACTAATTCCAGATGCTTTTCGTCGAGTGCTGCTTTCAGTTGGTCTAATTGGGAGCAGTACTTCTTGTGATTAATCGTTTGGTTTTCCGGAAGGAGGTCATAATAGAGGACTCCCTTCCAATCCCACCATATACACAACATCACCTTCTTTGGATGAAGACCAGACTTTGGTGTGGTTGGTGGTGCTTCATTTCGCTTGCCCCACAGTCTCTTCAGTTACACATTATTGTACAGTATCCATGTTTCATCACCCGTAACAATTTGTTTTAAAAACGGAACGTTTTCGTTATGTTTAAGTAGAGAATCGCATGTGGAAAGGTTTTCTTCGCTTAATTTATGTGGAATCCAAACATCAAAGCGATTAACATAACCAAGCTGGTGCAAATGATTTTCAACCCTTGATTTGTATATTTTGAGTATGTCGGCTATCTACTACGTGGTATAACATCGATTGTTCTCAATTAATGTCTCGATTTGATTAATCACTATCAATTTCAACTGGTCTACCCGACCGTGGAGCATCGTCCAGCGAGAAATCGCCAGCATGAAACTTCGCAAACCACTTTTGGCACGTTTGGTCAGTGACAGAACCTTCTCCATACACTGCATAAATCTTTTTTTGCATTTCAGTTGCGTTTTTACCTTTCTTGGAATAATAAAGCATAATGCGCCAAAAATGTTGCTTTTTTTCTTCCATCTTCAATATTAAAATAGCTACACAAAAATTCACCAATTTTGATAAGTTTTTTTTTAAATCCATGCTGATAAGACAGCTGTCACGATATAATCTAACAAAATTGTTTCGAATGAAGTTAAAGACAACTAAGCGCTACTAGAGCCATCTTACGGAAAAAACTGAACGAACCTTTTGGCCAACCCAATAAATGATCACCTGATTAAATGATATCTGCCAGAGTTTTCCATTTTGAAGTTTTATTTTTCCTATTGTAAGTAAATAATTTGAGAGGAATATTTTGAGACTGTTAAAATATCACGTTTCTCATCAAAGTTTTCATCAAATGTTGTAAGCACCCATTGAGGATATTTGACCAACTCACTAATTACTGTTAGTTGGAAAATGGTAATGTTCTAACTCTCTTATTCCTGCTACATGTTAGTTGTCATTCTTTTGTTTTTGTTTTTGTTTTTGTTTTTGTTTTTTTTTTTTTTTTTTTTTTTTTTTGGCCGCACAGCATGGCAGGCAGGATCTTAGTTCCAGGACGAGGGATCAAACCTGTGCCCCCTGCAGTGGAAGCGCAGAGTCTTAACCACTGGACTGCCAGGGAAGTCGCTTTTTTTTTTTTTTTTTTTTTGGCATTCTTCAATAAGGAATATAGATTTCCCTCCTCTGTCTCTGTCTCTTTCTTAATTAGTAGGATGGATTAATGGATTTTTCAAACTTCAGTGAATGGGTCTTATCCATTATTGTTGCTACTTATTTTGATGCTCAGTTGTCCCAGATTTCGGCAGTGGGAGCTTCTTCAAGCTGGCTCCTGTGCCTTTTTTTTTTTTTTTTAATATTTATTTTGGCTGTCTTACCCACTGAATCACCAGGGAAGTCCCTCCTGTGCCTTTTGAACATTCCCATATTTTCTTTTAAAGCATTTTCTCACGTTGTGGCATAAAAAGATATCCCATGTTCATCTTGTACTTTTCCTGTCCCAGTCCTAGAATGAACCACTATGTTCTTCAAGAACCTAGTTCCTTTGGCGGTAAATGATATTTAAAAACCAAGATCTGGGCAACACTTGTATTCATTGCTCCTTTAGTGTGGTTGCTGTTTGTCCTTTCAGCAGACTAGATAAAGAAATAAATAATTTCATATTCTTAAAAATTAGAGTTCAGGGCTTCCCTGGTGGAGCAGTGGTTGAGAGTCCGCCTGCCGATGTAGGGGACACGGGTTTGTGCCCCGGTCCGGGAAGATCCCACATGCCGCGGAGCGGCTGGGCCCGTGAGCCATGGCCGCTGAGCCCGCGCGTCCGGAGCCTGTGCTGCGCAACGGGAGAGGCCACAACAGTGAGACAGACGCCCGTGTACCACAAAAAAAAAAAAAAAAAAAAAAAAATTAGAGTTCATATTCATAGCTATAATTAAAATCTAATATCACAGGGTTCTTTACCTCCCCCTGTTCTGTATTCATATCTCCCTTTTTTCTCACAGAGAACTCTGTCTCCCCAGACATCAGTATATTTACTCATTTTGGAATATTTATTTATTATTATTTTTTAAAGGTTATTATTATCTTTATTTTTGGCTGTGTCTGGTCTTAGTTGCGGCACACGGGATATTTGTTGTGGCGGGCGGGCTTCTTTCTAGTTGTGGCGTGCGGGTTTTCTCTCTCTGGTTGTGGCATGCGGGCTCCAGAGCACGGGGGCTCTAGGTGTGGCTCGAGGGCTTAGTTGCCCCACGGCATGTAGGATCTTAGTTCCCCGACCAGGGATCAAACCCACATCCCCTGCATTGGAAGGTGGATTCTTTACCACTGGACCACCAGGGAAGTCCCCTGAAGTGTACTATTTTTTGTCTTGTTTTGTTTTGCTCCACATAGAGTATAAGCCCTTCCCTTTGTTTAGGGTGAGGGGCTGATAAATCAGATTCCCCCTTGAATTGAATTGAGCTGGTGTGGGCTGCAGTCTTAGATTCAGTTCACCTGGTATTGGTTCAGCCTTCCAAGATGCTTCCTTTCTTATCATGACTGTTTTTTGGCTGTGAGGTATTTGCATGCAGTATAAGGTACTGCTGGTTTACTTTTAGATCCTGGAATTCATTCACTGGGAGAATGCCTGGTATTACTATCTTCTACTCCATGTCTACTTTCTCTGAAAATTTGGAAGGGATGTTTTGCAGAGTGAGTAGTGTGGGAGAATTGCTGGACCAAGCAATCTATTTTTGTGTTAGGACTATTGTCTCTAATCCATCCTGCTACCCCCCACTGTTGTCTACAGTCTGGCTGATTTCTGCTTGCCTGCTAAAATATTTGTCTAATGGCAGGTTTACCTGTCTCTAGATGAGGTGTCTGACCCAAGGTAGGGAAACTTCATGGTTCTCTTCTCACTTATGAATGCTCCATTCCCCCCCACAACCACAGTTCAGTTCATCAAGGAGTTTTTACATCTACCATTCTTCATTAGCCTATTGAAAATGTCTATTTCCATGGGAGTGAAGGCCTTTCTTGTTCTACATCCCAGCCTTTGGGAATAGAATTTCTCTTTAGTAACTTTTAGCTCTATTAGACTCCTCCTTGAAGTCCCAAAAACCCCTACCAACCAATCTTATCCATATGAATTAATGTTTAGCTTCCTTCTAGTCTATAACTAGGACTTAAAACAAATAAACTTGATTACTGTTTCTCTTAAGTTGGTACTTTCTGCCTCTGTTGATTAAACTCTGCATTTTTGTCATGATTAAAAATTCCTGGCATTGCCAAAAGAAATAGAAACTTAAGTGACGTATTTTACCAAAGTTGTAAATAGATTTTTTTGAGCTATGTTGTGTTCTAACTAGTGTGATTTTATGAAATCTCAACATATGAAAATTTAAGATTTTAACATATAAACTTGGGAATGAACCTTCGTGGCATAGTGACAGGGGCAGTGCTAGTATATATATGTGATGACTTTAGAAAAAGTTTTTCCCTTTGAGTGGACATATTATAAAAAGGTACCTCTTCCTGCTCTAGGCTTGGCCCCTGATTTCAGCCCCCACTTTTCCCATTGCCTAGGTGCCCTCATGCTATCTGTACAGCTGTACACAGTGCCTCTGAATCAGGAAAAAATTTTAGTTGCTTTCTTATAACAGATGAGAGAAACAAAAAAATTACGAAGTAGGAAATTCATATAGAGCCATTGTTAACATTTTTTTGTTTGCCTAATAAAAGTGGGATCAATTCATGCTACTGCTTTTAACTTGCTTCTTATTTAACTATAAATTAACATCTCCTGGAAAGTCTATTACTGAAGAATTTCTGTAAAAATTTACATGTGTTCTATTTATTAGAAAGTCTGAGGGGGCTACAAGGGAAACAGTGGTTGGAGACAGTAAAACCAAGCTGTTTAGAATTTGTGTTCCGGTGCTTTGCATATAACAAGCACTGAAATATGTTGGTTGAATGTTAAAATTTCTGAAATAAGTGTAAGGAATCCCTTAAATTTATGAAAGCGGTTTATCTGTAACTTTAGGAACAAATCTATGATGCAAGATACGCTATTATTTAAGCCATTTTAAAATATGTGACTTTTGTTCTATAGGTATACTGCAACATCCAGATGGCACAGTTTTGAAACAGTTGCAGCCACCTCCAAGGGGTCCAAGAGAGCTGGAATTCTATAATATGGTAAGTGAGGTAAGATTTGTTTTGTTGTATTCAAAGTGTTTTTCATAGCCTTCTGGTGATGACTCAGTAAAAAATACATTTGACAGCATGTCTTAGTATACTGTGTATGTGACTGAAACAAAACCTTCAAGAAATACAATGCTTATCTTTACCGATGCATTCTAGTATTTTCTATTCTACTTAATTTTTTTAAAGATTTGATCCACTAAATTGATTTCAATTGATGGGTTGTGACCTACACTTTGAAAAACGCTTAGCTGAGAGCCTGTATTTCTCAGAAATGCTGAGTTTAAATAGGTGTTTTTTTACCACGGGATTTCTTAGAGCCTTGAATGTGCTAATGTGTACTGTGCAACTCCAAAGGAGGGTAAGGGTGAAGGGGGGCACTTAACATCGAATTAACCATATTACTAGGAGTACTTTTTTTTAAACTTTATTCATTTACCATCTTTATTGGAGTATAATTGCTTTACAGTGGTGTGCTAGGAGTGTTTTTCAGAACATTCACAGTGTTTTGCAACTGCCACTTCTGTCTAGTTACAGAACATTTTTATCACATGAAAGAAAACCCTGTACCCATTAAGCCATGATGCCCTATTCCTCCCTACCCCAAATCCCTGCCAACCACCAATCTGCTTTCTATGGACTTACCTATTCAGGGTATTTCGTATAATTAGAGTTTCACAATATGTGACTTTTTGTGTCTAGCCTCTTTTGTTGAGCATGTTTTTAAGGTTTGTGGTATGCATTAGTACTCTATTCCTTTTTATGGCTGAGTAATACTCCATTATACTTACATACCACATTCTGTTTATCCATTCACCCATTGAAGAACATTTGGATTGTTTCCATCTTTTGGCTTTTGTAGATAGTGCTTTTATGAACATTTATGTATAAGTATTTGTTTGAGTACCTGTTTCCAGTTCTTTTAGATATATACCCAGGAGTAGAATTGCTGGGTCATATAGTAATTCTACACTTAACTACTTGAGGAATTGTCAGAAGTGTTTCCCAAAGTGGCTGCACTATTTTACATTTTCACCACTAATGTATGAGGGTTCCAGTTACTCCACATCCTCACCAACACTTGTTAGTTATTATTATTATTATTTTTAATGGGCATTCAAGTGAGTGTGAAGTGTTAATCTTACTGTGGTTTGTTTTGATTTTCATTTCCCTAATGGCTAATGATGTGAACATCTTTTCATGTACTTATTGGCCATGTGTGTATCTTCTCTGGAGTAACGTCTAGTTAGATCTTTTGCTCATTTTTTTGTTGGGTTGTCTTTACCTTTTTTCCATGTTTTAGATACAAATCCTGTATCAGATATGTGATTTGTAAATATTTTCTCCTGTTCTTTGGGTTGTCTTTTCACTTTCTTGTTAGTGTCCTTCGAAGCATAGACTTTGTGTCATATTTAAGGTCATGAAGGTTTATGCTTATATTTTCTTCTAAGAATTTTATAACTATAGCTCTTAAATTTAGTTCAAGTAAAAAAACGATGCAAACCAAAACAAAAAACAAGTACTGCTGTAATGCTTCACCACCATTAGCTCATTTAACAACAACCTGTGAGTTAGGTACTATTTTTATCCTCATTTTGTACTAAGGCAAAATTAGTTTAAATAATTTGACCAAGATCATTCAAACAGTTAATGATGGCCTCTGGATTTGAACATAGGCAGTCTTATCTCTAGAATATGCTTTTAACTGCTAACACTGCTTCTTTTTTGAGGAAAGTATTTTATATTTACTCTGTAAAAGTCTTGCACATAATTTGTTGGATTTATTCTAGGTACCTTATTTTTTGTTTCTATTGTAAATAGTATTTTTTTGAATTAAGTTTTCCAATGATTGCTAATACACAAGAATGAAATAGATATTTGTATAGTGTTCTTATATATAGTAATCTTGCTGAAATCTTTTTGTTTTTTGCCCGCACCTCGAGGCATGTGGGATCTTAGTTCCCCCACCAGGGATCAAACCCGCATCCCTTGCAGTCAGGGACTTTAGTTCAGTGCCTAATTGAAGCAATGGTGGGGGCATCTTCCCCTCATTTAGTAGAAGTGCTTCTAACATTTCCCCTTTAAAGTATGACTTTCAATCTAAGTTTTTGAGGGTGCTTCTCCCCAGGTTAAGGAAATTGCTTTCTTTGTGAGTCAAGATTCTGTCAAGGAACAAATGGTGCACTCTGTCAGTTTAATAAAAGGACTGTAGTCAGAGTTTAAGGCCACCTGCAAGAGATAATGCCATACCATCCCTGGGCCTAATCGGCAAGGAGAGGGAGTGGTTGCTGGAACTCAGGGAGGGTAACTTTATGAGAAGACTTGAACTGATAAGGAGGGAACTAGAGAAGTAAATAAGCTGACCTCAAGTCTTCTCCTACCCTCCAGTCTCTTGTACCAGGAAGAGACAATGGCAAGAGGGCAAGGAACCCCCCTTGATGCAGTCGATTCATATGAACTTCTTGGGGAAGGAGAAGAAGATATGTAACATCCTTCCTACTTTTATTTCAAGAAACAATTCAAAATACGAATGGGTATTGAATATTTTTCAGCTGCCTTTCTGTATCTATTGAAAAGGTCATATGAGTTTCCTCTTTTAATCTGTTAACGTGGTAAATGCCATAATAGATTTCTTTTTTCTTTTTTTTTTTCTATAGTGCTTTTTTTTAAATTTTTTGCCTTATAACAAATTTAATCAGTTATACATATACATATGTTTCCATATCCCCTCCCTTTTGCGTCTCCCTCCCACCCTCCCTATCCCACCCCTCCAGGCGGTCACAAAGCACCGAGCTGATCTCCCTGTGCTATGCGGCTGCTTCCCACTAGCTATCTACCTTACTGTTTGGTAGTGTATATATGTCCATGCCGCTCTTTCACTTTGTCACAGCTTACCCTTCCCCCTCCCCATATCCTCAAGTCCATTCTCTAGTAGGTCTGTGTCTTTATTCCTGTCTTACCCCTATGTTCTTCATGACATTTTTTTTTCTTAAATTCCATATATATGTGTTAGCATACAGTATTTGTCTTTCTCTTTCTGACTTACTTCACTCTGTATGACAGACTCTAGGTCTATCCACCTCATTACAAATAGCTCAATTTCATTTCTTTTTATGGCTGAGTAATATTCCATTGTATATATGTGCCACATCTTCTTTATCCATTCATCCGATGATGGACACTTAGGTTGTTTCCATCTCCGGGCTATTGTAAATAGGGCTGCTATGAACATTTTGGTACATGTCTCTTTTTGAATTATGGTTTTCTCAGGGTATATGCCCAGTAGTGGGATTGCTGGGTCATATGGTAGTTCTATTTGTAGATTTTTAAGGAACCTCCATACCGTTCTCCATAGTGGCTGTACCAATTCAGATTCCCACCAGCAGTGCAAGAGTGTTCCCTTTTTTCCACACCCTCTCCAGCATTTATTGTTTCTAGATTTTTTGATGATGGCCATTCTGACTGGTGTGAGATGATATCTCATTGTAGTTTTGATTTGCATTTCTCTGATGAGTAAAGATGTTGAGCATCCTTTCATGTGTTTGTTGGCAGTCTGTATATCTTCTGTGGAGAAATGTCTATTTAGGTCTTCTGCCCATTTTTGGATTGGGTTGTTTGTTTTTTTGTTATTGAGCTGCATGAGCTGCGTATAAATTTTGGAGATTAATCCTTTGTCAGTTGCTTCATTTGCAAATATTTTCTCCCATTCTGAGGGTTGTCTTTTGGTCTTGTTTATGGTTTCCTTTGCTGTGCAAAAGCTTTTAAGTTTCATTAGGTCCCATGTGTTTATTTTTGTCTTTATTTCCATGTCTCTAGGAGGTGGGTCCAAAAGGATCTTGCTGAGATTTATGTCATAGAGTGTTCTGCCTATGTTTTCCTCTAAGAGTTTGATAGTGTCTGGCCTTACATTTAGGTCTTTAATCCATTTTGAGCTTATTTTTGTGTATGGTGTTAGGGAGTGATCTAATCTCATACTTTTACATGTCCCTATCCAGTTTTCCCAGCACCACTTATTGAAGAGACTGTCCTTTCTCCACTGTACATTCTTGCCTCCTTTATCAAAGATAAGTTGACCATATGTCCGTGGGTTTAACTCTGGGCTTTCTATCCTGTTCCATTGATCTATCTTTCTGTTTTTGTGCCAGTACCATACTGTCTTGATTACTGTAGCTTTGTAGTATAGTCTGAAGTCAGGGAGCCTGATACCTCCAGCTCCATTTTTCGTTCTCAAGATTGCTTTGGCTATTCGGGGTCTTTTGTGTTTCCATACAAATTGTGAAATTTTTTGTTCTAGTTCTGTGAAAAATGCCAGTGGTAGTTTGATAGGGATTGCATTGAATCTGTAGATTGCTTTGGGTAGTAGAGTCATTTTCACAATGTTGATTCTTCCAATCCAAGAACATGGTACATCTCTCCATCTATTTGTATCATCTTTAATTTCTTTCATCAGTGTCTTATAATTTTCTGCATACAGGTCTTTTGTCTCCTTAGGTAGGTTTATTCCTAGATATTTTATTCTTTTTGTTGCAATGGTAAATGGGAGTGTTTCCTTGATTTCACTTTCAGATTTTTCATCATTAGTATATAGGAATGCCAGAGATTTCTGTGCATTAATTTTGTATCCTGCAACTTGACCAAATTCATTGATTAACTCTAGTAGTTTTCTGGTAGCATCTTTAGGATTCTCTATGTATAGTATCATGTCATCTGCAAACAGTGACAGCTTTACTTCTTCTTTTCCGATTTGGATTCCTTTTATTTCCTTTTCTTCTCTGATTGCTGTGGCCAAAACTTCCAAAACTATGTTGAATAAGAGTGGTGAGAGTGGGCAACCTTGTCTTGTTCCTGATCTTAGTGGAAATGGTTTCAGTTTTTCACCATTGAGGACGATGCTGGCTGTGGGTTTGTCATATATGGCCTTTATTATGTTGAGGAAAGTTCCCTCTATGCCTACTTTCTGCAGGGTTTTTATCATAAATGGGTGTTGAATTTTGTCGAAAGCTTTCTCTGCATCTATTGAGATGATCATATGGTTTTTCTCCTTCAATTTGTTAATATGGTGTATCACGTTGATTGATTTGCGTATATTGAAGAATCCTTGCATTCCTGGAATAAACCCCACTTGATCATGGTGTATGATCCTTTTAATGTGCTGTTGGATTCTGTTTGCTAGTATTTTGTTGAGGATTTTTGCATCTATGTTCATCAGTGATATTGGCCTGTAGTTTTCTTTCCTTGTGACATCCTTGTCTGGTTTTGGTATCAAGGTGATGGTGGCCTCGTAGAATGAGTTTGGGAGTGTTCCTCCCTCTGCTATATTTTGGAAGAGTTTGAGAAGGATAGGTGTTAGCTCTTCTCTAAATGCTTGATAGAATTCGCCTGTGAAGCCATCTGGTCCTGGGCTTTTGTTTGTTGGAAGATTTTTTATCACAGTTTCAATTTCAGTGCTTGTGATTGGTCTGTTCATATTTTCTATTTCTTCCTGAGTCAGTCTTGGCAGGTTGTGCATTTCTAAGAATTTGTCCATTTCTTCCAGGTTGTCCATTTTATTGGCATAGAGTTGCTTATAGTAATCTCTCATGATCTTTTGTATTTCTGCAGTGTCAGTTGTTACTTCTCCTTTTTCATTTCTAATTCTATTGATTTGAGTCTTCTCCCTTCTTTTCTTGATGAGTCTGGCTAATGGTTTGTCAATTTTGTTTATCTTCTCAAAGAACCAGCTTTTAGTTTTATTGATCTTTGCTATCGTTTCCTTCATTTCTTTTTCATTTATTTCTGATCTGATTTTTATGATTTCTTTCCTTCTGCTAACTTTGGGATGTTTTTGTTCTTCTTTCTCTAATTGCTTTAGGTGCAAGGTTAGGTTGTTTATTCGAGATGTTTCCTGTTTCTTAAGGTGGGATTGTATTGCTATAAACTTCCCTCTTAGAACTGCTTTTGCTGCATCCCATAGGTTTTGGGTCGTCGTGTCTCCATTGTCATTTGTTTCTAGGTATTTTTTAATTTCCTCTTTGATTTCTTCAGTGATCACTTCGTTGTTAAGTAGTGTATTGTTTAGCCTCCATGTGTTTGTATTTTTTACAGATCTTTTCCTGTAATTGATATCTAGTCTCATAGCATTGTGGTCGGAAAAGATACTTGATACAATTTCAATTTTCTTAAATTTACCAAGGCTTGATTTGTGGCCCAAGATATGATCTATCCTGGAGAATGTCCCATGAGCACTTGAGAAAAATGTGTATTCTGTTGTTTTTGGATGGAATGTCCTATAAATATCAATTAAGTCCATCTTGTTTAATGTATCATTTAAAGCTTGTGTTTCCTTATTTATTTTCATTTTGGATGATCTGTCCATTGGTGAAAGTGGGGTGTTAAAGTCCCCTACTATGAGTGTGTTACTGTCGATTTCTCCTTTTATGGCTGTTAGTATTTGCCTTATGTATTGAGGTGCTCCTATGTTGGGTGCATAAATATTTACAATTGTTATATCTTCTTCTTGGATCGATCCCTTGATCATTATGTAGTGTCCTTCTTTGTCTCTTCTAGTAGTCTTTATTTTAAAGTCTATTTTGTCTGATATGAGAATTGCTACTCCAGCTTTCTTTTGGTTTCCATTTGCATGGAATATCTTTTTCCATCCCCTTACTTTCAGTCTGTATGTGTCTCTAGGTCTGAAGTGGGTCTCTTGTAGACAGCATATATATGGGTCTTGTTTTTGTATCCATTCAGCCAATCTGTGTCTTTTGGTGGGAGCATTTAGTCCATTTACATTTAAGGTAATTATTGATATGTATGTTCCTGTTCCCATTTTCTTAATTGTTTTGGGTTCGTTATTGTAGGTCTTTTACTTCTGTTGTGTTTCTTGCCTAAAGAAGTTCCTTTAGCATTTGTTGTAAAGCTGGTTTGGTGGTGCTGAACTCTCTCAGCTTTTGCTTGTCTGTAAACGTTTTAATTTCTCCATCAAATCTGAATGAGATCCTTGCTGGGTAGAGTAATCTTGGTTGCAGGTTTTTCTCCTTCATCACTTTAATTATGTCCTGCCACTCCCTTCTGGCTTGTAGAGTTTCTGCTGAGAGATCAGCTGTTATCCTGATGGGGATTCCCTTGTGTGTTATTTGTTGTTTTTGCCTTGCTGCTTTTAATATGATTTCTTTGTGTTTAATTTTTGACAGTTTGATTAATATGTGTCTTGGCGTATTTCTCCTTGGATTTATTCTGTATGGGACTCTCTGTGCCTCCTGGACTTGATTAACTATTTCCTTTCCCATATTAGGGAAGTTTTCAACTATAATCTCTTCAAATATTTTCTCAGTCCCTTTCTTTTTCTCTTCTTCTTCTGGAACCCCTATAATTCGAATGTTGGTGCGTTTAATGTTGTCCCAGAGGTCTCTGAGACTGTCCTCTGTTCTTTTCATTCTTTTTTCTTTATTTTGCTCTGCAGCAGTTATTTCCACTATTTTATCTTCCACCTCACTTATCCGTTCTTCTGCCTCAGTTATTCTGCTATTGATCCCATCTAGAGTATTTTTTATTTCATGTATTGTGTTTTTAATCGATGCTTGATTCATCTTTAGTTCTTCTAGGTCCTTGTTAACTGTTTCTTGCATTTTGTCTATTCTATTTCCAAGATTTTGGATCTGGGAAATAGAACCTTGGATCATCTTTACCATCATTATTCTGAATTCTTTTTCAGGTAGACTGCCTATTACCTCTTCATTTGTTAGATCTGGTGGGTTTTTATCTTGCTCCTTCTCCTGCTGTGTGTTTTTCTGTCTTCTCATTTTGCTTATGTTACTGTGTTTGGGGTCTCCTTTTTGCAGGCTGCAGGTTCGTAGTTCCCGTTGTTTTTGGTGTCTGTCCCCAGTGGCTAAGGTTGGTTTAGTGGGTTGTGTAGGCTTCCTGGTGGAGGGGACTAGTGCCTGTGTTCTGGTGGATGAGGCTGGATCTTGTCTTTCTGGTGGGCAGGTCCACGTCTGGTGGTGTGTTTTGGGGTGTCTGCAGACTTTTTATGAGTTTAGGCCACCTCTCTGCTAATGGGTGGCGTTGTGTTCCTGTCTTGCTAGTTGTTTGGCTTAGGGTGTCCAGCACTGTAGCTTGCTGGTCGTTGAGTGAAGCTGGGTGCTGGTGTTGAGATGGAGATCTCTGGAAGATTTTTGCCGTTTGATATTATGTGGAGCTGGGAGGTCTCTTGTGGACCAGTGTCCTGAAGTTGGCTCTCCCACCTCAGAGGCACAGCACTGACTCCGGGCTCCTCAATTTGGGATGATGTGTTGTCTATTCATGTATTCCACAGATGCAGGGTACATCAAGTTGATTGTGGAGCTTTAATCCGCTGCTTCTGAGGCTGCTGGGAGAGGTTTCCCTTTCTCTTCTTTGTTCTCACAGCTCCTGGGTCTCAGCTTTGGATTTGGCCCCGCCTCTGCGTGTAGGTCGCCGGAGGGCGTCTGTTCTTCGCTCAGACAGGACAGGGTTAAAGGAGCAGCCTGTTCGGGGACTCTGGCTCACTCAGGCCGGGCGGGAGGGAGGGGCACGGAGTGCGGGGCGAGCCTGTAGCGGCAGAGGTCGGCGTGACGTTGCACCAGCCCGAGGCGCGCCGTGCGTTCTCCCAGGGAAGCCGCCCCTGGATCCCGGGACCCCGGCAGTGGCGGGCTGCACAGGCTCCCGGAAGGGCGGTGTGGGCAGTGACCTGCGCTCGCACACAGGCTTCTTGGCGGCGGCAGCAGCAGCCCCAGCGTCCCACGCCCGTCTCTGGTCTCCGCGCTTTCAGTCGCGACTCGCGCCCGTCTGTGGAGCCCCTTTTTTTTTTTTTTTTTTTGCTGTACGCGGGCCTCTCACTGCTGTGGCCTCTCCCGTTGCGGAGCACAGGCTCCGGACACACAGGCTCCGCGGCCATGGCTCGCGGGCCCAGCCGCTCCGCGGCATGTGGGATCTTCCGGGATCGGGGCACGAACCCGTGTCCCCTGCATCGGCAGGCGGACTCTCAACCACTGCGCCACCAGGGAAGCCCTGTGGAGCCCCTTTAAGCAGCGCTCTTAATCCCCTCTCCTCGCGCACCAGGAAACCAAGAGGGAAGAAAAAGTCTCTTGCCTCTTCGGCAGCTCCAGAGTCTTCCCGGACTCCCTCCCGGCTAGCTGTGGCACATTAGCCCCCTTCAGGCTGAGTTCTCGCCGCCAGCCCCAGTCCTCTCCCTGCGCTCTGACCGAAGCCCGAGCCTCAGCTTCCAGCGCTGCGTGCCCCGGCGGGCGAGCAGACAAGCCTCTCGGGCTGGTGAGTGCCGCTCGGCACTGATCCTCTGTGTGGGGATCTCTTCGCTTTGCCCTACCCAGGTATGTGGGGGGTTTCTTGCCTTTTGGGAGGTCTGGGGTCTTCTGCCAGCGTTCAGTAGGTGTTCTCCATAATAGATTTCTAACATTACACTACCTTTCATTTTTGAAATAAAACCTACTTGGACATGTCTTTTTAAGTTTGTTTTTTAATAATATGCATTACTGGATTTTGTTTGCTAGTGTTTTATTTAAGATTTTTTTCCAGCTATACTCATAAGTGAGATTGGACTATTATTTCTTCACATATTGTCCTTGGTTTTTTTTTTTTTTTTTTTTTGCGGTACGCGGGCCTCTCGCTTGTTGTGGCCTCTCCCATTGCGGAGCACAGGCTCTGGACACCCAGGCTCAGTGGCCGTGGTTCACGGGCCCAGCCGCTCCGCGGCACATGGGATCTTCCCGGACCGGGGCACGAACCCATGTCCCCTGCATCAGCAGGCGGACTCTCAACCACTGCGCCACCAGGGAAGCCCCCTTGTCTGATTTTGATACCAGGTTTCTTTTAGCGTCATAAAATGAGTTGAGAAGCATTTCTTTCTCTATTTTGTGGAAGAATTTGTATCAGATAAGGATTTTGTTCCTTAAAGCCTTGATAAAACTTAACCTATGAATTCATCCGAGTGGCCTGTCTCTTTTTCTTCCTTTCCTCCTTTCCATCCATTTTTTTCTCTCATTCTTTCCTTGGAAGGGATGTGTGTGTGTGTGTGTGTGTGTGTGTGTGTGTGTGTGTGTATTTTAAACGTCTTTATTGGAGTATAATTGCTTTACAATATTTTGTTAGTTTCTGCTGTATAACAAAGTGAATCAGCTGTATGTATACATATATCCCCATATCCCCTCCCTCTTGCATCTCCCTCCCACCCTCCCTATCCCACCCCTCTAGGTGGTCACAAAACACCGAGCTGATCGCCCTGTGCAATGCTGCTGCTTCGATCTACTTACTTTACATTTGGTAGTGCATATATGTCAGTGCTACTCTCTCACTTAGTCCCAACTTACCCCCTTCCCCAAGGGATGTATTTTTAAACTAATGATTCAGTTTCTTAAATGTCTTGATTTTTTCTTTGTTAATGTGATAGTAAAATACAGATTATAGTTTGTTTTATATAATTACCCACCTGGCAGAGTTCTTCATAGTATTTTTTAAAATGCTATGCTAGTTTAGTTATGACTCCCTTTTAATTCCTGATATTGTTTATTTGCTGTTTTTCTCTTTTTCTCTATCAGCTTGACCAAAACCTTCTTTATTTACTCTCCTTGTTTCAGTATAGTAGCTCTATCCTCATCTATGACTAGTCCTTAAGTTCAGATATCCTTTGGTTCAAGTCTTCAGAGTGGACCTCTATGAGCCCAACATCACTGCTCAGCTTAGCACTTTGGGTTTCCTCTTTATTTTAGATCCTTATGAATTTCCTTTTTAACTTTGGGAGCTCAGTTATGCGTTTAAGAAAATATTTGTTATATTCTGCATTTCTAGGTAGAAAGCTTTTTAGGTTATCTTGCTTGGCATATTGCAGTAAATACCAGTCTTACTACTTTAAAAAATATTTAAAGTAAGAAGAGAAAGTTTACCCTTCTACTCTTCCAGTTTTTATCTTTTCACTTATAAATATATCATAGACTTGTTTAGGTAAGTACATAGAGATATACTTGGTTCCTCCATCTTGTTGTTAGGTCATCATGGACACTCTGTGCCCTCACTCTCATTGTGCCAGGAACAGAGGGATGATAAGGTACACCCTGCTCTTAATTACCTTGGCCCAGAAGTGACTAATATCACTTCTGCTCATATTTCAATAGGGGAACCTGGGAAATACAATGTATCATGTGGATATTTGGTGAGTTTCTGCCATACTTGAGTTTATTCTATAGAATTATGTTATATGTAACTACCTGACACAAATGTGGTGTGACACTTAGAATTCTGATACTGAGATTTCATGAGCATTTTACATGAGTAAACTTAAGTGGTTTTGGATAATTAGGTAGACCTTATTTGGCAAGAGTTAATGGGATAAGGTGTCTTACAAGTTGTTTTTAAAACAAAAATATTTTCTCTCCTTTTCTAGGAAATAGGTTAAGAATCTAGTTCCAGGATATCTGGATATTTCTAGTCTTTTCTAGAATTATTACTGGTTATAAATCAAAGAATTAAATGAGCAATAATAGTTAGACTTGCATTGACTTAAACGATACTTTTTTTGAGGTAAAATCACAATTTCCTTACAGATATAAAACAAATACATGGTAAAGATTTTGTTAAACTCATCATTTAATGAGGGAACTAGACAAATTTAAAACTGGTTCAAAAGAGAAGTCAAAGAAGCACATGTTTATATGGCTTAAAGGGAAGGTGGAATGAGTGTACATAAGAACACTGTAAACTCTCCCCTTTCAGGGGGGTTGGAGGGAAGTCATTTGACCCTCCTCTGGCCAGAATTTATTTTCATGTCTATGGGCAAGAATTCTTTTGCATTTGCTAAGAGTTATCTATAACTTACTTTGTTGTAAAATAGTTCAAGGACAGTGAAAGGCTAGAATTACATAACTAAGAAGAATGTGCTCTAAACAGTACATGGTTTTTCATTGAAGACACATAGTAATCTTTTTTTTTTCCCAGATTTACTTCCAGTTAAAACTCATACCAGATAAATTATGATTCAACAGTAGTGTGTTATTTGAAAAATGTGTGGGGCAATTATAAATAAAGCATTATAAGAAACTAACATGCAAATATTATATTTCTCTTTGTTTCAGGTTTATGCTGCTGATTGTACTGATGGTGTTCTTTTAGAGCTACGAAAATATTTGCCAAAATATTATGGTATCTGGTCACCTCCCACTGCACCAAATGGTAATCTTTTCTTTAAAAGCCATCTTTTAGTCTTAATTCATGAGAGTTGCTTTTTAAAAGGCTTAAATAAGTGTAAGCCTAGTATATAAAAACAATATATCCGTTTTTCTTACTACTTTTTCTCTTCTTCATGAAAGAAAACTTATTAATATTTTTGCTGTTCATAACCAGTTTCTTAGATAGCATATACAAATTAATGACCAATCTCTTATAATTGAATGAAAATATGTATACTAGTATTTAATACTGTATTAATTTACAGATGTTCTTTTTTCCGAACTTTTTTTTTTTAAATAAATTTATTTATTTTATTTATTTTGGGCTGCATTAGGTCTTTGTTGCTGCGCGCAGGCTTTCTCTAGTTGCGGCGAGTGGGGGCTACTCTTCGTTGCAGTGCACGGGCTTCTCATTGCGGTGGCTTCTCTTGTTGCAGAGCACGGGCTCTAGGCCCACGGGCTTCAGTAGTTGTGGCACGCAGGCTCAGTAGTTGTGGCTCATGGGCTCTAGAGCGCAGGCTCAGTAGTTGTGGCGTACAGGCTTAGTTGCTCTGCGGCCTGTGAGATCTTCCCAGCCCAGGGCTTGAACCCGTGTCCCCTGCATTGGCAGGCGGATTCTTAACCACTGCACCACCAGGGAAGTCCCGTTTCCAGTTTTTTAGCTCTGGAAGGAGTTAGATAAAACTGTTGCACCATACAGATTGTTCAGCTTTGATTTTGCTAGAGAGTTCATGGATCATCTTTCTGTTTTTATCATTTTGATTGTAAGTGAAATAAATATAAGGTAGGAAACTCTTTGACATCTTTAGCCCACGGGATCATGAAAACAAATATTTTCTTAAATTTTAGTAGAAAACTGGTTTGTATTACTGAACTTTACATAGTATTAAATTAATGACATAATTTATTTCTTGACTTTTTTTTCCTCTTTTTATTTGAGCATCTTTTCTTATGTGCTCAAGGTAGAGTTTTATACAGCTTTGTATAATTCTTATAATCCAAAGTTGTAAAATGTAGAAAATACTGCCAGTTTGCTCAGCAAATTATTGTCACTTAAGAGAAGCATAAGGATGTGCTGACCAATAGGGTTTTTATTCTTTTAAATTTTTTATGACAGTTTTATTGAGATATAATTTATGTACCATAAAACTCACCCATTTAAAGTATACAATTCAGTAGTTTTTTGTTATAGAGTTATAGTCATCACCATTAGCAAACCTTAGAACATGACCAGTGGGTTTTGTTTTTGTTTTTTAAGGTAAAACATTTGTTAGTAATTACATTTGAAGATTTGGAGCTATTTATACATATTAAATCTCATTTTACTTGTGTGTAAGTACATAGATGCCTAGTACATGTACTATCAAAAGCCTTTTATTGATAGTTATTTGGAGGAATGGAAAAGTGTATCTTCAAGTAGGTTTGATCAAATTGAGAGTTCTGAAATGTAATCTCCAGTCTCATTGATTGGTAGGTTTCTGGATCTAGCTACTAGTCAAGTTTCAGGAAGCATGGACTGAAATTAGCTGTTCCCTTTATCCCACATTTGGAGGCTCAAGGTCTCTTCTATTTATAATTCCTTTTACTTTCAGCTTCTGTTGCTCTTAGAAATAGCTGAAGATTGATGTGAAAAACAGAAATTTGGCTTCATAGGTGGGCAGGGATTCACCACCAGGCCTTTTCTCCTTTTTGGGGGGTTCAGAAATGAAGATGGTAGCCAGTACCTAGGTATGGTGGGGAAGAATGTGATGAAACTTGGAACCCATATTCTAATGATTTATACAATCAGTAATATTCATTAAGGGGATCTGAATAAGTCTTCCTTCAACTCTCTAAATGTCTTCACCCTTTTCTTTCCTTTAAAAGAACTAGTTATCTCATCTTGACTGTTTAGTTTTTTTGTAGGTCTTTCAATTTTTCCACAGTATTTCAAATGTTTTTATTTTTTTATATTTTTTTTGCGCGGTACGCGGGCCTCTCACCGCTGCGCCCCCCCGCACTGCGGAGCACAGGCTCCAGACGCACAGCCCCAGCGGCCATGGCCCACGGGCCCAGCCACTCCGCGGCACGTGGGACCCCCCTGGACCGGAGTACGAACCGACGCCCCCTGCATCGGCAGGCAGACTCCCAACCACTGCGCCACCAGGGAAGCCCAAATGTTTTTATTTTTTTCTCCTTTGATACTCGGGAATTTTCTGCCTTTTTTTTTCTTAGAGTGTCAGGACTATATTCTGTCAGTAGAATTTTTTTATGCTTAATATATTAGAAAACAATGTAAGTATTTATATTAATATTTCAGATAATTATATTTAATCGTATATATTTAAATAGAAAATATATTTAAAATAGAAAAGCTTTTTCATTCATAGTAACCTTGTGTAATCTTATACATACTATCATCAATAGCGTGAAATATATAAATATTTTGAGCATGTTAACTATGCCATTGGTATAGCCACTGAGAAGTCTTACTTAATAGTCTGCTTATAACAGCATGAAGTGGTATATTATAGAATACCTGGTAGTTATTTTCCTGATTTTTACCTCAAAAAATTAAGGAACTATGGAAATTCTATATATATTTTCCATAAATTAATATGTAAATAACAGATATATCCCTTATGGCCACAGCCCGTTAAACTAAACTATACTTCTAGTCAGTGTGATCTCTTGTAATGAGATCCATGTATTTATGAAAAATAGATGTCCTATTATTTATTATACAAATAACAAGACTAAGCTTAATAGAATATCTTTTAGCTCCGAGGTTCACAAATGCCAGTCCTTAGACCTCTGACAGGATGTCTTCATCAGAATCTGTTGTCCTAAATAGAGCTTTTAAGAATTTAAAAAAGTAAATGTAGTTATTTTGCTATCTTTATGATTTAGACACACATGCATATATATGTGTATATATGAAAAAATCAGCTCTCTTCATTTTTTAATATTCAAAAAATCTGGCTTTACTTACAAGTTACATCATATCAAATGGTCATAATTATTTTCCAAACATCATATTAATATAGTTTAATTTATTTCTTTGACCTTGTTTACAATGAACCTAAACTATTCCAGATAGAACATTATCTTATTCTTAGTCCATCAGATTTTGGCGATGGAGTTTTAGAACATATTTTCTGCATACCTAAAGACTGAAAAATATTGTTCCACTATACCCAGAGGGGCTTAGCTGAAAAAGTGTCCTTTGTTATCCAGTCTGTAGCATTGCCTTATAAATGAGGCTCCCCTGTTGTAAAATGCCTTTGGTCATTTAAGCTATTAAGTCTTGAGATTGACCTACTTTGAGTTGAACTGTCTTCTACTGAAATAATTTGCTAATGGCATTTTTTCAGAGGGAATTAGTATTCAGATTAATTTCTAGTGATAATAACCTGTAAAAAAAAATTAGCTTAGATCTCAGTGCTCAGATCATGCCTCATTTTCCTGTTTACCTGTTTTATTCAAAAGCAATTGTGGCAAGCTGCTAGATATATAACATCATATTCTGTTTTTAAAACTCTGCATCTCTAAAGCAGGTTTTGATTTTTTTTTTTAAATAACTTAGAGGGAAGGAGAAACAAGAATCTCAAAATCTTTTCATTAAAAAAAATCAAGGCCAGAGAACTAAAAGAATACACTAAACCAACTCTCAGTAGGCCTTAATTTAATGATTATTAACTTAACACTAATAATCAATAATTTAGCAGTTATTTGGTAATTCCAATCATATAAACATATCAAGAACCTGAAAGTAAGATAGTGACAAACATTTGCCTAGTCAAAATAAATGTCAAGTAAAATCGATGATACTTAAGCCTGTTTACTGAAGGAATGGCTCAACTTATTACAGGATGAGGAAGGCCAAACCCAAAGTTCCCCTGGGCAGTAAGAATGAGAAGGGCAAACATTGATTCTTTCAGCAAACATTTATTGTATTCCCACTATAAAGAAAGTTTGCATTTGTATTCTTCTCCTTCGCAAGAGAAGGAAAAAATAGGGATTTTATATGCAGTTTGCAAAGTCTCTACTCTAGTTTCTGACATTTCTATCTTATTACAACAAACAGGTTGTTTTTTGTTTTTAATCACTACCAAATTGGCAAGTAGAAAATAATAACCCTACACTGAAATATAGATGCTGTGATAGCTAGGTTTACTCACTATCTTTATACTCCCATACACAGTCTCACCTCAGTAAGGCTTTTAGGGTTTCTTGAGTTATGGAAATTAATGATGATAAATTTGTGAATGCTAATGATTTACTATATTAGTATCTAATTAGTCTTTTCTGATACTTGAAATATAAGCCTAGTTACTGAAATTTTTGTACAACTTTAGGGAGAGGATGGATTGGTTTCCTTCTGTTTTGCTCAAGGTAGCTGAAATTGGGAAGAGAGAATCTGAAGGGGCCTGTCCTGTGCTGCCTCCTTTCTCTTCTTCTCATCCCCTCCTCTGCTTATCTTTTAAAGCACAGAAATGGGTGGGTTCCAGTTTCTTGATCAGGATATTCCTACTTGTCTCATTACCTTTCACTGTCGGGCAGGTTCATGTGTGTGTCCAGACCTTTTACTTTCTCTTATCCTGTTGAAGATGTCCATTTGTTAGAAACTTTCTTAAAATGTGGCATGCTCCTTCTTGTTTCTGCCAGTGCTGTTCTCTTAGGCTGCAGTTCCTTTTTTGTCACTTGACTTCACCTAGTTCTACAAGGTTATAATCCTCCCACTCACCATTTTCCTTTCACTAAGAGATAAAATTTTTAAAAATAAATTTATTTACTTAAATTTTATTTAAAGAAGTAAAACCTTGTTACTTTGATAAAAAGAAAATATAATCTCTTCTGTCTTTGAGGAAAAGTTTTTACGAGAAGTGCTTCGTGTTACATTCGTAACTGAAAATTACGATCTCATTCAGAACTTTATTTGGGAAGACTCACTCACCCAGGAAGTGGGGGAAGAATTTCTTTCTTTACTTCTTTCCCTCAGTGCACCTGGACTCTTATTCAAGCTAAAACTATAAAGTCAGCTACCGTGTGTGATAACTGGGATGTTTATGTTTTTACTTGAATCTCCATTTATAATAGTTTTCTGAGGGAAGATGTATACAGGATGCCAAAGTTATTTATAAATGAACTTTTGAGGATTTCTTGTGTTCTAAAAAGCAGGATATTTGTTTTTCCTTTGGGACTAGTAAGACTAGAATGTATATTTGGCAGTGACCATCATTTGGATTGATTTACCTTTCTTAACCTATACCTATTGTGTCCTCTGTGGGAAGGATTTATTCCTATTACTAATTTTAAATGAAGACTTAAAAATTATTAAAATACTGATATCTGCTGAGGCATATATGATATAAACTATATTGAAAAGGAGAATGTATTCTGGGACAGCTTTTAAAATAATCTCATTGCCTTTTTAATGTCCTTGGAAGCCTTATATCTAATTCATACCTTTTGTTTATGGTTGAATATTATTTATTCCATTTCCTGCAAGAGTTTCTCTGTGACATTTATACCTGTTGTAAATTTGTTGGTCAGTCTTTTTTTTTTTTTTTCTCTTCAGGTGGAGTAATAATAATTGTTGACTCTGGACTTGTTTTAACTTTTTTCTCAGTTTTAATATTTCCTCATTTTTGTTTTTCCTTGAATAGTAATATGTTTTCCTATTACTAATTAGGGTTTTTCTTTAATAACAGATTTATACCTAAAACTGGAAGATGTGACCCATAAATTTAATAAGCCCTGTATAATGGATGTAAAGATAGGGCGGAAAAGCTATGATCCTTTTGCTTCATCTGAGAAGATTCAGCAACAGGTCAGCAAGTACCCATTAATGGAAGAGATTGGGTTCTTGGTGCTTGGCATGAGGGTAAGAGTGATTTTTAGTGTAATACACACATTTCTTGTTACATGTTCTTCCCTTGAAAATTATAGATGTCACATATATTTTGGTATTAGGTTATCCATAACTCCCCAGTGTGGGCAGAGATTTTTACCTCTTCTGTTCACTGGTATGTGGGTAGTGTCAGGAATTATTCTGATACACAGAACATGATTAATAAGTAAATGAATAGTTAAACCTCAAGGCTCTGACTCTGATAATTTTGTATTAAAAAAGTCTTAAGTTTAGGTGCAAAATAAATAACATGATAAGTGAATGTGATATTATTTATGATTTTCCCACGAGAAAAGTGCTAAGTTTATATATTCAGTAATTTTTCTGTATATTTAAAACAGAAAAGTGAAATTAAAAATTAAGTTATTGTTTCAGGCTGTGATTTAAAGCTGTTATTTTCTTTGCACATGTTTCTCTGGATTGGCAATTTGAGTTGGGCTCAGGTGGTCAGTTCTTCTCATCTCATCCAGGTTCCCTCTTGTGGCTGCACTCATCTGTTGGCTCAGCTGGGGCTTGATGGTCTAAATGACCTCACTCTTATGTCTACAAGTTGATACTAACTGTTGGCTGAGCCTTTTCCCATGAGGTTCCTCATCTTCCAGAAGGCTAAGTGGAGCTTTTTCGTGTGCTACATTCCAGGAAGGCAAGAGTGAGAGCTACAAGAGCTGTTAAAATCTAGGTTAGGAAGTCACTTTCTGTCATTTCTATGGAGTTTTATAGGTCAAAGTACATCATAGGGCCAGTCCATATTGATAGGGAGAAGAAGACCCCACTTCTGATATTGGGAATAGGGAAGTCAAAATACAAATGGCAGTGTGCACAAGGATGTTGAGGCCATCTTCACAAACAATATGCCACAGTTAAGAATGTGGAATAAAATCCTCTAAATAAATGGTATGCCTAGATGTCTGGAGGTAAAATTTGTATGTATGATAAATTATTGCTTCTATAAAAACATAATGGGTCATTTTGAGATTCATCATGTAAGATGATATACAGTCTTCCTTTTGAGTTTTAAACAGGAGAGTTAATAAGAAGCATTATAAATGAATTGTTACTGTGATAGTTAAAACAGCACAGTTGAATTTGGTAGTCTGTAAATAAAACCAAAGAAATTATTGATACAGTTATTTCATTTTAGAAAACTCTAATTAAATGTGGGTATATAGTAAAGGGGAAAAGGGTAGTGGAATAATGGTAAAATAAACAAGGAATAAACATCTCAAAGGAATCTGACTGGGTAGTTATTTAAACCTTCACTGTTTTCAAATCTCTCACCCTCTTGCTTTCCTTCTCTTTTAGCAGATAACGTTGCCTTCTGCTTCAGAAAAAATAAGCCATCACACAGGATTTCCTTTAATTTCCTGCTAACAGATGTACATAACTAACCTGCAAGTGCTTTCATTTCCTCCTTATTCCTTCCTGTCACATTGAAGAATTTTCCATCTTCCTAAGGACAGCCCTTCACTATGTCCTCTGGATCTCATTGTCTCCCACCTCTTCAGGAGCCTAATACTGTTGATTCTCTCTTGTCTTTTTTATATCTTCAACTTGTCTCCATGTCACTAAATCCAAATGGCATTTTTCATTACTCATCTTACTTCACTTTGAAAAGCAGCCTTCAACACTGACTAGGTTCTCCTTGAAACGTTCCTTTTTGTGTCCACAACACTACACTCTCTCTTGTTTTTTTCCTAAGACCACTTTGCAGTCTTCTTTGCCAGCTCATTTCTTTCTGTTTGTTCTTTAAATATTGAGGCATTCCGCTTAGTTCCATTTTACTGCCTTCCTCTCTTTTTTATTTCTTCCTAGGTAGCGTCCTTTGTTCTCATTGGTTCAGTTTCACTTACACTGATAACTCCCAGACATATATTTTCAGCTTCTGTTTTTTCTTTGATCTCCTAATCTATATAGCTAACGGCCTATTAGACATTTTACTTGGATAACTTGAAAGACATCTAGGACTAATATGTAAAAAAAGGACATCGATCTGTCTTGCAAAATAACAACCACAACAGTAGCAGCAAACCTGTTATTCTCTGTCTCGGTAAATGGCATCACCATACGTCCAGTTTTACGAGTGAGAAACCTCATAGTACCATCACCTCTCAGAGCCATCCATCGATCCTATTGATCTTAATTCCCAAGCACCTGAGTCCCATTGTCAAAATTATTCCTCTCTAGACTAGTATCTTTACTGAACTCTCAATTTCAGTTTTGCTCTCTTCCAGTCTGTTCTCCAAACATTGCAAAATGTATATCTAATTGTGACATTCCCCAGCTTAAAAACTCTTCAGTGGGTTTCCATTGCCTTTAAGATATGATTTTGCTCTCCTGTGTTGTGTTATTTCCCCAGACAAATGAGGTTCCTCTGTTTATATTTTTTAATAACATTTTTATTGAGATATAATTTATATACCATTTAGTTCACTCAGTTAAGGTACACAATTGATTGGTTTTAGTATATTCATAGAGTTGGGCAGCATCATCATATTCAATTGTAGAACGTTTTCATCACCCCAAAAGAAATGCCGTACCTACTAGCAATCACTCCTCATTTCCTTCCAACTTCCAACCCCCTAGCCATAGACAATTCTAATCTACTTTCTGACTCTATAGCTTTACCTCTTCTGGACGTTTCATATAAATGGAATCATGTAATACAATAGGTGGTCTTTTGTGACTGGCTTCTTTCAATAATGTTTTCAGAGTTTGTCTATGTTAGCATAAATCAGTATTTTATTCCTTCTTATTGTTGTATGGATATACCACATTTTGTTTATCCATTTGTTCCTTGGTCAACTTTGAGTTGTTTCCACTTTTGGGCTATTATTAATAATGCTGTCGTGAACATTCATGTACAAGTCGTTATGTTTTTATTTGGGGGGGGTAGTTCTGAATTTGAAATTGGTGGGTGCTATGATTAAGTTTAACTTTTTCAGAAACTGCCAAAGTGTTTTTCCAAAGTTCCTGCACCATTTTACATTTCTACCAGAGATATATAGGAGTTCCAGTTTCTCCACATCCTCACCCAAAACCCAAACCTTGTTATTGTCTCTCTCTCTCTCTTTTTCTTTTTTTAACTATAAGCCATCCTAGTGGATATGAAGTGGTATCTCATTGTGGTTTTTATTTGCATTTCGCTAATGGCTCATGGTATTGAACCTCTTTTCATGTGCTATTGACCATGTGTATATCTTCTTTGGAGAAATGTCTATTCCAATCCTTTGCCCATTTTTAATTTGGGTTGTTTTTTCTGTGGATTGTTTTTCCACTTTCTTTATAATGGCTTTGGAGTACAAAAGTTTTAAATTTTGAAGTCTAATTTTTTTTTTGTCTTTTGTTACTTGTGTTCTTGGTGTCATAGTTAAGAAACCACTGCCTAAACTAAAGTCATGAAGATTTACTCCTATTTTTCTTCTATAGTTTTAACTCTTACATTGATGTATGTACATTTTAAGTTAGTTTTTTGGGTGTGGTTTGAGGAAAGGGTCAAACTTCTTCTTTTGCATATGGATATTCAGTTGTCCTAGCACCATTTATTGAAAAGACCATTCTTTCCCCCACTGGATGCTCTTGACACCCTTGTTGAAAATAAACTGACCATAAATGTAAGAATTTACTTCTGGACTCTCAGTTCTCTTCTGTTGATCCATATTGTCTATCTTTATGCCAGAACCACACTGTCTTTTTTTTTTCCAGGTTTATTAAGGTATAATTGACATAAAGATATTTAAAGTATACATTGTGGTGACTTGATATGCATATACATTGTGAAAGGATTCACTCATCTAGTTAATTAACATATCCATCACCTCACATATTTATCTTTTATTTGTGTGTGTGAGAACATTTAAGTTCTAAGTTCTACCCTCTTAGCAAATTTCAGTTATGCAGTACAGTGTTATCAATTTAGTCACCATGTTTTACATTAGATCCTCAGACTTTATTCATCTTATAACTGAATGATGAATACCAACCTCTTCCTATTTCCCCCACCTCCTCCCAGCCCTTGGTAACCACTTTCTACTCTTTCTATAAGTTCAGTTTGTTTTTTTGGATTCCATGTATAAGTGATGCTGTGCAGTATTTGTCTTTCTCTATCTGGCTTATTTCACTTAGCATAATGCCCTTAAGGTCCATCTATGTTGTTGCAAATGGCAGGATTGCCTTCTTTTTCATGACCAAATAATATTCCATTGTTTATTTACAGGCATACCTTGGAGGTATTGTGGGTTCAGCTCCAGACCACTGCAATAAAGCAGATATCACAATAAAACAAGTCACAAGAATTTTTTGGTTTCCCAGTGCACATAAAAGTTATGTTTACACTATACTGTAATCTGTTAAATATGCAATAGCATTATGTCTAAACAAACAATGGGCATACCTTAATTTAAAAATACTTCATTGCTAAAAAAGTGCCAAAACAATTATAATAGTAACATCAAAATTCACTGATCACATAACAGTATAATAATAATGAAAAAGTTTGAAATATTGTGAGAATTACCAGATGTGACACAGAGACATGAACTGAGCAAATGCTGTTGGAAAAATGGTGCTGATAGACTTGTTCAATGAAGGCTTGCCATAAACCTTCGATTTGTGAAAAACACAGTATCTGTGAAGTGCAGTAAAATGAGATATGTGTGTACACACCACATCTTTATCCATTCATTCACTGGTGTACACTTAGGTTGTTTCCATATCTTGGCTATTGTGAATAATGCTACAATGAACAGGGAGTGCATATAGCACCACGATATCCTATTTTCTTTTTCTTGGGTGTATACCCAGAAGAAGAATTGCTGGATCATAATGGTAGTTCTATTTTTAAGTTTTTGAGGAGCTTTCATACTGTTTTCCATAGTGGCTGCACCAGTTTACATTCCTACCAATAGTACTCAGTGTTGCCTTTTCTCTGTGTTCTCACCAACACTTGTTATTTGTTGTCTGTTTGAGGTGTCTTTAACAGGTGTGAAGTGTATCTTGTGATTTTGATTTGCATTTCCCTGATGATTAGTGATGTTGAGCACCTTTTGATGTTCCTGTTGGCCATTTGGATGTTGTCTTTGGCAAAATATCTATTCAGTTCCTCTGTCCATTTTGAATCAAAAATTTTTCCCATCAAATTGTCCAACTTCTTTATATATTTGGAATATTAACACCTTATCAGATAGATGATTTGCAGATATTTTCTCAGAACCACACTGTCTTTTTTTTTTTTTTTTTTTTTGGCTGTGCCGTGCAGCTTGTGGGATCTTAGTTCCCTGACCAGGTGTTGAACCCAGGCCCACGGCAGTGAAAGCACTTAGTCCTAACCACTGGACCGCCAAGAACTCCCAAAACTACACTGTCTTGATTAGTGTAGCTTTGGAGTAAGTTTTGGAACCAGGAATTGTTAGACTTCCAACTTTGTTCTTTTTTTCCAAGATTGTTTTGGCTTTTCTGGGTCCCTTCAACTTCCATGCGAATTTTAGAATCAACTTGTCATTTCTGCAAAGAAGTGTCGGCTGGGATTTTGGTGTAAGGAATAGTTTTGGATCTGTAGATCAATTTGGGTTCCCCTATTTTTGTTTTCATGGCTTCCTTTATATAGTAGTTAGCAGTTTATAATTACATGTTGTTTACTTATCTGAGAAAGGATATGATTGAAGTATGAAATAATAAATGAGAATGTGAATATAAATTTAATTATGTTATTCTAGAATGTTAAAATTGGGAGACATACCTTGAATTTAGTAGGAGTTATGTTAGGATTTTTTTCAAATAGTTATTTCTTTAGTAGGTGGTAAATTCATTAAACTTTTTAATCACAGTGGGTTTGTAGACTAATAATAAAGATAGACTTGAATAATTTTAGCATGAATGTTCCAAATTTTAAAAATTCTCCTTCAAGACAGTCCTGCCTTTAAATTAAAAAAAAAAAAAAAACCAAACCAAAAACAACCCTTAATATAACTGAATAGACTGAAGTTTACCAGATATATCAGTTTTAACATACTTTTCTGTTATGTTTAACCAGTAGTAGGAAGAGGTTTGGTGGGTAGAAGAACATGCCAATTTAGGAATTCCTTATTTTTAAATGACTGTCAGCAATTATACTGTTATTTCCTTGATCCCAAGATGGTGTAGATGATAAGACTCACTTTGATTTAACAGCAATATTTATTAAGATATGTGTAACAAAAGAGATAGAAACTGAATAGGAACTATAAGAACAAGGGAGTCACAAAATGAGGAGTATAGAGTGCCTTTGGAAAAGGTGGTATTTTGAACTGGCAACGGGGAGAATAATAGGTAGAAAACCAAGAAGCAGAGCATATTGTGAAATAGGAGTTTATGTAAGGTGACTAGAGCATACTATATGTAGGAAGGTGGGGTGTATTTTAGCCTAAGGTATCAAACTTGAGAGAAGTTAATATATCAGCAGCTTGCTTTGGGACTTCCTGGCTTTTTGACATAGCATCCTTTTGGGTTAACTATTTGAATGGTTGTTTAATTTTCCAGTTTTGTATTGACTCGGAAAACACATGCTATATAACTGTAGGGGTTTGTTATATTTATTAACCACAAGTAATTGAAATACAATTTGTAGAAATTTACCTGAAATTTCTTTAAAACTTGTGATTCAAGATTTTAGATGATTTAATTTTGGATGTTCCAGTATATTTTTGGCAATAACTTAAATTTTTGACAAAGAAATATTTGCACTTAAGAGAAGTCACGTTTCTTAATCACTGATTTCTAATTACTGGGGGAAAAGATTCTTCGCTTTTGATCTTTATTTATCACATTGTCTAAAAATCAGACTCTTTTTTTGTATACCTTTTTTTCCTCTATAATAGTGGATAACAGTAACCCTTCAAATTTCTTTTTTCCATTAATAGGATTTGATTTAATAGGAAATGTGTTTTGCTAAAGATATTTGAATTGGTTTGCTCCTGACATGAGTTCCTGTAAAATAAGCAACTCATATGATCCAGGAAGTGCTGGAGCTTTTTTTTTTTTTGCTTGTTATTCTGTCCTACTCATGTCTTCCAGCTTACCATTCCGTTAAAAATATTTTCAAGGTGGTACTGTAACTTTTTTTTTTTTTTTTTTTTTTTTTTGCGGTACGCGGGCCTCTCCCGTTGTGGAGCACAGGCTCCAGACGCACAGGTTCAGCGGCCATGACTCACGGGCCCAGCCGCTCCACGGCAGGTGGGATCTTCCCAGACTGGGGCACGAACCCGTGATCCCTACATCGGCAGGCGGACTGTCAACCACTGCGCCGCCAGGGAAACCCTGTAACTTTTGATTTACAGATATCTTTGTGACTGACCAAGACTGGACAGTGGGTAGAGACTGAAGAAATTCTCAGACCTCTTTATATTCTTCTAGCTTTAACTAGTAAAGTAGAAGTAAATAGAGATGACTGAAATTAATACAGCATTGTAAATCAACTATACTTCAATAAAAAAATAAATGAATAAATAAAAATAAGTAAATAGAGGAGAGAGAATATCAATAAAGGAGTCCCACTGAAACTAATTAGCTTTAGTCTATTTGTGAAATTTAGATTTTTCATATGAGGAATCTAACTTAGCTCAGAAAATACATCCCTGAGTAGTAGAATGGTGACAATTTTGAGAATCCTCTTTTTTGGCACATTTCCTAGTTTTTAGTTTACATGACTGGGTATTTGAAAATTCTTCTCACTTGTTTTTTGTGTCTATTTAATATATTTCCTCAGATTATTAATTTCTCAATTTCATCCTTTTTTATTACAACATAAATGATATATAACCTTGTGTATGTTTGAGTTGTACAACATATTGATTTGTTACATTTGTATATTGCCATATGATTGCCACATAGCATTAGTTAATACCTCTGTCACTTTGAAAATCCTCTTTTACACATATTTCTGTGCATAGAGAACATGAGTATATTTTTAAAACACATTTTGGTTATGATTAACTGTTCTTATAAAAATAGTTTTTCCTGTAGTCAAATGTAATTTTGGTATTTATGAAATGCTTTCTTCTATTCATAGTAACACTTTGTTCAAGATAAGTTATCTTTCTTTAATAGGCTGTAAGTGCGTGTAAGAACACGGTTCTAATTTAACTTTTTGAATGCAGTGAAGCATTTGAGATAGATGGTAATTAGCCATATTAGACTGAAAGTTATAAAATATCAGTTTCTAAAGCAATGTATTCTTTTTTTTTCTTTTTTAAAATATTTATTTATTTATTTGGCTTTGCCGGGTCTTAGTTGTGGCACACACGGGATCTTTAGTTGTGTCATGTGGGATCTAATTCCCTGACTAGGGATCAAATTCGGGTCCCCTGCATGGGAGTGTGTGGACCACCGGGGAAGTCCGTAAAGCAATGTACTCTTAATGCTTCTTAAAAATATTTAATTAAAATTTGATGAGATACATTGTTATATGGCTCAAACTCCAAAAAGTATAGAAATATATACAGTGAGAAGTCACTCTGCACACAGGATACTATATTGTAGTGATTTTTTTCTCCAGTGTATCCTTCCAGAAGTATTTTAAACATATACAAGTAAATGCTGCATATATGTATTCCTTTATTGCAAAACCTACCTACTTTGAACACTGTTCTGTATCTTACTTTTTTTTTTTGTTTAACGTATCATGAAGATTTTTCCATAGTGGCACAGTATTATAGTTTAACCATCTTACTTTCATGGATCCTTTGACTTGTTTCCAGTCTTTTGTTCTTACAAGTAATGTTACAAATGACTAACCGGAGACCTACCTCATTCCACCAGCTAGGGTATTTGTGGGATAAGCTCCTAGAGGGGAATTGCTGAGCTTGTATGCGTTTATAATTGTGGTAGATATTGGCAGTCTGCCTGATATCTAGAGCAGTGGTTTTGAGCCAGGGGCAGTTTTATTCCCCAGGGAGTCATTTGGCAGTGTCTGGAGGCATTTTTGGTTGCCACAATTTTGGGGTAGGCTGTGTTCCTGGTATGTTTGAGAGCTGTTTGATTTCAGTGAACTCTTCAGATATGTTGTTCATACATGCCCTTTGTTCATCATATAAATTTCAAATACCTTTTCTCTGTTGTCTTTTGATTTCTGAATGGCAAAAACACTATGAACATTTTAAAAAACATATAGTATGCAGTAGAAATTTTTGAGTTTTAGCTGGAAATGCCTTCCTTAGTTATCAGTTATTCAAGGATTCTTCTGTCTTGGGGTGGGGAGGCATTTTATTTTACTCATTTTGATCTTTGATGTATTTGGAATTTATCCTGGTATAAGTTATAAATACAACTTATTTTTTCCAGATCACTAGTTAATCATACTAACACAATTTAATAATAATCCATCTTTTTCTACTGGTTTAAAATACCATTATCACCTACAAGCTTCTCATGTTTTTGATTTTAAAGTATGTTTTAATGGAATTACTATCCCAAAGAGATATCTGCACTCCTATGTTCATTGCAGCAATATTCACGATAGCTAAGATATGGGAACAACCTAAGTGTTCGTCTACAGATAAATGGATAAAGAAGATGTGCCTCTTTAAACAATGGAATATCATTCAGCCATGAGAAAGAAGGAAATATGGATGAAACCAGAGAGCATTTTACTAAATGCAATAAGCCAGCCAAAGAAAGACAGATACTGTGTGGTAGCATTTATATGTGGAGTCAAAAAAAGAAACCCAAAAGACAAAGCTGATCTCATAGAAACAGAATAGAATGGGGGTTTCCAGGGATTTAGGGAAGGGGGAAATGGGGAGATGTAGGTCAGAGGGTACAAACTTTCAGTTATAAGATGAATAAGTTCTGAGGAACTAATGTATAGCATGGTGACTATAGTTAATAATATGATATTGTATACTTGAAATTGGCTGAGAGTAGATTTTAAGCATTCTCACTACATACATACACTAAAAATGAGTTAACTGTATGAGGTGATGCATGTGTTTATTTTCTTGATCTTAGTAATCATTCCACAATGTATATGTATACCAAATAATCACATTGTATACTTTAAATATATACAATTATACTTGTAATTTATTCCTCAATAAAGTTGGAAAAAGTATAAATAAAATATGTTTTAATATCTAGTAGGATGGCAAGGTTAGTCCCTCCTTACTGATCTTATTTGTATTTTCCTTAGCAATTCTTGATTTTCTATATGAACTTCAAAATTAGCTTATATGATTAAAATAATTGTTGGTGTTTTATTATAATCTGATTTTACTTCTAGATTAATTATATCTGTTATGATGTTGAATCTTCCTTTCTGAGAACATGAGTATGTGTTTATGTGTATATCTTAGGAGTGTTTTAAAGACGTCTTTCTATAGATCTTAGGCTTTTTTAGTTTATTGCTATGTTTTATTTCTTTTTTATTTGATTTGTAAGTAGGGTCTTTCATTGAATTTTCTAGCCAGTTGTTTGTATATATGAAAGCTTATTTTCTGTTTACTAATTTGTACTGTCACCATTTCAAGTTTTTATTGTTTTTGTTAGTTTTTAAATTGATCTTCCAGTATACAACCATTATCTACAAAGAGTAATATTTTTGTTGCCGCCTTTTCAAATTCTTATGCCTCTTATTTCTTTCTCTTACCTATTTACATTTGCTAGAAACTCCAGAACAATATTAGGTAATAATGATGATAAAACACATTGTGGTAGAGTACTTTTTGTGGATGTTTCTTGTATTTTAGGACAGATGCTTCCTTATTTCTGCTTTAAACTTGAGGCTAACTTTTGGTGGATTGAGATGGATAATTCTTTTCATATTGGAAGTACTCATCTGTCTTTTTAAAGAGTTTTCATTGATAGTGGATGTAAATTTGCTAAATGCCTTTTCAGCATGATAAGACACTATGTTTTGTTTTGTTTTTTTATCTTAACTCCATTAGAATGAATTATATGAGTAGATCTTCCCATCTTTAACCATCCTTGCATTGCTGGGATTCCCCCCACTGCTCCTCACTCCCAGCCCTGGGTCAAGGAGTATTAGTGTTTAATATTCAGTGCTTTTTTCTGACAGGTTTATCATGTTCATTCTGATAGCTATGAGACACAAAACCAGCACTATGGAAGAAGCTTAACAAAAGAAACTCTAAAGGATGGTAAGGATTGAAAAACCATACTTCACTGCTTTTATTACTACACAGTTATCAAAATAATTCTAAAGTGATTTCAGTTTTAATTCTCCTTTGGTATAATGATTCAGTTCACAATAAAGTCTTAACATATATGCTTCTAAAATATTTATGGCCAAGATATTATAAAAGCAGTGATAGCACAGATTTCCAGAAATAATATTCTTTTAAAGTTTATTATTAGCTCTATCCAAGATGGGGCAGAACTTAAGAGTGATGTAAATAGTTTGAAGAATTTTTATTTTATGTATACAAAATAATCATCTATAGTGTGCCCTTAACAATTAGTATTTGCCTTGGTATACTTAACCAATAGCAAGCTAATATTCAGATTGGCTGTTGTGTTTGGCCATGCTGTGCAGATTGCGGGATCTTAGTTCCCTGACCAGGAATCAAACCCATGTCCCCTGCAGTGGAAGCATGGATCCCTAACCACTGGATTGCCAGGGAAATCCCCAGATTGGCTCTTTATTAAAATATTTCTTAGGCTAATATGATTATTTTTTAGCAGTTTCTGTCCCGAAGTAGGGGAACAGCAAAATTTAATTACATATATCCATAAATTCCCAAATATGATAAAATATGCATAAATAATTTTATAAGAGGCCTAATCTGATAGGTTAAAACATGTAAAAGTCTAAATTTTGAATAACATACTCAACTTGGAGTATTACTAGTCCCCAAAGTGAGCTCAACTTTTGTGAAAATACTGATTTAATAAATATTTTCGAGAACATAAATTAAGTACAGTTATGGTTTGGTATTTTGATAATGGGCTGTTGACATCATTAAAAATGGTTATGATTTGACTCTAGATTCTAGATTAGTTCTTGAATGTGATTCTAACAAATATGTAATCTTACTGTAAAATTCCTCATAATAGCAAATGAAGCAAATCTTGGAATCCTGTTCCTTAAGAGAATGTAGAGAGAGCACTAAACTAGCAGTCTACCTGTAGTAAATTTTTTGTCTAAATAAGGTATTTAATGTTACATAAGTGTCATTTATATGTTTTCTAGCAAGAACATCTTCACCAGAAATTAAGTTGAGCTCCAAGATTCTGTGTTTGACTAGAATTCTTATCTGTTCGCTTAATTGCAGGGGCTGATGGGAGAAAGTTAAAGAATTGTATCTAAGATGAGATTACTTCCCAAGTGATAGTTATTTCATAATTTCATTATAATCCTAGTATTTTCCTTTTTATAGGAGTCTCCCGTTTTTTTCATAATGGATTCTGCTTAAGAAAAGATGCTATTGCTGCCAGTATTCAGAAGATTGAGAATATTCTGCAGTGGTTTGAAAGCCAGAAGCAGCTTAACTTTTATGCAAGTTCATTACTGTTTGTTTATGAAGGTTCATCTCAGCCAACTACTGCAAAATTGAATGACAGAACTTTAGCAGAAAAGTTTTTGTCCAAAGGACAGCTCTCAGACACAGATGTACTAGAGTACAATAATAACTTTCATGTATTAAGTTCCACAGCGAATGGAAAAATAGAGGCTTCAGTGGGCAAAAGCTTGTCCAAAATGTATGCTCGTCACAGAAAAATGTATTCAAAAAAGCATCACAGTCAGACTTCATTGAAAGTTGAAAATATAGAGCAAGACAATGGGTGGAAAAGCATGTCACAGGAACATTTAAACGGAAACGTACTTTCCCAACTGGAAAAAGTCTTCTACCATCTTCCTACTGGTTGTCAAGAGATTGCGGAAGTAGAAGTGCGAATGATAGACTTTGCTCATGTGTTCCCTAGCAACACAGTAGATGAGGGATATGTTTATGGGCTGAAGCATTTAATTACTGTACTGCAGAGTATTTTAGATAATTGAATCCTTTGCTGCAATCTTTTAAAGGGGTGGGGCAATCATAATAAAGAGCAGCAGTCAATAACTCTGCACTTGTAATGCTGTGTAAAAAATTTGTATTGTGAGTCTACATTTTATTTGTCTTTATACTTTTGGTAGAAGGGTTAACTTTTTTATAATCTTACTCAGGAAAACTAATTATTTGTTCTTTAGAAAACTATAAAGAATAAAGAAACTTAGGAATGTTAAGCAGGGAATGTGGTGGTACGTGGCTTAAACATCTATTTGGCTTAAGCAAAATGCAAACCATTATTCAGTCATTACGAGTTCAGTTAGCTTTCTGTAGCCAATTTATTGTGAAATCTCTGTCCACCCACCCTTGACAATGAGCCATATGTAAACTCATTACACTATTAGAACACTTTCAAAAATCTAGAAAGCACAGGTTGATATCCTTAGTATTGCTATGTATGAAGTTATTCAAACTGGAGAAAATTCTACAGAAATAAGTACTGTTTAGGTTTTATATTAAAAGTTCAGACCAGCATATCAAAAGGTGCTTCTTAGAAGTAAAATGATTTAGAATCATTGTATTCCAAAAGCAGATTTTCACTTTAATTTCCATTTATATACATATTTCAAAATACTTCTTGAAAAAGATCATTGAAATGGACAACAACAACAACAAAAGTCTCGACGTTAAGGGCACTAATAATTAGTCTTGCCAAGGTTAGGGAAGAGAGAAGTTATTTGCAAGGAACAAAATGTTTTTCTTTTAAAATCTTTATGGGAAAATTGGAATTTTACTACATTGTGACAAGTATTATAAACCATATAATACCTTTTACTGCAGCTTCAAAAAGGTGGATGATCGAAGCTCTTCTTATTTCTCCTTTAAATAACTTTTGAGAGTTTTTTTCTTTTATATTCATGTATTTATATGTCCCCATTTAGTTAAGCAGTGGTATGAATATATGTTGCTAAAAAGTGTTTCTCAGAATTCTAATAAGCAGTGAAGGACAACATCCAGTATTGTGAGTGTTATCAAAAATACTGTGTGTATAGTAGTACATCATACAGAGTTTGGTACATGTCTAAGTTCATGCTTCTGTTTCATTCTTACTTAAGACATTTGTATATCATATTCAAGAGAGAAATTATAATTTAACTTCATGGAGGGGGAGCAGTACTATTTTTCTTGGAAAAATTAGATTTGTAAGTATTATCTCTGTTTCACATCCACCCCTTTTAAAAAATATCTAGTTATTTGTTATTGGAAACATTTAGAACTTTGAAATTAAATTTGCAAATATGTTAAATGTTTTCATTACTTGCACCTTGATTCACTAATAAAACATCTAAGTAGTTAACAGTTTTGCCATATTCCTGGAAATTGATTTAGGCTTGTGAACTGTTAGACTGTTTTCCCCCCAAAATTACAAAATAAACTTTTAAATTCAAGGGCCTTTTTTTAGTGTGAAGGAAAGTATCACAATTTTATGTTTATATCTCACCTTCCCAACCCTCTCTGAGTGTACTTTTGCAAGTATCTGAGCACAAAGAAAAGTAACAAATGCCCTATGGATTCTGTGCTTAGTAAATTTATTAGGCCTGAATACCTTTAAAATACATATGCATTTGTTATAGCAAAATTTGATTACTTAAAATTTTTAATTTAAAGTCAGTGTAGGTGTTTTCCATAAGGACTTCATATTTTTCTCTGCTGCCTAAATGGGTATTGCCATAGCTTTTTTTGTGGAGATAAAGTTCAAGTCATAGTTAATAGAAATTTTTTAGTTTTACTTTTTTTGTCCCACAGTGTAGACTTTTGTTGTTGTTGTTATTTGGATAGTGGTTCAATAGATCTTAAGCTCATATAATTTAAACACTATTTTGAATCTTAACAAAACAAGAGACTTTTTTTTGTATGGGGCGGTATCAACCTATATGTACAATGAATTTAATAAATTTAAGTATTATCAGATTTTTTGTGCATTTTAGCTCAATAAAGTGTGAATCAGTTCCATATTTTCTTTATCCATATTTGGAAATTTAGTTTTGTATAATCAGTGTCTTACCTTTTTGATACAATAGATAATGTTTTGTTCTAATAAAACAAGAAACACTTTTATCTTTTGTTCTTCAGGGAAGGGATTCACATTTAATTCTGTTTACATTTTTTTTATCACTGTTATCCAATGCCCATTTTGTGTTACTTTATAAGTAAGCTTACATGTAACAGAACAAGCATCTATTTGTGTTATCTACATGTGACTATTTTACTGTGTAGTCCAGTCATTTAACATTATGCTAAAATTTACCACTGTGGGGATGAATGATCAATATTCACCAAGCATATTTAAACATTTAAATGTTCAAGAAATAAAAATAAGGATATAGTTTGGGTTAATAGGTTTACCGTAGTTTTTTCCCCCTAGGAAATATAAATGATTTTAGTGTGTTTCGTATGGAATGCACTCATGAAAAGGACTTTAAGAAATTGTGGATAGTGAATAATACATTTCTCTAATAAAAATTTAAATTGTATAATAGTTTTATAATAAAGTATTTACATTAATTGATATTTTAATATGGATGAAGTTACATAGATTCAAATAAATTAAAATTGATGATAAATGCTAAATATTTTATCTGAATAGTTTTTCAAGGAACAGTTGTGAAAATGTGTGTATTAAATGACTGTAACATGGAGCATGTGGTATTTTCAACTCAGTATTCGTTATTTGTTTTATGTGTCTGGAAATTGTACTTACTATGCCTCTTTACACTACAGTTTGCTGTTGTGGGGCTTTAGATTGTGTTCAACTGAATAATATCTTTTTTTATGATTTTAATTGAGTATAATTTACTATTTTATGATTTCCAAGATGATGTTCTTCATATCTCTATACTGTATACACATCAAATTTATAATGTAACTTGAGAAGATAGAATTAATTTTCAGAGATATCTCAGTTGCGATTTTCTTGTTTCATGCAACTGGAAACATTTGTTTCTAGGACTTGGAATATTAAAGATGATGTAGGATGAAAGAAAATGGTAGAACAATGAAAGAATTTTATTTGTGAAATTACAGAAATTTTGTCCACTATTTTAAAGCATTGTCATCAGTTTAGTACCATTTGCTCTTAGTAGTTTGGCATTTGATACTTTAAAACTTGATTTGCTTTAAAAATTGTTTACAATGCTTTGTAATAATCTTCCTTATCCAGTGCCTTTAACCTTGATTTGATATATTTGTAGCCTTGGTTATCCTTCCATTACATCCTGTAATGTCTTCATAGCCTAGACTTCAATTAAAACAAGTCAATTTGGTCATGTAAAGAGGTTGCAATTGTCTATTAATGCTTTAGGAAAACAAGTAATGTTGTATATGGAGGCCAGACATCTTAATTCATTCAGAAATATAAATGTGACAAACATTTTTAACCCCTGAATATATAGTTGTGATGCAATCAGACAAAGCCCTAACCGTTTCCAGCATTCTCTCTAGATGGGGGTGGGTTGAGGGCTAAATTAAAATAGAGATATGGAGAAATGCTTATTTAAAGATAATAAAGTTAACTAGCATTCAACTTTGTGTAAAGATAAGGTAATGAGTTGAGGTGAAGCAACTAACAATATGTTAAAGAGGTTAAAAATAATACTTTGCAGCATTGTAACCTCTATTTGACAGTTGGGTTCAGGAAATAATTATAGATAGCATTAGAAGGCCTTAATTTTTCACTTTTGCTGGTAAAGGTACGTTTACTTAGACTGTTCATGTAGAATAGTGTTTTAACATAACATTACTGTGAAAAACGTTCCATTACATATTCACAAACAAATTACTGCACATTTAAAAAATTGTACTTTACAATTTACTGCAAATATTTTAGGGCGCAATCTTCAAATCATTTGTATTTTTAATTTGGCACTGAATATGAAATTACTTTTTTGACTTACAGAATGATTGTATTGTTACTTAAAATGCTCGTTAATATTTTAAGAAGGTTGGAGTCTCCATGTTTCTGGAGTTAATATTTAAATTCTTATTACTTATTTTGATAGTGTTTAGTAAGAGGAAATAGTACTCATGCGATTAAACAAATTAGAATATACTGTAAAGAATATTTTTAATTGTTAAATTTGTCATCACTGAGGTTAAATTTTGGCCTGGTATTCACTTACAATATATATTAACACATTTAATTATGAAGTGAAATAATCTTAAGTATGATGTATGATGCACCTGCATATAAATGAATATGGTGTGCACAAAGACACTTTACTGTGGGAATTGGACTGGAAGATATATGAAAGCATGTGAAATTGCACCTAAAATTGTGTGTTATTAGTGACTATGCTAAATTTATTGTACTTGATGAATGAATGTATTTAGTCTAGTCAAAGTTACTTTGGTTTAAATGTCTAAACAATGTCTTTTTAAAAAATGTGTTTGTAATTTGTACTATTGATGGGGGGGTTCTTGGGCTGCAGGGGTTGTCAGTGTGTGATTTGTGTTTTTATTTTATAGAATCATCTAATGTGATATACCGATTTTTATATAAGTGATATTTAGATAATTCTAATTACTGTATATTTGACAGCCTATTAAAATGTTTTGCATTGGAGCTTTTTTCATTAATTATAATATCTAACAAACTCACAGTAGTTTGAAAATAACTTGTTCATTCAACAAATATTTGAGTACATGTTATATACCAAAAACTATAGGGATCATTAGAGATTCAAAGATGATTAAGATGGGATGTTAATGGAAAGAAGCATATGCATTGGAAATGAAAAAGTATGTGAACTATTTTGTTTGAATATTTATTTTTTCTATCATAGTCTAAAATCTTTGGAATCACTCTAGTAGGAGAAGTAGACTATAGGAGAAACAAGTTGACTTGGCTGTGAAAATATATACTGTAATTTTAAAACACCAGAAATAGGTAAGATATTTTTGTTTGTATTTTACATGAATCAGTTACTTAATTAGTGACCAAGTTTTTTTTTTTTCCATTCATTAATTAAAAAGAGAGAGCACAGTCCAATACCTACCTATGCCTTATCAGGCAGTGTATTTGGCCTTTGGAGATTTTAAAAAGTTGAATAAGGGATCTAGTACTTGTCCTCGAGATATGTGCTGTCCGGTAGAAGAAAACCATGTAAATGTGGGAAAAATGTTATTGGAGGTATGTTGTATACTTACCAATATCCAGCAAGGATGGAGAGGGGAATCAGTTTTGAATAGCATGTAAGAGGGTAAACAATTCACAGACTCACAGCAATTGTGAGTCAAAGCTCTCAAAGGTGTCATGGCATTACTGTTTTATGCTGCTGCTGTGAACTGTGGGGAGGAGCAGTTCTGTGTGAAGTACACTCCCTCGGTATCCACAGGGGATTAGTACCAGGGGCCCCCACTTATACCAAAATCCATGGGTGCTCGTCCCTCATATAAAACAGCTAGTACAGTCAGCAGTCCATATCCATGGGTTTCAAATCTACAGATACAGAGGGCCTACTGTATATCTAAAAACCGTATGTATATAAGTGGACTCACCCAGTTGAAACCCATGTTGTTCAAGGGTCAACTGTAGTTTCTTCCTTTTTAAGATAGGCTGCCTAAGGAAGAAAAAAAAAAAAAAAAAGACTGGCTGCCTAACTGCTGAAAATAACAGGGTATCCCATTGCCATAGTCTCCAAGTTAGGGCTAAGTATAGGAACTAAAACCTGAAATGAAATAATAAGTGAAAATAATAGTATAATTAAAAGTGAAAGTGATCACTTGGGGATCTTGTTAAAAATGCACATTGTTATTCTGCAGGCTTGTGAGGGGTCTATGATGCTCGTGGTTCATGGACCACACTTTGAATAGCAAGGTTTTCTAAAAGATTTTTTGGGGGGTGGAGTGTGTAGTGGAACTTGGATTACTTTGATCCAAGGAACAGAGATGTTTGAAAGCCAGGAGAGTGGTGAGAAAGAAGTGGGTTTACAATGTGTGAAAATACAGCCAGCAATGGTTCAAGGTAATATGGCCATTCTCAATTGGAAGAAAAGTTCATTAGCTATGCGAGACAGACCATTAAACCTTCCTTTGGTAACAGGTGTTAAGAATTCTGTAATAATAGACTTGTCATTTTCTATTACTTGTATGTGAATATTGACTACTTTGCCAACTGAAGGAAACATTTCTGCATATGCTTGTTAATTATGTTGTACTTGCCATCTAACAACATTCTAGAGATGCTTTAGGCATAAATGACATGATACGATTGGTTTAGATACTCTGAACTATTTTTAAGTCAGATCTATGTGTTTCTAAGAGAAGTTAGTTTAAATTGTTATTAAGTTAATATAATTTGACAGACTACTTTGGAATGGGCACAAAAAAGGTGATGAATGTGGAAGCACCATGTGGACACATGTTAGTCTATGGAAGAATAAAGAGTATCACATACATTTTGAAGAATATAAACTTAAGTTAAATGTATAAGCTTAACTTACAGCTTATAATTCAAATATCCTTGTTTTTTTAAATTTGTAAAGAAACCATAATATCATAACTTTTAGTTTTCATCAGTCTTAACTTCCATTTTTCACTCCCTAGTATGGTTGACCCTAATCCATCTAGGTTATGCCTGAGGCGCAGAGGACAGTCTAAGTTATGGTAGCCTGACCACTCTGTCAGCAATTATTTCTGCATAACACCTCAAAATGTAAGTGGCTTAAACAATTGACCATTCTTTATTATTTGTATGGATTTGCGAGTCAGTTGAGTGTTTCTGGTGATCTTGGCTGGACTTAGGTTTCTATCGATAAAATCAGCTGGCAGGTCACCTGAGTGGAGGCTAGTGAGGATGGGTTGTGAGCTAGTCTAGTCAGGATAGCCTAGGCATTTTCTCTTAATGGTAGTAGGGGTCCAAGAGAAGATGCTGAAACATGCCAACAGGTTTCAAGCTTGTTTGAGTCAAGGTTGCTACTATTGCCAAATCCTGAGTCAGTGTGGGAGGATACTACAGAAGGACGTGATGCTGGGAGGCCACAATGCAATCAATAGCATACTCCAATCTCAGGCCAGCTCACACAGGGCATCAGGAAACTGAGTCTTAACATGTCATGGTCCGTAGTTTCATCAGGAAGCAATATTGAATCAAGTTAGACAATGGATATTTAATTCTGGTGATGAAATCAGGCAGAAGGGCAAGGAGCATATGCAAATTTTAAAATCTCTTTACTTGTTCCTTTTTTTTGATTTCATTGAAGCTTCCACCCATGACCTCCCCTAGGTAGAACCCACTGGGCAGTTTCAGTGTTGCCATCCTCAATTTATATATATATATATATTTTTTAATTTGAATTTTATTTTTATACATCAGGTTCTTATTATCTATTTTATACATATTAGTGTATATATGTCAATCCCAATCTCCCAATTCACCCCCCACACACACCGCTTTCTCCCCTTGGTATCCACACGTTTGTTCTCTACATCTGTGTCTCGACTTCTGCCATGCAAACTAGTTCATCTGTACCATTTTTCTAGATTTCACGTATATGCATTAATATACGATATTTGTTTTTCTCTTTCTGACTTCACTCTGTATGACAGTCTCTAGGTCCATCCACATCTCTACAAATGACCCAATTTTGTTCCTTTTTATGGCTGAGTAATATTCCATTATATATGTGTACCACACCTTCTTTATCCATTCATCTGTCGATGGGCATTTAGGTTGCTTCCATGACCTGGCTATTGTAAATAGTGCTGCAGTGAACATTGGGGTGCGTGTGTCTTTTTGAATTATGGTTTTCTCTGGGTATATGCCCAGTAGTGGGATTGCTGGGTCATATGGTAATTCTATTTTTAGTTTTTTAAGGAACCTCCATACTGTTCTCCATAGTGGCTGTATCAATTTACATTTCCGCCAACAGTGCAAGAAGGTTCCCTTTTCTCCACACCCTCTCCAGCATTTGTTGTTTGTAGATTTTCTGATGACATCCTCAATTTATATTACTATGTTGTTATAATTTGGGGAGTGGTTTGGTATCCTCAGCAATCTTGGCTTATTCATGAGTTTCCTTGGTAATAGCTTGAATGTCAGTTTATTTTCTTCCAATTGTGTGCAAACTCTTATGTTTCTATGAAAAATAATGCAAAAAAGTACTTTCTATTACATATTATAGACACCAGTTCACCAGTTGATATTAAAACTATTTTTTAAAATTGAACTAGTGGTTTTGGTTCAGTTTTTAGGTACAGAGGCTGTTTAATTCTAAAATAGTATTTGAACTTGAATGTGCTGTTTTATTGTCTGTTTAGCTGGATTTTAGTTTCCCTAAGTCAGAATTTCACATCAATTCATTAATTGTCATTTTCTCCCTACTGTTTTTTTCCTGTTACTAGTATGTAATATAACAGCAAGGGTGAAAATTGTTAGAATGAATGTCTGTTTACTTCCCTATTTCCTTTTCGTATGCATTTCCTATTCATTTTTCCTGGAGGAGATACCATTATGGTTCTTACCCTTTAAATTTTTTCTGAATATATTTCTTGGAGAAAATAAAATTAATGCCTTTTTAAAAGAATGACACATCTAGTGTCATTCTTAACCTATCTAAAGCAGTCAGTGGGTTTATCCCTAATTTCTAGTTTCTAGGTCTATGATAATTCTGTATAACCTTAAGTGGGATGATTAATCAGACTTTTGCTCAGTAACTATGCAAATATATGCTATGTATATTTTCCTAGCTATTTAATTTTTATTTTTTATAGCTTTTGTAGAGACCTTTTACAAAGGGTTCAAGTATCTCACTCTTTGAAATAATATCTCACTCTATTTATATTACACCATAAATAGCAGATAACATATCAGAAGCTTCCACACAACAAATCTACAAATAACTTCAAGTATCACAATGTTCTTAAACTATTTATAGTAATTCTTCCAAAAGGCTTTGTACAGTTTCTTTCATTTACAGAAGATATTGAAGGTACATGGCAACTGTTTTTTCCCCCCACATCTAAATAAGTTTAGGCCAGGAGGTACTACGTGTTCTGTAGTCATTTCCAGAATCATTGTTATTTCTGCCTCTTTCCTTGAACAAAACAGAAAAAATATCTATAATCAAATCAAATGCAGAAAATATCATCCAAATTCAAAATGTGGGTTTATGGGCTCTTACTCTTTTTTAAAATTGAAATATGATTGACATACAACATTATATTAGTTTTAGGTGTATAGCATAATGATTTGTATACGCATATATTTAGAAGTGATCATCACAATAAGTTTAGTTAGTATCCCTCACCACACATAAATACACAATTTTTTTCTGTGTATGATGAGAACTTTTTATGATCTATTCTCAGGCAATACTTATTTCAAATATCCAGTGCATATAGTATTATCAACTATAGTCGCCATGCTGTACATTACATCCCCATGAATGACTTATTTTATGACTGGAGGTTTGTACTTTTTGACCCCCTTCAGCCATTTTGCACCCCCGACCCCCCACCTCTGACAATCACCCATCTGTTCTCTGTGTCTATGAGGTTTTTTTTTTAATCCCACATATAAGTAAGATCAGGTGGTATTTGTTTTCTCTGTCTGACTTATTTCACTCAGCATAATGCCTTCAAGGTCCATTACGGGCAACATGAAGGTACTCTGCCTGTTAAAGAAGATGTTGAAAGCCAGAACTAAATATCAGATCATTTCTATTTGAGACTACTACATAATGCAGGAAAAGAGAGTTTAAATATATACTTAATTACATTGGTTCAGATTATAGAAATGAATTAAAAATTTTAACTTGTAGCTAAGTAGAGAGCTTTCTTATGAATATACAAAGTATATGAATGCTCTCAAGATATGCCATGTATAGAAATGTTTATTTTCGCTTTTTTTTTCCTTTTTACCATTTTATTGAGGTACAATTCAAGCCGTTTTAGTAAATTTGTGATTTAAATTTGTGAGCCATCACCACAATCGTTTTAGAACTTTTTAATCGCCCCTCAAATTTCCCTCAAGCTCACTGTATTCTTTTCACTGTTCTTAATGAGACAGAGGAAATACACACACACACACACACACACACACACCTATCTTAAAGGGAAAAGAAAAATCACCAAGTACCACCTAGTGGTGTGTAAGTAGATAGCAAGTTGTTATTCGAGTTCTTGAAATCCTCAGATTCACGTTTCCTTGTTTTCTTCTATGGGATCACTAAATCAGCTAAAAAAATACTTATGGTTTATAATTGAAAGTCATCTTAAAAATTTCTACAAGATTATCTAAAACCCTTACTAGATAAATTTTTTAAAGTTTAATTTAAAAAATTAGTGACATTCTTTCTTCAAATGAGAGTGTAATTGGAGCCTCAATATGTTTAGCTGATAAATGCTTAACAAGTTTGACTGAAGCAGGGATGGGGGGCCACTTGTTCCTCCACTTGCTGAAATTAACTTTATAAAGAAAAGACTGGAGAAATACACAAAAAATAGAAAGAATGGTTACCTTTGGGTATTGGAAAATGAGTGAATTTTTCCTTTTGGTTTTATTTTTCTCTTGAGTATGTATTTATAATTGAAAAACTTTATTTTTAAAGGTGAACATCGAATTTCAAAATATTGCAAAAATGTTCAGCAAAATCCGTGAAAGATAGTAATTTTCCATGACTATCCCCCAACTGGATTCTTCCCTCTTGGTGGCAGTAAGTACATCACTCATAGCATAAGATTGAAGGCAGTGGCTAACTGAAGGGGCTCCTGCCCCAGCCTCACAAGTCTGACAGTTTTGATGGGGATACCACCTGTTACCTGACTTCATTGGTGCTCAATGTCCCAAGATTAATTAAATGGTGATCTACAGTGTAACATTCATATGGTGAAATGCACATAATTCTGATAGCATTCCTAGAAAACAGTGCTTTAGTACAGAAAAATTATTCAGAGAAACAATAATTTCAATTATATAATTAGAGACATCAAATTGAATAATAATAATGAATACCTAATATAGATTCCAGTTCTGGCTCTGATTCTTACTATCTGTGTGGCCTTGGGCAAGCCACTTGACCTCCTTTTGTTGAATTTATTTCTCAGCTATAAGCTGGAGATAATAACCTACCTTATAGGGTTCTTACGGTATTAGGTGAAATAATACATGTATACCATATATTAAGAACAAAATAAATGTTAGATATTGTTACTATTATTTTACTATTAGTATTATTTTCTTAGAGTGGTGTGTGAGAGATCTGGCTTAACCTGTGACTGGAGAGGAAATCTGATCACACCAGTCCCATAGGTGTAGATAGAAAACCAAAAGTATGGAAAGGTAGGATTCAGCTGCTGTCCTTGGTTCTGAAACCACCATCACTCAGCATGGCAAGATTGTTGTGAAACCTTAGGATACTGGTGATTCCTAAGTGAAGGGAACTGTACACATACACAGGGAGAGAGAGAGGGAGAGGGTGAGGGAGAGCGGAGCATAGCTCCTGAGAATTTGCCAGGATGTTTGGTGGGAAAAAGTGCTTGATGTTTTTTAAATTACATTGCTTGCTATCATCAAGACAGAAACAAACAAATCCCTTGCTTTTGGCAGAGAGCTTTGGGCTGTATCTGGGGGAAATTTATATATTTCTTCCCTCACACTATCATTGGTGTATTTCCTTATCACAGTAGCTAATCACCTTGAGATTAGTATCTAATCACTAAGCTGCAAGTTCCCCGAGGGCAGGGACTGGGTCTTATGCACCCTTGTGAGGAGAAAGAATAATGCCTGTTTCTTAGTCAGCTCGAGCTGCCTTAACAAAATACAGCAAACCAACTGGCTTAAACAAAAAGAAATTTATTTCTCACAGCTCTGAAGGATAGAACTATGACATCATGGTGTCAGCATGGTTGGCCTTCCTGCAGTGTCCTGATGTGGTAGAAAAAGAAAGAGAGAGAGGGAGAGAGAGAGATTTCTTATAATGGCACAAATTCCATCCCACCTGCCCTTATGACCTCATCTAACCCTAATTACCTCCCAAAGGCCCCATCTCCAAACACCATCATATTGGGGATTAGAGCTTCAAAATATGAATCTTGGGGGGACAAAGACATTCAGTCCATAACAGCCTGGAAAGTGGGAAACACACAGTGCCTGTCGTACTGAAGGCCCTCAAGAAATTGTAGTTATATATAAAAGGGAAGCTGCAACCTGGGCCTCAGTGTTTTGGTTTCACTGTATAATTCTTTTCCATGTTACAGATCACATAAGATGAACTGGGTAGTAGCACATACAACTTTGTCCTTGTCTTTGTTTCCTTAGCCACATGCACCTGCTTAGCATAGAAGATGTTCAGATTGACTGTGCTGGGAGAGGCGGGGGGCTGGAGATGTGAAACACATCAGGATGGAGGCTTCGTGCCGGAAAAGGCCCTAGCTACACTCAGCGGAACGTTGTTGGTTGGAGCCTATGTGGACTGCATTCTAAAGGTAGTTTAATGTAGCCTGCAGTCATAGCTAAGACTTACATAGCAGTTATTATGTGCCAGCTGTTCTAAGCACTTACTTAGAACACTTAAGCACTTAAACTGTTGACTCATTTTAATTATTACAAAAACCCACAGGTATTAAAAATATTATTATTGCAATTTGACAGATGAGGAAACTGAGGCAAAAATATGTAAAGGACCTTGACTGAGGTCACACAGTGAGTGCCACAGGGGAGGTTTGAATTCAGGCAGTCTAGCACTAGTGCGTGTGCTCATAACCACCATGATATAGTATCTTCCCTGAAATTTAAGCAACATACTAAAATTACACCTTTTCCTCTTGGGTTTAGTTCCTTGACATATACTCATCTTCTTCCTGTTAATATTCAAAGACTGTGAGGAGTGGTGGAAGGAAAGACTGGGGACGGGCATTGAGAAGTGACTTCCTTTGGCAAAGGGATTCACCCACGTAAAGGAATTGCACTGTCTTTAAGAAGGTGGGGGCCAGCCTCATCAGGCAGGGGCAGAGAGGCTGGTTCAATTGTCTGAGAAGGTTCATTTGGGGTGGGATGTTGGAGGCTTAGGGTAGTCCAAATCTTCTAAAACCTGCCATATATCCTTAGTCAGATTCTTGGTATCCCACTCCTTTATGACGGATGCTGTAACTGCCACGTAAGAAATCATGAAACTGTCAACTTAGCAACCTGAAGGAGTTTGGTTCCCAGCTATCTTCTCAGCCTTGGTTCTGAGTAATAACAGTCTCTAGTTGATCCTGGTCCAAAGAATTTAAGGATTTGAACTTCTCTTTGTTTAAACTTTCTGGTTTTGTTAGAAGCATCCACCCCACAATTTTGGATTCCTCATGGTCTTCATACTATTCTATGGCCAGAGAGCAGTTCAGTTCAGTTCCTCTAAACCTCCCTCAAAAGTCAATTCATTCCAGGTGTTACCAAGAATTAGTTTAATTAGGTGATTCACCACAACATGCTATGAGTTGCTAAAGTTTCATTTCTAAGCATTAACATGGTTTTCACTGCCTTCAGGCCAAATAACCAATGCCAGATTTCCCCATTTCCCTGAGGGTCTGTTGCCTGCAGCTAGCTCCTGATGATGTAATATATTAGGAAACTAATCCATCTGGATTAGTTTCCTAAGGCTGCTGTAACAAATTAGGAACTGGGTGGCTTAAAAAACAGATATTTACTCTCTCACAGTTCTGGTGGCTAGAAGTCTGAAATCAAGGTGTTTGGCAGGGCCATGCTCCTACTAAAGGCTCATGGAATCCTTCCTTGCCCTTTTCCAGGTTCTGGTAGTTGCTGGGCCACGGCATTCTTTGGCTTGTAGCTGTGTGACTCCAATCTCTGCCCCTTTCTTCACATGGCTTTTCCTGCCTATGTATGTCTGTGTCTCTGTGTCTCCAAATCTCCCTCTCCTTATAAGGACAGTAGTCATTGGATTTAGGGCCCACCCTAATCCATATGACCTCATTTTAACTTGATTACTTCTGCAAAGAACCTATTTCCAAGTAAGGTCACATATACAGGTACTAGGAGTTAGGACTTGAAACTCTGTCTCTGCCTCTCTCTGTCTCTCTGGGTCTCTCAGCTGCTTAATGGTTTAATGTTTACTTTTAAATCAAATTATACATTCACAATGTATGGAAAAACCTACAGTTTTTCCCACCTGTGTAGGGAAAAACTCAGTTCTTCCCTACTGTGTCTCTCTTTTTCCTGTGTTTCTTTCCTCTGGGTCTGCTTTACCTTCACAGAGAGTACTTCACGTCTAGTCACCAAAGGTGTGGAAGAAACGCACATTGCTTGTTGGTGTGGGGAAATGTGTTTTCCTCACGCCAACAAGCAATTATTGGATACCAACAGAATGCCCAAGAATTCAGCTCAATTCTGACACTATCTACCTAGAGATAGTATTAGATTTCATAGGTAAAGGTCTCAGTCCCACAAGAATGTTCCTCCCCACCTGCCTTCAGATGCTTCTGACCAACCAGCTATAGACTGGAGGCTCCAATGACTCCCTCCTTGAGTTCAATTAATTTGCTAGAGCAGCTCACAGAACTCAGGGAAATGCTTACATACATTTACCAGTTTACGAAATGATATGATAAAGGATATAGATGAACATCCAGATGGAAGAGATGCATAGGGCAAGGTATGTGGGAAGTGGCATGGAGCTTCCATGCTCTCTCAGAGCACCTACACATGCTCCCAGTCTGGAAGTTCCCTGAACCCCTGCTATTGGGACGTTATGGCAGTTTCCTTACATTGGCATGATCAATTATTAATTCCATTCCCAGCTGCTCTCCTCTCTGGAGCTTGTGGGGTGGGGCTGAAAATCCCAAGCTTCTAATCATGGCTTAGTCTTTCTGGTGACCAGCCCCCACTGAGGACCCCACCCAGAGTCACATCCTTAGGACAAGAGATGCTCCTAGTGGGCTTCCCTGGTGGCGCAGTGGTTGAGAGTCCGCCTGCCGATGCAGGGGAAACGGGTTCGTGCCCCGGTCTGGGAAGATCCCACATGCCACGGAGCGGCTGGGCCCGTGAGCCATGGCCACTGGGCCTGTGCGTCCAGAGCCTGTGCTCCGCAACGGGAGAGGCCACAACAGTGAGAGGCCCACATACCGCAAAAAAAAAAAAAAAAAAAAAAAAAAAAAAAAAAAAGAGAGAGATGCTCCTAGTGTTCTTATCACTTAGGAAATTAAAGAGTTTTACTAGCTCTGTGCCAGGAACTGGGGGCTAGACCAATATATATATTTTCTATAATCTCGCACACATAAAGTGCTAAATCATTCTGGAAATCTCACTTTTTAAAAAAGCCCTTGTATACCCTCCATCCCATTTCTTTTTCTCACAGAAAACCCTTTGGCCACAGAAAGCTGCTTTAAAAATTTTTTTAGTTTTCATTTCCTGAACACTGCTACCTGTGTTTCAGCTCCCTCGGAAGTCTTGCCCTCTTTGTGAGGCCTGATGAGCATTCCTTTTTGTGGGACATAATTCAGCTCACAACACCGTCTTTGCCCAACATTGGTGTTTATAGCTCCTCTTAATCATTTTCCATTTTTGCATATCTTGTACCTGCACGTTCCTGCCAAACCTCTCCCAAGACTTGACTTCTGAAGTAGGCGTGAGGACCAGTGATGGGAAATGCCTCTGCGCAAACACATTTCAGAACTCAGGACACAGGAAAATGTATGTGTCACGTAAAAGAAGCTGATTTCCACTGGCTACAATTAGATCCATGCCTAGGGTATCATGAATTCCTTACCTGGTACTGAGCACTGACTCATAGGCAGCTAGTGGTACCCCCAGTAAAGAGACAGTGGTGCCACTTCCTACATTCTTCTCCCTTTTATGTACTTTTTTGAAACAAATGTAAATGTTAGATGGATTTTAGTTGTGTATCTACATTTCTTTGAGTGATATGGGAGACAGCAGAAAAGAGATAAAATAAAAAGTGGTATTTCATCCGTGTTCAGTCAGTGGAGTGAGATCTTGGTTCTGCTGAACTTTGATGTAATTACAGTGATCTTGAACTCTAGTACTGTCACCTTGCTTTGTATCACAACCCTCCATCTCTTGGTTTTTACTTTTCTCCCCATTCATTCTCATTTTCCTGCTCGCTTCTATCATGAGCCATAGGTGCCAATAGGTCTCTTGAGTCTTTCTGTGTGTGACAGAATCTTAAGATTTTGCCTTGCGGCTTGGAACCTAAGATGTTTCTATGTAAAGAAATTAGGCTTTTATAAATTGATAAGCCTGGCTATCTTTTTTCTTGGGAAATAACTGGAAGGGGTTGGTGAGAAGAAATTATGGCTTTTCAAATTAATTGGGAGGAGTCAGTTATTCCAAAGAAAATATTCTGCTCTGTATTCAATTAAACAACTAACTGATTTGTCAAATGCCCATTCATTTAATAGAGATACAAAAGAGATATTAAAAGTTCTTGTCATACTCAGACTATACTACAAAGCTGTAGTAATCAAGACAGTATGGTACTGGCACAAAAACGGAAATATAGATCAATGGAACAGGATAGAAAGCCCAGAGATAAACCCACGCATATATGGTCACCTTATTTTTGATAAAGGAGTCAAGAATATACAATGGAGAAAAGACAGCCTCTTCAGTAAGTGGTGCTGGGAAAACTGGACAGCTACATGTAAAAGAATGAAATTAGAACACTCCCTAACACCATACAAAAAAATAAACTCAAAATGGATTAAAGACCTAAATGTAAGGCCAGACACTATAAAACTCTTAGAGGAAAACATAGGCAGAACACTCTATGACATACATCACAGCAAGATCCTTTTTGACCCACCTCCTAGAGAAATGGAAATAAAAACAAAAATAAACAAATGGGACCTAATGAAGCTTAAAAGCTTTTGCACAGCAAAGGAAACCATAAACAAGATGAAAAGACAACCCTCAGAATGGGAGAAAATATTTGCAAATGAAGTAACTGACAAAGGATTAATCTCCAAAATTTATAAGCAGCTCATGCAGCTCAATATCAAAAAAACAAACAACCCAATCCAAAAATGGGCAGAAGACCTAAATAGACATTTCTCCAAAGAAGATATAAAGATTGCCAACAAACACATGAAAGGATGCTCAACATCACTAATCATTAGAGAAATGCAAGTCAAAACTACAATGAGGTATCACCTCACACCAGTAAGAATGGCCATCATCAAAAAATCTACAAACAATAAATGCTGGAGAGGGTGTGGAGAAAAGGGAACCCTCTTGCACTGTTGGTGGGAATGTAAATTGATACAGCCACTTTGGAGAACAGTATGGAGGTTCCTTAAAAAACTATAAATAGAACTACCATATGACCCAGCAATCCCACCACTGGGCATATACTGTGAGAAAACCATAATTCAAAAGCAGTCATGTACCACAATGTTCACTGCAGCTCTATTTACAATAGCCAGGACATGGAAGCAACCTAAGTGTCCATCGACAGATGAATGGATAAAGAAGATGTGGCACATATATACAATGGAATATTACTCAGCCATAAAAGGAAACGAAATTGAGTTATTTGTAGCGAGGTGGATGGACCTAGAGTCTGTCATACAGAGTGAATTAAGTCAGAAAGAGAAAAACAAATAGTGTATGCTAACACATATATATGGAATCTAAAAAAAAAAAAAAAGTTTCTGAAGAACCTAGGGGCAGGACAGGAATAAAGACGCAGATGTAGAGAATGGACTTGAGGACACAGGGAGGGGGAAATGTAAGCTGGGATGAAGTGAGAGAGTAGCATGGACATATATACACTACCAAATGTAAAATAGATAGCTAGTGGGAAGAAGCCACATAGCATAGGGAGATCAGCTCAGTGCTTTGTGACCACCCTGAGGGGTGGGATAGGGAGGGTGGGAGGGAGATGCAAGAGGGAGGAGATATGGGGATATATGTATATGTATAGCTGATTCACTTTGTTATACAGCAGAGACTAACACATCATTGTAAAGCAATTATACTCCAATAAAGATGTTAAAAAAATTAGCATGCAAGGAGTTTTATACTTTTTTTTTCAGGGTGAAAAGACTTGAAAAGATAAAAACATTAGTGAATTATGGAATATCAAAAACAGAAATGCAAAGTAGCCTGATTTTAACTATATGTAGTTGACTGCCATCAATCCCCAGGGTTTGAACTATCTGTCAGTTCCACTTTATAAGACCACAGATAGCATTAATTCGAACATTCCATGAAAGGCACATGCTTAAAAACTCCAAGTAATTAAATACTGGAGTAAAAAAAGTTAAGAGTTTCCTAGAGGAAACTCCATACTTTTTTTTCTTTCTAAAGCTACTTTTGGCATGTTTTTGAAATCCAAATCTGAGCAGCAAAGACTTTTTTACAACTAAATGAATTATCTGACACCATCACAAGGGAGCTGGATCCCTCATAGAAGTCCAAGAGTTAAAAAAAATTTCACTTAAAGCGTTTTACCTGTGACAGAGCATGCCAGCTCTCTACTCAGTATCCATTCTCTGCTCCTTCAACAGTAATAGAAACCCCAGTTAACATGTTGGCACATGGAAGTTTTACAATAAAGTATGCATATCCCAGACCTTCAGAAAGCTCTGAGGTGTCATGTGTAGTCATGTGACAAAGTTCTGGTCTGTGGGTTGTGAGTTGTGGTCATGTGTGCATCTTTCAGGCCATCGGCTTTTATTTATTTATTTATTTTTAAAAATTTGGCATTATTCTGGTTTAATTAAATAAGATAATTTGGCAATCATTAATGAAGTTATCAGCTTTCTACATCATCACCATACTTGGAGGAGTAGCATAATTCTAGAAACTATCACATAATTATATTAAATTTAACAAGTGTTTTCTGTATTTATACTTTGAAAGTGTTGTTTAAAAATGTGGTCTTCTTACTCTACTATGTGCATACAAAGATCTGCTGTCCTATTTGATTTTTATTTCTCATAAAAATGAAACTGAATTGTGTAAGCTACTATGTTTTCTTTCTTTTTTTTCCCCTTGTTTGTTATTTATTTTAAATACAGCATTGTGTACATGTCAATCCCAAACTCCCTAACTATCCCTCTCCCACCATCCTTCCCCCCTGGAAACTATAAGTTCGTTCTCTAAGTCTGTGAGTCTCTTTCTGTTTTGTAAATAAGTTCATTTGTATCTTTTTTTTTAAATTCCACATATAAGCGATATCATGCGATACTTCTCTTTCTTTGTCTGACTTACTTCACTCAGTATGACAATCTTTAGGGAAGGGATTTCCTATTCCCCTCCATTTCCTTCTTTTTCTGATGTCTGGAATGCAAATATGGACTATGCAGATGCGTGTAACAAACCAGCCTTGTATCTCATTGTTTTCATTTGCTTATCTCTGAATATTAATGAAGCTGAGAGTCTTTTTTTCATACACTTATTAGTCATTCAAGCACAGCATTTAACTCAATGAATTGGAAAAGGGTAACTAAGCACATCCATAGAGGTAAGAAGAAAAGAAGTAATAAAGATTTCTATTTTTAGCCTTCTTAATTTCTGAGTGCATATAGAACAATCAATTCCCTTCTAAGTACTGCCTTAGCTATGTCAAACAATTTTTTACATGAGCGGTGTTTCGTTTATATTCAGTTCTAAGTAGATCTTCATTTTCTTTGGGTGTTTTTTTTTTTTTTTTTTACCCCATGGGGTGCTTGGTCTTTTTATGTTATTTAGTTCCCAAGCATTTGAAATGTCTTAATCCCTATATATTTGGCATTAATTTCTAACTTTATTGCACTATGGTTGAAGTAGTCTGAACTGTATATTGACCATCTGGGATTTATTAAGATTATTTCAAATGCCTAAAACGGTTTACTTTTATAAAGGTTGTGTGTGTGTCGAAAAAGTGTATATTGTTCATTGGCTGTATGTATGTGTGTTTGCATGTGTGTGTGTGTATTCCAATATTTATTTTATACATTTAATATATTTCATAAATCCAGTACAGTATTAATTGTTCATATCTTTGATATTGTCACTTATTCTTGTCTGCTTGTTATATCAGTTTCTGAGAGGATTATGTTATAAATCTATAAAATAATTTTAGAATTATATCAATAGTTGTTCTTAGAATAATGCTTTTTGCAAATTTTTTTTTTTTTTTTTTTTTTTTTTGCGGTACGCGGGCCTCTCACTGTTGTGGCCTCTCCCGTTGCGGAGCACAGGCTCTGGACGCGCAGGCTCAGCGGCCATGGCTCACGGGCACAGCCGCTCCGCGGCATGTGGGATCCTCCCAGACCGGGGCACGAACCCGTGTCCCCTGCATCGGCAGGCAGACTCTCAACCACTACGCCACGAGGGAAGCCCCTGTAATTATTTTGATGAGTATCTTACGCTTATTCTGGTCTTTGTCAAACAATTACAGAAGTTGATTGTATTTATATCTTGGCTTGATTGGATTTTTTCAATTATTTTGGCATTTGGAGTGCATTCTTATTTTGAGAGGGGAATTTTATTTTAGTTATTATTTCTCTCTCTCCTGCCGTGCTCATCCACTCTTCTTTAATGGTTTTGCAACTGTATAAAGAAGGGTGGAATTTCAACAAGAAGGAATGTTTTCAGGCAGTTTTACCCAGAGTGCCTAACATCATGAAAAGATTCAGCTGAAAATGTGGGGACCATGAAGAATGAAGGAGTAGTTACGTTTAGCACTGGCAGTGTTGTGCATCTCTGGGAGGGGAGTCTGGAAATGGATGCTGGGTCCATGACAGTGAGAATCTTTGAAACAAGGCTCTTCACTTTATTCTGCAGAATTTGTACAGTTCTTAAATACTCTGTTGTCTTGGCTTTGATTCTGATTTCTTAATAGTAGAACAGGGGAAAGATTTACTTAATATTATTCTCAATGTTGTCATGTGACTATTTGTGACATTATTTGAAGATCTGAAACGATAAACTCCCAATGGCTGAAAAATTATCTCATTATTATTCTCAAAACAATGTCTTCGGGGGCTTCCCTGGTGGTGCAGTGGTTGGGAGTCCGCCTGCCGATGCAGGGGACACGGGTTCGTGCCCCGGTCCGGGAGGATCCCACATGCCGCGGAGCGGCTGGGCCCATGAGCCATGGCCGCTGAGCTTGCGCGTCCGGGGCCTGTGCTCCGCAATGGGAGAGGCCACAACAGTGAGAGGCCCGCGTACCGCAAAAAAAAAAAAAAACAAACAATGTCTTCAGTGAATGTCTAAAGCTATATGTGATGTGCCTGAAGTCTCTGGCTGCCACAATTTGACTTTTATTATTATTTAGTATTCTTTTGGATCAATGATTTCCCAATTTGTCAGTGTTATCAGGAAACCAATTTGAATTATAGCTGCTTAGCTTTCCAGAAATATAAAGCCAAATACATAATTCCCTTATTTTGTCTTATTAACACTTACTAGCTTGTATTGCACTATAAGTAATTATTTAAATCTGTGTATTAAAAACTTATAGTTTTTCCCCAGTATTCATCGTTCTCATCCCCAATTTTTAAACCCCAATTTTTGGTTCTGTGCATGGTTACTCACAGATTTCCCAGCCTCCTTTGTAGCTAGATGTGGCCAAATGACTCTGTTCCACTCAATGGGATGTATCTAGAAGTAATGTTTAAAGGCAGAGTGCATCTGCCTTCTTTATACTTCCTTATATTTGTTGGCCAGAAAAAGATGTAATAGCTGGAGTTGCAGTGTTTATCTTGGACAATGAGGTGACCTTTAGAATGGAAATCCTGCAGGGAGCAAAAACAAGATAATGAGCCTGATCTTTTACACCTTTGAGTGCTTTAACAGTTCTGATCTGACTACCATTGGGCTTCTTGAATATGAGAGAGAAATAAACTTCTATTTTTGTTTAAACAAAAATTTTGTTTAAGTCTGCTAAGTCTGGAAAGAAAGAGGCTCAGGGGTAGAGGTGGCAGAGGGTATATTAGAAATCAAATGAACTTTTAATAAGTTTTGTTAAAACTCATTAAAATATATAAAATAGGCATTATTAATTCCAGTTTACCTAAGAGAAGTTGTATAATGGCCTGAGGATTCACAGTCCTTGTAGCCAGGGCCAGGACCCAATCCCAGATTTGTCTCACTCCCAAAACTGTGACTTTTCCTTTCCACCAGTTTGCCTTCTTAAGGCTGACTTTATTTGGTGAGGTCGGGCACGTTCACGGTGGTATGGCCGTAGACAAGGCTTACTTTATTTGGAATAAAAACTCCTATAAAGCAAAGAGACTTACTTCCTCTTGAGTTTTGTCATATAAGTGTCATGCCATAGGGTAGAGATAAACACCTCTAGTGGCACAATGGATAAGTGTAAAGTGAGGGTTATTGGGGAAGATTTAAGGAAGGTCAGCCCATCATGTGTAGGGGGCTTAGTTTAGGCCCACCTGGATGCACTGTCGAAAGTGGTCCATGAGAATAATCCTGCCATGGTACCTCTTTGGATATAAATGGAGAATGCTGTGGTCTGAGTGTTCGTGTCCCTCCAAAGTTCACAAGTTGAAAACCTAATGTCTAAGGTGATGGTATTAGGAGGTGAGGCTTTTGGGAGGCAGTTAGATCCTAAGGGTTGAGTCCTTGTGACTGGGATTAGAGCCCTTATGAAAGAGGCTCCAGAGGGCTAGCTTGTCCCTTTCATCATGTGAAGACACAGTGAGAAGTCAGCAGTCTGCAACCTGGAAGAGGGCCCTCACCAGAACCCAACCGTGCTGGCACCTTGATCTCAGACAAACAGCCTTGAGAGCTGTGAGAAGTATGTTTCTGTTGTTTATAAGCTACCCAAGCTGTGGTATTTTGTTATAGAAGCCTGAAAGGACTAAGAAAACAAAGGAGGGGAGCAGGAAACACTTGTCTGATCACGTACAGTGAGAGTTTTCTGATGGTAAGAAGTGGCCTTGTTGAAAATAAAGGGAGTGTCTGGAGCCCAGGTGTCACTAGTGTAGGAGGTTCACATGCAGGTGCGGGTAGGAGCTACTTACCTTGTAGGGCTTCAGCTGAGCCAGCTCCTTCCTGCTGAGTGAACTCTTTGGCAGAGCACTCAAAGGGCGGGCAGTGATAAGGGGGACAGGAAGGGACCAGGTGTAGGTGGAGCCACCAGGGCCATCCAGCAGGTTTATGGTTTGTCTTTTTTCAGCAAGTGTGTAGTTTCCTGACATGACTATTTTATTGGAATGGATATGTTTGTTTGTTTGTTTTGGTCTTGTTCACTTTCATCTTATCTCCTCTTATTACTTTACTCCTTATTGCATATTTCTAGAGTGTGCCTCCAAATGGTAAGGGATGCAATTCTCTTTTGAAAATGAACTGCTGGAGAGTATATCTTGGGCATAGACTACCCAGGACTCTCAGTTTGCTGTCTATTTGAAAGAAAGTCTCCCAGGAGCTTCAACAGAGAAGATGAGTATCTCACAGTTATCTTGAGTGTCTATGGTGATAATCACTAGCCAGAACATCACAGGGTAACAGAAAGGTCCAAGGCTCTCTGATAGTATTGTATTTTCTCTATCTGCTCTTTTGAATCTAACCCAGAGACTGGAATAGAGGCAATGAGTCAGCTGTCTTGATGGACACACATGTTGTTTGTCTAAAGATAGAGGTTGCTGTTATTTTTAAAAAGGTCATCTAAGCCTTTGGGCAGGAGGCTTTTGTTTTACCTGCTTCTTCTCTAACCACTCAATGACATCAGTTTCCAGTGGTGACTGTGGAGTTACATTCTGTAACTCTGTGTGTTGCCTCTTCAAGAAGTGGCTGGAAATTTTCTGTGACTGCAGCATGTAAAAGACAGCTCTGCTGTGGCACCTTTTATAAAGAAAAGGATGGGGACTTCCCTGGTGGTTCAGTGGTTAAGAATCCGCCTGCCAATACAGGGGACATGGGTTCGATCCCTGGTCCGGGAAGATCCCACATGCCGTAGAGCAACTAAGCCTGTGTGCCACAACTACTGAGCCTGAGCTCTAGAGCCCATGCACTGCAACTACTGAGCCCATGTGCCACAACTACTGAAGCTTGTGCGCCTAGAGCCCATGCTCTGCAACAAGAGAAGCCACCACAGTGAGAAGCCCATGCACTGCAACGAAGAGCAGCACCCGCTCACCTCAACTAGAGAAAGCCCACGTGCAACAAGAAGACCTAATACAGCCAAAAAAGAAAAGAAAAGAAAAGAAAAGGATGAGCCAAGCTGCTTCTGACTTTTAATGGGGACCACAGAAAACAATACCAGGAGCAAAATGAGGGGAGGGTTCTAGCTGGGAGATAAAGGGAAGTCAAGTGTGATCTGCTAACAGGCACAACTGCTCTTGATTCCATCATTTCTGGGCTGTGTGATTCTGCACAACTGACTGAACCTCCCCCTGCCTCATATCCATCTGAAAATGGGAATAATAATAATACCTTGTTGGTTTGCAACCTTGGGAGTTCCCTGGGTGAACTTTAAAACTGGTCCCCATACCCGTGGGGTAGGGGGAGACTGAAGCAAGAGGCTGACCCTTACACATTGGGAGGTGGCAGGTTTAATAAGCAAGAAAACTTACATATGAGGCTTGTCTTGGGCAACCACAAGATGAGTAGAGCTCTGCACCTGCCCAACAGAATCTTAAAAGTTTTCTATAGAGGCCTTAAGGAGTTCAATGATATAGACCATCCAGATGGTCTCTTAAGGCTGTGTCCTTGAATCTGCTGCTGGTGTGGGAATAGTAGGCAGAAGTACATTCCAGGGACGGGGAGGGGGTGAGGAGCCTCCCACTGCCAGGGTCCAGCTGAAGGACTCACCTGCAGCCACTTCATCTCAGTGACCTCCTCCAGCACATCTAACCCATAAAACTGTTGGGGAGATTAAATGATTGAAACATATTTCCCGAGTGTCTGCTGTGTACAGGTATCAAAGTAAGCAGTAAAAGTGTTCATTTTTGTTATGATGATGATGATGACAATAATTATAATTATTAAGGACATCATGGGAGAGGATGGGCATTTTGGTGACATCTGGCAGGGTATATCAGTCTGCATCCAATCAGGTGACAGAAACCACAAAATAATTTAAACAGGGCTGTATAATGCAAAGAATTATTAAATGTGGAGAAAAGAGTAACTGTAAGATAAAAAGATTTTATAGGGTACCTTAGGCCTGAGGGGGAGTACTCAGGAAAGACACACCTGGAAGAGAGTCTCACCCTTAAGGCCGGGGTTCACATTTTGTTGGAGAAGTTGTAGTTAGAGCCCACCGGATGGCAAAATATTTTGCTGGTTTGCATGGGCCAGAGCTGGTCTGCATATTCTGGGCAAGCAGGAAACACCTCTGCAGGAACATGTAGGGGCACAGGAGGAGCTGCAGGGCTGGCACGTGGCTGTGCAGAAGCAATGCGAGAGCCAGTGCACGTTGCCGTCGGTGTTGAGAGGGCTCTGGGAAGGTGATTGTTAGGCTAGGCCGGGGCTACAAGGTTGTCAAGGGACTGTGCATTCTGGGAACCTTTTGCTCTCGCACCAACACCACGACTGACCCTGCTGCAGTCACAGGGAGCAGACCTCCTTCCTTTTGGAATTTTCCTGCAGCGCCCTCTACTGAAAACGTTTAAAATTGCACTCACTGTTGAGGAATGAGTAAGAAAATCCACCCCTTGTTGCGTAGAATGTGTTCAGGGGGCCGTTTACAGCTGAGAGGCACTAAGTTGATAACTGGCACACAGGTTTTCCTTGTAGCTCATAGTAAGTGCTCAATAAATATTGGCTTGATCCTTTGCTCCAAGCCAGCTGGATGAGCTAGTAGATATTTGACTTAGAAAGAGCACTGGCTTGAAAACCCGAAGACAGACGTGGAGTTTTAGTCCCCCCTGTAGCATTACTTTTGTAACCTTGAACAAGTCACCTATCTTCCCTAGGCCTTAGCTTCCTCATCTAGAAAAAAAAAGGGGTGGACTAGATGCAGAGCCTCCAATATCCACCTTTAAGATATAAAAAATTTAAAATACAATACAAGCCCCTCGGCCTCCAGAACCAGGCTATCAAGGGGTGACTGGGTGGCAGCTACAAAAACCAGGGCATGAGATATGTGTAGAAACTCCTCTCTGGGAGATGCTGGTACTCAGGATCTCAGCAGAGGGAGAGCAGGAAAAGTGCCATCCACCAACCTCGGTCCCCTGAGTCCCCCAGCAGGCCCCTGCTCCTCAGTCCAATGCTTTTAAAATAGCAAATGAGCCTCTTTCACAGGAAATCTGGGCACTTTTCAAAGAGCTGCTTCTGTGCTGAGCCCTAAGGTGAGTAAGTTGTGTGGGAGACCGTGAAGAGCTGTTTCTCAGTTCTCCACAACCCCGTGGGTCTTGTGGATGTGAGCCCCATTGGTTTTCAAAGCTAGATGTTTTGGGGGATTGTCTCTCAGGTGCAGGTCTTAAATGTGGGGTTTGAACCTTTCCTTCTTCAGGGAGAAGCTCCAGGTTTCCAGTTCCCTTCTGATTGTGGTTCACCTCACAATGGATGTAGTTTATAACGAGATTGTGTCCCAGCCTCTCCTACACCTTCAGTGTGGTTTTTTCCCCTTATTTGACAGCTATTTTTAAAGTTTTTTCCCAGCATTTCCCAATAACAAGTGTTATTGGGAACAGGTGAGTTCAGAATCTTCCTGTGTCACCATCTTGAACTAGAACCCCTGAAATACAATGTAATGTAAATAGCACAGTTCCTTTAATGTTGCTGTGATATGATGGTATATCAATTGTCTTATCGAATGTCATCTTGCAATGGATGAGGATGCTGATTTATAGATGTCCTTCAGTATCTGTGGGGCATTGGTTCCATGACCTCTGTGGATACCAAAAATCTGTGGATGCTTAAGTCCCTTATATAAAATGTTGTAGTATTTGCATATAACCTACACATGTTCTCCCCTAGACTTTAAATCATCTCCAGATTACTTATAATACCTAATACAACCTAAATGCTATGTAAATGGTTGTAAATACAATGCAAAAGCTATGTAAATAGTTGCTGGTGCATGGCAAATTCAAGTCTACCTATTGAAACTTTCAAAAAAAAATTTTTTTTTCCAAATAGTTTTGATCCACAGGTTGGTTGAATCCATGGATGTGGAAACTGCGAACATGGAGGGCCAACTGTATTACCTTTAACATTTAACATTCCAAGGAGTTCCTTTCACATATAACACTGCTAGGATAGTTGTAATCTTATTTCTTGTGATTAAGGAATAAGAATTTTATTCTTTCTTTTTTTTTTTTTTTTTTTTTTTGTGGTATGCGGGCCTCTCACTGTTGTGGCCTCTCCCGTTGCGGAGCACAGGCTCCGGATGCGCAGGCCCAGCGGCCATGGCTCACGGGCCCAGCCGCTCCGCGGCATATGGGATCCTCCCAGACCGGGGCACGAACCCGTATCCCCTGCATCGGCAGGCGGACTCTCAACCACTGCGCCACCAGGGAGGCCCTATTCTTTCTTTTTATTCTTTCTTTTTATCCTTTTTCACATGAGTCATGCAGAAAAAGCATAAGGATACAATATATTTTTTCTTGTCACCATCACTCAACTGTTGGCTTTTTCTCTAGGAAGAAAGATGTAACAAACAGCAAAAGTTATTTAGAAGGGTTCCTTTTTTGACACTTTCATAAGAAAATAGCAAGTTAGTTAAATTTCTCTCCCTCTAGATGTGACTAAATGTTCTTTATGGTTTCCAGTCCATTTTTTGATTAAAAAGATATCAAAGAGGTAATCCATTTCCTGCTATCTTATAAAGGCATCTAGCAATATATTTTTGTGCTAAAGTGGGAAAATCACACAGAGGAATAAATTTTTATTGCAAGAGGAATAAATTTTGAACTTGTTGGAAGGATTTAACTTTCAAATGTTTGAAATTATAGTGCAATATAGACCCAAAGGGTCCAAATGATATATTTCTGCTGGTAAGATAAATCAATGATCTTTCATTCATATGACAAATCAATATTCCTATAGATGAAAATACATTTTCTTTGCCAGTTAATGTGTTTTCTTTCCCTCACTCTTATGTGAACTTGAATGATTTCCAAATATCTGATTAAATAATATCTTGCTTAGGATGTCATCTTGCTGGATAACTTAAGATTATCAATGCCTTTGATGTGAGGCATATTAAAAAATGACAGAATCGAATCTTTAGTGACCCTTGGTCACTCAAAACATTATACTGAGGTCAATTTATTGTATTGAGGTCACTTATTTCTAAATACTAGCTGCAAGATGGACAATATATGATTGTTCTTAGTTATTGTATTGAGGTCACTTATTTCTAAATACTAGCTGCAAGATGGACAATATATGATTGTTCTTAGTTATTGTATTGAGGTCACTTATTTCTAAATACTAGCTGCAAGATGGACAATATATGATTGTTCTTAGTTAAAGAAAAGCACAGAAGAGCCCTGTTATAATTTTTCTCATTATTGGAAAGCATTTTATAGAGCACACATCAGGTGAATTCTTCAGAACTCAATACTATAGCTCTTTGTCACTAATTTGGATGAACTGGGTAGAAATTTCTATGTAAATTGAATACATTTGAAAAAAAATTGTAAATGAATTCAGTTGACTTTTTCTAAGTGATTGCTGGCACTCAAAGCATCCTAGAAGGCTTACTTTAATGAATAGATAAGTTCACGAAACCACCAGCTTAAGTATATTATGGTTACATTACACAGACACAGAAAGACACACACACACACACACACACAATAAAGTGATAAACAGTGAGGTTTGTTAGAACCATGTTTCAGTACTGACTAGGACTACATATCAACCAAATCAAGGGCACAGGACCATCTCCATGTTGTTCACTTAATTTTACTCTGTGTTTCCTTGTAGATGAGCCCTGCTGGTGAGTGGGAGGTTTATGGAAGAAAATGAGGATGAATGACACTATGGTGGGAGAAACTCTGGATGACATGTCAGTACTTTCCTTATCTTCTCCTACTAAAGAACAGCATATAGGTGTTTATATGTAATGAGGCAAAAGTGTTTGCTTCTTAAGTGAATATTAATTTTTGCAAAAGAATTCTATAAAGTGTTTAAACACTTTTTATTTTTCAAGTTAAGAATCACTTTCCCATATGTACTATCAACATCATGGATTTTCTTCATAAACCCTTTCTTGCCATAGATAAGAAAATTAAAAAAACCAATCACTGTGTGAATTATAATCGATTTCAAGTTGGTAAAGTTAAGTTCGATGCATGCTGATTGTATGTCTGTTAGTTAAAGTCTGATGGAAGGTAATTTGTAACAAAGCAGGAGCAGATTGGAGAAGATGCTCCTGCTTTGGCCTGCTTGGGAGACAGCAACAACCAGAGCCCAGAGGACAGGCTGTGCAAGCACAGTGATCTTCCCTCAACTTCCCCAATCCAGGCAGGTCATTTCCTCTTCTCAGGTGGGAGCAAGTGAGGGGAAGAGGAACCAAGTGCTGACAGAAACTTTCCCCTTAACACTTAGGGGAAAATTCATGGTGGAAGTTCCCATTAAATGAGCCAATGTAGGAACAAAGAGAAGTAAAGAGAAGGGTTCCTCCTGCTGTCTGGAGCAGAGGGTCTCAAACCCGGCTGACCATCAGAATCACTGGGAGTTTTAAAAAGTTGTACAATAAATTTGGGGGCCTCAGCAGAATCAGATTCAGATGCTCCAAGATGGAGCCGGGGAGCCTGTATTTTTGAAAATCTGAGCAGGAACTTCTGATCATTAGTCAGGTCTTGAACTACTGACAAACCCTAGGAGCTCTCTTTTCCTAAAGCTTTTTCACAAGCCAGAAATACATTTTGTCTACTGGGAGGAAATATTCCAACACATATGAGTAAAAAAACCCAGTACAAGAAATTAAAACCATAGAAAATACTCACTGATTTAGATTGTCTTTAAAATTTTTGTTTTAAATTACCTGGCAAACTGTAAATGTTTGCAAATGTTTTAAATGTTTGTAAATAATGTGGATGCATAATTACCGATATTGTCCAACCTAGTAGAAAAGAACTTCAATTATTAAGCAATGGTCATGTTATGTAACCAGGAAAAGGACTGAGGTGGTGAGACAATGATGTACACCACTGTTAGAGCCATGACAGCAAAGAATTAGACATTTCAATAATGGTTTTCTTTCCTTCCTTCCTTCCTTTCTTTCTTCTTTCTTTCTCTCTCTCTCTCTTTGTTTTTTGGAAAAGTGAAGTTGTTCAGTTTCTGATTTAAGTTTAAATGGCATCACATTGAGATATTTCTCTTTTGTTTTTATTGGGCTGAGAATAAGCTGTCAAGGAAGAATGTATAATATTGTGCTGCAGCAGACAGTGTAGTGCAGCATCTAAGAGCCCAGATTCTAGAGCCAGTTGCCCATTGCCTGGGTTCTTTAAAAACTGACATGCTTAAAAACTTTTTTCCCCTAGTTCCTAGAGCCCACTGGCTTGTGATACCAAGGGCAAATGGAATGCAGGGATTCCCTGGATGTAGGGAGGACCCCTAGTTCTTCCAGTCTGATTGGCACAGGGTATCAACAGTTGACTCTATCTCATGGAGTAGTAATGTAGGTGAAGCACAGTGCCTGGTACATCATAAGTGCTTGATTGATGCCCATTAATTTCATTGGTGCCTGGATAAATTCCCCTGATAACTGTTAGTCCTTTATTTGTTCCCAGAGGGTCATATATATTTTATCTTTAACCTGGAAGAGGGCAAAGAGGATTGACTGCATTGTAGAGGTGGAACCATGAGGAAGAAAGGGCTGGTTATCCCCGTAGGTTCCTCTCTCTGAATCCATTGTCTGGTGATCCATCTCTACTCACATTAGCCATAGGACAGCTCTTACTCTGGCTGGGGAAAGGGCATTAAACCACATAAGGTACACCTGCATCTTTGCTTCAACAAGAGCTTTTACCCCTGCATGTAATAGCTATTCCTCAACACTTCCCTGTAAGTTCAGGTTTATTTTATTTAGTGTCTTTATCACCATCACCTGGGGAGATAAGGCTGTTTAGTCTGGCCCCAGGCATTTCCTAGGGACAGAACATTTTGATGTGAATTATCTGTTGTGAAAAGTAAATTTCAGCACCAAAATACTACAGTCCTCACTGTTAACTCGCTGTAACGCTCTTGTTGAAATTTAAATTACTGTAATTGGACAGAGTACCTCCAGCCAATGAGGAGCAAAACTTCTCAAGGTTAAAGATGTGCATGTAGAAACCACCTATCTGACTACAGAATCTGCTCTGCAAACATGTGTTGTTCCAACTGCCAGTTTTGTGGACCCAACTTAATGAGAATGAGGGTCAGGCAGACGGATCACTAATGTTTTGAGTGATTTTCATAGTCTTCAGTGAATGAGTGAGTAATGAGTGCAAGTCTTTGTGTTTTGATAGGTTTTACCCAGAAATAATACCTTCCACTATTACCCCCAAGCATTCCAGAGTTGACCTTAGCTAAAGAGAGCAAAACTGAAGGCCTGAGATAAAGCAGCTGCTTTTCTCTGTAGACTGACAAACGTTATGCTGACTTTGAACACTAGGTGGCAGACGTGCTCTTGTTAAGATTTGACGATTGCGTTTGGAGAGCGACTTTGTCCTGAAAGGGACGATGCTCTTTCTTAATTAAATAATCACCTCCTCACACACAAAGGCCACACAGGATGTTCCTATCGAAATAGACATCTCTTTTGCAATCCACGGGGACCATGTTTTTACATTACTGATGGCTTGGCTGGGGATGCTTTTTGAGGCCTTTCGATTCATTTTAGTAATGGAATGGAGTCACGCAGACCTCAAACTCTCCTTCATCAGTGGTGAGTAGGAGGAGAAAAATGAAATCTGCTTTAAAACCTGGATGTCATGCTTAGTACTAAAAATCTTGGGGCTCTAGAAGAGGCTAACAGAACAGACAGTGGGACGTAATTTTCTCTCATGATTGTGGAGAAAGAAAAGTTTCATTGCATATCACAGAACTTCAGAGGCAGGATGGCCCTCAGTGATCATCTGATGACTAGAATCTCTTTGAGAGGGAGTCAACCCTGACTGTGACTGAAACTCACCTGGGTACTTTCAAAAAGTACAGGTGCCTGGATGCTAGAGATGGCATCCCTGGAGGTGGGATACAGGCCTGAGCATCTTCCATTTGAGAAGGTGCATGGGTGATTCTGGAGTGAAATCTCCACCCTGGAGTAACATTTGTAATTTCTTTTTTTAAAAAAATTAATTAATTTATTTGTTTATTTTTGTCTGCATTGGGTCTTCTTTGCTGCATGCAGGCTTTCTCTAGTTGTGGTGAGCAGGGGCTACTCTTCCTTGTGGTGCACGGGCTTTGTGGTGGCTTCTCTTGTTGCAGAGAACAGACTCTAGGCACACGGGCTTCAGTAGTTGTGGCACGTGGGCTCAGTAGTTGTGGCTCTCAGGCTCTAGAGTGCAGGCTCAGTAGTTGTGGTGCACGGGCTTAGTTGCTCTGTGGCATGTGGGATCTTCCTGGACCAAGGATCGAACCCGTGTCCCCTGCAGGTGGATTCTTAACCACTGCACCACCAGGGACGTCCCAACATTTGTAATTTCTTAAGCATAAAGTAAACACATTCTCAAGATCAACTTACCAGGTTGACAGACCACAACGGTGGTTTCAGGAACACAGAAAAACCCAGGGGCCCCAAATCCATTCTCCCCTTTAACCTACTGGAGGTTTGAGTCTTCTCACTGGCTCCCCTCCTTTGTGTCTCTTAGGCTGAAGTGCAACAGTAATATGGGGTGACATTCATCATCAGCCTTTAGCTTTATAGTTCTGAGTTGTTTATTTTATTATCAAAAGCAGTCAGTAAAGCACTAGGCATTAAGCAGTAGGTTGATCAGAACTGAGAAAGGTTTAGGATTTTGCTGTCTTCTTGGGAAGGGCAGGCTTAGCTCTGGGGAGGCACAGAAATTCACTGGTCACCAGAGCATAGCAAGGCAGGAGAAGGATTCAGAGAAGTGGATTTGGAGGTTCCCCAAAGCAGACTTTGTATGTTTTCCAATTTTTGCAGTGCACTGTCCAGCACACTGCTTCGTATGGAGGAGTCAAGTGTATGGTGTAATTCTTCCTTGGGCAGGAATGAAGTAGCTAAGTCCAGTGGTGTTGAAGGCACAATCTCTGAGCTGTGATGGAGATGAGGTCAGATCTCCGTGGTCATGAGCACAGGGCTTCTCTCTGTGGACGTCTTAGGGTTCAATAGAATTACTACTGAATCTATGTCTCCAAGACACCACAACAGTAGATTAAAAAGTACAACTGTTGTCCTTCAGCCAGAAGTATGAGAACATACTCGTTTATTGTTGTTCCTCTGTATCTGTTACTATAAGCACATCCTGAATAGTCAATTTTAGTCAGTTTTGTAAAAGACTAGTCAGTTCAGTGAAAAAAAAATCAGTTGAACATTTCATTTGGCATAAACATAGCATAAACCTAAAGTACAAAGGAATTTTGATTGATCATAGCTTTCACTTTCAGCATTGGAATGGCATGGTAGTCAGTCTAGTCTTTAAAATACCTAGAAAGGGGGCTTCCCTGGTGGCACAGTGGTTAGGAGTCTGCCTGCCAATGAAGGGGACACGGGTTTGTGCCTCGGTCCGGGAAGATCCCATATGCCACGGAGCAGCTGGGCCCGTGAGCCATGGCTGCTGAGCCTGCGCGTCTGGAGCTTGTGCTCCTCAGTGGGAGAGGCCACAACAGTGAGAGGCCCGCATACCACACACACAAAAAAAAACAACCTAGAGAGACGATCATGTATTATTCACTTTAAAATGGTTAATTTTAAGTTATATGAATTTCACTTAAGTAAGACAGACACATACACACACACACGATAACTAGAAAGAGCAACATTTCCCACTTGGGGAAAAGGTTTCTACTTATCAATTCTAAATTAGCCATCTACCACATTAGTTTTTATTATAAATCACTAGAGTTTTTCTCTGTATTGGTCTTTATTACACTCAGGGAAAGCAAATGTAGAATTCAGGTTATAGAATGAACTGTATGCTAGTGACGTTTGGTAGTCTCTGGCTGTCCATGTGGTTAATCAGTCTCAGAAATATGTGCTTTGGAAACTGATTTGCTTAGCCTTCCAATATTTATAGTGATCTTGTCCCAGTTCCTAATTAATGGGCAGGTTGTAGCACAGTAAAAAGAATCAGGATCTACCAGAGAGGGCTTCAGCCAGGGCAGCCTACACAAGCACTCAGAACAGCCCAAGCCTCTTAGGTTTTGCATATGGCACCCAGGCAGACCTCAGGGTTGGAGAGATGAGCCCTAGTGCCTCTTGTACCATGGAGTCTAAAGTTTGGTGAACCCAGAAAGAAACATACATTTCCCAAACTGGTTATATATTTTTTTACAGCAGACATTTTTCGAGATTGCAATTCTTTCTCAGGGGAAAAACATCTCATAAATATTCCTTTGGAATTTAGTGAAGTATTTATAACTTTAGCTCCGAGATGGAATTGTTGGCAACTGTAAATATTTCTGACATTATGCCTTAAATGCTTCTCCTCTTCAAAGTCACAGGAAGCATGGTGCAGGACTCACCATTCTCTTTGGAAAGAGTAGTACACAGAGCTCACAGGAGTGCAATGGGATGATATGAAATATTGGCTTCTCACTCTACCAGCCTGAACTCTATTTAAAACCAGGGCGTCAACAGTCGTATACAAGATGAACCAGATGCCTGAAGGATCCTCCTCTTAAAAAAATAACATAAAAGTGATTTACTTTATTCACGGAGAAAACAAATTTCTCTCCTCTTTTTGATTTTCAGTGACTAATCAGTTATAAATAAATTAGAGAATGTGAGTACTATCTATTTTCTCATGATTGATTGGATAAAAAGAGCTTTGCTTGGCTTTAGGCCTTCACAGTCAGACACCTTTGTTTAATGACAGGTGCTTTCAATGATGAACTGACTGAAATACTGCCAGTGACAGAAAAGGTTGAGGTATTTGCATAGTGCCTCTGTGGTTTTGCCTGATAAATGTGAACTGCTTTATCTAGGTTTCCAATAAAAAAATTGCCTGCATTGTAATGGAAATGATAATGGAGTATCCTGAATGCTATGCAAGTGCCCTGTTCGTCATGAATTGTCCAGGTAATTGCTGCAGTTTTTTGCCTTGTGTGAACTGTAGCTATCAGGCCAACAGGTGCTTTGCAAAACAGGAATTTGCTAATATAATTTGCCTGGGAAGTTGGAAAGCTGATGATAAATAGTGAAAAGATCTCTCTCACTTAAATACCCCATACATCATAAAGCACATTTAAGCCTGAGATTAATTTGAGCTTAGTTTTGAAGTGAGTCAGAAAGTTTCATATGTTTTGCATTATTTTATTAATTTCATATAGTTGCAAACTGATGTTATATATACCAACATCATCCTACAGATGTGTTCTGTTTAGCCTGCATGTTGTGGCCCCCCCAAGTTTCCATTTATTATCATCTTGTTTTTCTTATAGTAGAATAAAAAGGAAAATGCAATTATGTCTTAAGAATATTTTTCCATTAAAAGTAGAAAAGTAAAATCCAGACTGAGAAGGTCATGGCTTTCCTAGAAGGATCAAAGAATGATTGTGTGCATGTATGTGTGTAACTGGAGAGTAGTCTATATGCAAAGGGGGTCTTTGTCAAAAGAGTAAACTTAAACCACCATTACATAACAAACCTTGCCTCTGTTTCATGTATTTATTTATTTATTATTGGCTGTGTTGGGTCTTCTTTGCTGTGCGTGGGCTTTCTCTAGTTGTGGCGAGTGGGGGCTATTCTTTGTTGCGGTGTGCGGGCTTCTCATTGCGGTGGCTTCTCTTATTGCGGAGCATGGGCTCTAGGCGCGCAGGCTTCAGTAGTTGTGGCACGCGGACTTTAGAGTGCAGGCTCAGTAGTTGTGGTGCACAGGCTTAGTTGCTCCGCTGCATGTGGGATCTTCCCACCAGGGCTCGAACCCTTGTCCCCTGCATGGGCAGGTGGATTCTTAACCACTGCGCCACCAGGGAAGTCCCTGTTTCTTTTCTTAACATTTTCTACCTGGACCCTATAAGTCATTTTGGTTTGAGAACACTATTTTAAACAAGAATGGGGTTTTCTCTTGATATTTTGTGATTTTTTTTCAAACTACATGGATTCTTTTGTTGTTTTATTTTGATTTGAGATATTGTTACCATTGCACAAAGAGGAAAGCCTGAAGGTATTAATCACAGTGGATTTTATGAACAGAGCATTTTTTTAAACTTTTTATTTTATGTTGGAGTATAGCCAATTAACAATGCTGTGATAGTTTCAGGTTCACAGCAAAGTGACTCAGCCATACATATACATGTATCCATTCTCCCCCAGACTCCCCTCCCATCCAGGTAGCCCCATAACTTTGAGCAGAGTTCCCTGTGCTATACAGTAGGTCCTTGTTGGTTATCCTTTTTAAATATAGCGGTGTGTACATGTCAATCCTAAAGTCCCTAACTATCCCTTCCCTCCACCCTCCACCCACCCATCAGTAGCCATAAGTTCATTTTCTAAGTCTGTGAGTCCGTTTCTGTTTTGTAAATATGTTCATTTGTATCATTTCTTTTTAGAGTCCACATATAAGCGATATCATATGATATTTCTCTTTGTCTGACTTACTTCACTCATGACAATCTCTAGGTCCATCCATGTTGCTGCAAATGACATTATTTCATTCTTTTTTATGGCTGAGTAATATTCCATTGTATATATGTATCACGTCTTCTTTATCCATTCTTCTGTTGATGGACATTTAGGTTGCTTCCATATCTTTGCTATTGTAAACAGTGCTGCAATGAGCATTAGGGTGCATGTATCCTTTCAGACCATGTTTTTCTCTGGATGAATGCCCAGGAGTGGGATTGCAGGGTCATATGGTAGTTCTATTTTTAGTTTTTAAAGGAACCTCCATACTGTTCTCCATAGTGACTGTATCAATTTACATTTTCACCAATAGTGCAAGAGGGTTCCCTTTTCTCCACACCCTCTCCAGCATTTGTTGTTTGTGAATTTTTTTTTTTTTTCTTTTTGCGGTATGCGGGCCTCTCTCTGTTGTGGCCTCTCCCGTTGCGGAGCACAGGCTCCGGATGCGCAGGCCCAGCGGCCATGGCTCACGGGCCCAGCCGCTCCGCGGCATATGGGATCCTCCCAGACCGGGGCACGAACCCGTATCCCCTGCATCGGCAGGCGGACTCTCAACCACTGCGCCACCAGGGAGGCCCTGTTTGTGAATTTTTTGATGATAGCCATTTTGACTGGTGTGAGGTGATATCTCTTTGTAGTTTTTTTTTATAAAGCTATTTTAAAATTTTTATTTATTTATTTAGAATCATTATTATTTTTAGCTGTGTTGGGTCTTTGTAGCTATGCGCAGGTTTTCTCTAGTTGCAGCAAGTGGGGGCTACTCTTTGTTGTGGTGCGCAGGCTTCTCGTTGTGGTGGCTTCTCTTTTACGGAGCAGGGGCTCTAAGTGTGTGGACTTCAGTAGTTGTGGCACACAGGGTCTAGAGCTCAGGCTCAGTAGTTGTGGTTTGTGGGCTCAGTTCGTGTGGCTCGCAGGCTTCAGTAGTTGTGGTGCATGAGCTTATTTGCTCTGTGGCATGTGGGATCTTTCTGGACCAGGGATTGAACCCATGTCCCCTGCACTGGCAGGCAGATTCTTTTTTTTTTTTTTACAGTACGTGGGCCTCTCACTGTTGTGGCCTCTCCCGCTGCGGAGCACAGGCTCCAGACGTGCAGGCTCAGTGGCCATGGCCCACGGGCCCAGCCGCTCCGTGGCATGTGGGATCCTCTTGGACTGGGGTACGAACCCATGTCCCCTGCATCGGCAGGCGGACTCTCAACCACTGCGCCACCAGGGAAGCCCAGCAGTCAGATTCTTAACCACTGCACCACCAGGGAAGTCCCTCATTGTAGTTTTTATTAGCATCTTTATTGGAGTATAATTGCTTTACAATGGTGTGTTAGTCTCTGCTGTATAACAAAGTGAATCAGCTATACATATACATATATCCACATATCTCCTCCCTCTTGCATCTCCCTCCCATCCTCCCTATCTCGCCCCTCTAGGTAGTCACAAAGCACCGAGCTGATCTCTCTGTGCTATGCAGCTGCTTCCCACTAGCTATCTATTTTACATTTGGTAGTGTATATATGTCCATGCCACTCTCTCACTTCGTCCCAACTTACCCTTCCCCCTCCCCGTGTCCTCAAGTTCATTTTCCATGTCTGCGTCTTTATACCTGTCCTGCCCCTAAGTTCTTCAGAACCTTTTTTTTTTTTTAGATTCCATATATATGTGTTAGCATACGGTATTTTTTTCTCTCTTTCTGACTTACTTCACTCTGTATGACAGTCTCTAGGTCCATCCACCTCACTACAAATAACTCAATTTCGTTTCTTTTTATGGCTGAGTAATATTCCATTGTATATATGTGCCACATCTTCTTTATCCATTCATCTTTGATGGACACTTAGGTTGCTTCCATGTCCTGGCTATTGTAAATAGAGCTTCAATGAACATTGTGGTACATGACTCTTTTTGAATTATGGTTTTCTCAGGGTATATGCCCAGTAGTGGGATTGCTGGGTTGTATAGTAGTTCTATTTTTAGTCTTTTAAGGAACCTCCATACTGTTTTCCAAAGTGGCTGTATCAATTTACATTCCCACCAACAGTGCAAGAGGGTTCCCTTTTCTCCACACCCTCTCCAGCATTTATTGTTTGTAGATTTTTTGATGATGGCCATTCTTACTGGTGTGAGGTGATACCTCATTGTAGTTTTGATTTGCATTTCTCTAATGATTAGTGATGTTGAGCATCCTTTCATGTGTTTGTTGGCAATCTGTATATCTTCTTTGGAGAAATGTCTATTTAGGTCTTCTGCCCATTTTTGGATTGGGTTGTTTGTTTTTTTGATATTGAGTTGCATGAACTTCTTATAAATTTTGGAGATTAATCCTTTGTCAGTTACTTCATTTGCAAATATTTTCTCCCATTCTGCGGGTTGTCTTTTCATCTTGTTTATGGTTTCCTTTGCTGTACAAAAGCTTTTAAGTTTCATTAGGTCCCATTTGTTTATTTTTGGTTTTATTTCCATTTCTCTAGGATGTGGGTCAAAAAGCATCTTGCTGTGATTTATGTCATAAAGTGTTCTGCCTATGTTTCTTCTAAGAGTTTTATAGTGTCTGGCTTTACATTTAGGTCTTTAATCTATTTTGAGTTTATTTTTGTGTATGGTGTTAGGGAGTGTTCTAATTTCATTCTTTTACATGTAGCTGTCTAGTTTTCCCAGCACCACTTATTGAAGAAGCTGTCTTTTCTCTGTTGTATATTCTTGCCTCCTCTACCAAAAATCCTTATTGTAGTTTTGATTTGTATTTCTCTAATCATTAGCAATGTTGAACACCTTTTCGTGTGCCTCTTGGCCATCCATATGTCTTCCTTGGAAAAATGTCTATTTAGGTCTTCTGCCTATTTTTTGACTGGGTTGTTTGTTTTGATGATATTAAGCCGCAAGGGCTGTTTGTAAAGTTTGGAGACTATTCCCTTGTCATTCACGTCATTTGCAAATATTTTCTTCCAGTCTGTGGGTGTGCTTTTTTTCCCTCTTCCTGTTTTCTCCTACTTTTCTGTCTCTTTAGTAAAAAGTGATTATGTCTTTAGTAAAAAGTGAACAATGTCTCAATTTATTATTTTTTTTTGTCTTACTACTGCCTATTCTGTATCTAGCTGTCCAAGGTTCTGAAACACTGCTTGAGCATTGGTTCTTTTTTTGTTGATTTTTTGGCTGCGTTGTGTCTTCATTGCTGTGTGCGGGCTTTCTCTAGTTGTGGTGAGTGGGGGCTGCTCTTCATTGTGGAGCACAGGCTCTAGGTGCGCGGGCTTCAGTAGTTGTGGCTCATGGGCTCTAGAGTGCAGGCTCAGTAGTTGTGGCGCATGGGCTTCATTGCTCTGTGACATGTGGGATCTTCCCGGCCCAGGGATTGAACCCGTGTCCCCTGCATTGGCAGGCAGATTCTTAACCACTGCTCTACCAGGGAAGTCCCGAGCATTGGTTCTTAATTTTGGCTGAATATTGGAGTCCTCTGGTGAGCTTGAAGGAAAAAAAGAAACAAAAAACACCCCACCAACCTCATGCATGGGTCTCATCTCTATGGATTCTGGTTTAACTCATCTTTAAAATGCTCACTAGGAGGTTGTAATGTGTTAATGTGTGAACTAAGGTGAGAGCCACGTTTTTATGGCCATGTTGTTTCAGTCTGATACTGCTGTTTAACTTCTCTGTGCATACTTCGATATTACTAGTTAAAATTTTTCTTCCTTGGTGAAGATAATTTGTGATTTTTGTCATAGTTCTAGGACAAACAGAACTTTATTTTTGTTTCGTGATGCATAAATAGAAGTTTTGGTTGACCTATTACATTTCTGTCAGATATAAGCATTTCCTCTTCTTGGAAATGTTTTTATGATACTTAAAAAAATCATTCCTGATATTTCATGGAACAATATCATGATTATATAGAACCTAATTTCCAACTCAAGTGTTGCTGAAGAGGGAAAAGGGAAAGGGAAAGAGCACAATTGTAATTAGAGAGAAATGTGGCCTCTGCAATTTGTGAGAAATATCACAGGGTTAGAGGGTTATATATGACCCAAAACCTTGGAATAAATACTATTTTGGTTTAATCATTCAAAGTCCCCAAAGGGAATATATATTAATAAGATAAAATGGTGGAACCCAGGAGCATTCTTTATTATACTCTGGCTCTGACCCTTAACCCTGTTGTAGAACTTTAATGCTCTATATTGGGTCGTACAGAAAACATTTTTTTCCATGCCAAGGGTGGTTCTGAGATTTGGAACCAAAACAGGTTATGTGGTCTATTTCACTAGGTGTCCATTGGAGTGAACTGAGATTTAAAAAAAAAAACAAAAAAACACTGTTTTTTTGGCTCTCCTCTTTTCTGCCACCAGAGATACTGGCTGATTTGGTATAATATGTGGTTTGGCCAATAGAATTTAGAAAACCTAACAAGGTGGATTCTAATGTGTAGTCAAGGATAATAACCACTAATCTATTCTGCTTCCTCTCCATTAAGTGCACCCCGAGTCTCAGATCTTTCTGCTCCAACGGCAAAGGCCAGAGCATCCAGCAATGAATAAAAGAATAAGAAGCTCTAGAAGCCCTTAGGAAGTCATCTCCAGACTCATCTTTTCTCACCAGTTGGGATGATGTAGGTCTAAAAACGGAGAAGGGAGCCAAAATGAAGCAGAGATGGACAGATTTTCCCCTAGGACAGAGAAGGTCCTGTTCTTATCTTCCTTCTCCAGCTTCAAGGAATCAAGGAAATACAAGGAAAGAACATACATGTATGCACATGATCTTTAACTCCCTTGAAAGTGCACATTCAAGGACAGAGGTCAATCCAGAGACAAACTTTTCATCCCAGAGTAGAATGAGATGTGAAGGTCAGGAAAATATCAGGGTCCTGATCCCACTGAGATCACTGGCTCAGTCTCTGCCTCTGCACTTGTGGCCATGAGATGGGCAGCTTGGTCTTTCAAGGCTTTTATGAAAGCCTCTGACATTGCCCAAGGACCCTTTTTGAGGTTAGCTCCAGTACCACTCTGTACAGTACCTGAGAAGTCATACTCTCTTTATTTATTTATTTATTTTTTTGCGGTATGTGGGCCTCGCGCTGTTGTGGCCTCTCCCGTTGCAGAGCACAGGCTCTGGACGCGCAGGCTCAATGACCATGGCTCACAGGCCCAGCCGCTCCGCGGCATGTGGGATCTTCCCGGACCGGGGCATGAACCCGTGTCCCCTGCATCGGCAGGCGGGCTCTCAACCACTGCGCCACCAGGGAAGCCCCATACTCTCTTTATTTTTGACTTTAATTTTGTTGGAATATGTTTTATTTGATCCTTGTCACGATGATAGTCCCTGGAGTCTTATCACTGGGGTTTCCACTCCTAGAGTCACTAATTACTACCTGTGTTGACCTTAGTAAAATGCTTAGTCTTTCTGAACCTCAGTTTCATCGTCTTTAAAGTAATGGTAACTACTCCATAAGGTTGGGCTGAGTAATAAATAATAAATAAAAATAAAAATACATAATAATTGAATAATAACTAAAATTAAAAAAAATAATCTATATCTTGGCACTCAGTACAGTGTCTAGCACACAGTTAAGTGCTCATTCAGTGCTAGATGTTCCTCCTCCTCCCCTACTTCTCCAACCCAGTGACCAGACAGTGTTTTACTATTTGCCCCAGAGTAAAGTCCAGAGGAAAAAAATGATTATTATAATAAGAGCATCTAACATTTATTGTGCAATTATTATGGGCTAGGCACTTTTCAGGCATTGTTTAACTCAATTCTCACGTTAACTTTCTGAGGTGGTTAGTATTATTATCTATCTCATTTTACAGTTGAGAAATCTGAGGATCAGAGACATCAAGTAATTTGCTAAAACAACATGCTAATAAATGATGGATATAAGATTTAGCTATATAGGATACAGCTTTATAATGCTATAACATAATTAACCTAAAGTTGAACAGTATGAATTTCCCTAGTAAGTCAATCCCTTGTTTCACCTGAGAAACTAGTATAATAAAATGGATCTCCTTCCTTCTTGTTGCCATAAAAAGATTAAAGTCCCTAAATATGTATAACAACAATTTTTTTCTTGGTGAACTCATTTGCTGTTGGTGGTGGCCTATTTGGAATCTGGGTTTCTCCTATAGCAGCTGCCTTCCCCTGGAACTGAGGTTGCTTCTTCAACACTACCAAACATCTCAAAATTTGAGGTAATTTAATTCCAGCTTCCAAATGTGTCTTACAGTTCTGCAGTTCCAACAATACAGATAACACCTAAAATTGCAGAAACAAATATTCATGCTTCAGCCACTCTCAATCACAGCAGTAGTTTCCTTATATAGTAACATGTCCTTCAACAAAGTATGAGTTGGAAATTAACATATATTGTATTCTAGATCTACATTGTTGATATGAACCATAGACTAAGAGAGTCATATGGGAGAAATTGATGGATAGAGTCAACAGGAGAGCAAAATACAGAGATTTCTTGTTTCCAGCATTGCCAGGTGGTAATCAATCTATGCCAGTTTTCTATAGTGGAGGACACGTGAACTTACAACTCCATTGGGAGGAATCTCCCATCAGAATGTTAATTGTGACACAACAGCTCTTACAGTCTGGGGGGAAATCCACCCCTGTTACAAATTGTCTTTTCTCCACAGGGGACTCCTGTCTTTTTGCAAAATTTAGCAACCTGCTAGAGTGTCATTGCCCATCCTCAGGTTTTTTCTGAAGTCTCCTTCTTCCTTTTGGTGTCCATTTTCTTGTTTAAAACTCTTAAATTTTCTTTCCATCTTCTTGATTTCCTACTTCCTTGGGTTCTACTGTTGAATTTTAGTGAGTGTATTAGTCAGCTCAGGCTGCCATAAGAAGATACCACATACTGGGTGTCCTAAACAACAGAAATTTATTTTCTCATAGTACTGGAGGCTTGAAGTCCTAGATCAAGGGGCTGGCAGATTCAGTTTCTGGTGAGAGCTCTCTTTTTGGCTTGCAGAGAGAGAGCTGCCTTCTTGCTGTGTCCTTACATGGCCTTTCCTCTGTGTGCACGTGGAGAGAGAGAGAGAGAACTCTCTGGTATCTCTTCTTCTAAGGACACCAGTCTTATCCAATTAGGGCCCCACCCTATGACTTCACTTAACCTTAATTACCTCCTTAAATGCTCTATCTCCAAATATAGCTGCATTGAGGGTTAGGGCTTCAAGATATGAATTTTGGGGGGACAATTCAGTCCATACAGTGTGGGTTTCTTTAGGGATTTAGCACTCATTCCCTCTTGCAGCAAGATACCCTACATTTATAACAGACACACTCCTGAGAATAGTTCCATGATCTCTGTATTTTTTTGTCTAGCATGATTCTAAGTCTTTCTGGGCCTTGTACTGTTATTATGCCATAGTACCTTTTCATCTGGAATTCCTTAGGTCTGTGAGGATTTTATCATGAAGGAGGAGATCCCTTAAGATATTTCTGTTACTTTACTTTCTTTTCCTATTTTCTATAGTTTAAGCACTACCCTTGTTGGTTTTGTGTGTGTGTCTGTGTGTGTGTGTGTGGTGGTGTTAGTGGGGGGTGTTCCTTTTATGTACAACCCTGTTCATTTTTCCAAACCAGTTGCTTGAGATCACCTTGCTTTCTCTCAGTCCCAAATAAAGTGGAAGATTTAGTCAGACCTTCTTTGAGCCAATTCCACCTCTGCTCTCTTGAGCCCCTAGGAATAAAGTATATTTAAAGAGAAACCATGATCATGTATGCTTGAACTTCAATCCCTTTGGAAGCTCTACCTCTTAGAACTGTAGTCCAGGAACTTGACCAATCTATAACAATATTCCTTAGTCTTTGGGGTGAAGTAAGAGGTACTTGAAGGGAATAGAAAGGAACCAAGAACTCTCCCCAATTAAACCTCAGAGCACAACATAGATCCTGAGCCCATCCAACACTAAAAATTTAGGGATTCATGGGGAAGCTCAGTCAGGCACCTGCACTGCCACTTGACAGTCTCTCTCTCTCCATAGTGCTTTACTTTGTACGCATTTCTATCCCTGTATTTATATAAAAACCCCTTAACTCTAAATATAAAATGAGGCATGCCACTGCTTACGTGTTTGCCTTTGATTATGGAGAAGTATCTCATGCAGGCAAGTTTTGTAGTGGTCAAGGACACAGACACTAGTTTCAAATTCTGCAACTGCAACTTATTAGTTGTGTGAACTTTGGTCCAGTTAATTAAACTCTCTAAGCCCATTTCTCATCTGCAGAATGAGGATAATGCTAATACTGTGACTACCTAGTAGCATTATTGTAAGAATTAAATCAGATAATGTGTGTTAAACATCTAGCACGGGATATAGCACATCATGAACACAAAATGAATTGCAAATCACTCCCCTCCCTCTCCCCCATCATAATCATAATCATGAACATCATCTCTGGAGGATGCAAGATGGTGGGAGGCAAAGAGGGTTTAAAGGAGCACAGTATGCGGACAAAGAGCGAGCCTACAAAAGATAGCAAATTATGTTGCTGCTGATAATAAATAACAGTAGTTACCATTTATTGAGTACTTTTAGTTACATATAATAGAGATTATATATATATATATATATATATATATATATATATATATATATATATATATACATTATTCCCATTTAATTCTCATAGCATGTTATTTCTTCATAGTGGAAATAAAGCTCGGAGAAGTTAAACACGTTGCCAAAGACACACAGCAAGAAATGATTTAATGTGTATGTGCTTTCCACTTTTCAACCTTTATTTCCTTTCACCTGACTTCCATGTTTATGCTTTTTATTTGTCTATATCAATTTTTTTTGTGTGGGGGGGAAGTAAGCATAGGAGCAAATGAAGAAGAGAAGAGAGAGAGATGACACCGAGGAGAGGAGAAAGGAGGTAAAAAGGAAGCGAGCAGGTGAAATTAAGGGATGACAAAATGAACGGCTAGAAGAAGGTTGGTAGAAATAAGGTTCATTTATGGGGTTTCTTCAGTTTTCATGTTTCTTGGCTGTGAATTCCTGGTTAGTGTGTTCTGGGTCACTGGCCAAATTTTACTGACACAACGAAGCCTGTGGAGTGCTAGAACTAAACTGGCATCATGGTCCCTTCCTCTTCCTTGCCCTATGGACTCTGTGGCTGCTGAGTTGGGCCCTGCAGAATGATTAGAAGTGTCATAATGAAATCAGGCTGACCGCTCACAAGCTAACAGTGGAATGGGATTGCCAAAGGAAGGAATTCAATGCCAGTGTGTATCACAGGGGATGAGGCAAGGGGATGCAGATCAACCCAAGACGGTTAACATCTAGTGAAAATGAATGACCCTGTAAATGGATTTTCAGGGAGAAGGGACAAGGCCAAGATATTACTTTTGAAGGATTTTATTTAAACAAACCAGAAGAGTCGACTATGTTCCTAGTACTGTGCTGAGTGTTTCCCATATCATTGTTTCACATTTTCAAAGACCTCCCTCCACCCCTGCCCCCAAAACAGGAAGTCTTATGCTGAAGGCAACAGAAATAAGTGGAGATGCCCAGGATGAAAGTTTCCCCTACCTTTCCTTCGTATCCCTCTGAGTTATCTCCTTGGATTCTTGAGGATATTGAGGATTCCCTTAGCATGGTGGGAAGTTCCTGCCCTTAGGTAAATCCCAGAAGCTAGGGATGGTAAACTCTATTTTAGTTCATACATGTGGACCTAAAGTAAGTGCTTTATTAGAACATGGTGCCACAGTTGGGGGACCTTGAACACTTTTACATTTTATTTATTGCCTGTATTTATTAATCAGTTATTGATCAGCCTTAGTAGTTCCATGCAGGAATCCTTCCTTGTAGCTCTTGGGACTTGTATGTTCTTTAAAATTCCAGATCCTGAAGGAATTAAAGCTTAACAATCAATATAGAGATATTACTGGTTTGAAGGAATTCACTGAAGTCAAGTTAAAAGCAAGAACAGGAAACCTGACATGTGAAGTTGAAAGTTAAGTTTGACATTTCTGGGAGCTGGTACAGGAGCACATAGGAGGGAAGTGGTCATGATATAATCATTCAGTCCTAGAGCTGATGACATAACTGGGTGTTTGTGGCCTTGTCTGCTTTTCATAGTCATTTTTATAAATAAAAGAGATATTAATATTAATAAGTTTACATGAATTATATACTATGTACAAATTATATGAGTGGTGTTCCAAGAAATAAGTTTTGTAGGTAAAATAGTTCTTAAATTGGCAGTTTTGACACATGATTTCTGGTAGTACTGCTAACTTTTCTAGAAGATCTGAATTTCAGGCTATTAGAATATACCCAAAAATGTTTGCTGGTGTTTTCTGGTATTTAAAATTATAAACACTTTAATAGAAAAGATGTGTATATTTATGTGGAATACTCTGACATACAATCACAAATGATCTAAGATCTGTATTAGCAAAAGCAATATCAATTTCAATGTCAAACCCAAAATCAAAGCATGAATGAAAATGAGCTTATCAGAAGCAACGTGTAGGCTAACACTCAATAGAAAGATGTTTTGGGATGCACTCTTCGACAATATCGATGTGCAATGAACAAAAATTTTTCTTTGAAATATTTGTTACAAAACAAAGATCAAGGCGATTGATAGGACAATTAATGCCTTTTCTGCTTTGAAGTTTCCCTTTAAGAATAATATGTCTAAAATATCAAATGTTTGTGTACAGGGATCAGAGAGTTTCCAGGTTGAACATATCCATGTACCAGGAGGATGAGACACCCCAGCTCTGTGGAGGCGGAAGCCCCCGCGGTTGGGACCTTTTCAGATCTCGCCCTGTGAGCGAGGCCTTCATCTGGCTGTTCATCTGTATTCTTCCTCATATCCTTTATTATACAATAAACTGGTAAACGTAAGTAAGTGTTACCTTGAGTTCTGTAGCCAGTTCTGGCAAATAATTAAATCCAAGGTAGAGTAGGTCATGGGAACCTTGGATTTGTAGCCAAGTGGGACAGAAACTGTGGGTAACCTGAGGGCTCACTACTTGTGATTGGCATCTGAAGTGGGTGGTAGTCCTGACTGAGCCCGTAACTGTGGGATCTTACGTTGTCTCCAGGTAGGTAGCATCAGAATTGAGTTAAACCGTAGGACACTCAGTTGGTGTCACAGAGAATTGCTTGGTGTGGGAAACCCCCCCCACACCCCTGGTGTCAGAAGTGTGGTGTGGTAGTAATGGGAAGAGTAAAGGAGAAACACAGGAGAACTGGGTTTTTCCATTACTCAGCTCCTTCCCAGGATCAGCCCTCTTTAATCCCGCAACCCACGCTCCAGAGGTGAAGAACATATTATCTCATTGGGGTCTTGTTCAGAGGTGCAGATATTTTGTGCTTCCTCCAATGTTCCCTGTGTCTTCTCATGACCCCTGGCTCCTCAAGGCTCTCCACTTTTGCACCCATTCCAGAGGTTGGTACTCTGCTTATTCCCTGCCTATCTGTCCCCTCCTGGTGAAATGGGTTCTCTTCTCTTCGGCCTCTGTTATTTAAAGGGACAAACTAATTTATACTAAAGCATTAGCACAGTGGTTCCTAGCCCTGGCTGCAACATGAGAAACACCTGGGTAGCTTTTCAAATGTATCCACAGTGAGCTCTGTCCCAACCAATTAAATCATAATCTGTGACACCAAAAAAAAAAAATTCTATAAGCCTTTCAGGTGATTCTCATACGCAGTCAGGTAATGGCTCAGGTGGACCTGTATAGCACGTTTGAATATGAACTGAGGCTCTCAATGTCTAACTCCAAAGGAGGGCATTGGGTGGGACTTTCAGTCTTCAGGATAAGCATTTATAGGCTGAGGGAATGGGCTGGGCGGAGAATGGAGGCTTCCTTAACCCACACCAATCAGGGCTTGATCAGGGAGGAGTGTGGTGAGGAAGCTGGAGCTCGACGTCGACTGCTTTTTTCTCTGTAATGAGATGAAGAGCACAGGAGAGCTCAACTGGCCAAGTAAGGAATAAAAATTGATGTGTTAGGAACACATTTTCTAGAGCCATTTCTGTCTTGTAGCACAATGCAGAGTTATGTTGCATATATTGCACTTCCTTGTCTTCTCTGAATGTGTCTACATATATGTGCTTTTGTAAAAATAGATTGTTTGGATCTCACCCTTTGTCATAGCTAGGGAGGCTTCCAGAACAGCTCAGCTTCCTGAGTGCTTGACACACACGATTATTGTCTCATTTTAATTTGCAACCATAACCAGCATCATTAATGAAATGAGTCTGTGGGGGTCTGGCTGACTCTTGTGAAAAACTACCACCCAGTAAGTGAAGACACATGCATAATTATTAGTGACCAGAGAGTCACCACTCATGTCTCCTCTGGCATGTTCTTGTTTCTGCTAAAACTGCTATAATTATTTGTTTTATGTACTTCTGTCCAACTTACTATTTTTAAAAAGTATCTACTTGTTTATCATCTCTTCTACCAGGATGCAAGCTTCATGAAGATGGGAAAATGTTTTTTTTTTCCCCGTTGTATCCCTAGCATCTAGCCTACTGCCAGAGCATGGTAGACACACACATTTTCCATTAATGAATGGTTAAAGCATTGACTCTGGAGCTGGTTTTCTTGTTCCTTCTACAAATCAAGAAAATCAGTTGCAGAACTAAAATTGCTCAGCCATCCATTTTTGCTTATTCCTATTTAGTTAAGATAATTACATTTGCGGCATCTTTGTTTACTCCTCTGTAAAGCTGCTTCCTTTGTCTCTGAGAAGGATTTTCTATCATGTCTTATTTTAATTGTACCTCTAAGAAGCCAAACTTTAACAACCTTCCCTTGTTTTATTTAGAATTTTGTGAATCTTCCATGTTTAATTCATGCTGATGTTTTGTAGGCTGCTATCAGCCAAGAGCTGAAATCTAAAGTCCTGGAATAAGACATCCCTTAAAGAATATTATGACAGTCTAGCAGTGACCATGATGTTCATATACTGTGAAAGTAATTTCATACCTTATTCCCCATGCAGGTTTCCCAGTGTTATCTACATATTTGGATGAGACATAAAAATAGGATTACTTCTTCCCCTTTCCTCACTTCTTCAATTCTATGAATTTTTTCAATGAGAAATGAATCTCATTATAATGGAGACCCATGTCTCAGAGTACTTAGTGGCCTGTCCATCACTGACTGGATCTCTCACATTTTCTAAGATGGTGAGTTGTGATGCCATAAACCAAATCTCATGTGGCATATCCCATGCAATGTTCAGGATGTCTGCTTTCTTATCCTTTGGCTTTTCCTGAATGAATACTTAGTTAAAAATACATATATCACATTTTATTTCAATGTCTTGCCAGTAGAATAGAGGAAAAAATTGTATCACTGAGGGTCTCTTCAATTTACCAATTGTTTTAATTAGGTTACACTTTTGCTAATTGATTTAATCCCAATACATTTTCAAAGAAGCTTGCCAACCACTTGCTAGTTATTCTCCTAAGAATTGTTTGTATCTCTTCTAATTAATAGGAAGAAAAGTGGCTCAGTGAGGTTGTGACTGTTGATGGGGTGCAAACATTTCAAAGAGTAAACCAGAGCTTATAAATTAAGATGCCATTCATTAGTGAGTTAGACTTTAGAAACAGTTTTATAATTCTATGAACCCTGGGATGAAATCAGAAATTTCATTTACCATGTGATGCTGTTTGATGGAGTGTTGAATATAAAAGATCAATACCTAGTAGGTGGGACCTTGACAGTTTATTTGGATGAGGATTTAATGCAGTTATATATCCTTCCTATAAATGACATTTATTAAGCGCAAGTTAAAGCTACCTAAGTGTGATCTAGGTCAGAGCTTTAAAAATTGGCATGAAATTGGAAACTGCTAATGAATTTGTAAATATCTCTTCTGAACTCTGCATTTAACCTGTTCTTCAGGATAGAAGTCGTCATGAAGAGCTAAAGTCACTCTCTTGGGTCTCCTTATAAAATTGCTCATTTCTAAGTTCTGGAAATGGATAGTGGTAATGGTTGCACAACACTGTGAATGTACTTAATATCATGGAATTGTACACTTAAAATGGTTAAGATAGTAGATTTTAGCACAGTTAAAAAAAAAAGGACTACAGCCACAAAAACTAATAGTGAAGATTAACAAAACCAAAGCTGGTAGACCTTTGGCAAGGCCAATCCAAAACAATAGGAAAAAAGAACAGAATTATAAAGGAAAAATAACTGTAGATACAGTAGAGATTTTAAAAACAATAATAACCTTATTTGGATTCTGGTTTGAAAAAGCCACCTGTTAAAATGTATTTGTGAAACAAATGGTGGCAACTGAAGACTGAGTGGTATTGAAAACTATTAGTAAATTATTGTGAATTCTGCTGAATGTGTTATTGATGTAGTGGTTTTATATATATATATAATTTTTATTTTTTTGCGGTATGTGGGCCTCTCACTGTTGTGGCCTCTCCCGTTGCGGAGCACAGGCTCCGGACGTGCAGGCTCAGCGGCCATGGCTCACGGGCCCAGCTACTCCGTGGCATGTGGGATCCTCCCAGACCGGGGCATGAACCCACGTCCCCCGCATCAGCAGGCGGACTCTCAACCACTGCGTCACCAGGGAAGCCCAGTTATATATATTTTTAAAAAGGTCTAATTTTTAGTTATAAAAGCTAACATTTAAGGAGAAATTTTTATGATGTCTGGGATATGCTTGAAGATAATCCAGAAAAAAAAATTGGTGGGAAGTATATGGAATGGTAGTGTCAGAGTGTTGGAAACTGTGGAAGCTGGTGATGGATACATGGAGTTATATTTTTTTTTCTGCTTTTGTATTAATTTGAAAGTTTCTAAAATAAAATATAAAAAATAAAACAATAATAAAAATTAGGAACAACTTAAAAAATTGCATATTTCTGTGCTTTGTGGTACCTTCCCCCACCTCCCTGAAGACAAAGACCAAGGGAGACAGAGAGAGTTCATTCATATTCAGAATGTTAACATTCAATTTCATGCTTAAAATAATTGTTTCCTTGGGTGAAACTCCATGGGCAAATATTTCAAACTGCATTTTAAGGGAAAATATGTTTAGTTTTCACCAACCATTTTCATTTCTATGAGATTTCCCTGGCTCTGTGCATCAACTGGAGATGGAAAAGCTACTTGAGTGAAAGAGGCTGTTGAAAATTAGATGGTAAATTTCAACAAACAATTCTTTTGTGGAAAACAGAAAGAACAGGATGATATTCTCTAAAATGTTTGAAATGCCTTAGCTGGTAGCATTATCTTAACCATGACTAGAAAAATAAATCAACTTTATTCTAACCCTCCCCACACCATTTCTGAATAGGAATGTGCTTAGTGCTTGCCTCTGAAGGAGGTAAGTCTCCATTGGTCCCTGTGGTTGGCTGGATAACGGTCCCCAAGCATATCCAGGTTTTAATCTCTGGAACATGGAGCAAAAGGGATTTTGTAGATGTGTTTAAGGATTTTGAGATGGAAGATTTTGGACCTAAAAGTCCACAGGTGTTTTTATAAGAGGAAGGCAGAGGGAGATTTTATGATAGAGGAGGAAGTGATGTGAAAACAGAGCAGAGATTTGACACTGAGGCAGAAGATGATGTGGTGATGAAAGCAGAGAAAGATGTGAAGATACTACTCTGCTGCCTTTGAAGATGGAGAAAGGGGTCATGAACCAAGAAATGCAGCTCTAGAAGCTGGAAGGAAAGAATGGATTCTTACATAGAGCCACTGGAGGGAGTGAGGCCCTGCTTAAAAACACATTGAGGGGCTTCCCTGGTGGCGCAGTGGTTGGGAGTCCGCCTGCCGATGCGGGGGACGTGGGTTCATGCCCCAGTCTGGGAGGATCCCACATGCCACGGAGCAGCTGGGCCCGTGAGCCATGGCTGCTGAGCCTGCGCGTCCGGAGCCTGTGCTCCACAGTGGGAGAGGCCACAACAGTGAGAGGCCCGCATACCGCAAAAAAACAAACAAACAAACAAACAAAAAAACCCACATTGAAACCGATTTTGGGCTTCTGTTCTTTTAAGCCACCAAATTTGTGGTAATTTGTTAGGGCAGGCATAGGAATCTAATCTAACTCTTCCTCTTATGAGAATGACTGGGGAAGTGAACCAGAGGGCCTGGCACGTGGGGTATGCATCAGAAGCACGTGAAGGTAAGTATCCTGGTTTGGTTGATTATTTTGCAGGAACAGATTGTACAACTGAATGAGAGGTGTGTTATGGTGGTTCTCAGCTTAACCACAGAGGCTTTTGGCAGGTTGTATTTTGTTATTCTGCCTGCTTCTCTGTTCTCCGAATCCCCTGGTTCTGAAAGCAAGATTTAGGGATTAGAGGTACGGATGAGGACTTCACTGTAAGGCTGGTAGAAGCAACATTAGAGTAGGGGTCTGATATCCTGGACTGTGCCCACCTACCAATAAGGAACTTGGGAGAAGATTTCAAACTTTTTGTACCCTGTAAAATGGGTTAAAATGACATACCTTGCCTACATCATAGTGTCTTTGAAGGCTCAAATGAAATGGAAGGGTCTTTTCCAATGTAAAAGAACAGCCCTTCCCCCTAAAGTCCCTAGATGGTGCTGAATGAGGCAGGCACGTGTTGGTGAGCCGCGGTGGCCCAGAGCAGCGTGTTGGAGACAGAGTGGGCTGAGAAGGTTGTCCACGTTGGGGGCAGGTGGGGGTGGCTCAGCCTGGGGTGTTTGAATAGGTAGAGGCATGTGATTGCACCAGTGTAGGAGTGGTGAAGGTGGTACTGAGAGATTGGTGACATGTAAGGGGATTGATCGGTATATTAAAGTCACTGCCACTCAAATCTCTGTTAAGGTATAAATATTTTCATTGTCCCAGAAAGTTGCCTTCTGCTCCTTCCTAGTCAATTCCTGTCTCCACCCACCAGAGGCAACCAGTGTTCTGATGTTTTCTACCATAAATTAGTTTTGCTCATTTTAGAATTTTATTAAAAAAATTCATATAAGTTTATAAAATATAAATTATGAGCTCTTTTAGGTCTTCTTTCATTCAGCATACTACTTTTGGTATTCCTCCATTTGTTGCATGTATCATTGTTTTGTTCTTTTTTATTCCATTCCATTGTGTATTATAGTATTCCATTGTGTGATTACACCATAATTTGTTCATCCATTTTTCTGTCGATGGACATTTAGTTTCCTTTTTATCTCATTTGAATGAAGTTGCTAAGGATAAAGTTTGAATAACATTCTTGTTTCTTTGGGTAGATACTAAAGACTAGAATTGCTGGGTCATAAATAAGAGGTATAATTTTATAGGAAGCTGCCAGACCATTTTTCTTTTCTTTTCTTTTCTTTTGGCCATGCCAGGCAGCTTGTGGGATCTTAGTTCCCCAACCAGGGATCGAATCCGTGCCCCCTGCAGTGGAAGTGCAGAGTCCTAACCACTGGACTGCCAGGGAACTCCCCCCAGACCATTTTTCAAAGTTTGATTTTTCTGGTGACTAATGATGTTGAACATGTTTTCATTGGGTTGTCTTTTATTTTTGTTTGTAAGAAATTTTTTATATACCCAAGATAACAGTTGTCTGATATATGCTCTTGAATCTTTTCTCCTGTTCTGTGGTTTGCCTATTCATTTTATTTAATTGTGTCTTTAGATGAGTAGAATTTTTAAATTTTGATAAATTCCAAATTTTCAATTATTTTTCTCTTACACTTATTTCTTCCTGTGTCCTGTCTAAGAAATACTGAGCTATCTTCAAGTCACAAAGATATTCCATGATTTCTGTTTCTTATCCTTGCCAGTCTGCATGCCATTCTCCCTTCCTTCCTTTCTTTTTCTTTTGCCTTATTATCCCATTAGGGCCTCCAGCACAATGTTGAATAACAGTGAGTGAGAACATCCTTGCTTGTTCCTGGATTTAGGAAGAAAGTTTTCCCTCTTTCACTGTCAAATATTATGTTAACTGTAGGTTTGTCATAGATTTCCTTATGAGGTTGTGGTAGGTCCCTTTATTCCTAGTTTTCTGAGAATTTTTATTATGAATGAGTACTGACTTTATCAAGTGCTTTTTCTGTGTCTAATAAGATCATATAGCTTTTCTTCTTTATTCTATAAATATTAATTACATTGCTTTTCAAAAGTAGCTGGAAATATATACTGCACAATTCAGTTTACAATTCAATGGTTTTTATTATATTCACAATGTTGTGCAAACATTACCACTGTCTAATTCTGGAACACTTTTATCATCCCAAGTAGAAACTCTGTACACATTAGGCAGTCATTCCCCAGTTCTCCTTCCCTCCAAGCCCCTGGCAACTACTAATCTACTTTCTGTCTCTATAGATTTGCCTATTCTGAATAGTTCATGTAAATGGAATCATGTAATATGTGATCTTTTGTGTCTGGTTTCTTTAACTTAGCATATTTTAAAGGTTCACTCATGTTGTAGCATGTATTAGTAGTTAATTCCTTTTCATAGTCAAATAATATTCCATTGCATATACCACTTTTTTTTTTTAAATCCATTCACCGTTGATGGATATTTTGAATTGTTTCCACATTTTGGCTATTATAAATGCTTCTCCTATGAGCATTCATATACAAGCTTTTGTGTGAACTTATGTTTTTATTTCTCTTGGATACCTAGGATTGGAATTGCTGGGTTATATAGTAACTGTATGATTAAGTTTTTGAGGAAATGGCGAACTTTTTCATACTGGCTACACCATTTTACATTCCCACCTGCAATGTTCTATTGGCGATTGCTCTAGAGTCTGCAGTATAATCTAAGTCCACTTTTTTTTTTTGCTTTTGTTTTTGTTTTTTTGGCACACTATGTGGCTTGTGGGATTTTAACTCCCTGACCAGGGATTGAACCTGGGCCCTTGGCAGTGAGAGCATGGAGTCCTAACCACTGGACCACCAGGGGATCCCCTAAGTCAACTTTCAAATAACATTACTTTTAACATTTCTTGCAAGGCAGTTCTGTTGGCAACAACTTCCCTCAGGTTTTGTTTGTCTGAGAAAGTCCTAATTTCTCTTTTCACTTTTGAAGGATAATTTCACCAGATACAGAATTCTGTGGATTTTTTTCTTTCAACACTTTAAATGTTTAATTCCACTCTCTTCTTGCTCAGATAGTTCCTGGAGAGAAGTCTGATGTAATTCATATTCTTGATTCTCTATAGGTAAGGTGATTCCCCCCCCCCCAATTTGGTTTCTTTCAAGATTTTCTCCTTGTCTTTCATTTTCCATGGTTTGAATATGATATACTTAAATGTAGATTTTGGGGGTATTAATCCTGCTTGATGTTCTGTGATTCCTGGATCTGTAGTTTGGTATCTGTCATTAATTTTGGAAAATTCTCAGCCATAGTTAATTCAAATATTTCTTCTGCTCCATCTCTCTTTCTTTTCCTTCTTCCCAGTATGTATATGCTACACCTTTTGTAATTGACCCATAGTTCTTGGACATTCTGTTCCACATTAAAAATTTTTTTTCTCTTTTCATTTAAGTTTTGGAATTTCTACTGGTATTTCTTTAAGTTCCTCAGCTGTGTCTAGTCTACTGTTGATACCATGGAAGGCATTCTTAATTTCTGTTACAGTGGTTTTGGTTTCTAGCCTTTTGTTTTAATTCTTTCTTATTCATCTTTCTAATTACATTACCTATCTGTTCATGCATGTTGTCCACTTTTTCCATTAGAGCCCTTAGCTTATTAATCATAATTATTTAAAATTTCTGGTCCAATAATTCCAGAATCTCTACCATATCTGGGTCAGGTTCTGACACCTGCTTTGTCTCTTCAGACTAGTTTTTTTCTTGCCTTTTAACATGATTTGTACTTTTTTTTTTGAAAGCTTGACATGATGTATTGGGTAATAGGAACTGAGGTAAACATAAATTTAGTGTGAGATTTTATGTTTTATCTGGCTAGGAGTTAGGCTATGTTTAATGTTTCCTATAGCTGGGCATGGCAAAGGTTCAGTTTCCTCTAGTATCCTTGCTTTTGTCTTCCCTATGGTCTTTGGGTTTCCCTAGAAACTCTTCCTTAAATTGAGTCTCTGCCTTGTACCTCTCTCAGTGATAATCCACTGTTATTATACTGGAGCCTTGTTAATGTGGTAGTAAGGTATAGGGGAGGGAAACCATTCTATAATCTTATGATTAAATCTTAGTATTTTAGTGGGCCTGAGTCCCTGAAGTATGACCATCAGGAAGGTTTCTTAGCTCTTTTTTTTTCCTGCTCTTAGGTGAGACAGGAAGGCTAGAGGGGACTGGAGCTCTCTAACTGCCCTTCTGATAGGTCAGATCAGGTTCTGGTAAAATAGCTTTCCTTGAGGGCTACCCTTTGTTATCGAGAACAGAATGCTCCAGGCTTATTTCAAAATGGTTACTTCCCCCCTTCCCTTCGCTCCCTGCCCCCACCCACCTGGGAGCAGAGGCTATTTTTCTCAAGTCTTCACTGGGAAAACCTGGTGGGGTGCCTACATGTAAAACTCACAGCAGTGTAGGAGTCCCCCCTAAGACTGTATCTTTAGGGTTTTTTTTTTTTTTTTAACTCTCAAGCGAGTTCATACTCACTCAGTCTCCAGCAATTTCAATTACTGTTTAAGTGTTCCTTTCACTTTATAACTTTATAGCTCCAGTGGATTCTGATTGTGGTGAACTGTGATCCTCTGTTTTCACATGTCTTGCCAGTTTTCAGGGCAGTGATCTGCCCTGTGACCTCAATTCTCTGATGGATCCAAGAAGAGGTGTTGATTTTCAGTTCATTCAGCTTTTTTTCTTTTAGAAGAACTGGAGAGATGACTTTCAAGCTCTTTATATATTGGAGCTAAAATCAGAAATTCAGTCCATTGATTTTTGAATGTCAAATCAACTGTATTCCTGGGAAAAAATATCACTTGGTCATGGTTTATTATTATTATTTTTTAGTATTTCTGGATTCAATTTACTAGTATTTTGCTCAGGACTTTTGTGGTCATGATGTGTATTGGTCTGTAGCCTTCTTGTAAATGTTCTTTACAGGTTTTTGTAATCAAAAGTTGGGGTACATTTCTTCCTGCCCTATTTCCTAAAAGGGTTTATGTAAGATTGGTATTATTATTTTTTAATGTCTGGTACAACTCACCTATGGAGTTCTTTATTCCTCTATTACCTCTTTCTGGCCTTCTTTAGGTGAATTCATATTTTATTATTATATTTTATTTCATGTATTGACTTTTAGCTATACATTTTTGAGTATTTTATGGGGTGCTCTATCCCAGAGTTTACAATGTGATCTAAGTTATTGCAGTCCACCTTTAAATAATATTATCCTGCCTTATGAAGAGTATAAGAACCTTAAAAGTCTCCCCCCCAACCCATTTGTTTTTGTTGTCTTATATTTAACTTCCAGATATGTGATAATTTTCATAATACTTTGTTGATATTTTTTAAAGCAATTTATTTTAAATTAAAAATATACACATATACACACACACTTGGCTGTGGCCTTTACATTTTCCTTCAGATTTAAGGTTATATCTGGTTATAATTTCCTTTCAACCTGAAAGAACTTTTAGCATTTCTTGTAGTACAGGAGACTAATTCTCGCTGCTGTAGTCACTCTGAAAATGTCTTTATTTCACCTTCTTTTTTTTTTTTTTTTTTTTTTTTTGTGGTACACGGGCCTCTCACTGTTGTGGCCTCTCCTGTTGCGGAACACAGGCTCCAGAAGCGCAGGCTCAGCGGCCATGGCTCACGGGCCCAGCCACTCCGCGACGTGGGATCTTCTGGGGCCGGGGCACGAACCCGTGTCCCCTGCATCAGCAGGTGGACTCTCAACCACTGTGCCACCAGGGAAGCCCCTTCACTCCTCTTTGTCATGTAAATTTGCAGTACCCTTCTGCTCTGACTCTGGGCTTTGTCATGTGACTTTCTTTGACAATAAATATGGTTGAAATGCCAGAGTGCCACTTCTGAGCTTAGCCCTTTAAAGATTTTGCTTAATGCACTTTCACTCTTATTTCTGCCATCACCATGCCCAGGTTAGTTCGGTGGTCCCATGAGAAGGATGAAGTCACATGGTGCAGAGCCAACCTAAAAACACATGTATGAATGAGTGGTCCAGCCAAGATCAGCTACGTTTAGCCTAGATCAGCAGAACCCCTCAGAAGTATGAAAAATATTTGCTGTATGTCATTAAGACTTTGTAGTTGATTGATATACAGCAATTTTGTAGCAATAGCCAGCCAATAAAAGAAGTTTCCTGAAAGATTATAGCAGTCTTTTTGTAATTCTGAGAAACTAACCAATTGTAATTCTCCAGGCATATAATATAATATAATTACATATATATGTGTATATATATATAATTACATATATACATACACATATGTGTGTGTGTGTGTGTATATATATATATATATATATATAAAATATATCATCTAGTCTAACTCACTTTATAGACAATAAAACAGTACAGTGACCTGTAAAGACTGGAAAGGGACAACCAAACTACTTATGCACTTGGGAGTATGTTTAGGCAGTGGTTTGGATTTGAACATAGCAGCTTTCCCCCTGGTTATCCAGGCTATGGATGCAACATAGATTTGTAGTAGTATTTTTTTTTTCTTTACTGAATTTAACTCTTTTATTATTTTCATGGACACTGGATAGTGTTTTCTTTCTTAACTGTTCAACAACCTATTATCTGGGGTGTTGTCTACTTACTAGGTCAGATAAGAAATGTTGTTGTACTCAGTTTGCTCATGGTATGGAACATGAGATGCTCTGACTGGGCTTACCTCACCTGTTCAGTCAGATAAGATGTCCTGAGAACTGTTGACCTTCTGGCATGGGTCCACTGTCCTGGTCTCCTTCTGCCATCTTTGTCAAAGATCAGGTTAAGGGTATGAAATGTAGTTTTCTAGGTCCTTTATAAGGGTGGCTTCTAAACTCTCTGAGCAGAGGCAAATGACTAAGCTGTGTATAAAACAAGAATCGCAAATATTGACAAAATAGGTAGTTTTCCTTTTCCCAACAAATTCTGTTTTATTTTCTGCCTAGAATATAATATTAAGGAATCACTCAGTCTTACCCATACTGGATTTTCAGCCATTAGCTGGTGACTTCTCTTTCCTTGAATAATTTATACATCAGAATATTGGGGACCACATTCATGGTTCACTCATGGTTAAGCTTCATGGGCATGACCTCAAGATTATTACCTTGGTGGCCAATTGACCTGCCCCCCTCTTTTTAAACCAGGATGATGTGAAATGCCAACACTACATGAAAACATTTACTTTCTTATTTGGGCAGAGAGTCAGGCTTAAATTTTTTCATGAATAGAATAATTACAAGGCAGTAAACATGCAAAAATTCATGTGATATTAGATAGAATAAGATGTAAGACTGAAAAATTCCTCATGTTTTTGTTTCCTCCATTTCCCATAACTTGTGGGAATAGACCATCCTAAACCAGTGGCATCATCATCTCCTACTGAGTGTTTTTCATGTCTAGGTGTTCCCAGATGAAGGAAGCCTCATCATACAACAGTGGCCATGGCCTCAGTAGGCTGAAACAGATTGTCCAAAGGCTCCCAGAAACATTGCTGTTCTATGGTATCATTATAATCCAATTTAGTTTAACAAACATTTCTTGTTCACTGTTTGAGTCCAATACTTGGCTAGTGTAGGATGAACAATAGTAGCCATGACATAAGTTAATAGTCAGGAATAATGTTTAATGGTGTTATAAAGGAAGTATCCTTTTTTTTTTTTTTGCACACTTAGGGAATTTGTTTTCAGTTGGAATCCAATTGGAATGTGACTGCCTGCTAAAGTACTGACATGCCAAAGAACATGAGAGAGTGGTATTGAGTTTAAAGAACTGCAGCCTCAGAGAGACAAACACATGCCATTCCTATACTAGTAAATAAAGTGAGCAGGTCACATTTACAGGTAATAATAAAGGAAGAAGAACTATTTGTAAAGATTCTAAAGAGAACTTTATGTATTTGTAGTTTCAAAGACTCAGAACAACTACTGGGAACCTGAAATAAGAAAATGGCCTCCCCACATCTAAAATCATTGGAAAAGACTAGGGAAACACAGAGAATGATAAGTAGGATAATGAGAACATGGGGACAAAAAAAGCTTGGACTGGACCTGAGCAGACACACAGGTCACATAGATCATTATTGGATTCATAATGAGGAGGCACTTGAAACTGATGTTGTCACTGTCATTGTAATCATCATCATAATCATCATCACATTGACTTATTCAGTACTTACTGTGACTCAGGCTCTGTGTTAAGTGATTTATGTGTTTGTTTATGAAATTTTCCAAATAACTCTATGAGATAGGTCTTCTTGTGTTGATGTTATAGATGAGGACCTGGAGAGGTTAACTACTTTGCCCAAGATTACATAACTGGTATGTAGTGGAGCCGTTACTCAACTAAATTGTTCTGCTTTGAGATCTTAATCATCATAGTACATGGACTTACCCATTAAATACTGTATACATGATTTCCATTTCACCATTTGGGCTTATCCTTCCCCAAAAATCTTTTGTCATCTTCTGTTTCAGAGTTAAATATGCCATCCAGATATATTTATGTATAGATACCCATAACGAATGGACACTTTCTACCCATTGCCCTAAGAATTCTGATAACCAGAGTTGATACAAACAGCATCTTTTATAGAATGATCTGTTTGTAAGTCTTAATTCTTTCTGGACATGCTGCTATTAGTCTTTACTGCAATAATTTGAAGCCTTTTTCCATTCACAAAAGAAACTATTAAGGCAAGCATGTAAAATCAACCACAAAGGAATCTCTTCTGTTGAAGTAGTAGAAAATGTCTTTTAAGATAAGAATACATTGAAAACCTTCAACACTTCTTTTTACTGTTTCTTTTTTACCTGGTTTGAATCATCATTACAGTGTTCCGGGTTCTCTGGAAAGAACTGCCTTGTATTAAACCATCTTGAGAGCAGGGTTCTTCAGAAATGACAGCCTACCAGACTGTTCTGTGTAGAATGCTGTTGCTAGCTTTTTTATCATCATTTTCTTTTAGAGATTTCTTTCCTCCTCTGAATAAAACACAGTGAATTCTTTCTATTGGTTTTGTTGGCATGATTGTATTTTGAGTATGGGTTTGAATGTGTCATTTAAATATGATTTTATTAGAGTGACTATGTTTGGGTCTTCATGTTGGAACTAACGGTGCCTGTCTGATAATCTAGGTCCTCTTGTTATTCCCCTCCCCCTTCTTTTTATGTAATCCTGCATACTTTGTGCAAAAAGCATCAAAAATATTCTTTGCACAGCATATTTTCCCTTTTGAATTTTGCCTTCCACTGAAGGCAAAATTTGTAAAAATGATGAAATTGCCTTTTTCTTTCTTTTTTAACTTTGTTCAACTTTTTTCACCTAGAATTCATCTTGTAGAAACATCTAGGTATCACTGATTTTCCCTCAGGTAACATTCAGAGTAGTCTTTATTATCTTGAAGGATAAGGAAGAGAAATAAAAAGGGATATGTATATCAGTGGAATTTGAGATCATTATGAACAATTGTTACCTCTGGGTGAAGCTTATTGTAGCTTTCCCAAAAATAAGAGTTAAGTTTGTCCCATTTAACACCAATGAATCTATAATATTTTATACCGCTTTACATGCAGAGGTATATATGTACATTAATTTTATTTTTATTTTTTTATTTTATTAAAAAGTATTTATTTATTTGGCTGGACTGGGTCTTAGTTGCAGCACACGGGATCTTTAGTTGTGGCACACGGGATCTTTAGTTGTGGCATGTGGGCTCTTAGTTGCTGTACACGGAATCTAGTTCCCTGACCAGGTATCGAACCTGGGCCCCCTGCACTGGGAGCACGGAGTCTTAACCACTGGACCATCAGGGAAGTCCCAAATCTTTTTTTTGGAGTACACTTTTGATAATTTGTTCATAGCATCTGCTCTTTTCCCAGAGTTGTCTTTCTCTCTGGAAAACAGTTCTGCCCACCCAAGGGCCATCTGGTAATAGTAGGAGTATTATTTGAGGAAAAACTTATTGTGCTGCTCTAGCCAAAATCACATAACTTTGAGAATTTGACAAAATTCGAGACATTTGTCAAAAGGATACAGAAACTTCACTGAGACAAAGTCCTTATAGATATTTCATACAAATTGTGACTTAGGACTGCTATGCCATCAGTTACCAAGGCAGCTACTTTTCCCATCTCTCCCTCTCACTCTTTCTTGGACCACACGCTCTCAGGTGCCTCTTTCTTTATGTTGCCTCAATCTCTTTTTCTGCGGATTGGTATCATCTATTTGCACATCTGTCTCCACCAAAATGGTGAGCTAAGTCAGAGTCACACGTCCCTTTAGTTCAATTACATTCTACCCACTGAGTACAGTTGTATACCTCTTAGTTTAAATTCTTGAGGAATTACTTTAATTGGGTGTTGGCTAGACAATGAATTGCCTGGTCTTGAATCCTGTGTCTAGTATTGATCCAATCAATCATAGTGATCCTACAATGGGTGACATGTATACTTTAGACTGCTTCAGGGTTGAGAGCAGGGCAGGCACATTTACAGACTATAAGAGGTAATAGGAACTGTGACTGGCTCAGGAGTTAAGTGGTTTTGAGAAAACCTATTTTTTTTAATAGACCAAGTCACCCTTCTTGTTTTTTTTGTTTTAATATTTTACTTTATTTATTTGGCTGTGCTGTGTCTTAGTTGCGGCAGTTGGGGTCTTGGTTGCAGCATGTGGACTCTCAGTTGCGGCATGCATGTGGGATCTAGTTCCCTGACCAGGGATGGAACCCGGGCCCCTTGCATTGGGGGCACGGAGTCTTAACCACTAGACCACCAGGGACGTCCCTCTCTTCTTGTTTAATTTATAAATAAAGTCAGCAGTGGGTATTAAGAAAAATACCTCATCATGTCTTTAATCTACTTTGACTCACTGGCATTTTAGGTCCTTTCAGTTTTATTAAAAGCCATTGTCAAGGACCTCAATTGCTTTCTCCCGATTGTATTCTTGGCTTTCTTTCTGCCTGGCTCCTGGCCCTAACCTTTTCTCTCATATAGATACCACTGCAATCCCTTTGGCTAGAAGGCAGATCTGCTGGCTTTTCTGGACCCTTGGCATTTCCCAGCACTGCCCTTGACTCTTTCCTCTTCTAGTGCCTTAGGGAGGTTATCCTGCTTTAACTCAGGTTTTTAGACCCAAACTCTAGAACTAGATTATTTGGTGAGTATTTGGATCTCCTTAGAGGTGTTGTTTGAATGTTTAGGTTACTTATGTGATTCTTCAATTTCTTTCTAAGAAGACTAGATTTACTGGCAGAGAAATTAGTTTCTTATAAATTTTTTGGCTATGTCTCAAAAATAGGAGATATATTATTTTCCAAAACATGGATGACAACTAAATTAACATTTAGGCAGGATGCAAATAGGACTATTACGGTGAGAAATCTAGGTCAGCAAGAGTCATCTTGTTGGAAGGGCATCCTAACCAAGAGGACAATTTTTCAGGCTAAAGATATTAGTTAATTGCACTCATAAATTACTTACGTTCAAATTTCTTACATTTTATCTTGGCTATACTTGAGGCCTGTAATAGACTTTTATTTGAGGTGCAGAGAAATCACTCTCTTCAAAATTATACTGCAGGCTTCTTGATAAATTCACCATTGGTCTTTCTACTCAATGAGGATTTAATAATAAATCTGAGTCTCTTGATGGCAATATCAAAGCACAGACACTCTTCCTCTCCTGCATGAGATCTATGCCCTGACACAGGATGTTGTCACATCCTAATCCCAGTACACTGAGCCATTTCTTGGTTTGTACAGCAGCCTGAATACATCACTTTATCAGCCTTCAAAGTCAGAGTTATGATCCTAATTGCTTATGGAAGATTCAGCATTCAGCCATCGTGCACAAAACGACTTAAACTGGAGTCAGAGGGCAAAACTTGGGGACTGATGTGAGCAATGATGAGGTATCCTCTACATTCCTCAAGTTGTCTTTTTCTACCTGTGCTCAAGGAACTTGCTAGAACATGGTGGATATGAGGATAAGTACATAGTTAAGCTGGTGAGCCATTTGGCCTCTTGGGAGCTCCATTTCCTCAGTAAAATTAGTGTTGGGTGGGATTGGCAGTTCTTAGTACAGGCAGTTGGGTTGGTTGCTTGGGTGTGCTGTGATTGGTTGCAAAATGTGTCATAGGTTGTTTGTTACAGATTACATTTAAAATAATGAGGTTTGGGAAATACTTTTTTTTTTAAAAAAAGAGTGAATTCAAGGCTGTTTCTATAAGATTGTCCCTCTCATTTGCTTGCATTAAGGTACACTTTCATGAGTAAAAGACTACAGAGGTGTATGGGTTTCCCAGGGCTGCTATAACAAAATATCACAAACTGGGTGGCTTAAAACAACAGAAGTTTATTCTCTCACAGTTCTGGAGGCCAGAAGTCCAAAATCAAGATGTTGGCAGGGTCAGTGTCTCTCCAGAGCCTCTAAGCTACAGTCTGGTGAATCATGAATCCTAAATAACTGTCAGTAACAACAACAGCCAGTGGGGAACTGTCCAGGTACTTGAGAAAAAGTAGCCAATGTGAGTATTTGCTTTTATGGAGACACAGATATCTCTTGGAAAATCAGTAAAATACTCTAGGTAGTTGAGGACATTATTTTCTCTCGCTTCTGGATTGTTTTTTGGGAGTCTTTCATTTGGCTTTTGGGGCCCAGCTCTCAGAGCTGTTTAGATGACTTTACTGAAATGACCCAGGTAACTGGTGTCTGTTCCATCCTAAAGTTTTCCAGAGAGGGCTTTTTTCTTAAAGATCCATTCCAATGTTAAGTGCTCCCATTCTCAATAGTTTTTGTTCTGGATTTAATATCTAATACGGGAGACTAAACGGGTTTTCTTCTCTTTGTGCTTAGAAGAGATAGTGAACTGCATTCCAAACTCCTTAAGAAATTTAGAGGAATCACCTAATTATTTATAATGCTCAACAAAATTCAATGTGGACTTCTCGACAGGGGTAGCCGTGAGGCCTGTCGTGATCGTGGATGGGTAACCGGGTGGGCCAGGGCCCAAACAGTGCCGGGCCAGGGAGGCAGAGGCCGGGCTTTCTCCGAAGACCAGGCAGGGCCCATTCAGGCCTGCCATGGAAACCAGAGCAGTGCCGGACCAGCGGGAATTGTGGCTCCCACGTTGCGACCTGTCTTCTCTCTCCCAGACCCTTTCCCTGAGATTTCTTGGTGTGGCTGCTCCCTAAAGGAGCCCACCTGCCGATGGTTGAGAGTTTTCAGTGGACTCAGCCCAGGAGAAAGATGCAGCCCTTGCTCCTTGCTGGCCACCACCCCTCCACCTTGGTGACCGCACCCCAGGTGCCCTCCTGGTTCGGTTCCTGCAGCCCTCTGCCAGCAGCCTCTCACAGAACACCAGCAGCCTGTACATCAGCAACGGTGTGGCCGCCAGCAACAAGCTCAGGCTGTCCTGCAACCAGATCACTATGGTCATCAACGTCTCGGTGGAGGTAGAGAATACCTTATACCAGGACACCCAGTAGCTGCAGGTGCTTGTGGCCGATGCACCCATCTCGCGCCTCTGCGACTTCCTGGGCCCTATTGCTGAGGGCACCCATGATCCAGAGATGAAGCAGGGCCACCCTCTGCTGCGCTGAGTCGCCGTTTCTGCTCCAGCGCTCGGCCGCTCTCAGCTCTGTGGCCTCGCGAAGGACCAGGCCCGGCCCTGCCAGACACCCACGCCGGGACTAGGCTGCGCCTGCAGTCATCCCACCGAACAACGGTTTTTGGGAGCAGTTTGTCTACTAGAAGTTCCAGCTGTTTGGTAAGAACATTGAGCACACCGTCAACTCCCCGATGGATGTGATTACTGACGTCTATGAGAAAGAGGTCGGTTTGATGGAAGCCAAATGGTGAGCCATCCTGGCGAGCCCCTGCCCCAGGGGTCAGAGGTGTGGGTCTGCAGTTGATCCTACACCAAGATCTGAACTTGAACATTCTACTTTAGTTGATACAGAAAATCAGATGATGGCTCTTATAAGGCCAAGAAAAAAGGAAGGGTGACTGCAGTTTTTAACCTTATAATCCATAACTTTGAAGAATAAAACTCCCTAAATATAAGATGGTGAAAATAAGTTTCCTACCCTGTGAGTGCCAGGGCACGACCACTGGGGCCAGGCCAGGGAGGAGGTGAGGCAGGTGGTGCCCATTCAGATGGACCTGCCAGCAGTGCTCAGTGCAAGTGGCAGGCCTGGAGTCCTACAGCCCTCCCCTAGTCCCACTTCTCAGGAGCAAGTCAGCCAGAATCCCACTTCATTCTTTTGAATGGCAGAGCCAGGGCCTTAGGCATCATGGCTCCTGTACCTCTCACAGTAAGTGCCAGTTTGCTAGATAAGTGATCATCAAGTGGTGCTCTGGGAGCCCTGGGAGCCTCAGGCCACTCTTCCCCCGACCTTCAACCATAGCAGTCCAACTCTGGGTTTATAGATTGGACTTAAGCATAAGATAGTTTTTGAAGAAAGCATTTCATTACATAAAATTTAAAAATAATTTTTTTTTTTTTTTTGAGGTATGCAGGCCTCTCACTGCTGTGGCCTCTTCTGCTGCGGAGCACAGGCTCCTGACGCGCAGGCTCAGCGGCCATGGCTCATGGGCCCAGCCGCTCCGCGGCATGTGGGATCCTCCTGGACCAGGACACAAACCCGCGTCCCCTGCATCGGCAGGAGGACTCCCAACCACTGCGCCACCAGGGAAGCCCAAAAATAGTTTTTGAGTGCTGTTCCAGATGGCAAGGTCTCAAGGTGCCTGTGGTGACTTCCCAGCAGCCTTTGATGAAAGGTGGCATTAGTCCCTTTCTCTGGGGGTGAGTGCTGAGAGAGCAGGCTTGATATCTGGCCTCAAGACTTCCCCATGGCTTGGAAGGTTGGAGGTGTGGGCTGGGACCTGGTGCTGTTATCATGTGACCTGTAGCTTCTCAGAGGTACAGTTTCCTTATCAGTCTCCACAGTGACAGCCCTTCTCTCCCAGAGTTGTTGTGAGGAGTAAAGGATTGCTAGCAGTGTGACTGGCACAGGGTACTTGCTTAGAGTAAAGGGCAGCTCTTAGTATTAATGCTACTCTCAGGCCCTGCTGGTCCTTGGTCCATGCCTTCATCCTCATAACAGCATTTCCCCCAACTATGCACAGCCCTTTATTGTTTGCAAAGTGATGTTCACCAAAATCATCCATCCTGTCGGGGGAAGGGTAAGTTTAAGTTCCTTTCAGACGGTATGTCAGGGGAAGCCTAGACTTAGCAGCCTTTTCAGAATCCCATTGTATATCCAAAAGTTGTGAATCAAGGAGCATGATTCCAGCTATTCCTCAAACAGATGTTTGGAATCATTGACCATTTAAACCAGTGCTTCAGTCTGGCTAACCACCAAGCTCTACGGGGGCACTTGCCCAAGGGACAATTGAGTTGGCCCTACCACTAGGCCCTGGAATGTGGGATTGTTTAAACTCCTCGGGTACCTAACCATGTGGCTTGGGACCAACTATTCTAAATGAAAGTTCTGCAGACAATATATGAAATAAACCAAAGCACAACCGCTCTGATTGATGCAGATCTGTGGGTCTGAGGCCCAGTGGAGGCTGAACATTCTTTCTCTTCAAATGTGCCCCTACCTCACAAAGAAGTGCCTAAGGATGAAACTGGGGAGAAAGATGAATGAAAAATCACTGCTCTGGACTGATCTTGTTTTACAGATGGAAAAACAGTCTCACAGAATATCAGGACTGATGTGGCAGAGCCCCCCAAAGCAGCCTCTCTGGCAGAAACTCAGATGGAATATTTAAAGTACTTTTTAAGAGAAATTTGTTAGGATATATAGCCAAATTTTATTTTCGTTTGAAAAAATTCCATGTTAACATACCATAAAATTAAAAATTTTGGGGATGTACAAGTTCTAAGGGTTTGACACATGTGTGGTTTTATGTAACCATCACCTATCAGAACACAGAGCAGTTCCCTTACTCCTAAATATTCTCTCATGCTTCCCCTTTGTAGTCAAGCCCTCACACCACCCCAATCTCTGGCAAACAGTGATCTGTTTTCCATCCCTGTGGATTTGCCTTTTCTAAGGTGTCACATAAATGTAGTCATGCATGATATGACCTCTGGAGGCTAGCTTCTTTCCCTGGGCATGATGTCTTGGAGATTCATCCATGTTGTTGCTTTTTGGTGGTGTTCCATGGTATGCATATACCGGTTTGTTTTACATTCACCAGATGAAAGATATGGGTTTTTTCCATTTTTCTGGTGATTGTGAATAAAGCTTCTATGAACATTTATGTAAAAAAAATTCAGTGCATATCAGCATTTATTTGCAACAGATATATGGCCGGTCATTTCTAAATGGAAGTAAGAATGCTGAAAAAAATTTTGAGAATAGTATATTAGGCGCAAGTATCACAATTTCTAATCTGTAATAGCTAGGTCTGATATCCCATTAATAGGGCTGGATTCATGGGCATGTGACTTAGACAGTCTCACAAGGCCCATGTGTAGAAGGGATCTCACTTGGTTTAATGCTCTGCTGGAACTATCTTGAGATTTTGCACTGGGCCCCAAAAATTATGTAGTCAGATTAATAATCATAATCAATTGTAAAATTTCAAATCTCCTACTCTTTTCAAGGTCTCTTGGATGTTTACATATCACAGTTTTGTTTTTTTTTTTCTTTACCCTTTTGTTTCCCAGTTAATAGAGCTAGAATATTCTGTAAAACAGGAGCAGAACCTCTGGAGGTAAAAAAGAAGGCTATCACTGAGAAATTTAAGAACATCTGTTCCCCCCACCTGGTAAATAAGCCTTGGCTGTTGGTATGTTTGAGGTTATGTCTGGGTCACCAGGGAGTCTAGCCATGCCTGATCTATAAGGAGTATTGAGATGACATTTTATGGCAGAGAAGAATACCACCAGTAAGCTGTCTTTCCCTTGAAACTTCACCTGTCTCCTCCACTATGACTGTACATGATTACAGTGCTGCACAATTTTCCAAGTTATTAATTTATAGCTTTTAAAGTCTCCAAAACCTCTTTCTCTGAGCCCAGTTTGACCAAGACTAATTGTCATGGGGTAGTGTATGAGTTTCCTAAGGCTGTCATAATAAATTGCCACAAACTTGGTGGCTTAAAAAAACAGAAATTAATTTTCTCACAGTTCTGGAGGCTAGCCAGCCAAAATCAAGATGTCAGCAGGGTTGGTTCCTTCTGGAGGCTAGGAGGGAGAATTGTTCCATGCCTCTCTCCTAGCTTCTGGTGGCTGCTGGCAGTGCTTGGCATTCTTTGGCTTATAAATGGATCACTCCAGTCTCTGCTTCCTTCTTTACGTGGACGTCCTCCCTGTATCTCTGTGTGTTCTCTTCTTCTGTCTGTCTGCTCTCATCAGGACATGGGTCATTGGATTTAGGGCCCACCCAGATAATCCAGGATGATCGCATCTTGAGATACTTAATTCCATCAACAAAGACATTTTCCCAAATAAGCTCACATTCACAGGATCCAGTTGGACATATATCTTGGGAGCCACAGTTCAACCCACCACAGGTAGTATATGCCTTTTGGCCAGTAAAATCCTTTAAGCTTCTGTGAGCCAAATCATTCCTGTCTTAAATAATGTTACCTAGTCCTCTAGGGGTTGTAGCCAAAGTGAAGGATGGATCCTGGACTCACTAGTGGGCACTGGTACCAGCTTGTGCCAGCATACAGAAACTGACTGTTAAATTTCCAGGGATTTTGCAAGCCTGTTGTTTCACACAGCCATTATTAAAAGTTAAATTATACAAACTTACAGTTAAATAAGTTATATTAAAACCCAAAATTATATATACTCAAAACTCATCACTTCCTAATTATCTTACTCCATTTTATTATTATGCTCTCTTGAGGTTATTTACTTCTATTGTATCTTTATGGTGTGTTTCTGAGCATCTCTTTCTCAACTCCAAGTGCAGTCACATTGATAGCTTCAAATGAGCCATGGTGGGAGTATTTACACCGTGGAAATTGGCAAGTGCAACCCATCAGGGCCTACCCTTTCCCCCAGAGCCAGTTTTTAAACATTTTGCAGCACACTGCTGATCCTGGAGACTATGACAGTGTGTACCAGAAACTTCTGAGCAAGAATCAGCAAAAGCACCCTATGACTATAGATACTACATACTCTGGATGTTTAAAGTTAGCTATGATTTCAGTAAGTAATTCATTAAATATGCATAATTAAATGTGATCTACAATTTTTAACTTACTTATGACTTTACCTATTATTAAATGCACTAGCCAAAAATACCCTTTGCCAGTCTATGGTATCCTCACTTTTGTTTTTGAGAATAATGCCATTGAAGCTTTTGTGATAACACAAATATTTTCAAGGTGCAAAGTGGATAGTTTGTAAACACTAGCAAACTTTTTATTTGGGCCAGTTCAGGGATAAGATGACAGAGATGTTCTGTGAAACTTGTAGTTGGCCAGGCTTTTAACTTGCTGTGAGCTAAGGAAATATTTTAGTTTGATCTACTTTTTCTTTTTTCTTTGGTATACATTGGCACCTCAGGCATTAGCTGGAAGTGAATTAAATGGCCCAGAAGCTGTAATTCTGCAGCCAGCAAGATATTAGAATAGAATTGATTATCCGGAGGTGTTTGCATATGGAAGCAGCCCTCCTAGCTATTCATTTCCATTTGAACCTAAGAGGTATGTGGGAAGCTTGTTAACACCCTTAGAGGGTTTGATCCCTCTGCCTATGTAACTTCTGAACCAGGCATGAATACTTAAAATCCATAAAAGAGAAATCATAAATAAAAGCAAATTTTGACAGAGGAGAAAAATACTTCCAAAAATATTAGAAACTCCATCTTTAGGTAGTATCAAATAAAAAACAAATCCAGACTTAGGTAAGGAGGGACTTTATTTGAAAAGACTCTTGCAGTTGGGGTGGGGGGGACTATTACAGTAAGAGGAAAGGAACTACTGCAACAGAAGACTCTGACCATAATAATATCTACAAATGTTGCCAAGGCCAGGCAGAAAGGGGTTTCTTTTAAAGGGAGGAGTAAAGAAGTTTAGAAAGATCTGAGTGTGGGGATTGGGGGGGAACAGGGGATTGATTGGTCAGTTCAGCAGAAAATGTCTTTTTTTCTGTGGTCAGCTGATTCTCAGGAGAGGCTGTTAAGGGGTTTTGTTCTGTGTCCCAGTGCTTGCTTAAGCTCAAGGGTGGCCCACAGTTCAGGGTCCTGGGGGAAGGAGAGAAGCCTGATGAAAGCTTGGTCAAGTCACGTTAGTGTCCAGATTTTTCAGTGGGGACAAACAGTTCAACCAATATTTTATAAGACAAAGAATGGAAATTTCAAAGGTCTGTGTCTGGCCTTGTCATAGATAAACAGTGGGGTCATCTGTGAGTTTTATTGGGCTGGCCAAAAGGTTTCTTTGGGTTTTTCTGTAACATCTTATATATAAGTTACATATGAAAGGGTGATTCTTGGCAATAAGCTGTTTTCTGAAATACAAAAGGATGTATTGATCATCCCTGTTTTCCAGGAATACAGGACTCAAGTAAAGTTCTACATTTTCAGCAGCTAATGCAGTTCACTCCATACTTTACCTTAGACTTCAGCTCTAATCCTGTGCTCTATTTGAGAGGCTGTATCAGATATTTTTGTTTTGTTTTATATTACCCCTTAATTAAAAAAAAACACCTCTGGAATTACTTGGTAGAAGTAAAAATTTTGCATGGGGCAAGGCTTGTACCTTCTATTGCTGTTACAAACAATCTGTGTTGTCCTTCAACACAAGTTCCTAATACTACCTGCAAGATTTAAGATGTCACCAAAATATTTTTGTAATTGGAAACTGCTATAATTCAGAATTTGCAATAACCTCACAGTGCTCTGAAACTTGGATAAAGCTCCTTTCTAAAGCCAGCACAGACTCAACCTTCCTTTCTTTCCTCTTTTCAGTTTTTTTCCTTTCCCTTCTCTCCCTCTAACATATCATTTTTTATGTTGGGAAGCACTATAGACGAATTATATTCTCTATAAAGAGTTACTATATCCAGACTTCCCAATTTCAATTAACACTAAAATGATATAGAGCATAACTTACTATTGCTTGATTCAGAAAGCAACTTAAGGAACTTTTTGTGTCATTAAAACTATAATCATGAACTATTGATTGATATTGAGAGAACACGGTCTTAGGGCCAGACACACAGACCTATATTTGACTGTCAGTCCTCCCACTTATTGCCTGTATAAATCCTTGAGCATGTCACTAAAACTTTCTGAGTGCTTTTCCACATCTGCAAAATGCAGGCAATAAGATGTGCTAATGGCATAGTTCTGAGGATTAAACAGAATGAATTTGCATGTGCAAAAGTATGCCAAGACTAGGTACTGAGCACATGTGAGTAGCCTTCTGTAATTTACTGAATGCTAGTACTTGCAGCAAACTAGACCAGCCACTCTAGGGTCCAACTTTTGAGGAACTTACAATCTGATTGGGGAACCATATAGATACATGTAAGATATGTAAATGCATATCAATTGACATTTTCAGAAAACTCACCTAGGACTTTGCAAACTTTTATTACCGTTTGAAATTTATCTTGTAATTCGATCCTGGTGCTTAATCACAATTTAATTTTAGATGGCTCCTTTTATCACCATCCCTCTGCCTTCTGAGTTGGGCACATGGCCCCCTTGGCATCAAAGTTTTACTGATGGAAAAACTATGCCCCTCCCCGCCTTGCACTATATTAGTAGTCATTTCTGCGGTTTCGTTGTGTGCAAGGTGTAGATCTGGACAGGAATCTTTGTCTTCCAGACCTGTCGTTCTCTCTCTGTACCTGCTGGTTTGCATCTCAGTTGCCCAGCACAGGCCAGTTTCACTATGAAGTGGCTGCCAAACACCAAGTCAGCCAAAGAAAACTCCCTGCCTCCCTCCCTCCACGAGTAGGAAATTATGGGTAAAAGAAGAGAAGCATCCATAAATAAATAAATTGTGGTTTATCGATGGTTACAAGCTTCTTTTGGTGTCTGCCAATAGGGCTGACCATAATTAATCTTTTACAGGTTTTGGAGAAACATTCAGAGGCTCATGGATTTTAAAAATGGAGCACAAAATTACCAACAGAAAGTTTATATAATATAGTTGATGTACAGTGAGCAGGTCACAGATAGTTGTGAATAATTAATTTGGTTGGGTACAACCTAACCAAATTAAACCCCCACACTTTTTAAAACTTCTAATTTGAAATAATTGTAGATTCACAGGAATTTGCAAAAATAATATAGAAAGAGGTCTCATGTATCCTTCACCCAGTTCCTTAAGGGCAACCATAGTATAATATTACAACCAGGCAAATGGCATTTGTAGAATCTACTGAGGTTACACAGATTTTACCAATTGTGTGTGTGTGTGTGTGTATAGTTCTATGCAATTTCATCACATTTGTAGATTTGTGTAGTCACCACCACAGTCAGGATATAGAACTGTTCCATCAGTCTTGCCTACAATCCCTTTATAGCCATACCCATCCCCTGTCCCCATTCCTAAACCCAATCTGTTCTCCATCTGCATAATTTTGTTATTTTAAAATTAAATGAAAAAATAGAATCATACAGTACCTTTTGAGGCTGGCTTATTTTACTTAGCATGCCTTTGAGGTCCATCCAAGTTGTTGCCTGCAACAGTGGTTTGCTCTTTTTTTTTTTTTTAAATTGCTGAGTGGTATTTCATGGTATTGATGGACAAGTTTGTTTAGTCACTAATCCGTTTCTATTTTTTGGCTATCAAAAAAAGCTACTGTCATGTTTAATTTTATGTGTCAATTTGGCTAGATTATGGTGCGCAGTTGGATTCCATATGGAGCTAGCTCCACCCTATGCGCCTTCTCACCTGTCCCAGGCTCTTCGCTCTTAGTCCCCATTCCAGAGGCCCTTGCATGAAAAAAATGGCAGCCCCCATGCCGGGGGAGGTTGTCTTGCTTATCCAGACCATTAGAATGGTGGTCTCTGCAGCCAGTCCTGGTGACTCAGTACACAGCTGTAGTTCTAGTGAGAACTAAAAAACGTTTCATACCCCCTACTTGTGAACCCAAATATGAATCAGAAAAGGAGTTTATAGAATGCCCAGAAAGTGAGACTGGTCATGCCTCTGGAAAGTTTGGAGCATCTCACACATCTGACCTGTACAGCTGGTGTATTCAATGCCTGTGTTCCTCCTGAGGGTGATGCTCTCATGCCATTTCTTTCAAAGGAAGCCTGACACAGAGCACTGAGCAATGGAAGAAGAATGTTGCCTCACAATTGTCCACTCGGAAGATAAAAGAATATGATGCTAATTTTAAAATGAAGGACTTCCCTGAAAAAGCTAAGGATATTTTCATTGCTGCTCACATTTATCTAAACAACTTAGATCACGACTGGCTTCACACCTTGGTGACTAATCACTGTTTTCTGGATGTGGTCTGGGACATCAAACATAAGCCCATCTGCCAGAACTTTGTAGAATCTTTAGAGCCACTCCAGTGGTTCAGATTCACTGCTGAAGTCTGCGAAAGCAGGGCAACATGTATGGCCAGGTCACTGTCCTCATGCACATCCAGCAGACTCTGACTGTCTATGACCAGTTTGGCTGTTTGATGTATGGACAGGAAGATGTGGCCAATGATGTCCTGGAGTATGTTGTATTTGAAAAGAACCTGATAAATCCCTTTGGGAGCTGGATTATGCAACAGTACCCCCATGGATACTTCCTAAGCAGCCCAACCTTAAGACAGTAATGATCTCTGGCTCCCAGCTGAAACTGTGGGAAGAACCACAAGGAGAAGCCCATAAGCCTCAGCTAACCTGATGGCAAAAATGACTCCTGAGATGAAGCATGGGTGAGGTGGCTGGAAGCAGAGAAGTCTATGAATCAAGGAGCTGGGAAGTCATCCATCTCGATGATGCTGTAGAAGGAACTACCTTGGTTCTCTCCCATCCTGCTTAGGTCTTTTTAGCAGTCTCATCCTCAACAACCATGGCTGATGGCTGGGCTCAGGTGGGTGGCTGGTATGCACAGCCATGCACCTCTGTCTCCTCCTCCCCCTTCCCTTCCTCCTTTTCCTCTTCCTCCCCCTCCACTACCACCACCTCTTCCTCCTCCTACTAATTGCACATCTAGCTTCCGAGTCTAGATGAAAGGCAGTATGTTTCAGAGAACGTCTGATACCAGTTTTTCCCACAGCAGAGGCTGTCAGGAGCAAACTGGCAGAATTTTCTTTCTAATCACAGGGCAGGGACCAGAGTTTGAAATAAAACACTGTCAGGGTGTTGGACAAATTGTGGGTTCTGTACTTCTCCTGGTTCAGGCTAGAAGTAGGCCTGCCTTTAAAATGGCAGGAATGAAAGATAAGCTTCATTGTGAGTGATGTGACTTCCAGGAAATCCAGACTTGGGAAAAATAATTAGTGTTTATAAAAGATGGTGTCATTAAGAGGGTCTTTTCTCATGCATGGACTTGCTGAATCATCATTTGTATTTCACAGGGGAATGTAAATCCAAAGAAATCATTTAGCCCTCAAAAAACCAAACAAAAAACAAACCCCACTCCCCCTCCCTCCACCAAACACCAGTCTGATATTGCTGTGAAGGTATTTTTCTAGATGCAGTTAGCATTTACACAGCAGACTTTGAGTAAAGCAGATTTCCCTCCATAATGTGGATGGGCTTCATTCAATCAGTTGAAAGTCTTAAGAGAAAAGTCTGAGATTTCCCCAGGGAGGAAGGAATTCTGCCTCTAGATTTACTGCTTTCAGATTCAAGACTGCAAAATCAACTCTTCACTGGTTCTCCAGCCTGGCTTGGCCTGCTCTGCAAGATTTTGAATTTTCTAGCGCCTCACAATTATGTGAACCAATTTTAAAAATTAATCAATCTCTCTCTCTCTCTCTCTCTCTCCTTCTCTCACTGTAGGTCTATTTCTGGGTTTTCGGTTCTGTTCCATTGGTCTATGTGTCTAGCCCTCTGCCAGATATCACCCTCTCTTAATAATTGTAGCTGTGGAGTAAGCCTTGACATTCTAGCCTAAATAGAGTGATTCTTCCAACTTTATTGTTATTTTCCAAAATTGTTTTACCAACTTTAAGTTCTTTGCCTTTCTGTATAAATTTTAAAATAAGCTTGTCTATGCCTACCAAAAAGTCATCATTATAAAAAAGGCTTTATTTAATTCTATTATGAAAGTCATACGCGTTTATCATTGAAAAATTAGAGACTACAGATAAACATTAAGAAGAAATGCTGTAATGGGCCCCCATAGAAAGGCCATCAAAGTGACCAGAAGGCCTGGGGAACTGCCCTATGCATTAGATTAAACTAACATTTCCTGATAGCATCTCATTGTACTAGGTGCTATGCTAAGAATTTAACCGAACATTATCACATTAAACCCTCATTGGAACACTGGAAGAAAATATTATCTGTACTTGATTCTTGAGGAAACTAAGACACACAAAGGTTAAACAAATTGTCTAAAGTCACCCATTTAACAAGCAGTAGGGCCACAGTTTTAATGAAGTCATACAAAGCCCTTTATAATTGAGCTGCCGCCTCATCTCCCATTACCTTCTCGTACTTGATATGCTCCCCATACAGATTACCTGTGGTTTTAGATATGAGGTTCCCTCTGCCAGGAATGCTCATTTCCTTTTTGATTGCCTGGGAATTTATTTTACAAAATGTAGTTCTGGTATTATCTCCTCTAAGGAGCCTTTATACACAGCCTCTACTCACCCCTCCACCCTCCTACCTTTGCTTTTCAGTCTCTCTTAGCTATTGGAGCTACCTTGTGTATAGCTCTAATTGCACTCACTAGTGTTACAGTTTATTTACTTATGTCTGTCTCTAACAGGCTTTGAGCTCCAGCAAAGACAGGGACTGTGTTTTATTTGCATTGCTTCAGCAAATAGCACACTGTCTGGCCATTAGTGACTTTATAGATTTATCCATTAAAAAAATGAAGGCTAATCACTGCCCATAGGCAGAAATAATAACTCTAATACATATAGAGATCAGGAAGCTAAGAAATATGTGGACTTGTGCTGAAAATAAGACTGTAGAGAATAGTGGGGCCTGTTGTGAATGGAGGAGACTCACAGCTTTACTTAGAGATATTCAGATTAAATCTTTGAAAAAGCATCATGCCAGGTAAGCCAAAAACACCTGCAGGCAGAATAGGCATGTGGGTTGCAGAATTCAACCCCATCCTTGACAGTTTATAATCTCATTAGGGGAAAAAACTCCTAAGAGAAACATAAAGGACCAGACTTGAAAAAAATTGGTACATAGATCTCCAGCACTGAGAAGCACTAAGAGGCAGAGCAGATTATCAGGCCACAAGTCATAGCTATTAGGTTGTTTCTCTGATCACAAGCATCTGCATCTACTTTATTTAGTTAAATATTATTGTATGAAATTCCTTTTTATTATAATATATACTATACATAATTTATATATAATGTGTGTACTTTACAATTATATTTATTAGAATATGAATGTTTCTATTCTTTATTCAGGGTGTGATATATTATCATTTTATAGATTTCTATGTAAACTAGATACTAATCTTTTTTGGTTATGTGGTCGCAAATAGCTTCTCCAAATTGAATTTGTTTCTTTACTCTGTTTATAGTGTCTTTTGTTGTAGCGAAGTTTTAAAATTTTAATGTACTCAAATTTATCAATTTTTTTTTATGGTTTGAGTTTTGTTGTATTTTATTTAAGAACTCTTTTATGCCCTATGGTCAGAAGGGTATCCTTTTATATTTTCTTCTAAGAATTTTTAAAGTTTTTCTTTTTCATATTTAGGTCTAAATTAAATTAAAATCCACTTGTGGCCTGAGGTAGGGATCTAGTTTTATTTATTTTTTTCCATATGTTGACTGAAAATAACTGCACAATGAGAGAACTGTGAGTTCAACTTTATTTGGGGACTTACTGTGGACTGTAGCCTGGGAGACAACCTCTCAGATAGCTCTGAGGAACTGTTCCAAAGAGGTAGGGGTGAAGGTCAGCATACATATGATTTTGGTGAAGGGGTACGTGCAATCCAGCATGCATCTTGGTAGAGGGTTGCTGCTACTCATGAGGAGCAGATGTCTCCATTAATGATTTTAGTGCTTTTTTTGGGGGGTATGAGAAGATGCAAGAAATTAGGTTCGTAAAATTTTCTCCTGAAAATATCTAACTATCTGAAGGCGTGCTTTGCCAGTTTTTCCCAGAGCATAGAATGCCTCAGTCCTGATCTCCACCTGACCTCCTTTCGGGTGTGTTGAAGTCAGATACTGCGGTGGCTAATGACCTAATCCTTGTAGAGCTGGATGGCGAGTGACGTTCTTTAGTTGGCACATAGGATAACTGCACTATCAGGATAAGCTAGTTATGTTGCTGTAACAAACTAAGCTCTAAATCTTAATGGCTTAACACAACAAAGATTTGTTGCTTTCTTATAAGTGTGCAACACTGGTGGCCATTCTGGGGTGGGGTGAGCATAGTTAGTTCTTTGCTCCACAGGTCTCTCAAAGACCCAGGCGGAAGTAGGTCTGCCATTTTTTTCAGAACATACAGCTTCCTCTGTTAGAGTTGTAGGAAGGGAGTGCAGGGAACTCCCACTCCTGCTCATATCATTTCTGCACATAGGTCATTGTCATAGCCTGTCATGTGGCCTGACCGGCAGCAAGGTAGTGTGGAAGTGTTGACTTTAGTCTGTCTAGTAGGACAGGAAAATTGGACATTGTTGAGCACTTAGTGTCCACCTGGTTAACTCGCTGTTCCAGCATCATTTATTGAAGAGTCCATCCACGTCCCCCTTGATTCATTACTTCATCTCTGTTATATTATGTAAATTTAGGTCCATTTAAGCAAGAATTAGTTTCTGGGCTCTCTATTTTGTTCTACTCTTCTGATTGTCTGTTCTTGGCAAATAGTATAATTTCTTAATTACTATCCCTGCATAACATCTTTATATATGATATAGTAAGTCACCTACATTGTCCTTTTCCCTCAGAATTGTCTTTTTGCTTATGTCTGGTTGCCTCCATATAAATTTTAGAAGCACCTTGTCAAGTTGCATGAAAAAGCCTGTTAGATTTTGTCTGAAATTACATTTAATTTATAGATTAATCTGGTAATACGTGACATCTTTAAGATATTGATTCTTACCATCCATAAATACTTAAATTTTAAATCCTTCCTTAGAATTTTGTACTTTTCTCACTAAAATTCTGACATCTTTTGCTAGATTTATTTCTAAGTATCTTATAGATTACTTTGTCATTTAAATGGTATCTTTAAAAAATTGTATTTTCTAATTGCTTGTGATTTGTTTGCAGGAATGTAGTTGACTTTTTTGTATTGATTTTATGTTCAGCAAACATTCTGAACTTGCTCTTTGTCTCTAATTTTTGGTCTGCAGCGTCTCCTGAATTTTCTGCATAGAAAATTACACACTGTTTGCAAAAAATAATGCTGTTATTTTCCTCCAATATTTGTATTCTTTCTTTTCTTCTTTCCTTCCTCCTTCCCTTGACCTCTCTTTCTCTCTCTTGCTTTCTTCTTTTTTCCCAATCTTCTTTCCCTCTTTCCCTTCCTTTTTTCTTTCTGCACTACCCAGCACCTTCCATCTGAATTTGTTAAGCATGATAGCAGGCTTCTTACCTTCTTACTGACACAAAAAGGATTCCTCTACATATTACTATTTGGTTTGTAGTAGGTGTTTAGTAGATGGGTACCTTTGCCATGTAAAGGAATTCCCTGTGTCTTTATACTTTGCTAAGAGTTTTTACTATCAAAAGTTGATGCTGAGTTTATTCCAGCAATATTTCATATGAAAAAAAATTCTCTAACTTTTACATTTCTTCCAAAGCTTCTGCTACCTATCATTTGCTTTTATCTTTCCATTATCCTGGGGTTGACTTCCAGAGAATGTTTCCAACTGCGTATGGCACTTTTACTAATAAGCAGATGCCTCAATGGTTTGATGACCACAGACCTTTTTTTAGGACTCTGATTCTTTTTGTGTTCTATATTTAAAAATCTGTTTATGTATGTGGATAAAATCCAAGTACCCCCACCAAGTTTTTGGCTGATAATGCTAGGGACCAACTCAGAAAACAGAACAGTACGTTTAGGCTGATCCTACTTATTTCAAACTTATGACAATTCAATAACAGATATTTTCATAACAGTATCAGAAAGTTTTAACTCATCCCCATGAGATAAAGCCTCTCAATATTCATAATACCACTTTTGCTTAGGTAGTGAAAATTTACAGAGTGAGCCAGAGGGGGAATAAGGGGACAGCCAGTTATTTTCTGTTTCTTTGCAATAGTTGCAAATACCTTTCAGTTCCTCCACCCTGGAGGCTTGCAGATTAATTGTAACCATTCAAAGGCAAGGGCATCCTTTCAAGAATTTTGTTTGTCAGCAAAGATAACAGGGATTCAATTGTGTCAGTTCCTTCACGGCTACTCTCCCATTGGTTGTTCTGTAACTGTCAGTAAGATTTCTTAGTTAGCAAGATAGCTAGTGAAGCTCTTTGGGGGGAAAAAGATCGATTTTGTTTTATAAAAAGAATTAAGGTTAAATCAAACCGGAACTCTAAATCTAAGGTGCTGTCTCCTTAGAGTTTATGTTCAGATATTTTGGTCTGAAGGGCAGAAGTTTCTCAGACTTCTAGTTCACTGATACGGTGGGATTATGTGGGTGATAAGCTGCCGCTGTCATTTTATGACTGAGAGCAGATTCTATCTATGTATATAAATAGGTGACTATACGGCACTTAATCCTAAAGATTGCCTGGGTAATAGAAGTTTTCTATCTGAAAATGTAACCAAATCTCCACTTGTGCACTTCTGAGGTTTTGTGTCAAATTGCTACAGCCTGGAATATGTTGAAATCTTCCAAACCTGTCATAATAATATTAGTCCTTAATAATTTTCCTGAGAGAAAGGAAAATGACTGTATATCAGCAACTTTTCCTTTTGTGTCAAGTTTAGAAATGAACTCCTAAAAGAAGTGAACCTCACAGGGAGCTAGGTATGAGTCAAGATACCTCCCTAGCGGTAGACTGCAGAACATTGCCTATATGTATTGGCGGTAGTTTCATTATTAATAAATTCAGCAGAGATCTTCAGGTTGCCTTCCCAGCTCTATTCTTTTGTAAGTGAACTACTATTTGAAGATTTTGGGAGTGGAGTGTATATCCTGAAGTGATTATTCAGAATACCTGCTCCTCAACAAATGTCAGGATGCACCTCATCTAGAACGTGCTTATTCCAGGCCAACAAGACTGTAAATCACAAAGTTTGAGAACTGCTGGTGACACCATTCATGATAGAGTCTTATCAAATCCAGAAACTTCAATTAATGCTACACCAATAATTGATCAAGCATGTGATGGGCACTCAGCAATTTTTCAACTGTTTAGGACAAGACTTACTCTGGCAATCCATATGCTTTAGTTTCAAGGAATGTCTATAACATTCCTGATCCTTGAACAGAACAGCAGGGAGAAAGCAGAGTTAATGTCCATGTATCCATGAATAATATATATATTTTTTATCCAGTTTTTCTGTCTTCTGGAAAGTTCATTTCTCCAAAATTACTTATTCTGTTGATAGTTTGTTTGATTCTACAATTCCTGATAGGCTCTGAACTTCCAGAGGGCAAGCACTTTCTCATATTCATCTCTGTATCTCCAGTTCTTGGGCATATGGAATCACACTTAACAAATCTGGGGTGGGAAAATGTTATAAATATTAAGGGATGCCTCACCTCTTTTCCCCACCAGTTATTACCTGTGACTGCTACCCTCTCTTCCTTTGGACAGCTGAGCAGTCTGTCTTGATTTGCTCATTGAAGAATGATGAAGCAGATCATGAAAACAAGGGAAAAAACCTTGATTCTTGAGATTCAATATCATAGGCCCAGATGCAGAAGACAGAGATTTGGAAGAATACAAAGGAAGTAAGAGCGCACCAGATGTGATGAAGATTCCCCTGGTTGTGATAGGAGTTGCCAGTACCTCAAAGCCAGAGAGATCCAGAGAAGGAGGCTTGTGCCTTGCCTGTCCTCCCCTTGTCCAGCCCCAGATAATCCTCACATATCACAGAGGGGAGGAAACATAGTTCAGAGACTGAGAGAGAGGACAGGACGAGGTTTTGTGGGTAGGAATGAAGGGAAATTAGGGGTGACTTTTGGGGCCCAAACACCACTCAACAATGGATGGGTGACAGCATCAAGGACCAGATATCTCTGTACCCTTAGTACTATGGAGCTTCACCCCAGTACCCACAGACACACACCTCAAAATCCTGGGTTGCAGGGCCCGAGTTGATTCAAATAATATACCCACCATCTAGTGGAATTAAGAAAAATTTAAAAGTAGTAATTCTCTCACTCTATAATTTGTGGACTAAGGTATATTTACAAAATATAAATGTCTGTCATGGTGTGAATATTTACCTACATACTTTAAAAAAGTTTTTATTTCTTTCTTATTTATTTATTTATTTTTCTTTTCTTTTTTTTTATAGAGCAGGTTCTTATGAGTCATCCATTTTAAACACATCAGTGTATACATGTCAATCCCAATCTCCCAATTCATCCCACCACCCCCACCCACCGCCGCTTTCCCCCCTTGGTGTCCATACATTTGTTCTCTACATCAGTGTCTCAATTTCTGCCTTGCAAACCGGTTCATCTGTACCATTTTTCTAGGTTCCACATATATGTGTTAACATACGATATTTGTTTTTCCCTTTCTGACTTACTTCACTCTGTATGACAGTCTCTAGATCCATCCATGTCTCTACAAATGACCCAATTTCGTTCCATTTTATGGCTGAGTAATATTCCATTGTATATATGTACCACATCTTCTTTATCCATTCGTCTGTTGATGGGCATTTAGGTTGCTTCCATGACCTGGCTATTGTAAATAGTGCTGCAATGAACATTGGGGTGCATGTGTCTTTTTGAATTATGGTTTTCTTTGGGCATATGACCAGTAGTGGGATTGCTGGATCATATGGTAATTCTATTTTTAGTTTTTTAAGGAACCTCCATACTGTTCTCCATAGTGGCTGTATCAATTTACATTCTCACCAACAGTGCAAGAGGGTTCCCTTTTCTCCACACCCTCTCCAGCATTTGTTGTTTGTAGATTTTCTGATGATGCCCATTCTAACTGGTGTGAGGTGATACCTCACTGTAGTTTTGATTTGCATTTCTCTAATGACTAGTGATGTTGAGCATCCTTTCATGTGTTTGTTGGCAATCTGTATATCTTCTTTGGAGAAATGTCTATTTAGGTCTTCTGCCCATTTTTGGATTGGGTTGCTTATTTTTTTAATATTGAGCTGCATGAGCTGTTTATATATTTTGAACATTAATCCTTTGTCCGTTGATTTGTTTGCAAATATTTTCTCCCATTCTGAGGGTTGTTTATAGTTTCCTTCACTGTGCAAAAGCTTTGAAGTTCCATTAGGTCCCATTTGTTTATTTTTGTTTTTATTTCCATTACTCTAGGAGGTGGATCAAAAAATATCTTGTTGTGATTTATGTCAAAGAGTGTTCTTCCTATGTTTTCCTCTAAGAGTTTTATAGTGTCTGGTCTTACATTTACGTCTTGAATACATTTTGAGTTTATTTTTTGTGTATGGTGTTAGGGAGTGTTCTAATTTCATTCTTTAACATGTAGCTGTCCAGTTTTCCCAGCATCACTTATTGAAGAAACTGTCTTTTCTCCATTGTATATCCTTGCCTCCTTTGTCATAGATTAGTTGACCATAGGTGCATGGGTTTATCTCTGGGCTTTCTATCTTGTTCCATTGATCTATGTTTCTGTATTTTTCTTTTTGTAATATTGTCTTGATTACTGTAGCTTTGTAGTATAGTCTGAAGTCAGGGAGTCTGATTCCTCCAGCTCCGTTTTTTTCCCTCAAGACTGCTTTGGCTAATTGGGGTCATACAAATTTTAAGATTTTTTGTTCTAGTTCCATAAAAAATGGCATTGGTAATTTGATAGGGATTACATTGAATCTGTAGATTGCTTTGGGTAGTATATCACAATATTGATTCTTCCAATCCAAGAACATGATATATCTTTCCATCTGTTGGTATCATCTTTAATTTCTTTCATCAGTGTCTTATAGTTTTCTGATTACAGGTCTTCTGTCTCTCTAGGTAGGTTTATTCCTAGGTATTTTATTCTTTTTGTTGCAATGGTAAATGGGAATGTTTCCTTAATTTCTCTTTCAGATTGTTCATCCTTAGTGTATAGGAATGCAAGAGATTTCTGTGCATTAATTTTGTATCCTGCCACTTTACCAAATTCATTGATTAGCTCTAGTAGTTTTCTGGTGGCATCATTAGGATTCTCTATGTATTCACATCTCCAAAGAGTGGTAGTTTTACTTCTTCTTTTCCAATTTATATTCCTTTTATTTCTTTCTCTTCTCTGATTGCTGTGGCTAGGACTTCCAAAACTATTTTGAATAATAGTGGTGAGAGTGGACATCCTTGTCTTGTTCCTGATCTTAGAGGAAATGATTTCAGTTTTTTACCATTGAGAATGATGTTTGCTGTGGGTTTGTTATATATGGCCCTTATTATGTTGAGGTAGGTTCCCTCTATCCCCACTTTCTGAAGAGTTTTTTATCACATATAGGTGTTGAATTTGTCAAAAGATTTTTCTGCATCTGTTGAGAAGCTCATATGGTTTTTCTTCTTCAATTTGTTAATACGGTGTATCACACTGATTGATTTGGGTATATTGAAGAATCCTTACATCACTGGGATAAATCCCATTTGATCATGGTGTATGATCCTTTTAATGTGTTGTTTGATTCTGTTTGCTCATATTTTGTTGAAGATTTTTGCATCTATATTCATCAGTGATATTGGTCTGTAATTTTCTTTTTTTGTAGTATCTTTGTTTGGTTTTGGTATCAGGGTGTTGGTGACCTCATAGAATGAGTTTGGGAGTGTTCCTTCCTCTGAAATTTTTTGGAAGAGTTTGAGAAGGATGGGTGTTAGCTCTTCTCTAAATGTTTGGTAGAATTCATTTGTGAAACCATCTGGTCCTGGACTTCTGTTTGTTGAAAGATTTTTAATCACAGTTTCAATTTCATTACTTGTGATTGGTCTGTTTCTATTTTCTGTTTCTTCCTGGTTCAGTCTTGGAGGGTTATACCTTTCTAAGAATTTGTCCATTTCTTCCAGGTTGTCCATTTTATTGGCATAGTTTTGCTTGTAGTAGTCTCTTAGGATGCTTTGTATTTCTGCGGTGTCTGTTGTAACTTCTCCTTTTTCATTTCTAATTTTATTGATTTGAGTCCTCTCCCTCTTTTTCTTTTTTTCTTTTTTTTTTTTTTTTTTTTCTTTTTGCGGTATGCGGGCCTCTCACTGCTGTGGCCTCCCCCGTTGCGGAGCACAGGCTCCGGACGCGCAGGCCCAGCAGCCATGGCTCACGGGCCCAGCCGCTCCGCGGCATATGGGATCCTCCCAGACCGGGGCACGAACCTGTATCCCCTGCATCGGCAGGCGGACTCTCAACCACTGCGCCACCAGGGAGGCCCATCCCTCTTTTTCTTGATGAGTCTGGCTAATGGTTTATCAATTTTGTTTATCTTCTCAAAGAACCAGCTTTTAGTTTTATTGATCTTTGCTATTGTTTTCTTTGTTTCTATTTCATTTATGTCTGCTCTGATCTTTATGATTTCTTTCCTTCTGCTAATTTTGGGTTTTGTTTGTTCTTCTTTCTCTAGTTCCTTTAGGTGTAAGGTTAGGTTGTTTATCTGAGATTTTTCTTGTTTCTTGAGGTAGGCTTGTATAGCTATAAACTTCCCTCTGAGAACTGCTTTTGCTGCATCCCAGAGGTTTTGGATCGTCATGTTTTCATTGTCATTTGTCTCTAGGTATTTTTTGATTTCCTCTTTGATTTCTTCAGTGATCTCTTGTTTATTTAGTAATGTATTGTTTAACCTCCATGTGTTTGTGTTTTTTACATTTTTTCCCTGTAATTCATTTCTAATCTCATAGCATTGTGGTCAGAAAAGATGCTTGATATGATTTCAATTTTCTTAAATTTACTGAGGCTAGATTTGTGACCCAAGATGTGATCTATTCTGGAGAATGTTCTGTGCACACTTGAGAAGAAAGTGTAATCTGCTGTTTTTGGATGCAATGTCCTATAAATATCAATGAAACCTATCTGGTCTATTGTGTCATTTAAAGCTCCTGTTTCCTTATTTATTTTCATTTTGGATGATCTGTCCATTGGTGTAAGTGAGGTGTTAAAATCCCCCACTATTAAAGTGTTACTGTTGATTTCCTCTTTTATAGCTGTTAGCAGTTGCCTTATGTATTGAGGTGCTCCTATGTTAGGTGTATATATATTTATAGTTGTAATATCTTCTTCCTGGATTGACCCCTTGATGATTATGTTGTGTGCTTCCTTGTCTCTTGTAACATTCTTTATTTTAAAGGCTATTTTATCTGATGTGAGTATTGCTACTCCAGCTTTCTTTTGATTTCCATTTGCATAGAATATCTTTTTCCATCTCCTCACTTTTAGTCTGAATGTGTCCCTAGGTCTGAAGTGGGTCTCTTGTAGACAGCATATATATGGGTCTTGTTTTTGTATCCATTCAGCAAGCCTGTGTCTTTTGGTTGGAGCATTTAATCCATTCACCTTTAGGGTAGTTATCGATGTGTATGTTCCCATTACCATTTTCTTAATTGTTTTGGGTTTGTTTTTGTAGGTCCTTTTCTTCTCTTGTGTTTTCCACTTAGAGAAGTTCTTTTAGCATTTGTTGTAGAGCTGGTTTGGTGGTGCTGAATTCTCTTAGCTTTTGCTTGTCTCTAAAGCTTTTGATTTCTCCATCAAATCTGAATAAGATCCTTGCTGGGTAGAATAATCTTGGTTGTAGGTTCTACCCTTTCATCACTTTAAGTATATCATGCCACTCCCTTCTGGCTTGTAGAGTTTCTGCTGAGAAATCAGCTGTTAACCTTATGGAAGTTCCCTTGTATGTTATTTGTCATTTTTCCCTTGCTGCTTTTAATAATTTTTCTTTGTCTTTAATTTTTGCCAATTTGACTACTATGTGTCTCGGCGCGTTTCTCCTTGGGTTTATCCTGTATGAGACTCTCTGAGCTTCCTGGACTTGGGTGGCTATTTCCTTTCACATGTTAGGTAAGTTTTAGACTATAATCTCTTCAAATATTTTCTCGGGTCCTTTCTCTCTCCCTTCTCCTTCTGGGACCCCTATAATGTGAATGTTGCTGTGTTTAATGTTGTCCCAGAGGTCTCTTATGCTTTCTTCATTTCTTTTCATTCTTTTTTCTTTATTCTGTTCTGCAGCAGTGAATTCCACCATTCTGTCTTCCAGGTCACTTATTCGTTCTTGCGCCTCAGTTATTCTGCTATTGATTCTTTCTAGTGTATTTTTCATTTCAGTTATTGTATGGTTCATCTCTGTTTGATTGTTCTTTAATTCTTCTAGATCTTTGTTAAACATTTTTTGCATCTTCTCAATCTTTGCCTCCAATCTTTTTCCGAGGTCCTGGGTCATCTTCACTATCATTATTCTGAATTCTTTTTATGGCAGGTTGCCTATCTCCACTTAATTTAGTTGTTTTTCTGGGGTTTTATCTTGTTCCTTCATCTGGTACATAGCCCTCTGCCTTTTCATCCTGTCTGTCTTTCTGTGAATGTGGTTTTTGTTCCACAGGCTGCAGGATTGTAGTTCTTCTTGCTTCTGCTGTCTGCCCTCTGGTGGATGAGGCTATCTAAGAGGCATTTGCAGGTTTCCTGATGGGAGGGACTGGTGGTGGGCAGAGCAGGCTGTTGCTCTGGTGCGTAGCTCTTTTTTCTTTTACTTCTAATTTTTTTTTGGCTGTGTTGGGTCTTCATTGCTCTGCACAGGCTTTCTCTGGTTGTGGTGAGTGGGGACTACTCTTCGTTGCAGTGAGCCAGCTTCTCATTGCAGTGGCTTCTCGTTGCAGAGCATGGGCTCTAGGCACATGGGCTTCAGTAGTTGTGGCACATGGGCTCAGTAGTTGTGGCTTGTGGGCTCTAGAGCACAGGCTCAGTAGTTATGGTGCTTGGGCTTAGTTGCTCTGAGGTGTGTGGTATCTTCCTGGAGCAGGGATCAAACCCGTGTCCCCTGCACTGGCAGGTGGATTCTAACCACTACGCCACCAGGGAAGTCCCAGTTTTTATTTCTGAAGTCAGAGAGTGAATCTTTTATTTCTTGCTAAGGTAAGGATGTACTTAGCCCTGATTTCTCAATCTGTCAGCTGTGGCCAAGACAAGTTTCTAGCAAAGGAGATGATGTGACACAGGGGTGCTACAGAGAGGTGGAGTCTCCGGGGGCAGATCAGATTCAAGACTCCTTCAAGAAGCCTCCTGTTGACCCCTCTTCAAAGCTTGAGTTAGGTGGCTCGGCTTTGTTCACCTGTGGTAGCTTGTTCACACTCTCATATGCTCATTATAGTATAAGGCAATAATCTCTTTATGTGTAGGATGAACCTGGGACTGTTACAGTTTATGTTTATTGTCCTCGTGTAATTATTTATACCAACTCCTTTTTTTAAAAAAAATTTGTTTTAGCTTGGAGAATAAAGTTTGGGGCACCCTATTTATGCATCTGTTTGTATCATTAGACCAGGTTCCTTCAGGGCAAAACCATTGTCCTAGTTATCTTTCTATCTTCAACATTTTGAATGGTGAAGCATAAAGGTTTACTGAACTGCTTGGGCCAAAATACTTCAGGAAATGTCAAAAATAATTCTCTGCACAGGAAAAAGCCATACTGAAGGAGACATACATAGCACTGTATCAGTCAGAGTCCTTGCAAGAAAAAGATGTCACATTCATAGTGGGTAATTTGAGGGGAGTTCATTAAAGGACTAGTTACAAAGTGTGGAGATAGTATAATACCTGGGGCCCTGTAGTGTTACCAGAATCTGGAGTGGGGTGAGGGAGAAGAAGTGGAGGCAGTTAGGGAAAGAGACCTGTGTGGAGAGGGTTGCCTGACAGAAGCTGTGGTCCTCAGTTGAGGGGTTTTGCCACCCCACAATGATGCTGAGGGAGAGAGTTGGTGAAAAATATACAAATCTCACTTTCTCTCTTCTTCTTTTTCAAAATCTGGTTAGTGCTCCCCTTTGGCTAAACCCAACAGGAAGTCAAGGGCAAGGGAGCCTTCTGGTATACTGTACGCTTCCTAAGTGAGTCTGAGTGCAAATGGAAAATTAGCAGTAGTTCTAGAAAAAGAAAATATGAGACATAGGGGGAGGATAGAGGAGCTTAAAATAATATCTGAAGTCAAGAATAGTGACAGTAACAACAAGGATAGGATTTGCTTTGGCTCCTGGCATTACTGAAAGCAATGACCACATTTTATACTTCTTCATAATGTTTAAAGTCTTTATCATCCAATAGACTGTAAGCTCCTCAAGGGCAGAGACCACCACCAGCACTAGCACAGGTCCTGGAAGGTTCTCAGTAATTGCTGACTGAATGAATGGAAATTTCCATGTGGCTATGTCAGAGAGGATGCAACACAACTGAGAAGACTCCCCTACCTTAAGTCATTGTGAGGCCAGTAAAGGCCTTCACAGAATGGAGATATTTTCAAAGATACAGAAGGTGGTGTAATTCAGAAGGTGTTTAATTCAGTGTTCAGGGGAGAGAGACACTGAATTCTGTGGATCTAATTTTCTATTCACATTAAAGAAGTAATCTTTAATTAGGAAGGAATGATTCTCCAGGCCTCATCATAATGTTCCCATTATAGACTGGCTATAATGAATTACTATGTATTATAATTTTCTGTTAATTAAAATTTGTCCCAACATTGTTCCAATAATTTTGTAAGAAATCAGAGGTTTGGACAGGCACATCTGACCCAGAGCTTATATACTCTCAGGAATTCTAGGCAGGTTGGTGGGGGTCAGGGGTGGGGATGTGATAGTGTCTCAGCATAGTGTAGCAAAAGCAAAATTCCATGAAACTACCAGCAGAGGGATTTCATGGAAGGATGCACTGACACAGGTGTTGCATTGTGTAGTTCTGCACAGTACTCAGTCTACTCAATGATCAGGGCCAGGATTTAATGCAAAATTAACCAGAAATAATGGTAAGCAACCAACACCTGGCAGAGTGGATGTGCTCAGTAAATAGTCCATGACTATTACCAGGAGGAGTCAATGGCATCGTCATACACTTTAGCTGATTTTTCATGTTTTTTTCCTGTGATCTTTCAGAGGCAGTATGATGTCACAGAGGACAAGGTTCAAATCCCAGCTGTGTGACCCTGGGGGAGTTGCTTAACCTGTCTTTGCTTCAGTTCTCTTGTCAGTAAAATGGACATGATAGTAGTGTCTACTACCTAGGATTGTTGTGAGGATTTAAAGGATAAATATAAATGTAAGTAAAGCATAGAACATAAATGTCCATTATTAATATTGTCAGTTAACAAGTGTGAATTCACCATACCCAATTCAATTAATACTGTCAGTTGACAAGTATGAATTCAGCATAACCAATTCATTCCCAGTCTTGACAGCTGAAAGTCAATCATTTTTAAGGGGCCATCTTGAGCCTGGAAAAACACTTAAGAAAATACTCATCTTTAGTACTTAATGTGAAATGAATATGGAGGTTACATTGGCATATGCCATCTCTCTATATATATGCTGAGGAAAATGGACAGCCTTAGTAAATCACTGAGGTATATCAGTGCAAATATACACTTAAGTCTATGCTGAAGTTGTCAGTTAAATGGACTTAATGGTGCATGTTGGATGGAACTAGTGGAATACTGACCTATAGGTGACCCAAGATATGGGTTGGCATCTTTTTTTGGCTGTGGCATATCATAGGCAAATGCTTGTAACATCAGCATCCCTGATTTCTGGCCTTGTGAGGAGTCTGTGTTGCTGAGACTACCCAAGAGAGCGGCAACAGCAGAGGTTCTGCCTCAGAGGTATGAGAGGTGGTGTACTCACCCTTTTAATGAAAATAATTTGGAAACAAGAGGAAAATGAGTGTTCCAAAATATGAGAAAAGATAGAGTTGCAACAGTGAATAAAGACAATAAAATTATAGTTATTTATCAATATAAGGGCAATACCATATTGATTATGCATATACATAATCCCATTTAACCCTTACAACAAGCCTGGGGGGGCAGGTATCTCCATTTTATAGATGAGGACATAGAGGGTAAGAGAGGATAAGTAACTAGGTACTAAAGAAGTACTGCTACCTAAATAACTTGGTTAAATAACAGGCTAGTATGGTATACATAAAACAAGCCAGCAATGCTGAACTAAGCTGAGAGTTGCTAAGTTGTAGAATCAGGACTGGATAAAACTCTGTTTGATTCCAAAGCCCAGGATCCCTCTGTAGGGCTTTTCTCCACGCCCCGCCGCCCCCACCCCGCAGTGTGGTGCATTCACTAAGAAATATTTCTGAGCACTTATTACAGGGGTAATTTGCTAAGTGCTGAAGATAAAAGTGTGGGTATTGAGATGGTCCAGGTTGAGGTCATTGATTTAGTTATAGCAGGATCTTACAGTCTTTGGCTTTGTTTTACTTGGGCCAAACAGAACCCATTTACGGGATTGAAGTGGGTGATATTTCTGAGCACAGAGCAGGGTCGTTGGTGGGCAAAGTCTATCAAGATACAACAGATAAGTCAAAGCAAAGTGGTGGATGGATGTGCTAGGAACTACTAGCATCTCCACCATGGTGGCTTCCAGTCAAAGGTAGCCAAAATATGTGGAGGGAGGCATCCCAATAGCCCTTGACCATTCTCCCTTTCTGTAGCTCACCACCATTTAAATCACTGCTGTTAGCCTCCATCTACTGAGTGTCTACTACATACTGGACATTTATAAGGCAACTTCCATCATTATTTCAAATCTTCACCATAATCTTGTGAAATAGTTAATTTTACTCCCATTTTACAGATGAAGAAACTGATGATGAGAGGAGTTACATGGAAAGTCATTGGCAGATTTGGGATTTGAACAAAGAAATGCCTGACCACAAGACATCGGCATCTCATGTTGGTTCTGGTCATTTAATTGGGCATTTCCAAGACTCTATAATGCAATGATGTGGGCAAACCTAGGGTCTTCAGGAGTACAGGTTTGAGATTGAAAACTGACTTTTTATTTTTAAAAAAATTTTATTTGAGTGTAGTTTGATTTACAATGTTGTGTTAGTTTCTGCTGTACAGCAAAGTGAATCAGTTACACATATATATACACCTACTCTTTTTTAGATTCTTTTCCCATATAGGTCATTACAGAGTATTGAGTAGAGTTCCCTGTGCTATACAGTAGGTTCTTATTAGTTATCTATTTTATATATAGTAGCGTGTATATCAGAATGGGATATACTTAAAGACTGTGGCACTGTCATTAGTCAAGTTGGGGCTCCAGGGTTGACCCGGTGATCAAGAGGCCCTGTGTTGGTAACAGATGGACAAAACTTGTTTGAATAAATTGCCATGGCCTGGAACACACCAGAAACTTATAAATTCTAACTTATATTTCCTCAGGGAGAGATATTGTAAAAAAAGACCCAAAACATGTGATTTTAAAAATTGAATTTCTGGGTTTATTGTGTTGTACTTTTTGCTTCCTGTTCCATTAAAAAAAAGTCCTGAGTACTAAGTGATGAGGAGTAATTCCAATTTAAAAGAAGTGCCAGCAGGGAATGGCACAGCAAGTACAGTTGGTAAATTTAGCCTAATGGTGAGAATGCAAGTGGAAAATTACACTGGAAAACTTCCTATTTGGTAAGCACTTAGTTGAGTTACAATGCTAAGGACTTGTGAGTAGAGTTATTTAACCCCAGCTCTCATGTAATAAATTTATTTTGTGGAGATACAGCCAAGATATTTCAGTTGACTTGCTAAATGTTATCTGTTTCTTTTTGATTATTAATTGTGACTTGGGCAATTACTTGCTTAATTTTGGGTGTGGTTATTGTAGGAATCACTGGCTTGGAAATACATAGAACCATATTCAAGACAGGTCACAACTGTCCAGAGCCTCAGTTTTCCTACTGCTAAATGAAGAGATGTCATAGCAGATAATGCCTAAAATTCCTTCCATTTTAAGATTTTATAAATTGTTGGTATAGGAAATAGTAGCTTCAAATGTTTTTGTTGGAGTGGGGGATGATGTTTTCTGTTAGTTCAGGAATTTTTCAGAGGTATATTTTTTATTTAGTTTGAGCAGGCAAAAGTTTATAGAGGAAACCAGAACTATCTATGATTCTTCTTTGGGGAATGGGTGTCCTTAAGTAGTCTATCAAAATTCAGTCCTTTCCTTTCAAAAACATGGCTTAAAAAAATTATTTATTTATTTGGTTGTGCCGGGTCTTAGTTGCAGCAGGTAGGCTCTTTAGTTGCAGCTCGTGGGCTCCTTAGTTGTGGCTCGCCATCTCCTTAGTTGCAGCACACGGGCTCCTTAGTTGTGGCATACGAACTCTTCATTGCAGCACGCATGTGGGATCTAGTTCCCTGACTAGGGATTGAACCTGGGCCCCCTGCATTGGGAGCACGGAGTCTTAACCACTGCGCCACCAGGGAAGTCCCAAGCATGGCTTCCTTGACAGAATGGGTGGCCTTTCCCATCATACAGAGAGTGATGGTGTAAACTGGTAGGTTTATGCCCAGGGGTTCCAGATTGTCTCTTTCAAGAATGGATGTCAAATATTCAAGGAGCAACAGATCCTGGGCTCCCCCAACCCCACCCAGTCCCATTTTTTGTAAAAGATGATATGGTACACCACTGAACAAATATATTTTGGGAGATTATACATACATACGTGTGCTGTCGCAACAGGCATGTGATAATTCATGCACTTCTTTCTGATACATACATAATTCATAGAAGTCTAGATATTGGAAAATTATAGGGCAAAAGTACTCTTGATGCAAATAGACTTTACTATGTACCATAGGGTTAACCAAACAACTCACTACAACTAAATTGATAATGATGATACAAAACTAATAGTAATTTATAATTTGTTTAGTAAAGTTTTTTTTCCAGCTTTACTGAATGTATTTGAAAAATAACATTGTATAAACTTAAGGTATACAATGCAATGATTTGATATACATATATATTGTGAAATAATTAGCACAGTAAGATTAATTAACACTTCACAGAGTTATTTACCTTTTTTTTTGGCGGTGAGAACATTTAATATCTACTCTCTTAGCAAATTTCAAGTATATAATACAGTATTGTTAACAGTAATTTATAATTAAAAATGAAAGTGGCAACAACTGAAAACAATGAAAAACAACACAATGGTCATTATGTTCTGGTAAGAAACTTCGGAGTTCAAGCTACACTCAGGTGCCTAGTGAGAGACTTGCTTTACGGAGTTATGGTTTTCAGTAAATTTTTGTAACAGGTGGCATTGGAATACAATACTCTGTAATAGCAACAGACCTGGTGGTGCTCTGCCAGCTCTGCCCAGAACCTCTCATATCCTCTTATCCTTTGTGCATCACTTCCCTGGCTTCTGTGTGCTTTTGCTTCTCTTGCCCACACCTGTGATTCTCTTTGGAGACCTGCCTTTGGGTACTGGAGTTGCTGTGCCTGTGCTTGCAGAAATGCCTGGGAATTTACACGCACACGTGGTGACCTTTAGCCAACAACTGACTGGTGCCCAGTCAGTACCAAAGCCCAGCAACCTTGCCTCGAATTAGGACAAATTCTGGGGCATAGCTTATAGTTCTGAGTTCCCCACAGCATCAGGCTGAAGTTACCTTCTGGGGGACTTTGTCTGAGATCCCTTCCTTGCTTGGCTTCTGCTTTCCTGTCCTGCTTCTCTCATTCCTTTATTGGTCACTGTTGGAAGCACTTCCTAAATGAATCTTTTGCTCTTGACTTCTTCTCAATGCAGGGTCTGCTTCGAGGGAACCTGATTGAAGACATTTTCATAACTGACCTAGCAGGTTACAAACAAGTGGCCGGTGATTTCCCATAAAAATAAAAACTTGTTCTTTGCTGTAGAAGTTCTCACAGATATCTACCCATAACATATACCTTTAGCTGTCTCAATTTAAAAAGCAAAATGAATAGTAAGTGGATCAGTATTTTCCTTGGAGCTTATGGTCTCTAACGTGCACCTCAGGCTATACGAAGCTGAGCATAAATCCTAGGCATTCAGTGCTTCATCAGCGCCAGTTGAATGTTATAGAGTAATTTGCCCCTTTAGGGTTATGCACACATTTGCGACATTTGCTTAGCCTTGAGTGTCTGCTTATGATGTTGGTTAAATATAAGACTGTGAAATTAGATGGTTCTCTAAAAGCAAATTAAAAAATATTTCAAGGTTTTATTTTCTAGAAAGTGAGTTTTGATAGAACAACATCTTGACAAACAAAGTTCAATTCCAAATGGTTCTGAAGAACTTAGGGGCAGGACAGGAATAAAGACGCAGACGTAAGGAATAGATGGGGAGGGGTAAGGGTAAGCTGGGATGAAGTGAGAGAGTGGTATGGACATATATACACTACCAAATGTAAAACAGGTAGCTAGTGGGAAGCAGCCACATAGCACAGGGAGATCAGCTTGGTGCTTTGTGACCACCTAGAGGGGTGGGATAGGGAGGGTGGGAGGGAGGGAGACGCAAGAGGGAGGAGATATGGGGATATATGTATATGTATAGCTGATTCACTTTGTTATATAGCAGAAACTAACACACAATTGTAAAGCAATTATACTCCAATAAAGATGTTAAAAAAAAAAAGTTCAGTTCCAGAGTTAGGGCACTCTTCTAAACTCTCCTTACATTTCTTTGAAGAGCAATGGACCCAGCATAATGAAGGCTCCTAAAATAACCTTTCCCCTGAGCCTTATGCATCCAGGCATCCAAGTAATGTAGTGTTTTCACACTGTGGAGAATCCTCCACACTTTGAGTGATGTTGCCATTTGCTGGAGGTCTCAGCAGTGCAGCTCTTCCACCCAGTTGCACCCAATTTCACTGATCAGTGGCTCTGGCTTAGCTTCATCCTTATGTATTCAATAATTCAGTTGGCGGGGGCAGAGTAGACACATCTAAAAAGGAATTGCAACATCTTGGAAGAATGAGGAAAATACATACTGTTTATTTTCTCTTGGATCCTGACATTTATGCAGGATCCAAGGATGATCAATAGTTCCAGCATATTCTGGCACCAGAAATATTTATTATTATTTTTAAAAAGATGAATTAGACGTTTATTCCTTCTCCTGCAAAATTGTTTCAATCTGTAGATTTCTCTAAAATACCAGGGCTATCAATAAGTTGTTCAGATGTGGCCAGCCACTGGGCCATGGAGTTGGGCTGACAGACCAGAATTTGAAAACATGTGAGCACTTCCCCTTGAAGAAGCATCTTACTGAAATTGCACTCATGCTTGGCAGCTGATATCATTGAGACTGTTTTTTTTAAATTTATTTTGAGAGAAGTTGTAAAGATAGTGCAGACAGTTCCCCTTCACCAGCTTCTCCTAATGTGAGCATCTTACATAACCATGCTACATTTGTCAAAACTAAGAAATTAACATGGGTACAATACTTATAACTAATTATAGACTTTATTTGGATCTCCTCAGTTTTCCATGACTGTTCCTTTTCTGCTCCAAGATCTAATCCAAGATCCCACACTACATTTGGTCATCCTGTCTCCTTAGTCCATACAGATACTTAAAAATAGGTTTTTCAGATGATGTATATGTAAATCTGTACATTTGTGAAGCCAGACTGCTTGGGTTCTAGCAAGGTTCTGCTACTAATTAGCAGGGTAATTTTTAGCAAGTTATTAAAACTTGTGCCTTATCTGTAACTTGGGGATATTAATAATACACCATCTGTATTTGAGGACAGCAATCCTATTAACCTCATATGATATTGTGGGAATTGATCAAATGAGTTCATGCAAAAGAGCTTGAAACAGTGCCAAGCCCATGATAAGTGCTCGGTACACGTTGTTATTTTTATGGTTATTATTCTCATCCTATGTAAACATCTACGTAAACAAAGTTAATATATTCTTTTCTTGTGTGGTCACAGGTTGCTCTTTGTAAATATTTTCTTGAATAATACATGCACATAGTAAAAAATATTCCATCAGTACTAAAGAATGTAGAGTAAAAGCACTCTTTCCTTCCCATCCCTGTTTCCATTCTCTCTCCCCCGCTCCCTCCACCCCCGCCCCACCAGAAAATAACTACCATTTCTTGTGCACCTTCTAGAGATGTTCTATGTATAGAAATATATTTGTTTAAATGCATCTGGACCTTTGAAAAATGTGGTGAATACTAAAGGCTACATATTATCCAAAGTGAAAAAATTAGGTCTATTTCATTTGTATTTTGACTACAAATTATATTAACTGTACTTTACCAAGCACTTGCTAGGTGGCAGTCATTCTGCTTTTTCCTCACTCTCTATCCATATATTACCTCATTTAAAACCATAAAAATAAAAATAGTACCTAGGTAGTAGGTACCATTAGCATTCCCTTTTTTTTTTTTTTTTTTTTTTCGGTACGTGGGCCTCTCACTGTTGTGGCCTCTCCCGTTGCGGAGCACAGGCTCTGGATGCGCAGGCTCAGTGGCCATGGCTCACGGGCCTAGCCGCTCCGCGGCATGTGGGAACCTCCCAGACCGGGGCACGAACCCGCGTCCCCTGCATCGGCAGGCGAACTCTCAACCACTGCGCCACTAGGGAAGCCCTATTCTCATTTTTAAAAGTTATCCATAGTGATTCATTATCTTTATGTGATAGGGGCCGTTTCATTTTTGCTTCATCCGTGCTTTCTGGCCATTATGCGGGCACATGGCAGTTGCTCCATAACTGTTTGAATGGCTAAGTAAATAAATGAGTTCCTCCTAGTGCAAGACCCTATAAAGCATAAGGGGGAACAAAATTGATACAAATAGCTAACAGTCCCTGAGTACTTATTGAGCTGTAACCTTGAACAAGCATGACTCATGGGAGGCAATTATAAAGCACCTTGACTTTTGCTTCTCTCTGTTCCTCTAAGTCATTTGTTATGTTCAAGTAAGACAAGTAATTAAAATGTCCATTCCTATATTATAAAAATGTTGAACTTGATTTAACATTGAGGCTTCTCTTCTTCCCCCAGCTCAGGCCTGACAGAGAGGTTAAAGAAGGGAGTGTGGGTGGCTGTGGGTGGCTGCCTCTCATTCCTCACCTAATGCTTCTCTTTCTCCTTCTCCTTCTCCATCTTACTAGTCATAGTTTCTGAACCTCCAATGTTGGCATGTCCAGAAGAGAAAAGGGAACAAGAAAGTTGTTACCTGGCCAGAGCAATCATTAGCAGGAGTTGTGCTCTCTGGGTAAGGCAGGTGTTTAAACTGATTCTTTCTTTTGTAGGTTTTTTGTAGACTTATTCCCCGCAAACCTCTTGCTCCCTGACCACCTCCAATAACTGGGACCTCATGGCTATAGTTCTCTTGTTGTGGGTGATGTGTTCTTTTCAGCTTGTTGCTAACCCTTCCTAGCCCCTGACCATCCAGTGGTACTTTCAGCTTCTCTCTGCTGAGGTCTATTTACCCCTCCAGGTGACCCTCTCAGGTGGCATCTAAGACAATCCAATGTTGGTTGGCTCTCTGGTGCTCTCTCTCTCTCTCTTTCTTTCCCCCCACTTCTCATTCAAGAAAACTCCCTTCTATGCCCTCACAAACTCTGAGACTACAACTGACAGATGCAGCCTCCTCTCCTTTGATTCAGCTCCTGGCAAGTCCAAATGCTGGGCCTCAGAGTTCTCAGATGAGTGACTTACACTGTCTACTGTGTTCTCCAAATGTGGGGGACACAGGGGCTCTCTGCATGGGCTTCCTGAAGCCTTCCACAGTAGACCTGAAGAAAAAAGGCAGGCATCCCATTTCTTTCCCTTGACATACCAACTATCCATTCCTCAAACTCTCTGTACTCATTTTCTTCCTTTATTTCTTCAGACATCTTAATAGCTGGAGGTGGATGTTCAGCTAAGTGTTTCAGTACTGACTTTCTTCCATTTCCTTTTTGTAAGTCCTGTGTGGTGTTTTTACTTTGGAACATGGCGTCTGTTGTCTTTATGTATCAACCAAAACTGAGAAAGGGAAATCCCATTTTAATAGGCTGTTATTCTATGTGCCAGGTGCTGACCTCAGATTGACATGCATTAATTCTTTCAAATACAGAAAATCTACAGATGAAGAAATGAGGTACAAGGAACTTAAGTAATCTGCCAAATTTCACCGAGCTAGCAATTACCAGAGCCAAAATTTAAACCCAGACAATTTGAATCTGAAGGCAACGCTGTTGATCACTGCTCTACCTCTTCTCATAAATGAGGCACAGAACAGACTCTTGGGAAATGTACAAGCTGGTGGGGAGGAGACGAAGAAGAAATAGATAACTGTAGAACATGATATAACAAAATAGCATATGAAGAAAATTCTAGGCAAGTTCAAAGGAGAAAAATAACACATTCAATTTGGGAAATAAGAAGTTTTCATGGGGGAGATAGGTCTTTAAAAGGGAATAGAACCTCTACTGGTCAAGATGTCAGGAAAAGGATTCCTGGCCTCGGCAAAGTGAGAGTAAACAGGAGGTAGCTTTGGGACCAGTGAGAACCCAGTTTGACTGAGGATGCAGAGGATTGTTAGGGGAGTTGTGGGCAATGAAACTGAAAAATTTGCAGCTGGACTATGGCCTGGAATGTCAGGGTGATGATTTTATCTGATTTAGAGGGTGATGGGGAGTAAGCAAAGGCAGGTGGGAAGAGATGCAAGAGATACTGTGGAGATAGATGAAAGGACCAGGCAGCAGATGGGATGTAGGAGAGACAGGAGAGGAGGATTCAAAACGCTGGGTTACTGGGAGAATGATTTATCCTGAGGGAAATGGAGATGGAAGGAGGAGAGGCCCTCCCTTTCCTCTTTTTAATTTTGGTAAATTATGTTGAATTGAGATTTTGGAGGAAGCTAATATTTAATGAGTGTTTATATACTAAGCAGGGTATGAAGCACATATTATTTAATTTAATCTCACAAAAAATCTTATCACACAGGTTAAAGATCTGTTTTTCTCTCCTTTTGGCTAAAAGGCCATCAGATTCCCTGAAAGAGGGACTGTCTCAACCACTCAGCCTGAGAATCTAGCACAGTGTCAGGCACATGGTACGTCCTTAAGAAATATCACAACAAATGAACATCTGAAGTTATACCCTTTGCAAGTATGCTGTGCGCTCTAGTCCCCCCTGGAACACACAGGGGTGAGTGAGTTATTCAGGTAGCACCCACCCCCATCCCGGGAGAAACATGGTTGACCCACTTCTGGGGGTACCTGTGTTAGTAGGAGCTGCTTCAGACAGAATGATAATCCTTAGAAGGAGAGCATCTTTTGATCTGGCCTGTCATTGCTAGAGTTGCCTCTGCAGCATGGAGATCATAATCATAGGTCAGATAGCGAAGAGGGGGACTCAATTGCCCTGAAATTATCTGGAGCACCCAGGTGTTACTGAGAGTGTCCTGGATGAGAATCTGAGAAAAACTGACCCATTGTCCACAAGGCCACCGACCAGCTTCATGCATGCTGTCTGTAGTTCATCTAGAGGCTGTGGAAAGTTAGATTATTGGGATTTGCATGTTTGTTGAATTGAGCTTTCTTTTAATCCTTTACAGTCTAGAGAACTGGGGCTAACCTATCGGGCTGTGGTCTAGGCTGATTTTTCTGGGCACTCCTCTGTAAAAGGGCTCATGTGTGTTTTTCTCAGCAGTGGACTATTGTTGCTGTAGAAAAATCTTCTAAGCTCTTGAACATATTTGATGGTACTGATGGGTTGCCATGGATCCATCTGCACAGTCTCACCTGTCTTCCCCATAACCATCAGCCCTTATTGTAGTGGGAGGTGCCTCAGGTTAATGGTGCAATCCAAGCCCATGGGAATAGAATTTATTTATACAGTTACAGGCTTTCATTAGACTGAGGTTCACCCAGGTTGTCCCAACTTAGTAACTGACAATACAATTCTTTAAACTGTTCAGGTTAAAAACTTTGGAATTGTCCTTGCCCCCACTCTTTCTCTCATCTCATGTCAAGCCCTTAGCAAATTCTGTTAGGTTTTCTTCAAAATATATCCAGAATCTCACTACCTCTAATTTACTACAACCTATGGTTGGCTCTTGCTTGAATTGTTCCAATATCTTCTTAACTGCTCTCCCATCTTCCCTTTTGTTTTGTTTCATTAGGGTTGTTTTCCATAGCCTCCAGAGAGATCCTTTTAATATGCAGTTAAATCATTTTATTATATTATCCTAAAACTCCTAAGGGCTTCCTATCCCCCTTAGTTCAACATGTGGATGTTGTGAACAGCTGATTCCATCACTTTGGGAAGAGAATGAACAAGTGTGTCCTGGCGTCCTGCCTAGCTTTTTGCAGAAAAAACGTCAGGGGAAGAGATCTGGAGGCTGTTGTTTCAACTTTTAGACCCTAGATGGCACTCTGGGACCATGCAAGGTTTTGTCCTGCCTGTCTTTTTTTTTTTTTTTGTAATTTTTTTTTAATTGGGCACAGATTTTGCAGTCATTTACACTGAAACCTTTATGGAGCCTGAACTAAAACTGACTGAGAAGACTGAATTTCAGTAAAAATTTTAAACATATATTTTTTTAGAGGGACAAATTATAGCTTAGAAAAAATAAACTGGAAATGTTCTGGATTCTCTAAGAGAAACACTGAAATTTCTGCTGTTTAAGAATGTAGAATTACCCAGGAAGTTGGGGGGTTTGGGGAGTCAGGGGTGGGTGGGGTGGCAGAAGCATCTGGGGGCTCAGACTCCATGTAGGGGCTGTGTGCACAGCTGAGTGGTGTCTGGGAAGAGGCTTTGGCATTTGGGAGAAGAGTCTGAAAAGTTTTATCTAAGTTCATATTTACAGAATATCTTATTCTCTCTGTTGAGGCTGAGGACAAGAGACCTTTAACTAAGAATTCAGATACTAGGAATAGATGGTCAGAAGGTTGCTGGTATGTGGGTGAAAATATCTTAAGGGTGGAGGAAGCCAGCTTTTCCCCTTGAGGTTTTGGGAGTTAAATTGTGTGTGTGTGTGTGTGTGTGTGTGTGAGAGAGAGAGAGAGAGAGAGAGAGAGAGAGAGAGAGAGAGAGGAAGATAAGGAGAGGTTTCCTCATGACTCGAGGGGTAGCAGGAATAAGAATGGAGAGCTGGTCCAGCTCTGCAGGAAGGGCTACCCCCTTACGTGTTTTTAGCTTTGAGGAGGTAGCTTGTTCTTGAAGGGTACCTTTGGGGCTCTCCTGGGGCTGATGCTCTGGGAGCAGAGTCATAGGAGGAGGCTGCCACCTTGAAGGCTCTGGGAAGACCCAGCAAGGAGGCTACATACAAGAGTGTGTCCTGGCCTATGACACAGCTGGTGGTCAGAGGGACAGATGAAACCACAGTTATTCATCATGCATCAAAGACCATTCAGGGGAATCGGGATAGAAACCAAGTCTGAGCTTTCCCTTGCAGCATTTCCTTGGTTTTCATTAGTTTCTCTTGTGGAGGAGGGAGGGCTCAGAAAGCTCCCTCTGGGCATCCCCTTTTACCCTATTGCATAAGGATTGGTTTCTAGCCCCACAGCTAAAGGGGTGATATCGGGCAATTCAGGAAGCTTTATACAGCTTAGTCTCTTCATCTGAACTGTCAAGAAAAAATGCACCGAACAGGGTTAAACAGGCCAGAAAGACTTGGTTTCAGGCTCTGGCAATAGGGGAGAACTCAACTCTGCTGAGACAAAGTGCAGGATGAGCCAGTGGAAAAGGACTGGGGGATGTTAAAGGGAGGTCGGTCAAGGTGATGAGGCCGTCTCATTTGTGTTTGCTAATTGGGGCTTATAAAAGTTAGGCTCCTACCCTCCCACAGAGACTGGGAAATAAGGGTGCTAAGATTACATTTCAAAAGGAGGGATCCCAGGTTCTTGAGAGACAATTTACATCTCAGAGGGTAGAGAAAGACTTTATAATGACAAGTTTTCTAAAATAAATGCTTTAAGAAAAGAGGTCAGGTCAAGCCTTTCTCAGGTTTACTCAGTTTGAGGGGATGTTAAGTCTGTCTTGTTCAGCACAATGGGTATAATAATAGTACCAACCTCATAGACATTTTGTAGGGATTAAATGTGATGAGGCCTGTAATGCACAGACAGAGGGCCTGCCCGGTAGACAAATGGCAGCCGTTATGCTGATGATTGTTAGGATTTTGACTGACAGAATTGCTTACTTTAGTTGCACTCTGAAGACCTCTTCCATACATAATTTGTGAAAGAAAGTACAAAACAATCCTTGTTTTCAAAAAGCTACTATATATAAATAAGACATATTTTATGTTTATATGTTTATGAAAAAAGCTAGAGATTATTTTGGAAACAAACAAACAAACCACTCTTTAGAGCTTAAATTCTAAAACAATGAACACCAACACATATATGCAATCTGTTACATAAGAGAGTAACATCTGATGACCTATTTATTTTTCACTTGCTTGTCTTCTGTACAGAAGGGCAGAGCACATAAAATAAATGAAGTCAGTTTCTTGACTCATCTGCTCTGCATGACTGGCTGCTGATTCCAAGGCTGCAGCTGTTGAGTGTATGTATATACAAAGTCCCTACTTAAGAGTTAGGGGGCATTTCCTGTTTCATCTTGGCCTCACAAGAGAGAGGTTCTTTCTAACCAAGAGCTGCTAACTGTGTAGAAACCCTGTCCCTAAGCCTTGCCCCCCACCACCACCATTAAAAGGAGACCATGATGATTTAATATCTGCCTTGATATCTTTTAAAGGGGCTCCCTTGGAATTGAGCGTTTCAGAAGCCAAGGAACAGGCACTTTCTAGTTTGTTCTGTAACGTGGTTTTGAGGTAGGGGAATCCTGGGTGGAGGGACCTCTGAGAGGTCGCAGTTGAACTCAGGCATCTGGAGAGAGAGCCTCTGAATCCTCCTGAAAATGATCTTCTTTTTGATAATGACGTGAGGGTGTTTGGCTCTTTTTAATGGAAAAAAAAGATGTCAGATTAAAAAATGTTTAAGTCTAAGTGCTTCTAATTTGTTGTTTCCCTCCCTTAAATTAAATCCACCTCGCTTTCTACCATAAATCCAAGTAACTGATAAAATGTACATACTCTGATTCCAAATGAATAAACACAAATTTTATTGCCATAAGTAATCTTTTTTGGTTTTCAAAATCCTTTCACAGGAAAGATATCATTTAGTCCTTGCTGTAACTTTTTATTGTTATTTTACAGAGAGTTGCTCAGGTCATGCATTTATGTGTAAGTAGATTTCAGGACCACATAGGCCATTCTAACATCTTCTGAGTGGCTCCAAAGCAGAAGAATTTAGTCTTCTTGGTCCTAATGTAGAGCATCCTGTATAACAGCATCTTAGTGGGCTCCTTGCCTCCTCCTGGCAAGCAGACTGATGGTTGCTAGATGATGCCTCATTGCTCTTCAAGTTATATGGCCCTGTCCTTCCTTATGTGACTGTGTGAGTCTAAAGTTTGGGGGCACTTTATTTATATTGTGCCAGTCTTGTGAAAACAGCAGAGACTTCTTAAATAGGGGTCTTGGGCACAGAATTTCTTTCTGAAAGAAGTGAACATAGATGGAAAATTTGAGTCTCACTGAAGAGAGTAAAAATGTGAGAAAGATAGAAACTGTGGTAGCTGGTTCCCATTTTAAGTAAGACATTAAAAGTCTCTTTATGTTAGATCAAACTGAGAACTGCTACAGTGGACCAAAACCCATGTTCCATCGAATCCACCCCTGAGACCCAGTGTTCATGGACACATTTAGGGGAGGTCTACCTTTTTAAGCAAATTTAATGGGAGGTTAAGTTATGGCTCTGAGGTTGGCATTCAAGCCCATGGATTTGAAATCTAAAACATTAAAAAGAAGTAGCATGGGCTTCCCTGGTGGCGCAGTGGTTGAGAGTCTGCCTGCCGATGCAGGGGACACGGGTTCGTGCCCTGGTCCGGGAAGATCCCACATGCTGCGGAGCGGCTGGGCCCGTGAGCCATGGCCGCTGAGCCTGCGCGTCCGGAGCCTGTGCTCCGCAAAGGGAGAGGCCACAACAGTGAGAGGCCCACGTACCACAAAAAAAAAAAAAAAAAAAAAGCACGATAGGAACTAATAGCACAGCCAAGAAGAGACAAAGGGAAGGAGTCGGGAGAGGTTTCTGGAGCTTGGACAATGAGGCAGGTTGGTGATGTCGACCTGAAATAAATAGACAGCTAGATATTTCTCTAGCAAAGATGGGTTTATTCAGGATCAGCAGAAAATGACAATGTGGAGTCTGCAAACCTGGAGAGCCATGTGCAAGTTCCCACATGACAAGGGAAGGAGGACACTTGTATAGAGAGGAAAGGGATGTCGGGAGGTCTATAGCAAACAGAGTCCATGGCTGTTCATTGGCTGTGTCCTTGTCAAGAAAGGAGTCTTCTTGTTGGGTTCTGCTATCATTGTAGGATGTGAGAGCTTCCCCTACTCTAGTTAATTGAGATTTCTGTTTTATTATTTTTTTACAGTGACATCACCAAGTTCAACTTGAGGTGGAGCCCCCAGGGACCAGTTTGCACTTAGCATTGCTTCCTCTTCAGGCTATTTGGATGAACAGTTTATTATAAAGCAGCCAGCCTGTCTCTTGGTGTCACAATATTCATTAAGGTTAGATTGCCCTACATTTTACCAACAATATTTAGACTTGAAACATCCCCACTCTATTCCTATATTGCTGCTCCATTCTCTGTGTGGCTTTTTGGATAGTTAGTTTGGCTCTATCTTCCAAAAGCATTCATTCTCTCTTAAAAGCCCACTATTTAATGATTATATTAACTTAAAAAAATTCAATGACTCTTTTTCCATTTTTAGAATTTCTTTCCTCCTCCCACCAAATCCACTTTTTTTTTCTTCTTTTCATTATGTCATGCTTTTAACTTTTGGATATGTTCCTTCACTTCTTGGGATTGTTCTGTATTCAGCACATTAGGTGTGAATTCTCCCATTTATTGTATGGTTGGCTGTCTTTTGTGCTGGTGGGTTTCCTCCTGCTCTTTTAAATTTTGTTTATGGGCTCATCTTCAGTGGGAATTTTCTTTTGTGAGAGTCCAAAGGGTACTTTGGATGATAGAGATAATTTTTACATTAGTTTCTCCACCTGGGTTTTCATACTTTGTAGGCAGTGAAGAGGTGGTGAGAATTTGGGCTCCACACCTACACACAGGGCAAATTTAGTGTTCTGTTGTCTTAAGATTGATTTTTCATCAAAATCTCAGGAAGCTCCACTTCTAAGTTAAGACCTTGAACCAGTGAACAGGTTGTTTTAGTTCCAGTCTGGGGAGGGATGATTCTTTTTTGGCTCCTTGGTTTATGCAGGAAGCAATTTTAGCTCCCCACCAAGAATGGGCCATAGTTTTAAAAACAGTCCTTAACATATATACACTACAGGATGTAGGATAGACAGCTGGTGGGAGGTGGCCGTGTGGCGCAGGGAGATCAGCTCGGTGCTTTGTGACCACCTGGAGGGGTGGGATGGGGGGGACACAAGAGGAAAGAGATGTGGGGACGTGTGTGTATGTGTAGCTGATTCACTTTCTTGTAGGGCAGAAGCTGACACACCATTGTAGAGCAATTATACTCCAATAAAGATGTTAAAAAGGGGCTTCCCTGGTGGCGCAGTGGTTGAGAATCTGCTGGCTAATGCAGGGGGCACGGGTTTGAGCCCTGGTCTGGGAGGATCCCACATGCCGCGGAGCAACTAGGCCCGTGAGCCACAACTACTGAGCCTGCACGTCTGGAGCCTGTGCTCCGCAACAAGGGAGGCCGCGATAATGAGAGGCCCGTGAACTGCGATGAAGAATGACCCCAGCTTGCCACAACTAGAGAAAGCCCTCGCACAGAAACGAAGACCCAACACAGCAAAAATAAATAAATTAGTTAATAAACTCCTACCCCCAACATCTTCTTTAAAAAAAAAAAAAAAAGATGTTAAAAAAAGCCCCAACAAAAACAACAAAAAAAGAACAGTCCTTAATTGGAGGCTAAGATCCTAGCTCCGAAAGAGTGTGTCAATTGATATTGGAAGTTGTTAAGAGTGTAAACCCTAAGAATTCTCATTGACCAAAAAGGTCTTTTTCCTCCCGAGGTTAAAAATTTGCTTCTGGCTGAGGTAATCAAGTCCCATGGAAGCAAGAGGAATTGTCAAGGTGCTCTGACCATTCCATATGACCTGATGGGGCTCTGCACCACGTGCTGGTTTTCCTTGTCCTGTTAACTCTGATTCCTCCATGCTGAGAGGTTGACTCTGGGATAATTAACAAAGCTACTGCAGCCCCAGATGCCCAGTGTACCATGCCATGTGTGAGGCTTTGAAGTAGAAAATGAAGCATTGCTGTTTTAGTAGAATGGTGCTGGGATACCAGTGGGCAACTCAGCAGAACCTGACTGTACTTTGTCCCAAGGGAAGAGCAGTCTGACTGGCAGCCCGACCCACACAGAGGCACAAAATTAGCTGGCTGATTTTGAGTCCATGGTTCTTGTTTTTAGACCTGGCTTCAAGGACGCTCACAGGACTAATTTTCTCAATAATGGAAAAACTTGGCAGGCAATGACATAACGATAGTATACCTGCTTGTCTTTCTCAACTCTCAACCTCATTCTAGGAAGAAAATGAGTCGATGTTAAAGGTAAATTTTCCTGCATAAGGATTCCCTATTATTAACAGCCTTCTGAGGATGATAAATCACAATAATGTACAGTTCTGTTAAATCAAGAATTACCAATTTTGGTCAGCTATTCCTTAGCCATGTGTCCCTCTCCAATTAAAACTGTATCCGACTGAGTAGAACTAAGGCTCCCAAAACTGAATTTATTGCTAAAAATCAACAAAACAAATGGTTGTAGTTTAATCTAAGTTAATAAATTAATCTAGTTTTGTGTGATGCTTTTTTTTTATGTTGGGGGTAGGAGTTTATTAATTAATTTATTTATTTTTGGCTGTGCCAGGTCTTCGTTTCTGTGCGAGGGCTTTCTCTAGTTGTGGCAAGCGGGGGCCACTCTTCATCGCGGTGCATGGGCCTCTCACTGTCGCGGCCTCTCTTGTTGCGGAGCACAGGCTCCAGACGCGCAGGCTCAGTAGTTGTGGCTCACGGGCCCAGTTGCTCCGCGGCATGTGGGATCCTCCCAGACCAGGGCTCAAACCCATGTCCCCTGCATTAGCAGGCAGATTCTCAACCACTGCACCACCAGGGAAGCCCTTGTGTGATGCTTTTAATGACCATAAGCAATGACTTATTTGGGGGATGAAGTTGATGAGGCAGATATTTTTTAAGTTCTTACTGACTATTAAAATCATGTTATAACATTAATGTAACTTGTTTATTTCATTTCTTCTTGGCATAAATGTACAGTTAATTCTGTTAATTCTCTTCTAGAAAAAACTATGCTAAAACATGTAAAAGTTTCTGATTCATTTACTGTAATTATCAATATCTTATACATATTTACTTTGAAACACTCCCCCATTTTGTGGGTAATAACAAACACATTTCTCCAGTTTGGGGGAGGTAGCAATAATAATTGCAGAGAATCAAAATCAACTCTCTGTGAAATACAACATTCACGTAAGGGCTTTGCTTTCAGTAAATTGTATTAGGATTGTCAAGAGCAAACATTTACCAGAAACACATGAATAAAGCATGCCATTCACAACTGCAATAGAATTTTAATTGAGTTCTGCAGCATTCCAGAAAGGAGGTAGCTGGCCAAACCATCGCACCTAGCCATTCTGTTCTACAACCAACATCCTCATTCTCCACTAATAAGCCTTTATCTTACATAGTCATTCAGGACAAATCATTTGCACAATTAACCCAAACCCACTTAATTAACATCTGTGTTATACAGCCTATTCTTCCAAAGCCGTCTTTGGAAACTCTTTCAGAGGTCTGTAAGTTGGTTTTGATAATATATGAATAAAGTCATTTCTATTCTTTTTCTGCCTTTGCTTTTGTGACTGAAGAAAGAAATGGACAAGTTAGTGCATTAGATGGCTGAAGGTCTTAATAGAAACACATTTATTAATACTTATTGAGTTATTTTGTGCATGGTAATCTGTTAGACCAGTTTCTGACTATTGTTACAGTAAAATACATTTTCTACCTCACGGGCAAATCCCTACCACAAAGTTAGTTTAAATTTACTTGAGAAGGGAGGAAAATAGTGCTCTGTGTCCCTTTATAAAGGTTATTTTCAATAATTTTATATTAAGTCAGTTATAGAACTTATTAAAATGCAGATTCTAGGAGAGAGATTTGAGAAATCTAGGGTGGAGCCCCAAAATTTGTATTTGAAAAAACAAGAAGTGTCTGTGGTGATTCTGATGTAAATGGTCCTTAGAATTTAATAAAGTTGTAGACCACTAGGTCTACAATTTCCTGACTTCATAGTGAATTTTTGTCAATATGCAAAATTCTTTATTCATTGCCTTTGACAGATTTTAATATTATTTATTAAATCTGGCCATCTGATCCTAATCTTTGTTCAGAGTCACAGTGTTTTTTAAAAAAAATCAGTTTTTTGATCACTCAGACCCTAAAATCCTCAAGTTGTATTTGCCTCTGTATAATTGTGTAATTAAAAAAAGAAACAACAAAACAAAACAAACTTACTAGATACAGTAGAATGAGTTATGTCTATTTTAAACTTAGTTAAGAAACGATACTATGGAAAACAAAAAAGTTTCAGTGTAGTTGGTGGGAAGATGGGGTAGGGGAAGGGGGCATGTGAAAAAACAAACTCAGCCTATTAATTATGTATTAAGTGAGAGTCTCCAATCCACAGTACACATGTAACATCAAAGTTCTCCACTAAAATGGTTTCTTATTAGCATTTAAGTAAGATTTTTATCTAGTTCTATCACAGTCAGAGGCTGAAACCAAAGCAGTTTAATAAGCACCTCATCACTGAAGGTCAGGCCCCTAATAGGGCCTTAATTAGAATGTGGAATATCTTACCACTTGAAAAACCTGTGCCAAGGGAACATTTTTTTTACCCCCTTTTTTCTTTCTTTTCCTTTTTTTTTGTTGGTGACAGTTTGCTTATGTAGGCAAAAGAGACCATTAAATATCTTGCAACTGAAACATAACAGACATTTGCTCCCTGTAATTTTTAGATATTTTCTGTGTTCACAGTTTCTCTGCTGTTAGAATTGTGTCATGGTGGGAATGGTGACAAGAGAATCCAACATTACCAGGAAAGTGAAGCCAATTTCAGATTTCTTGAGGCTGCTCTATGTAATAACTGCATTTAGAAAGCCTAAGGAAATTAAGTGAGTTTGTAGGCACGTGTAGGCTTTGAGTCAAAAGTACAACAGACATTCGGGAGACTTCAAACATTAGGGCTATTTTGAGTGTCTTTTATTTCTGAAAGCTCATTTTAATAATCTGGTGTAGCTCTGATTTAATTTTTCAGGGTCTTTTCGGTTGTTCAAGGTTGGCTTTGAATGTTATTTGAGGGATCCTGAGACTGCTCTGATCCAAGGCATTTCACAAGTGGCCTGTCAAGGGCCCTGAAACCAGTCCCTTCTTTTTTTTTTTAAATTAAAAAGACACTTTCTATTGAAAACTCAGTTCAATGCAAATTTGCTACGTTAAGGTTGGGATAGAGAAGGGCAAGTGACTTGTTACTTCAACACTCAGTCTTCAATTATCAGATGAGCCTACCTCTTCATCTCTCACAGATGCTTGCAGATAGAAGGCCCCTGGTGGTTCTGCTAATAGATACCTGTTTGATATTAGACAAGCCACTTAACTTCTCTGGCTTTCATTCTTTCCATGAATAAAATAAATGGATTGGGTTTAAAGGATCTCTAGGATCCTTTCAACTCAAACAATCTATTGATCTTGGAGTTTAAAATTTTTTATTTAATGTGTCTTGTTGAATTTTCTAATTTTTTCCTTACCCTGATCTTGGATGTAATTATTTGATAGTTGCAATTTAACAAATTCAATTCAAAGTAGGAGAATTTAATGGTAGATCTACACTGTACAAGGGACAATAAATAAATATCCCTACAGATTAGCTCAACATTCTATGAAGTTTTATATCAATTATAATCATTCTTCTTGGGTTTTCTGGGATGGTCCTGATTTCTAATACACTACTCCATTGCTCATATAAACTGAGGGCTAAAAACTAATGGGCTTTTGCCCATATGCAGCTGTTGTTTGTGTTTTACTTTTCCCATAAAGCGTTTAGAATTTCAGTTATGAGTTAGGGCAAATGATCTCTAGTTTGCCAAGATCCTAGCTGTCTATATTGTTTCCATCAAGTCTGTTTCATTCATGTACTTACCTGCCTAGCATCATTGAAGTTTACAACCCCTGTTAAATTACAGAAACAAACAAACAAACAAACAAATAAATAAAACTACAGTACTGAAGAGTACTTTTAGACCAGTACTCTTCAGTAGAAATTTCTGTGTTGATAAATATGCTCTATATCTTTGTTGTTTAATATAGTAGCCATTAGCCGTATGTGGTCTTTGAGCATTCGAAATGTGGCTAGTGTGACTGAAGACTAAAATTTTTAATGTTATTTAATTTGAATTGATTTAAATTTCAGTTTAAATAGTCACACTAAAAGAAAGAGAGATAGAGAAAGAAATAAGTGCATGTGGGCAATGGCCAGCATATTGGACAATGCAATATCTACATTGTCTGTTCAGGTTATCTACGTCTGTGCAACAAACTACCAAAACTTATTTTGCTTACTGATTCAGTGGGTCAGGAATTCAGACAGGGCAGCATGGATAGCTCATTGAAGCCCCAGCTGGGAAATTGCTAATGATGGGGTGACTCAGCTTGGCCTGGAATCATCTGGGAATTGCTTTTCTAATTTCTGATGCCCAGGCTGGGGTGACTCACAGGCTGGGTTCAGCTGGGACTGTCCACCAGAGCACTTGCAGGTGGCCTTTTTTGGTGGCTTGAGCTTGCCAAATCATGGTGCCTAGATTCTAAAAGGAAGCGTCCAGGCAGCAAGTGTTCCTTGAGAACCACGGCGAAGTTGTGTGGCCTTTTCTGCCCTACTTTCGGGAGTCTTGAAATGTCACTTCTGTGTGCCTCATTCTATTGGTTATAAGCAAGCCGCCAAGGCCAGCCGGGATTTAATGGGAGGGAGATTGAACTCCACCTCTTGATGCAAGGGTGACAAGATCACAATACAGAAGAGCACGTGGGATGGGAGATATTGTTGTGACCACCTCTGAAAACACGATCTGTCTCATTCTGCCTGCGGTCACAGCAGTGCACATCCTCCCACATGTAAAACACACTCAGCCGTCCCCAAACTCCAGTGTTTCTTCTTATTATGGCATTAGCTGGAGGTCTAGGATTTTATTATCTAAATCAGCTCAGGTGCAGGTGTGGCTCCTTGGCTGTGGTTCCTCTTTGAATGCAGTGCTCCCCCACTTCTGTGACCCAAAGACTCTGTTATCTGGCTGCCCCCCTTCCCTCCCTGGCACCCAGGATCCATGGCAGCCACAGCGATAGGCCAGCTGTAGTAGACATCCCCATGCAAAGAGGTGGGGCATGGGGAGGACGTGATGGAGTCACTGGTCTATAGTATTTCTGAAATCTAGCTAGCCACATACCCAGTTACTTGACTGGGGCTTAGTACTGCTCCTGTGGCTTTTGGCTTGCTGCCCCAATCTCATAGTTTTGCCCTTTGAGTCATCCAGTTTTCTCTATAAAAATTAGCCTATGTTTCCAGCTGAGTAGTTTTCTGTTTGATCCCTGCCTACAGAAATCTGTGGGTTCAGAAATCTCTCTTCATTTTGTACTCTCCCTATGTCCATTAGTTTGAGCTGATAGTACTTACACGTATACACATCTCTTAAAAATTCTGTGGATTCTATGATTTTATGGGAGTTCACTCCATTAGCCAAAAGCCATAACCACAAATCTCTTTACGTCAGGCCCTTCTTTGTCTTGAGAACCTTATTATTTAACAGGAAGAGTTTTCCAGGCCTGTCCTTAAGCTTCTCAGAAGGTCTTTATATAGCTCTATCATTCCATGAGACACCACCTTCTGAGGCTTAACAGGGATTTTACAGCCCAACCTGAATTTGATCTTACACTAAAACCATTTCCTAATTTGAGAATTTTTGCCTTCTAGAGAGACTGGGACTGAGAATCAGTTTTACTGTTGCACCTAGAAAGTCCTCCTTCCTTTATAGTATCGTACCTATAATTTCTTCTTGAAAATGGAATAATTTCCTTTTTAGCACTGCTCTTTCTATTTGTATCTTGTTTTATGTAGCTAAGAGAAACCAGTTGACATTTTTTATGTTTCATCCAGAAATAGTCTTAGATTCATCAATTTATTAATTTCCACATTACTACAGATGATAGTTTTTGTAAACCTTTCTACCACTACATAACAAAGGTCCCCTTTTGTCTAGCTTCCAAAAACATTTTTCTCACTTTCCTCTAAGTCCTTATGGGTAGTCTCCTTGAGGCCTATCAGATTTCTATCCCCTGCCCAATCCTGAAACCAATGAGTGGTACACGTTTTAGTGGCATAAAAAAACACTTAAAAAAATGCCCATAGATTCTGGAGGCCAAGAATTTGTATAGGGCACAGTGAGTATGGTTTGTCTCTGCTCCGTGATGTCTAGGGTCTCAGCCAGACAGACATGAAATGGCTGAAGGCTAGAATCATTTTAGAGGCTTCTGTTTTCACATGTTTTGGCACTTGGGCTGAGATGACTTGAAGGCTGGACTCAGCTGAGTCTATTAACTGTAGTAGAGAACATTGGCTCTCTATGTGGTTTGGGCTTTTCATAACATGGTGGCTAGATTCTGAGAAGATGTGTCTAGGGAGGGATCATCCAGAGAGCTAATACTACAGGAGAATTGGGTGGTAGCTGCATGAACTTTTTAGATACAGACTAAAAAGTCACACAGCATTACTTCCATTACATTTTATTGATTACTGGAGTGTCAGTAAAGCCAGTCCAGATTCAAGGAGAAGGGGATTAGACTTTGCTTTGGGATAGGGGAATAGCTAGTTCATATTGCAGAAGAGCATATAAGATGGGAAATATTGTTGGGCCATCTTTGAAAAAAACAATGTTCCACAGTGTGTAAAAATCCTTTATCAAATGATGTATGGGATGGGAAATTTTCTGAAGATTCCTGTCATAACAATTTCTGCTTAGGGTAGGAAATGCTTTGGAGGTTGGACTTTGAGTTACTGCTGTTCATACAGTTAGTTGTATGAATAAGCTCATCAGCCAAAGACCACCAGGGACTCATCTGTTGTCAAACAAAATTAGGTTTGTTTAACTTACTGCAGCCAGGAAGAGACATATAGAGGAACTGTTGGGTAATTTGGTAAGAAGGAGCTGGGAGGAACCTGTAGAATTTGGGCTTGTCCTGGGTACTTTTTGGTAGGGTTTAAGGGAAGTGGAGTACAGTTCTGTATTGGCTGTCGTCAGGAAGTGAGAGAGTATTTTGGTAAATTTTATCTGGAGGCGGAGGGATTAAAGTGGTATCACTGTTCGTTGGTCAAGAAGCAGCAGTCACCCTTGTGAGCAGCACAAGGGATGTTCAGATATTTGTGTGACTGCAGGGCATCCTTGCCTCTGTCTGGTTTCAGACACAATCACAGGGAAGCCTTATCTCTGTCTCATTGGACTGTCTCACAGTGCAGCCTTGCCCAATTCTTGTTTATGCTCTGCAAAACTTGTTTACGTCTTCTTGGGAACATTAAGGCCTAGCTGTCATGTTCTGGGACTATTTTTCACTTTCTCACATGAAAAAGTGATCTTTGCCTTTTAATGAATAGCCTGAAGTGTAAATAAACCAATTAGAAATTAGTCCCCAGTTGTAATTAATTCACTTTGGTGAAGGTGAACCAAGAAGCAATGGGATCACTTTCTATCATTATCCATTGTGTAACCAATAAATCAAATTGCTTTCTACTTTCCGAGCCTGGGTGTTGAGTGCTTATTTTTCCTTCGGTTTCTTGTGCATTAGTTCAGGAGGGAGAGCAAATGAACTTGCTACTGCTAAAGGAATTAAGTCATTTTGGGAAGTTGAAACCGGTTACAGAATTTTTGGTTGTGGTAAGATGTTGCAGGGAGTCCAAAGCTGTGCCATCTTTTAGGTTCTTTAGAAATTGAGGGATGATAGAAGAATTCTGGAGTACTACTGCATCAGATTTACCAGACAGGGACTAAATCTTAGAAAGTAAGGATGTATAGAAAAGCTTCCTAGGTGTCTGGTAGGCTTGTTTGCCCTCTCAGGATGTGGCCTCTACAGCTAAGGCTTTCACTCTTTTCATCCCTCTCATATTTGTGGTTGGAACTTTTAAGTTACTAGCCAAGCACTAGGATCTCATATACAAAATTTATGTATCAATTAAAAATAAAAATGACATTCAGGTCCTCGAAGGAATGCTTCTTCATCACACTGCAGAGCCTATTTTCAGATACTTCTTTGAACATGGAGTTGATTTGGGATTGAATGAGGTCAGGCTGACGCAGCAGTCCCTGACCTAGGTGAGTCTTAGACAAGAAATTCCTAAGGACAAAACAAAAATTTGCCCAAGGACAAAGGATATGTTAACACTAGCCTGCTTCCTCGTGGGAATACCAGTTGCTGCTCCAAAGTTGCCTGAAAACAAAATTCCTGCCTGCCTTTCCAGTTCCCATTTCTCAGTACAGGGCTGGCCCTGTGTGGATGGAGAAAACAGTGATGAGGAAGGAAGGAAGTCGCTGGTTCCCACTTTCATCATCACTTGCAAATTCCCCATCCCCAGTACCAGCTTTCTCAGCCCCTCTTTATTTATTTCCCTGTTCCTTCTGCAGGACCCGGACCTGCTGTTTATTTTAGGTTCCTCTGGTCTAACTATGAGGTTTAAGAAGCCCAGGATATGTGGAGTCTCACTTTCCTTTGTTGCGTAAATTAATCTGCTTCTCAACCACCTACAGATCCACCGTTATTACCCATGTGCATAGAATCTAAAAGAAAAAGGAAGAGTGTGGGAGGATCCATAGGAAGATTTCTTTCTCCCCATATATTCTTGTACAGCTGTATAGTAATCAGAAAGTTGGATGCTAATTGGGGCAAAAAACAATGCAGAAAACTGAGGTGGGGAAGGGAAGGCAGAAACTGATCAGAGGCACCAAATTGTACTGAAGGAGAAGAAAGTGGTCCCGAGGTATACAGAATATGAAGGTAGTGATGGGGAGATGGGATGAGGCTCCGACTGCTGTGGCTCCTTGCCATCCACTTTCTGGATCACTTACTTCACTCTTAGACACAATTGATCCATTAGTTTCACAGAGCCCCATCTCTAGGCCATGGGTCTAGCTTGGAGGTAGGGAAATACCAGGAGGGGCTAGAGGTGTGGAGTGGGGCAGTTGTTGATTTTAAGTATCCCTGGTTAGGAATCCTAAGGCTCATTCTGGTAAAAGCCTTGTGGCCAGATTCTACAGAACAGCAACTTGCTGCCAAGAAGTTTAGCTTCAGAAAATTAGCAAACAGTCCTATAGAGGGGGAATTCTACAGATGCCTCCAGTCTGCTCCTCTCCCCTCCCAAGGATCCCTGTCCCCTGGCTGGTCAATCAAACACTAACCTAAGTGCTGCTGTGAAGAGATTTTACAGATGTAATTATAGTCTCAAATTGTTTGACCTCAAAGTAGGAAGATAACCCAGGTGGGCCTGTTCTAATCACACAGTTTCCTTTAAAAGTAGAGGAAGTCAGAGAAATTCCAAATCCAAGAAGGGTTTGACTTGCTGGTGCTGACTGAAGATGGACGGGGCCACATGAGAGGAGCGTGGGCAGCCTCTGCTAGTTGAAAGTGGCTCCCATCTGACAGCTAGTTAGGAAACGAGGACCTCAGTCCTACCACTGCTAGGAACTGAATTCTACCAACAACCTGAACGAGCTTGGAAGCAGATCCTTCTCCAGAGTCTCTGGAAAGGGATGTAGCTCTGCAACACCTTGGTTTGAGCTTTGTGAGACCACGAGCGGAGAATCCAGTCATACGGTGCAGGACTTCTGAGCTACAGAACTGTGAGCTATTTTTGTTGCTTTAACCTGTTAAATTTGTAGTGAGTTTTTACACAGCAATAGAAAACTAATATAAGACCTAATATTAACAGCGAGTTTCCTACAATGCTCAAAGGGACTTCAAAAAGGCAGAATTGAGGAAAATATGCTTTCCTTTCAAGGTATGTATTCTCCTTGTTAGCAAAGGTCTAAATTCAATATTTAACACCAGTGCAGTGTCTCCAACGAAAAAAACAAATAGGTTTGTAAAAATAGGTCTGTAAAATATGTTGAATTACCTGTTGACACCACTATATCCATGTTGTTGGGGCAACATGGATATTGACCCTGTTCTTCAAGCAGATTCTTTTTTTTTTTTAAATAAATTTTATGAATTATTTATTTATTTTTGGTTGCGTTGGGTCTTCATTGCTTCGCGTGGGCTTTCTCTAGTTGCGGTGAGAGGGGACTACTCTTCGTTGCGGTGTGTGGGCTTCTCATTGTGGTGGCTTCTCGTTGTGGAGCACGGGCTCTAGGCTCACGGGCTTCAGTAGTTGTGGCACGTGGGCTCAGTAGTTGTGGCTCGTGGGCTCTAGAGTGCAGGCTCAGTAGTTGTGGTGCACGGGCTTAGTTCCTCTGCGGTATGTGGGATCTTCCTGAACCAGGGCTCAACCCGTGTCCCCTGCATTGGCAGGCGGATTCTTAACCACTGCGCCACCAGGGAAGCCCCAAGCAGATTCTTAACAGAGTTCTTTTCTTTTATTCACGCAGAGGAACTATAGTAGAATGGAGTGGTTAAGAGCACAGGTGAACTAGGATTGATACCATCTCACAGAGGTGTTGTGAGAATTAAATGACATAGTAAATTCTAAATAAATGTTAGTTGCCATCATCATCATCTTGCATCTCTATGGCCAGAGGAAATGCAAAATTTTCAGAAAATCCCTGACAAAATATCAGAAGAGGAGACATCCTTTCTTTTCTTGTAGGGTCCCAAATTAAATAATAGTTCTTTCTGTAAATTAGCACTCTAAGGGAGACATCAATCAAAAGAGGTTTTCAATATTAGTTAATAATCACATATAAACTCAACGGCTGTGTCAGTTCTCTAATTGTGAGGTTTTGTTCTGCGGAGTGTTTCTTTTTTTAAATTGACATATAGTTGATTTACAATATTAGTTTCAGGTGTGCAATATAGTCTTTCAAAAGGCCAAACTTATCCCCATCCTTTTCCCCTTTACTCCTAATCTTAACTTTGTTTTGTATAACCTACTGCTTCCCTGGGGCCAAGGATTACCTGACTCCCTGTTTTACACCCAAGATGACTGACATTCACTTACAACTCTCCATCCCTCATGTCATGAGCCAAGAGGCAGGCTTTATAGAATTTTGCAAAGCAGCAAAAATGCAAAAAATTCTCATGATATAAAGAATGAAGAACTTTTTATCATTTAATTTTCTTCTTTTATGTATATAAAAGAAGGAAAGGACCATGCAAGCCCCATGGTACCCTGTACTCTAAGTTCCAGAGGAAGGAAAGATTGTCTTATAGGAAATGGTAAGGGTCTTTCTGCAGAGACAGGACTGCCCAAGATTTCCTGGTATACCAAGGAAAGTCAAACCTAAAGTAGATGAACTCTGATCTTATTTTCCAAGGATTTGTTCAAATTCCCCTAGTTTCCTTTTTTTTTTTTTTTTTTTTGCGGTATGCGGGCCTCTCACTGTTGTGGCCTCTCCTGTTGCAGAGCACAGGATCCAGACGTGCAGGCTCAGCATCCATGGCTCACGGGCCCAGCCACTCCACGGCATGTGGGATCCTCCCGGAATGGGGCATGAACCCGTGTCCCCTGCATCGGCAGGCGGACCCTCAACCACTGCACCACCAGGGAAGCCCTAGTTTCCTTTTTTTTTGCTTTTGTAGTTGAAAGTTTGTTTTATAATCTCCAGTAGACATTGTTAGTTACTATCCCATGTACATTCAATCTGGACATTAGCCAGGTGGAACAATTAACTACCTATACCCCTCTAGTGTCACTATAAGCAGAACATGATGTCAGGTACTTTTGAGTTAACAAAGGAAGCTAGGGATGAGGCCCTGCCTTCAATCAGACAGTCCACAGATATTTATCAAGCACCTTTTCTGTGCCTGGCAGAGAAGATAGAAGTTGTGTTTTCTCATGGAGCTTACAGTTTAACAGGGACAAGACATAGTAAACAATGATGTGTAGTGTGAGGATGGTTGTGAAGGAGGCATCCAGGGAACACTTCAGCATCTCGCATTCTGCTAGGAAGAGCAAGAATATTTAAAGCAGAGATTATAATTGCTAGCCCCAAGTCAGATTTTTGCCAGTAGATAGGCACTGCTGGATCTATGTTGTTCACCCATACAGGATTTAAAATTTGATTTAGTTGTTAATAATGCAAACATTCGTGTAACATTCCAGATTTCTAGCTCCTATTGAAAAATTAGAATTTCTGGGCAACACTGGGCCTGCTCTTTTTCTATTGTTGCAGCTGTATAATGCCCTACAAATGCCTCATGTGCTTCCACTGTGCCATAGTTCCTGCCAATCCCTATTGTGTGTCTGATACTGAAGCTGAGGGTCATGTGCCATTTATCGTCTCACACCTGGGTGTTACATTTCACTCATTTCCATGACTGCAAATGGCCTGGCTCCCATGGGCATTTGAGTTTGCCAACTCTGACTGCCACAGGAAAAGTTTATAGTGTGTAAAATTTATAGTGCATGCTCAATGAGCTTTAATAGAACAGGAATGCCTGGGAATCAGAGTAGAAGAAGCAGTTGGTAGAAATGAGTTACATTTAGGATAATTTCACAGAAGTAGTGATGCCTAATAGCATTTTAAATGAGGCTTGTGCCTGGTTTCTTTCTTTTTTTTTTTTTTTTTAATAAATTTATTTATTTATTTTTGGCTGCATTGTGTCTTTGTTGCTGCGCGCGGGCTTTCTCTAGCTGAGGCGAGCGGGGGCTACTCTTTGTTGTGGTGTGCGGGCTGCTCACTGCGGTGGCTTTTCTTGTTGTGGAGCATGGGCTTTAGGCACAAAGGCTCAGTAGTTGTGGCTCGCGGGCACTAGAGTGCAGGCTCAGCAGTTGTGGCACATGGGCTTAGTTGCTCCGCGGCATGTGGGATCTTCCCACCAGGGCTCGAACCCATGTCCCCTGAATTCTTAACCACTGCGACACCAGGGAAGTCCATGCCTGGTTTTTTAAGATGAGAGGATAAACTGTTCCTTATGAAAGGATTATTTGTTCAAAGTCTTAGGGTTGTCAGTTGAATACAAGTCACATTTATTGTTAACTGGAAGTTAACTAGAAGAGATCTTTCAAGATGTGTAAGCGCAGTGAATGCCTCCTGAGATTATTTTATTTCTTGAGATTTTGATTCATACAGTCTGGAATGAGGACACAAAATGAGTGTTTGCCAAGAGTACTCTAGGGTATTCTCACGTTTGCTGTCTCCCTGGACTCCTGCTTTGAAAACTACTAAGGTAGAGCCTACTAGAAGATCAAGGTAAGTGGAGGGGAAGGTTAAGACTTTGTAATCCATGGCTCAGAGGGTGTGTCTGATTTGAAAGAACAACAACAACGACACACCCCTAGCAGCAATAACCACCACAGTTACTGTGTGCCAGGCATTATTCTGAATCCTCGACATCTAAGAAACTCATTTAGTCTTTACAGTAACCCTAGAGTAGGTATCATCCCCAGAGAGGCTGAGTAAATTGCTTAGACCAAAAAGCTGAGGCAGGTTTCAGCCCAGGCAGTCTGGCTCCTGAGCCCTTCTCTTAACCACTATGCTGTTCTGTGTTCATGAATGAACTATAAAGTGATCTAAGGAGAGTGGCCAAGTGTGAAGATGAGGGAGATACCTCTGTCTGCAAGACTGTAGGATGGCTTACAGTGAGGAAGACTGAGGAGGCAGCAAGATTTCATGTGGTTCTTTGGGTTAATTTTTTGCCTTCTTGCCACCTGGGTTTTCACCATAACCTTGTGATGGTTTGGCAGTCACCTATGCAACTGCTCATTGTTTAATAAAAAAATGAACATGAGTTTTAAGCATACTTCTTGTGCTCATCTATATCATGGGGGACATTAATCACCTTTAATTGTGCTTATAATGAATTATGAATTAATGTGCTTATAATGAATTATCTTAAGAAAATAAGACCATCAGTCACTTCTGATTTTTACAACTTACTCCAAATCCACTTTAAAAAGACTATTGACTTGAAGGAAATATTCTTCCATGGCCTCATCTTTCAACTCTCATTCTTTATTGCTGGAAATGTACACCACTCACAATTTCTTACTTTACTCAGTAAGAAGTGAGTTGGTTGAGGGCACCATTTCTGCCTCCTGATTCTTCTCACTGGGCAGAGTGGCTCATAGTTGTAGGTCACCTCTGAACCAAGGCTAGCCCCTAGTTTCTCCCCCTGCATCCTCCACTGAAATAGCTGCTTGCCAGCCAAGTTTCAGGAGCTACCTTTTTCTTTACTGTTTCTGGTGCCTGAAGCTATTAATCATCAGGGGAAAAAATGTCAATTTCATTGGAGAAAACAGTTCTATAACAGCAATATTGTTGTCTCAGAGCAGTAAATACAGTGCATTTGGGTGTATTTATGTGAAGAAGTTTCAAACCAAATTGATCACAGCTTTTGCAACGAGTATCCAGGAAATTCACTCTTGCCATAGAGGCAGGGACAGGGATGACTTTTTAAATAAAGATACATGTCATTCTTCTCATAAGGAGGGCACTGGGGACCATTCTTACAGAAGGATCTCAGTTCAATTTAAAGACCCAGGCAGTAACACCGGATGGGAATACTTCCATCTCTGAGGTCCTGTTTCAACTCTTTTTTCAAAAATAGCAGTGACTGAGACTGCTTCTGGGGAGTTAGACTAAATGGTCTACCAGTGTGAAATTCAGCAAAACTGATGTGAATAAGTCCCAGCCTCTTATCATTTTCCCTCCACTTTCTCCACCCTCTGAAATGAAAATGAAGGAATGAAGCAAATGGACAGAGTGGAATTTTGAGCCCTGTTCTCATTTCTCCACTCAATATGACTGTGCATTATAAAAAATACAAACAAATTAATAATGTGAACAAGACTATTAGAGAGTTTTTTTCAGATTTATTGAGGTATAGTTGCCAAATAAAATGGTAATATATTTAAAGTGTACAATGTGATGATTTGATATATGTATATATTGTGAAAGGATTCCAACAATTGAGTTAATTAACACCACCTCACATATTTACTTTTCTCTGGGGGGTAGTGAGAACACAAGTTCTAGCTCTTAGCAAATTTCAGTTACACAATACAGTATTATCAACTATGGTCACCATGTTATACATTAGGTCCTCAGACCTTATTCAGCTTATAACTGAAAGTTTGTACCCTTTGATCAACCTCTTCCCATTTCCCTCATCCCCCCAACCCCTGACAATCATCATTTTACTCTGTTCTGTGAGTTTGCCTTTTTGTTTTTTGATTCCATATAACATTGCCACCATGCAGTATTTGTTGTTAAGAAGACAATTAAAATTATTTATCCATCCTATATTTGCTGGATATCTATACTTGCCCGGTGTTGTGCTAACACAGATAATATTATCACAGTGTGGAAGAACTGATATTTTTCCTCTTTTTTTTTTTTTTTTTTTTTTTTTGCCTCGAGGCATGTGGGATCTTAGTTACCCCACCAGGGATCCTGGAACCCATGCCCCCTGCAGTGGAAGCGAGGAGTCCTAACCACTGGACTGCCAGGGAATTCTCGGACTGATATCTACTTACTGTTTTTTTTTTTTTTTCTTCAGTTCTCTGTATTCATATTGAAGGGCCTTAAAGTACAGTGTTTAATTGTTTGGACTTAGCAGTCAAACAAATCTACATTGGAATTTTAGCTCTGACACTTAGCTTGTGACCTTAGGCAATTAACTTAACTGTTAAGTCTCTGTAAAATGAAGATTTTAAAAGAACCTAGAATATAGAGTTGTTATGAAGATTGAGTAAAACAATATATGTAAAGTGTTTAGTTCTGTGCCTAGTATTTACTAAGTACTTAAAGATGATAGTTATTAGTATAACATTTCTCCATTGCTGGGTAACACTATGTCCATAACAGCCTCTCTGAGTAGGTAGAGCAAAAGAGCAAGGCAGATCTTCCCTGGTGGCGCAGTGGTTGAGAGTCCGCCTGCTGATGCAGGGGACACGGGTTCGTGCCCCGGTCTGGGAAGATCCCACATGCCGCGGAGCGGCTGGACCCGTGAGCCATGGCCACTGAGCCTGCGTGTCCGGAGCCTGTGCTCTGCAACGGGAGAGGCCACAACAGTGAGAAGCCCGCGTACCGCAAAAAAACAAAATAAAACAAAAAAAGCAGGGCAAATTCCACTAGTTAATGGGAGTTAATTAATGAGGGAATATTGAAGCTAAATTAACAAAGAAAACTTTTTAAAAATAAGCGTGGACTTGTATCTTTAAAATTCTCATGTTAACCAGAAATGTCCTAACAAAATCTTTGAGTTTGTGTTCTAAGAATAGACAACAATGATGAATAATTTGCAGGTCAAAGCCAATTAAATGGTATTCTTTTTACTTACTGAGACCCATGCATATTATGGGAACTAGTCTATGAATAATAGAAAAAACTACCATTCTGACTCATGGAAGCAAGTCTCTGATCAGGAATCTGGGTAGAACAATAGCAAAAGAAGTTTACACACAGAAATCAAAGGCCCATCTGCTGCAGGGGCAATTTGCTTAATAATACCCACCCACATGGTACTGAAATTTCCAAGCCAAGAAATTCTATTTAAAACTGGATTCTGAACCATGAAACACCTGGGGTCCCGACAGATAAAGACATAAAATTGCTGTGTAGCAACACTTCCTTGACCCGTGGTAGTTGGGACACTGGAGGGCCAGAGAAGGAAGGGGAAAGCCTGTACAGCTGGCAGGACACCCAGCTCCTGGCACTGGGCTTGACTGGGAGCAGGGAGCAGGACAAACCAGCCCTGCCTGCAGGAAGCTCGTCTTCTACCTGTGAGGAAATTTTCTGTGCAGTTGACATGCTATTCCTTCTTCTGTCTGCCACCCAAGCTTCTTATGATTTAAGACTCAAATCTTATCTGCTTTACCAAGTCTTCCTTTGCCTGATTCTGTTACCCCTCTCTTCTCTCAGAGTTTACTTAATGCCTTGCTCACACCTCTGTTGAAGAAGTATCACACTTAGTAAATTTGTTCAAGAGCCTATTTCCTCCATGAGAGGTTAAGTCTTTTAGGGATGAATCTGTTTTATTCAGTATTTTTCTTCAGTCCTTAGCACAGTTCCTTACATACAGTATTTGCTTAGGAAATGCTGAACAAACTAACAAGACAGTGTGTTCTTTTAGCTAGCTAAATGCTCACCTTTAATCTTGCTGATATTATTGATTTACTTATTTTTCATTTTTATTTTGCATAGCTAGCACAAAGGTAAAGGTTGCCCAGGTTTTATGAATTATAAATTTGGAATTTGTGAGACAAATAAATATTGTAAAAGAAGGTGTAGGGAGGAAGATTAATAATAAAATGTGTAAATCATGTGCCTAAATTATGTACCAAGTGTATACAATAATGTAAGTTATACCTGTGTAAGTAAATGTGTTTAAGCTGAATTATCTGTTCAACACTTTAGCTTTTATAATCTAAAGATTAGATTTTGCTTTTTTTATGCTTTCTTGTTCATAACATAAATATTTATTTTCTTAAATGTTTCCTCAAACATCTAGTATAAAATATATCACTTTAAACAAAACATTTGCACATTATTGAATTTAAATTGGCACATATTTCAGAGCTACCTATTAATGCCATGATAATATTTATCTTTCTTTTTTTTATATTTATCTTTCTTGATGCCACATAAATTTATTTCTGTAACTCAACATAAAATTTGTCAGTATTTTAATGCTAACTAGTTTTGTCATAAGCATTTTTGTATGAATACTTCCCTGTTTGTTTATTAGCATTAGGCAATCATTCTCAAAATATGTGCAAGACTCAAAGCTTCAGGAACAACTGGAAAATCAAATACACACCATCTAGTATGTGAAGGAAGAGGATTCTAGATACTTATGGAAATTTCAATTGCCTTGCAGAAAAAAGTTAATGTAGCAGGCCTGACTAGTAGCCTTTGAAAGGTCTGCTTACAAGGTTGACCCTTGGTTGGTATCTGGGAACTTGGATTTTGAGAGGGTTCCCATCACCCTAATAAAGTGACTCACTGTGACTAAACTGTGCAAACAATATGGTTTATGATGAACACCTGCTTTCTTCTGGGAGTCTGAAATTTTTGGTATGTGCGAGGCAGTGTGTGCCTATATGATCAACCTCCAGTAAAAACCTTGGCACTGAGTTTCTGATGAGTGCCCCTGGCAGACACCATTCCACATGTTTTGTCCCTAATAATTGTTGGGAAAGTAGGCCTTATCCTGTGAAACTCCACTGGGAGAAGACCCTTGGTAGGCTGTACTTAATTTCCTCTGAACATTGCCCCATGCACCTTTTCCCTTTGCTGATTTTGCTTTGATCCTCTCAGTCATGACTGAGTATGACTGAGTATAGTATGACTCTATGCTTCCTAGTGAATCATTGAAACTGGGAGTGGTCTTGGGGGGACCTCTGACACAATATATTTTTTAATGGAATTGAATCTGGTCCTTCAATGTTATGTCTGTATCATGCAACAGAAATATAATAGTTGCTTAATACTCAGTTAATTTCATTTTTTAGTTAGTAAAACCTGAACATTTAGGTTTAAACTGGGCTCTCACATGCACTTGATTATTGTGGAATAAGTATGACCTCAGAGTTGGTTCAGCTACTCCTTGATGTATGTTAAGGTAGAAATGAAAAATGAAAACTGCAATGCAAGTTTTGTCCAAACTAGTTTATATTTTTATCTTTAAGCAAGTCATAAGTCTGACTGAAGCCTTTCAGTACTCTTGTTGGTGTATTAAATGATCAAACAATCTATGAAAATTTATTTGCAGTTTACTTTTGTTGCAGACTGTTGTGTTCATTCAGTCATTATCTTCCTCAACAAAAATTCACTGGACACCTATTTGGACCAGGCACTGTACTTGGCACTAATGATTCATGGTAAACAGAACAGAACACAGCTTGCCATCATAGACTTTCCATCTAGTAGTGAAGAAAAGTGTATGAAAAATATGTGAATGTTACAGATTTTGAAAAATAATCTATGTTTTGGTAGGGTTCAGCCTGAAGGAATTGGAGGATTCCCAGAGGAGTTAATCAGGACAGAAAAGGTGATCACCCTGTGTAGTGGGCTAAATGCTGGTCCCCTAAACGATTAGATGTACTATGTTTATGGTCAGAATTCAGCATTTTAAAATCTGTGATATTTCCTCCTAGACAATTTCATGCCATATCTGGTAAGTTTAGTGTGTGTGGACTGGTATCTTAAAGTATTTTAAATAAAAAACCAAAATGAATTCTGACAGATACCATGCAAACAACAATCCTTAACCATTTCACTTTAGCTGAGACCTAAATCTGAGCAGGTTATAATGAATTTTAACAGGCTGTATAAATTCTCTCTATATACTAAAATGTTACTGTTTTCAAAGCATATATATAGGAAAAATAGCCTAAAATATATGAAAAAATGTTCATCCTTACTTATAATCAGAGGAATGAAAATGACAACATGAATTATCCTACCTTACTAACTGGCATATCAAGCAGTTGATAATATGGGTTGAATAGATCTTCTCTATAATAATAGGGTTGGAAAGATCCTTTCATACACTGTTGGTTGGAATGTAAATTATTACAACATTTTTGGAGGGCCCTTTGGAAGTTTCAAATAAAATCAGTATAGACATACCTTTTGATCCAGATATTTCTGCTGTTTGTACACCCAGAACGACTCCCCATTCTTCTTCCTGCCAAGCCACATTCCAAACCTACTTTATGGTAAAGCTCTTAGTAGATTGTATTATTGTATTGTTATATTACAGTAATGTATTATTGTTGTATTATATGCCACCTTCGCTTTAAGAGGATTTTATATCCTTGTTGGTTACTAAGTGATTTGCTGTGCTCCTCCCAATAGGAAAACTATACTTTCTACCCCACAGATGGCAGGCTTGTTTATATGACTTGTGTTAGCCAGTGGAATGTGGGTGGAAGTAATATACACCATGACCAAGCAGAAGCTTCAAGAGCCATTGTGTGGTTTCATTATTTCTATTATAGCTCTATAATAGAGCTATAATAGCTCTATTACTTCTCTGTGCCAACAGATTAAAATGAGGCTGCTCCTTTAGCCTGAGTCCTTGAATGAAGAAGACACGGCGCAGAGCTGAAGCCAACTCCAGGTATTATGTATGTGAATCAAAAATAAATGTGTGGTAAGCCACTGAAAATTTTGTTTTTTTGTTTACTCTAGTGTTGTAACCCAGCATAAGCAAACAGAAGCTCCATATCCACTTCTTCCACAAAGTCTTTAGTGTTTATCCTAGCTTATGTTTATTTTTCCTTTTCCAAAGTCTACAAAGAACTTAAAATCTATAATACAAGTCTTTTAAAGTGTGCATTTTTCTGATATTGGTTTCCAATTATATTAAATATGTCATTGCTCTCCCCAGATGTACTATAAATTCTTTGAAACCCCATGCCATGTCTTATACTTTTAAATTATTTTTTTCTGGTCCTGGAAACATAGTAGGTACCGAATAAACACTCTTCAGCCAACATATCTACAGATACTTATTGAAGACCTATAATATGCAAGCCACTGTTGCTTTATCAATTGGTATAAATGATAATTAAGGACTTTTTTCTGCCCAGGTTGGCAAAGAATGTTTGTCCATTCCCCTGGAAGGGGGTAGTTGGTTTCAGAAAGACTTTTGCTTGCTGGATGAGTAGCAAGAGGCCCTTGTAATGATTGCCATCTCTACATAACTCATGTTTTCACCCATGAAGGGCCTGAGGCAAGCCTTTAAAAAAATACTCAGCTCAAAGTGGTTTCATTGCCACTAGAGATAGAGGAAGATGTGGCCCTTTTAAGCTTAGACCAACAGCAAGCTTGTTTATTCTTACAGTGAAGTATAAGACAATTATTTGATATGTTTAGATGTGCCTTAGGGAAAGATTACTTTGCAAAAGAATGTTAGTTTAAAGAGAAGAGAACAGAGGCGGGAAAGCAGAAATACAATGATCAGTTTAATTGCTTCCTATAAACAACTCCCATTTTCCCTGGGGCATCAGTGGCTGGCCAGGCATCTCAGGCATAGGGTTTATTTATAGACTTTAAAAATTTCTTAACAAGGAATACATTAAGCTATTGTATTGAAATGTAGTGTATTGAAATGCATCTAAGCTATCTACTCATTTGAGCTTCAGAGTATATGTTATGGTTTTTTTATATGGTGAAGTAAAACTGATGTCCTCTCTCATACTGAAAGGAAGGTAGCTCACTGAAACCTGTAAAATGGCTTCTGGTGACTTAATATAGTAGGTCCTTCTGGAAAGACCTAATTGTGTGATTATCAGGTAGGACCCTAGTAAGGGAGGAGGGGCACCACTGTCAACCCTTTGAAATAAGATTGAATGGCATTAGTCTGGGAACAGTGGTTGTCTAGGATAAATAGTTTACACAGAGGAGGCAGAGCAATACAGCTATAAATTTTCTATTTTAGCTGAATAGCTCTAACAAGTGTATGACATCTGTATTATTTTCTGTAAGTGACCTAATAATATTTTGATCCTTAGATAAATGTCATTGAATTATTGCGTGGTTAACCTTGTGAGATTTTCTGAAGCTAACAGGCCAAAGTAATGTGAATTGATAGGTGGCATTAGCCAAGGTTAAACAGTTATTACTGTTGGGTGGCATGTGGACCATTGCAGGGTCTGGTAAGAGGAGGAAGTGCTATTTTTCTAGCAGGAATATAGATGGGGTGGGATTCTTCCCCATTCTATGATGGACTATGTAAAACAATTTGGAAAACCCCTTCATCTCTTCATGCTTCATTTTCTTTATCATCACAGCATCGGTACAGCTCTGTCTGCAAAGTTTTTTCACTCTTCAGATGAAAATGTCTAGCAAAACTCAGAGAATATTACACTTCTAGAGTTACAATGGGCTGTAAGATTTCTGGTCCAAACATCTGTTTATAAATGAAAAAAATATTTCCCAGAGTCACTAAGTAATTTGCCTGAATTCAGATTTGGTGTAAGAGTTGCGATTAAAATATTAATGTTAAAAAATATATTTTAGGTCAAGGAACTTTGAAAAAACACTCACAAAAATCAACTGGACTGAAGGTTATCACCGAGAGTGTATATGGGACCAGAAACCTCCTCACTTATAGAAGGGCAGGGAAAGTGTACCATGATAGGCAGGTAAGCACATTCACAAAAATTGGCAAACCTGGGAATAGATGCAGAACAGGGAGACAATCCAGTGTGCTGATGACCACAATTCTGTCATCCTGGAGGGAATTCTCATGTGGTGTGCTCCACAGCTTAGTCCTTTGCACTGAACTGCCCAATGTTTTATGTAGTTGACTTGGATAAATCTATATAAGAGATAGCAATCAGAAAATAAAAATATAGGAGTGAAGAACAAATAACATGTTTAATGGCAGAATTAAGATTCAAGGCCATTTATATGGATGTGAACCTTTAGCCCAAAGCAATGAGTGAAAATGAGAATAGAGCTAAAGAGAAGTAACTAAAAGAAGAACAAAGAATTTGTAGAAGTTCAGGATTGGCCATACCTCACTTGACAGCAGTTCAACTGGTACATACTTGGGTGTTTTAAATGCCCATAAACTCAGTGTAGTACAGTATTCTGTCAAAAAATGAAATGTAATCTTAGGCCATTTTCATAAGAGGTGTTGTATTTTTGTTCCTATCAGAAGATATAATAGAATGATAGTATTTACCAATGGTCAGACCACTGCTAATCTACTGCATCCCTAAGCATGACCCTTGAAAGGCAATAATGCAGCATTGAAGTGGAGGTTCCTAAACGTTCTCAGGTTAACCCCTTTGAGTTCCCTTTTCTCGGGCTGACCCTTTTGAAAGCTACATCCTTTCTCCAAAGAATATAAACATAATCACATAATCACAAAAATCACATATAATTTAAGGGAGTTTTATGATTTTTCAGATGCAGGTTGATAACTCTTAAAGTAGAGATGACAAATGGGCAATCAGAAAAATGAGGGCTATGGAAACCATGTCATATGAAAATCAGTTGATGGAATTAAGGATGTTTAATTTAAAAAAGGAAAGATACTAGAGAGACCTGAAGCAGCCATTACCAGAGCTCACCAATATCCAGTTCTCCTTTTCCAAGAACTTGGAGAAGTGCATTTTTCAGCCTCTTTGCAGCTGTGTAATCCATGTGAGTAGTTCTGATCAATGAACCCGGAGAGGAAGGGGTGTGTGTCACTTCCAGGCAGCAGTATTTCATTCCTGGTCTGAGACCCTCCAACATCATCTTCTCCATCTGGTGATCAGATTATATTTTCTGGATTGTGACTCTTCCATCAGTCTAGGTCTCTGAGTGACCACGTGAAGCAAACTCCCTGCCACCCTGTTTTACCATTGATCAGAGTTGGGGATGGGGTTTGCCACCCCAAAATATGTCTCAATATTGATTACTTTGATTTAAAGTTACTTAGGAAACAGCCAATGGAAGAGGGACATTTTGACCCTCCTCTCTGTCTCACTGAAAGCAGGAAATAAATCTCCCATATGAAAGGGGTCTTTCCTGTAACGAGGGGTATAAAGACATCATTATCAACAGATACAGGAAATTCAGGGCTGAGAAGCAAACCTTGTTACTTCTTTAATAATTTACTACCAAACTTTTGGTAGTAAGCCCAAAGTTTTCTTAAATTCCTTACTAATTAAGCACTCAAGCATAGGTTTCTTTTTTCTGAAAATTATTCACATATTTATTGTTTCTTTGTGTAAAAATTATAAAAGCTTCCTGCTTTGGCCATTCTTAGGTCCCTTTCTATGAGATCTCTCTGTGCAAAAATTAAATGTGTTTCTTTTTCTCCTGTTCATCTGTCTTGTGTCAGTTTTATTATTAGTCCAACCACAAGAACTCAAGAGGGGTAGAGGGGGAAATATCCCCCTCCCTAACACCATCAATTTCCAGGGTTGGGGGTGAAAGGTACTGAACTCTTGTGTTGTTTCATTCAGGGTGGAAATTGTGTGCCCATAATGACATGGAACACAATCTCTATTTGGGAAACTATAGTATACTTTTCCCTCTGTTCTTTTGCAGGAATATGAAAGTATAGCATACATACTTTCTTAAAAAGGGGGGACTTTAAGCAGAGGATTTGCAGACAGTATGTATTTCAGTTTTTGCAGATATGTGGTCTATCTTCTGTGAAGGGGCACATGGGTGTTTGATATCTCTTTTAAGACTAGATGATAATCATTACTTTCCATAAGAAGAAAAAATTGTTGTTTGCTACAGGTGATCTCATGTCCCATTAAGAGGATTTCTCAAATAGTAAGACAAAACATTTCTAAGCATTGGAGCTATTCAATAATTACATGAGCTGAGAGCTACCTGGAGCTAGGACTATTCCAACAGTGATTACATAGAAGGGATTTGGGGACTAGGTAGGGCCTTTAAAAAGGTCCAGTCTCATGCTAAGACTGTATGGTTGTTTTCTCCTAAATTTCTGCCCGCCCCCCCCCTTTATCAGGCACTTTTAATCATAATCATTGTTAATGCTATCACAGAATTTTTGTGTATGGTACACACATAAATATTTATGATGAATTCTAGAACACTGTATAAGACGTTATTACTTTGTAACATACTCTTTCTTTTTGTGCAGAAGTCCAAATTTCTGAGGCAGCAAATACACTAATGGCCTGGTAAATTAGAAGTTTATAGATAATGGAATGATTCATGAAAATGCCAGGGAGTTGATGATGAGCAGTCTTCTTTAAGGAGTGGAAGTCAGTACCAAATCTAGAATCAGACACTATCTTTTTGCCTTTTATGTCTAGGCCACTAGTGCCATGTTTCTTAATATTCAGGGGAGTGAATCCTTGTGAATCATCTGATTTAGGAGCACATCTTCCTCGTCCCCTCTTCCCAACACAGGAGTTACCACATTTTCCCTTGCATGAAGCTCTTGTGGCCTGTTTTATTTGAGTCTTAAAATGAGTGTGAAGTGATATTTCCAAGAAAATGAATCTGGCATTACAAAGATGTTGGCTGTATTCATTTACACAAGTTAAAAAAATTAGAATCAATGCTTTATAAAACAGGTGTGGCTGTCTGTTAGAGTCACAAACACCTTGTATGATGCTGCAGTGATTCCTTTGCCTAGAAATGTGAAGTAATGGGTTCCTGAAAAAACAGATCTATACAGATGTACAGCAATCCCCTCTTATCCATGGTTTCACTTTCTGTGGTTTTAGTTATCTGCAGCCAACTGTAGTCAAAAAATATTAAATGGAAAACTCTAGAAATAAATAATTCATTAGTTTTAAATTGCATGCTATTCTGAGTGCCACAATGAAATCTCTCACCATCCTGCTCTGTCCTGCCTAGGACCCCCAACAGTGGACATTGTCTGCTGCTGAGATCCAGCTAGGGACATCATTGTGGCTCAGTGATCCAGGATCACTCCAAGCAGATGATCTTCCTCCTGACTTATCATTGGATGGTCGATAATAGCCTAATACTACATCACAATGCCTAAACCATTCACTTTACTTCATCTCATCATGTAGGCATTTTCTCTCACATCATCACAAGAAGAATGCTCAGTACAGTATGATAAGATATTTTGAGAGAGAAAGAGAGAGAGGCCACATTCACATAACTTTTATTACAGTATATTGTTATAATTGTTCTATTTTATTATTATTGTTAATCTTATGTTTACTTATTTATATATTATATATCTTAATACATTTATGTATATATATTTATAATCTACTTTATAAATTAAATTTTATCATATAAATCTTTGATTTTATGTAACCCAGCATGATGACTGTGAAAACAACTTAATGTATATTCCTTACTGACTTTCAATATTGAAAACTACATATTATGACAAAGAGCATGTATCAATTAAGTGGCTTAGAGCAGTGCTTCTCACACTTTAATGTATATTTGAATCAGCTGAGGGAATTCTGCGGAATTGTTACAACGCAGATTCCTATTTAGTAGACCTGGGGAAGGTGGGACCTATGAGTCTGCATTTCTAACACGTTCCCAGATCACCTGAGAAACGATAAAGGTCACAGGTCTTCTCACTTTGGCTTCTGTTTGAACATCAACCTCTCGTGTGAATTTGAACATTAATGTTCTCCTGTTCATATCTTTTTGTGGTCAGAACAGTTTGGAAGAAAATAAAGGAAAAATAATTGAAATAAATCAATATGTTAGAAATATAATACCAATTCATCACATCAATTCAAAAAGTACAACAGTAGCTCTTCTAGAGCTACTTGTCAAATTATGACACTTTTAGGACTAAAATGAGATGAAAATTACTGGGCAGATGCCAGAGTCCCAGTTTCCGTTTTTCTCCCCTTTGGGTCTTAAGGATCAAAATATCTACGTAGGGACTTCCCTGGTGGTGCAGTGGTTAAGAATCTGCCTGCCAATGCAGGGGACACGGGTTCGAGCCCTGGTCCAGGAATATCCCACGTGCCACGGAGCTACTAAACCCATGCACCACAACTACTGAGCCTGCACTCTAGAGTCCGTGTGCCGCAACTACTGAAGCCCACGTGCCTAGAGCCCGTGCTTCACAACAAAAGAAGCCACCGCAATGAGAAGCCCATACACTGCAACAAAGAGTAGCCCCTGCTTGCCACAACTAGAGAAAGACTGCGCTCCACAACGAAGACCCCATGCAGCCAAAAATAAATAAATAAATAAATTTATATATATAAAAAAGATCCATGTAATGGACAAGTGAAATTATCCTGAATATAAATGAGCACCAAAAGATTGTAGGACTGGAGCAATTGTGCTGTCTTAATTTATTTTTCACTAAAAGTATTTTTTTGCTGCCAGTTTTAACCCTGGCAAAATTTTATGATCAGACATTGTCATAAAATTTACTTTTCAGTTAAAAAGTGTGGATAATTTTGCCCTAGAAGGAATTTTGCACAAAACTTACTTTCTTTCAACTGTCAGTGTGAGTGTCATGGAGAAGAAAAGGGCTTAGGGGATAAAATGAAATTAAACTTCTAATAACTCTCTGGCCTTCAAGTTTCAGGGTGCTGATAATGATCTAATGTGAGATGGGCAGAAAGAAGGAGACATCTCACAAAATACCAGATCATAAAGAGAGAAGAGCCCCATGTATTTCAGGTTAGGAGTTTCCTTTTGATTTCTCAAATTCTTTGATTTCCCAAAGTTCTTAATATCTTTGGTGATGGGGCATAGAGAATGCATGTTGATGACTAGAAGCATCAGCCAATTGTCCTTCTCTTTCCATTGGTCAGACTTTGAAGTCATGGAGGGAACAAGATAGTAAAAAGTAGCTTGGCGAAAGATGATGGATTAGGTGCTCATATTGGCTGGTAGCTGGTGGTTTATTGGTTGAGAAATTGTTTGAACTTTCTACATCTATAAAGCTTTTAAAGGAAAAGTTGAACAACAAAAATGAGTGGGAAATTTTGCTGTCTTTAATTCCAAATGTCCATAGCTATGCAAAATGTGTAGGGAAATATCTGGAAAAAAAGTACGGTGTTAGATTATGAGAATATGTCTGACTATATAAATATATTTATGGAATATTTATATATTTGTAAACGTATTTATCTTTATACTTATATATACTTATATATTTATAGAATATTTATATTTATAGAATATAGAATACAGAGGACTTCCTGAAATGTAATTCAGTTCTTTTGTATGTAAAATTTTCTTTTCTGTTCTTTTTTTCTTTTGTTTTGGCTGTGCTGCGTGGCTTGTGGGATCTTAGTTCCCTGACCAGGGACTGAATCCAGGCCACAGCAGTGAAAGCGCCAAGACCTAACCACTGAACCACCAGGGTATTCCCTATAAAATTTTATTTTATTTTATTTTATTTTATTTATGTTATTTTTTGCGGTACGCGGGCCTCTCACTGTTGTGGCTTCTCCCGTTGCAGAGCACAGGCTCTGGACGCGCAGGCTCAGTGGCCATGGCTCACGGGCCCAGCCGCTCCACGGCATGTGGGGTCTTCCTGGACCGGGGCATGAACCCGTGTCCCCTGCATCAGCAGGCGGACTCTCAACCACTGTGCCACCAGGGAAGCCCTAAAATTTTATTTTAAAAGGCACTTTTCTTATAAATCCTCTGATATAACTAAGAATTCTTTTGTGGCATAAATATATACTTGCCAATTAGGTTGATAATTTTAATACTTGCTTTCCTTATAGGAGGAAATACCTGTTCTTGATATTTTCTTTCTTTTGGAAATTGTTTACGTTTTGCTCAGTGACCTAAGTCTAAGTGTCACTAGGGGAGTTTAATCTCAAGCTCTTGATATTTTGCAAAGGTTGTTAGCTTGTCCTGAATGTTAAAAATTCATAGATTATGATACACAGATATATTCAGCTCTGAAAGTGTTTTTGATACTATCTTATTGCTGGATTTAGCAGTTAAATGCCTAAGATGAGAACATTAGTGTCTTCTTTGTTCTTTATCCTTTCTCACCAGGCTTTTAAAATCTTGGTCAGCCAACACTCAATCCTCCAATTCCACCAGGTTGTTTTGGTTTTAACTTTGTCTTGGAAATGCTATCAAGCCTGGATTGATAAATTGGGATTTTTTTTTTTCCAATCTGGAATGGGTCAAATGATTTGATGGAATCCTTTCAGGAAGCTGGGCTTGCTCTGCATGTCACTTGGAGGTGTATGCCCATTTGAGGTTAAGTCAAGGGTCCTATTACTTAAAGGGCTGATGGTCACTTTGGACATGACCCAGAATAGTTATCAACCCCACTTCTGTGGATGCTTTGAACTGCGTCTGACTTCCGACCTGGCTAGTGTTAGGGCTCTGCTGAGGTAGAAAACAATCAGGTTGGATCACCCTGGGCTACAACAGGCCAATTTGTTGACCTGGTAAGCAAGAGCAGATTATTCAGATCCTGTCCCCTAGATTGGACTTCCTGGCTTCAAGGGCTTTATTACGCCTCTGCACCCTATGTTTGTATAGCGAGTTCTTGTTGACAGGGTGACTTAGTAACATTCAGAGTTTTGGGGCATTGCTTAGTAGAGAATTGATAAAATCAAGAAGCAAGTTTTCAAATATTTCATATTAATTCTCAAATGCATTATTTTAGAAATGCTCTTCAGGAGTAGAATCATAGAGTCTAAACGTTTTCTTATGTTTCTCATCTAGTCCCAGACTATCTCCTCTTACATTCCTGTTGAAAGATTAGTGGTCATTAGTGAAAGGAAAATCATCCCACTCTTACCCACAAATTATTGAGCATGGAGTCATACCACCACCTAACAAGTACTATATCTTTGCCAGCTGTCGTATTGGGTGCTGGTCATGTCTAGATGACTCAAACTTGGTTCCCATCCTCAAAAGATGACTTTTTTGTTGTTGTATTTTAGTGCTTTAAAATTCCTTACAGATAGCCCATAAAATTGGGGATTCCTATGTATTTCTTTGCTACACAGATAGCCCATAAAATTGGGGGATTCCTATATATTTCTTTGGTACATGTGTGTAGAATTGTCCCAAACTATGCAATAAATAGGTTTCCTGCTAGACTATTAGTCAATCCTGTTTATTTCTTGTATACCAGCTCAATCCTACTGGTTATAATTTCAGAAAGAGGTATGTGGTGATCCTTTTCCCTTTTTGTCTATGCCAGAAGCCGTCGATTAGTAGCCCACATGCTGAACATGGATAATAGATGTACTTTGTTTTGGCTTGTACTTCATTTCTAATATATTTGAACTGACATCTAAAAATTGAAAAATTTCCTTAAAATTAGATTGTAGTGATGGTTACACAATTCTGTGAATATACTATGTGAAGATACTTTAAGTGGATGGGTTGTATATTATATGAATTACAATCAGTAAAGTTATTAAAAATCGGTATTTCCTATTTCTCTTGAAAAATCCAAACTATCTGGCAATCCTGGACTTACATTCCCACATGGCAGCCATCAGCAGGAACCAAGCAGCTGTTGCTTTTAGGTGCAACATGAATTCCCTCATCCAGCCCTACTATTCTACTAGGCCAACAAATAGTTGAGTCTCAGATTCTCTTAAGAGGCCAGTAATTCTCAGTTCAAAACAGTTTTGCCATGATCCTTGCAGCTAGGAGAGGAGAGAGGCTGGGACATTAAAAATTAGCTTATGCAAGATGGGGTCTCCAGGGTCCTTCCAGGAAAGATTAAGTTCCCTGAGTTCCCCCTTCAACAGCAGTTCTCATGAATACATAAAACAATGGGAGAGGCGGAGGCTTTCCTTTCTCCTGGGTCTGTTGCCTGACATTTCACCACCCACAACTGACCACTCAATAGAATGCTGTAGGCCAGGCAGCTAGATTCAAAATGAATTGGTACGACATGTTGAATTGCATGTCATGGGGTGGTCCGTTTTGGTCTCATCTATCAAACCTCACAAATTGATTCAACCCTTTAGAGAAGTACTTCCAAAACTGTTCCCCTCAGAAGGTTAGAGTCTCAAGAGAAGCAAAAAAATTTCTGTGGTTACCTGTGTTGGGGAAATGCTGGATACAGTATTCACTCTCCATATGAACAATACACATTAACATATTAACGGCCTTCAGAAGGTTGGCAATAAAGGAATCTATTTAATTTTGTTGTTTCCCAACTAAAATTGGTTTACCCAGGAATCCTAGCCCCAGTCTCCTCGGTCACATATCTTGTGAAATATTGGTAGATCATACTCTACAACATTGCCACAGAATGTTGTTTGGGTATTAATTAGCTGTATGGTATTTTAGCCATCAACTACTATCAACTGAGGAAAATTTGGGAATGAATAAAAGCAGGGGTAGGATATTGAGAGATAATAGGTTCATCACCATTTTAAGCTTTTTTTTTTTTTTTTTGCGGTACTCGGGCCTCTCACTGTTGTGGCCTCTCCCGTTGCGGAGCACAGGCTCCAGACGCGCAGGCTCAGCGGCCATGGCTCACGGGCCCAGCTGCTCCACGGCATGTGGGATCTTCCCAGACCGGGGCATGAACCTGTGTACCCTGCATCGGCAGGCGGACTCTCAACCACTGCACCACCAGGGAAGCCCCATTTTAAGCTTTTAAACGTTGGAATTACAGAGAGAGAGAAAGATCTCTTTTCAAGTAGGATTTAAAGTCACTGAGGTTGGATATAAAGCCATCAGAGGATATGATTTCTCATGTATGCATTGTGGTGGTCAAAATGTTTCTTTTGGTTTTTTGAGAATAGAGAACATATCTTCTCTCTCTTAGTACTTCTATAAGAGTCAAAGTATAGGTTTTCTGTACAGGTAACATTCAAGAAAAATATTTCTTTGGGGAACCTAGTTTGAACCTGCCAGTTTGGGTAGAAATGTAGGACAAGGAGATAGTAGGAGATTTACAGATGGCTAAGAGAGGAATAAATTTTAAGACGCTTCCACTGTAGCTGTTTCACTTATATAAAAATATGTGTATTCAGTAACTATTTGGCAAATAATAAAATCATTCCTTTTCTTTGTGGAAAATTCAGAAAAGTGTAAAGAAGAAGAAAATGTAGTTGACTAGATGCAGCCACTTAATAACACTTTGATGTATTTCCTTCTCAATATATATTGAACATAATGTAAAACAAGTTCTGGCTTAGCTTTGCTCACTTAATATTATGTTGCAAGCATTTCTCTGTCAGTAAAAATCTTTCATGAACATTATTTTTAATGGCTACATTATATTCCACCATTTGGATCTATTATAATTTTTAAAATTTTCATTTAGGTTATTAAAATATGTATGTGTATCTGGAAAGACCTCTATCCCAAGACATTAGCAAAAGAAATGTTAAAATAGATCAGATGAGAGCACATGGATGCAGAGGGGTAAATGGCCTGCTTAAGTTTCCAGCAGAGCTGAAAACAGAACCAAGGCCTCTTGTTCTGTGTCTGATGTTCAGTTCAGTGCCCCCAGCTCCAACCCCTGCTGCTGACACCCTATCCCACACCTCTGAGACTGTCATTTGGGGGCTATTGATCTGATGGGGGATTTAGCCTTCAGCAAGGGGAGCACAAGTGAGAAAATTGCTGTCAAAATGGAGCGTGTCTCTGGGGTGTTGCTTTCCCTGCTTTGAGCCCTCAGAGATGCGGTGGAGGGCACAGGCAGGAAGGTCACACTGCTGACCTCTCTCAGTGAGAGATGAAGAGGGAAAAAGTGGCTCTGGAGCAATTACCACTCTTAATTGCTTTGAAATAGACAAAATGTTTTTCATGGGGTGATCCACAACTGAAAACCATCCATTTAGTTTACAAATGAAACAGAGGAAGATGGACATCCCCATTTCTTAGGTAATCAGCATAGATTGCTTTCAGGAGGGTTAAAGAAACCACCAGGCAATGGGATAGAATGGGAGACTCAACACCGACCAGCTGTGAGAATGACAGATTCGTGCCATAATCCTCTTTCTTTCCGGGGTTATTATCCTGCATATTTCCCTCTTTCCAAACCAATCATGATCCAGCAAGATGTGGTTTTGGAGGCCAAAAGGACACAGAATAAAGTAATTGTTTTACTATTTTTCTGAATCTATTCAGTTGTTTTTGTTTCCTTTCAGGAGAAAAAAATATATAGCTTGTCACAAAAATTATAAGAACTCTTCCACAGTGGCAAATTTATCGTATATTAGAATTTTTGAGAATTGAATCATTTCCTCATTGATTAAGATGATAAAATCATGGTTTTCAAAATTCTGTGTTCTGAGAGAAAAAATGGGCTTCAACTATAATAAAATTTGTATTTAAGACTACGAGTATTCACATAAAAGAGCATCTGCATGTGTGGAAAATGGAAACTGTGTACATTGAATTTTCCCCCACAAAACCCACCACAGAATCAGGTTGGACTTCCCCTGAAGTCTCTTTGGGTTGCTCCAGATCCAAGAGTGAGCATTTGACTCAAATGTTGATTGGGCTTCATGGGAAGGGACCTCTTTCTGACAGGCTCTTTAAAAGGCTGCTGGTGGGAACTTAAGTTATTCTTTTCCTAAAATCAGAGAGACAATACCCTCTAGGTCACCACAGAGCTCAGTTTCTACACATCATCCTTGGTGGCTTGAGGAACTCTCACATTGCCTGTTGTGTGTACCAATGCCTGGGCTGGATCAAGAGCATACGAGTAATGCTCTCTCTTCTGTCCCATGTGAAAGCTTGCCATGATGGGAAAAACAATGAATCATCCTCATCTCTATCTTCTTCATCCTCATGACCATCTCTAACATTATCATCATCATTAGTTATCAATGAGTACTTCGTCACAGTGTAATTCTTAAAATGTTAAAATCATGATTCCCATACAGAATGTAAGCATATATTAACCTTTACTTAATGTATTAATGAAGATGTCAGTGGCATGACAGAATGGCTTCAAAAGAGAATAGGAGAAACTGGGGTTTTATTTTTGTTTTTGTCTTTTTAGTTGGTAGAAATAAAAAAAAGGAATGCTAAGATAAGATCACCAAATTAGAAACAAAACTGATTCATGTCTCATAGGGGAATAACTGTTGGGGTTTTCTTCTCTACTAAACAGAAAGTAAGACAATCATTCTCTATTAGTTTCCTAGGGCTGCTGTAACAAGTTACCATAAACACTGTGGCTTAAAACAACATGTTACACATTTATTCTCACAGTTCTTGAGGTTAGAAGTCTGAAATCAAGGTGCTGGCAGAGCCATGCTCCCACCGAAGGGTCTAGGAAAGAATTCTTTCTTGCCTTTTCATGGGCAAGGCAAGTTAGTGCTTGCTTCTAGCAGCAATCCTTGGTATTCCTTAGCTTGTGACAGCATAACTCCAATTTCTGCCTCCATTTTTACATGGCCTCTTCCCTCTTTATCTCTGTTTCCTCTCCTCTTGGAAAAACACCAGTCACCCTAAATCCAGGATGACTTAATCTTGGGATCCTTAGCTAACTACATCTGTAAGGACCCTATTTCCAAATAAGGTCACATTCTGAGGTTCCAAGTGGACATGAATTTTGGGGGGAAACTATTCAACCAACTATACATAAACAGTTTTTTAAGTTATAAAATGTTTGCACGCTAATTAGTTATGCCAAAACACTTACATTCTCCTAAAAAGTCAGATGACTCTGAGGCTGATTTGTTTAAAAATGCCCTTAACAGGACAGTAGAGGATCACATAATTATCTTTTTTATTCTTTCCCCCAAGTTTGGAGAATTTTTCTTAACTTTTATAAAAAATGTCTCTTCTGTGCCAAGCACAACAATGATGCCTGATATTTATATATTATCTCATTTGATCCTCACCAAGGAGGTTTTATTATCTGCATTTTCATAGATGAAGACAACTGAGGCACAGAGAAGTCAAGTAACTTGCTTAAGGCCACACAGCTAGTAAATGACAGTTTTTAAAATTTGAACAAACCCTATAGCCTATTACTCTTTTGACTACTTGTTCCTTCTTTAAATCAGGTTAGATAAAGGTCTCCCTCTTCTACCTGTCACAGAAGATGAGTGACTATAAACGATCAGTATCTCCTCCTGAAGTGTGATGTTATTTCTGAGCTAACCTCTCATTGGAAGAAAGATATCACGGTGCATGACTCTTTGAAGATGCTTTCCTTAGATCAAGGCAGTCCCAAGGACACCCCAAAGAAATATTAACTGAATTGCTTTTCCTTTTACTGCTTTTAAAACAAATATGCAGATAATGCTGAACTTAGAGTTTTTATTGAACATAGAGTTCTTTTGAAGGTTTTTAAAATACCTGCTGTTTGCTCAAGCCACATTTAAATAACACACAGTAGTAGAAAGGCATGCATGTGATTCTTTGTTTAAATAATAATGTGTCCTGATCTATTAGGATAATACTCATTTTAGTGTGTTTTAATTTGGAAAATGTGTATTATCTTCAGGATGTGATTTTTGTTGGTAGGCTCAGTGAGGACATTTTTCTAATCCTTTGCAAAGATGAGCTTACTGAAAATCAGCATTAGCTTAAATTGTAGTTTAGATTGAAATGAGAAGCCTATCAGGAAGGCAGCTCCTTGTGAAACTAATAATAATAAGTGTTAGTACTAGAACAAATAATAACTGCAGGGAAGCACAGACTTCACTTCTGTAATCCTGGGAAAACCACAGAAGGCTGAAGGATGCAGGGAAGAGGAAAGTGAAACAGGAGCTGTGCTATGCCAGAAACTACCTGTGAGACTTTGGGCAAGTCATTCAGCCTGTCTGAGGCTCACTCCTCTTTATTTTATTTATTTATTTATTTATTTATTTATTTATTTATTTTTTCTGGTACATGGGCCTCTCACTGTTGTGGCCTCTCCCGTTGTGGAGCACAGGCTCTGGACGCGCAGGCTCAGCGGCCATGGCTCATGGGCCTAGCTGCTCTGTGGCATGTGGGATCTTCCTGGACCGGGGCACGAACCCGTGTCCCCCGCATTGGTAGGCGGACTCTCAACCACTGTGCCACCAGGGAAGCCTCACTCCTCTTTAAACACAATGTGAATGACCAGGTTTCTAAACTATATTGACTATATTCCCCTTGAACTCCGTCTATGTTTTGCAGTGTATACCTAAGTAAGCATCTGCCCATTTGCAGGGATGTTTATTTTTCTATGTATTTCTTTTGATTCCCATATAATATAAAAGTTAATGGAATAGTTTGCATTTGAATAGTACAGTTCTTTCTTAGAAATCCAAACTGCTTTACGTGTTAAATTCTGTGTTGTCATATTATACATGTGTTCTGTGTAGATTTGCCTACCCATCAACACAGACAGGAACTAAAAGGTAGTAGCTGCCGAAAAGGACATTGGCTATATTGGTGAAGAGTGGAGACTGATCCTAGAGGCCTCCTCATTTCCAAGCAAGTAATAGACATTGTGGTTCATTTTGCAGCTACCTGAAGGGTAGGTCTTTTCCAGTCTAGGAAACTTTGAGGGCAGCAAATGCTGTTTGTGTCCTGTACCTTTGCTCTTGGGCATTATCATTGCAGGCAGTCTGGACTTCAATTACCAGCAGCATCTGTATCTCTTTGCTTGAGGACCTTTTCTAGCAGCTGTAGGCTGCAGATCTGTATAGTGGTAATCCAGAAGTGCTTAAGAAGTAGTGCTTCACAGGAGCAGCCATCACTCAAAGACTGTTGGAAGTTGGTGTATAAATACCCCAGGCTTCCTGTCTCCAGAACTGAGAGAAATAAATTTCTGTTGTTTATAAGTCACCTACTTTATGGTTTTATGTTGTAGCAGCCTGAGATGACAAGACAGCCCCCAAAGCAGGAAACTCCCTGATGCAGAGGTTCTTAATCTGGGGCTTATGGGTTCCCTGAGATATTATATGGAATTATAAACTTTATTCTAATGAGAGACATCACAGCTTTCCTCAGCTTCTTAAAGGGTTCTGTGACCTACCAAAGGTTAAGAACAACTGCTTTAGGCTATGATGCTTTATTGGGATTGGCACAAAACTGTCATTGTGGTGGTAGACTGTGAGGACCAACCTCATTTTTATCAACGTTTCCCATAATCTGTAGTATCAGATAAGTGAGTCAGGGAATATTTAGTACAGCTGGAGGGACCACTGACACTATCTCAACCAAATCTATCATATGAAAAAGGAGGAGACTATGGCCCCAAATTACTACAAGACAATCTGAGCATAATGGTTTATTTTTAAAAATTGTTATTTTTATAGCTTTAGTTATAGTTCAAGTCTATTCAGATCACGACGTGAATGTTATTTCAGTCCACAGGGTTTTGTTGAGCTATATACTTAAAGTTAGATTCTAAGCTATTCTATTCCAAACTTAAACTATTGTGCCCCTAGTAAAATTAATCCATACCTTTCGTATAAGCTTTTTGGACTTTGAACATTTTTCCTTTGGCCAAAGGTGATCATGTTTCTTCCATTTAAACATTTGTTTTAGAAAAGTTTACAGGCCTAAAAAAAGGTCAAAGTCACATTTTTGAATTCCTCTTTCTCCTCACCCCCAGCAAATTTACATATTATAATTAAAGCCAATGTGATGAAAGGAACTTTTTTTAACATCTTTATTGGAGTATAATTGCTTTACAAAGTTGTGTTAGTTTCTGCTGTATAACAAAGTGACTCAGCTGTATCTATACATATATCCCCATATCTCCTCCTTCTTGTGTCACTTTAAATATGTCCTGCCACTCCCTCTGGCTTGCAGAGTTTTTGCTGAAAGATCAGCTGTTATCCTTATGGGGATTCCTTTTTATGTTATTTGTTGTTTTTCCCTTGCTGCTTTTTTTTTTTTTTTTTTTTTTTGCTTTATAACAAATTTAATCAGTTATACATATACATATGTTTCCATATCCCCTCCCTTTTGCGTCTCCCTCCCACCCCCGCATCCCACCCCTCCAGGCGGTCACAAAGCACCGAGCTGATCTCCCTGTGTTATGCGGCTGCTTCCCACTAGCTATCTACCTTACATTTGGTAGTCTATATATGTCCATGCCGCTCTTTCACTTTGTCACAGCTTACCCTTCCCCCTCCCCATATCCTCAAGTCCATTCTCTAGTAGGTCTGTGTCTTTATTCCTGTCTTACCCCTATGTTCTTCATGACATTTTTTTTTCTTAAATTCCATATATATGTGTTAGCATACAGTATTTGTCTTTCTCTTTCTGACTTACTTCACTCTGTATGACAGACTCTAGGTCTATCCACCTCATTACAAATAGCTCAATTTCATTTCTTTTTATGGCTGAGTAATATTCCATTGTATATATGTGCCACATCTTCTTTATCCATTCATCCGATGATGGACACTTAGGTTGTTTCCATCTCCGGGCTATTGTAAATAGGGCTGCTATGAACATTTTGGTACATGTCTCTTTTTGAATTATGGTTTTCTCAGGGTATATGCCCAGTAGGGGGATTGCTGGGTCATATGGTAGTTCTATTTGTAGTTTTTTAAGGAACCTCCATACCGTTCTCCATAGCGGCTGTACCAATTCACATTCCCACCAGCAGTGCAAGAGTGTTCCCTTTTTTCCACACCCTCTCCAGCATTTATTGTTTCCAGATTTTTTGATGATGGCCATTCTGACTGGTGTGAGGTGATATCTCATTGTAGTTTTGATTTGCATTTCTCTAATGAGTAAAGATGTTGAGCATCCTTTCATGTGTTTGTTGGCAGTCTGTATATCTTCTGTGGAGAAATGTCTATTTAGGTCTTCTGCCCATTTTTGGATTGGGTTGTTTGCTTTTTTGTTATTGAGCTGCATGAGCTGCTTATAAATTTTGGAGATTAATCCTTTGTCAGTTGCTTCATTGGCAAATATTTTCTCCCATTCTGAGGGTTGTCTTTTGGTCTTGTTTATGGTTTCCTTTGCTGTGCAAAAGCTTTTAAGTTTCATTAGGTCCCATGTGTTTATTTTTGTCTTTATTTCCATTTCCCTAGGAGGTGGGTCAAAAAGGATCTTGCTGTGATTTATGTCATAGAGTGTTCTGCCTATGTTGTCCTCTAAGAGTTTGATAGTGTCTGGCCTTACATTTAGGTCTTTAATCCATTTTGAGCTTATTTTTGTGTATGGTGTTAGGGAGTGATCTAATCTCATACTTTTACATGTCCCTATCCAGTTTTCCCAGCACCACTTATTGAAGAGACTGTCCTTTCTCCACTGTACATTCCTGCCTCCTTTATCAAAGATAAGGTGACCATATGTCCGTGGGTTTAACTCTGGGCTTTCTATCCTGTTCCATTAATCTATCTTTCTGTTTTTGTGCCAGTACCATACTGTCTTGATTACTGTAGCTTTGTAGTATAGTCTGAAGTCAGGGAGCCTGATTCCTCCAGCTCCATTTTTCATTCTCAAGATTGCTTTGGCTATTCGGGGTCTTTTGTGTTTCCCTACAAATTGTGAAATTTTTTGTTCTAGTTCTGTGAAAAATGCCAGTGGTAGTTTGATAGGGATTGCATTGAATCTGTAGATTGCTTTGGGTAGTAGAGTCATTTTCACAATGTTGATTCTTCCAATCCAAGAACATGGTACATCTCTCCATCTATTTGTATCATCTTTAATTTCTTTCATCAGTGTCTTATAATTTTCTGCATACAGGTCTTTTGTCTCCTTAGGTAGGTTTATTCCTAGATATTTTATTCTTTTTGTTGCAGTGGTAAATGGGAGTGTTTCCTTGATTTCACTTTCAGATTTTTCATCATTAGTATATAGGAATGCCAGAGATTTCTGTGCATTAATTTTGTATCCTGCAACTTTACCAAATTCATTGATTAACTCTAGTAGTTTTCTGGTAGCATCTTTAGGATTCTCTATGTATAGTATCATGTCATCTGCAAACAGTGACAGCTTTACTTCTTCTTTTCCAATTTGGATTCCTTTTATTTCCTTTTCTTCTCTGATTGCTGTGGCTAAAACTTCCAAAACTATGTTGAATAAGAGTGGTGAAAGTGGGCAACCTTGTCTTGTTCCTGATCTTAGTGGAAATGGTTTCAGTTTTTCACCATTGAGGACAATGCTGGCTGTGGGTTTGTCATATATGGCCTTTATTATGTTGAGGAAAGTTCCCTCTATGCCTACTTTCTGCAGGGTTTTTATCATAAATGGGTGTTGAATTTTGTCGAAAGCTTTCTCTGCATCTATTGAGATGATCATATGGTTTTTCTCCCTCAATTTGTTAATATGGTGTATCACGTTGATTGATTTGCGTATTTTGAAGAATCCTTGCATTCCTGGCATAAACCCCACTTGATCATGGTGTATGATCGTTTTAATGTGCTGTTGGATTCTGTTTGCTAGTATTTTGTTGAGGATTTTTGCATCTATGTTCATCAGTGATATTGGCCTGTAGTTTTCTTTCTTTGTGACATCCTTGTCTGGTTTTGGTATCAAGGTGATGGTGGCCTCGTAGAATGAGTTTGGGAGTGTTCCTCCCTCTGCTATATTTTGGAAGAGTTTCAGAAGGATAGGTGTTAGCTCTTCTCTAAATGCTTGATAGAATTCGCCTGTGAAGCCATCTGGTCCTGGGCTTTTGTTTGTTGGAAGATTTTTTATCACAGTTTCAATTTCAGTGCTTGTGATTGGTCTGTTCATATTTTCTATTTCTTCCTGAGTCAGTCTTGGCAGGTTGTGCATTTCTAAGAATTTGTCCATTTCTTCCAGGTTGTCCATTTTATTGGCATAGAGTTGCTTATAGTAATCTCTCATGATCTTTTGTATTTCTGCAGTGTCAGTTGTTACTTCTCCTTTTTCATTTCTAATTCTATTGATTTGAGTCTTCTCCCTTTTTTCTTGATGAGTCTGGCTAATGGTTTATCAATTTTGTTTATCTTCTCAAAGAACCAGCTTTTAGTTTTATTGATCTTTGCTATCGTTTCCTTCATTTCTTTTTCATTTATTTCTGATCTGATTTTTATGATTTCTTTCCTTCTGCTAACTTTGGGATGTTTTTGTTCTTCTTTCTCTAATTGCTTTAGGTGCAAGGTTAGGTTGTTTATTCGAGATGTTTCCTGTTTCTTAAGGTGGGATTGTATTGCTATAAACTTCCCTCTTAGAACTGTTTTTGCTGCATCCCATAGGTTTTGGGTCGTCATGTCTCCATTCTGATTTGTTTCTAGGTATTTTTTAATTTCCTCTTTGATTTCTTCAGTGACCACTTCGTTATTAAGTAGTGTATTGTTTAGCCTCCATGTGCTTGTATTTTTTACAGCTCTTTTCCTGTAATTGATATCTAGTCTCATAGCATTGTGGTCGGAAAAGATACTTGATACAATTTCAATTTTCTTAAATTTACCAAGGCTTGATTTGTGACCCAAGACATGATCTATCCTGGAGAATGTTCCATGAGCACTTTAGAAAAATGTGTATTCTGTTGTTTTTGGATGGAATGTCCTATAAATATCAATTAAGTCCATCTTGTTTAATGTATCATTTAAAGCTTGTGTTTCCTTATTTATTTTCATTTTGGATGATCTGTCCATTGGTGAAAGTGGGGTGTTAAAGTCCCCTACTATGAGTGTGTTACTGTCGATTTCTCCTTTTATGGCTGTTAGTATTTGCCTTATGTATTGAGGTGCTCCTATGTTGGGTGCATAAATATTTACAATTGTTATATCTTCTTCTTGGATCGATCCCTTGATCATTATGTAGTGTCCTTCTTTGTCTCTTCTAGTAGTCTTTATTTTAAAGTCTATTTTGTCTGATATGAGAATTGCTACTCCAGCTTTCTTTTGGTTTCCATTTGCATGGAATATCTTTTTCCATCCCCTTACTTTCAGTCTGTATGTGTCTCTAGGTCTGAAGTGGGTCTCTTGTAGACAGCATATATATGGGTCTTGTTTTTGTATCCATTCAGCCAATCTGTATCTTTTGGTGGGAGCATTTAGTCCATTTACATTTAAGGTAATTATCGATATGTATGTTCCTATTCCCATTTTCTTAATTGTTTTGGGTTTGTTATTGTAGCTCTTTTCCTTCTCTTGTGTTTCCTGCCTAGAGAAGTTCCTTTAGCATTTGTGGTAAAGCTGGTTTGGTGATGCTGAATTCTCTTAGCTTTTGCTTGTCTGTAAAGGTTTTAATTTCTCCCTCAAATCTGAATGAGATCCTTGCTGGGTAGAGTAATCTTGGTTGCAGGTTTTTCTCCTTCATCACTTTAATTATGTCCTGCCACTCCCTTCTGGCTTGTAGTGTTTCTGCTGAGAGAGCAGCTGTTAACCTGATGGGGATTCCCTTGTGTGTTATTTGTTGTTTTTCCCTTGCTGCTTTTAATATGATTTCTTTGTGTTTAATTTTTGACAGTTTGATTAATATGTGTCTTGGCGTATTTCTCCTTGGATTTATTCTGTATGGGACTCTCTGTGCCTCCTGGACTTGATTAACTATTTCCTTTCCCATATTGGGGAAGTTTTCAACTGTAATCTCTTCAAATATTTTCTCAGTCCCTTTCTTTTTCTCTTCTTCTTCTGGAACCCCTATAATTCAAATGTTGGTGTGTTTAATGTTGTCCCAGAGGTCTCTGAGACTGTCCTCTGTTCTTTTCATTCTTTTTTCTTTATTTTGCTCTGCAGCAGTTATTTCCACTATTTTATCTTCCACCTCACTTATCCGTTCTTCTGCCTCAGTTATTCTGCTATTGATCCCATCCAGAGTATTTTTTATTTCATGTATTGTGTTTTTAATCGATGCTTGATTCATCTTTAGTTCTTCTAGGCCCTTGTTAACTGTTTCTTGCATTTTGTCTATTCTATTTCCAAGATTTTGGATCTGGGAAATAGAATCTTGGATCATCTTTACAATCATTATTCTGAATTCTTTTTCAGGTAGACTGCCTATTACCTCTTCATTTGTTAGATCTGGTGGGTTTTTATCTTGCTCCTTCTCCTGCTGTGTGTTTTTCTGTCTTCTCATTTTGCTTATGTTACTGTGTTTGGGGTCTCCTTTTTGCAGGCTGCAGGTTCGTAGTTCCCGTTGTTTTTGGTGTCTGTCCCCAGTGGCTAAGGTTGGTTTAGTGGGTTGTGTAGGCTTCCTGGTGGAGGGGACTAGTGCCTGTGTTCTGGTGGATGAGGCTGGATCTTGTCTTTCTGGTGGGCAGGTCCACGTCTGGTGGTGTGTTTTGGGGTGTCTGCGGACTTTTTATGATTTTAGGCCACCTCTCTGCTAATGGGTGGCGTTGTGTTCCTGTCTTGCTAGTTGTTTGGCATAGGGTGTCCAGCACTGTAGCTTGCTGGTCGTTGAGTGAAGCTGGGTGCTGGTGTTGAGATGGAGATCTCTGGAAGATTTTTGCCGTTTGATATTATGTGGAGCTGGGAGGTCTCTTGTGGACCAGTGTCCTGAAGTTGGCTCTCCCACCTCAGAGGCACAGCACTGACTCCGGGCTCCTCAATTTGGGATGATGTGTTGTCTATTCATGTATTCCACAGATGCAGGGTACATCAAGTTGATTGTGGAGCTTTAATCCGCTGCTTCTGAGGCTGCTGGGAGAGGTTTCCCTTTCTCTTCTTTGTTCTCACAGCTCCTGGGTCTCAGCTTTGGATTTGGCCCCGCCTCTGCGTGTAGGTCGCCGGAGGGCGTCTGTTCTTCGCTCAGACAGGACAGGGTTAAAGGAGCAGCCTGTTCGGGGACTCTGGCTCACTCAGGCCGGGCGGGAGGGAGGGGCACGGAGTGCGGGGCGAGCCTGCAGCGGCAGAGGTCGGCGTGACGTTGCACCAGCCCGAGGCGCGCCGTGCGTTCTCCCAGGGAAGCCGCCCCTGGATCCCGGGACCCCGGGACCCCGGCACTGGCGGGCTGCACAGGCTCCCGGAAGGGCGGTGTGGGCAGTGACCTGCGCTCGCACACAGGCTTCTTGGCGGCGGCAGCAGCAGCCCCAGCGTCCCACGCCCGTCACTGGGCTCCGCGCTTTCAGTCGCGACTCGCGCCCGTCTGTGGAGCCCCTTTAAGCAGCGCTCTTAATCCCCTCTCCTCGCGCACCAGGAAACCAAGAGGGAAGAAAAAGTCTCTTGCCTCTTCGGCAGCTCCAGAGTTTTCCCGGACTCCCTCCCGGCTAGCTGTGGCACATTAGCCTCCTTCCGGCTGAGTTCTCGCCGCCAGCCCCAGTCCTCTCCCTGCGCTCTGACCGATGCCCGAGCCTCAGCTTCCAGCGCTGCGCGCCCCGGCGGGCGAGCAGACAAGCCTCTCGGGCTGGTGAGTGCCGCTCGGCACCGATCCTCTGTGTGGGGATCTCTCCGCTTTGCCCTACCCAGGTATGTGGGGAGTTTCTTGCCTTTTGGGAGGTCTGGGGTCTTCTGCCAGCGTTCAGTAGGTGTTCTGTAGGAGTTGTTCCACGTGTAGCTGTATTTCTGGTGTATCCGTGGGGAGGAAGGTGATCTCCGCGTCTTACTCTTCCGCCCTCCCTTGCTGCTTTTAATATTTTTTCTTTGTATTTAATTTTTGATAGTTTGATTAATATGTGTCTTGGCATGTTTCTCCTTGGATTTATTCTGTATGGGACTCTCTGTGTTTCCTGGACTTGATTGACTATTTCCTTTCCCATGTTAGGGAAGTTTTCAACTCTAATCTCTTCAAATATTTTCTCAGACTCTTTCTTTTTCTCTTCTTCTTCTGGGACCCCTATAATTCAAATGTTGGTGAGTTTAATGTTCTCCCAGAGGTCTCTGAGACTGTCCTCAATTCTTTCCATTCTTTTTTCTTTATTCTGCTCTGTGGTAGTTATTTCCACTATTTTGTCTTCCAGGTCACTTATCTGTTCTTCTGCTTCAGTTATTCTGCTATTGATTCCTTTTAGAGAATTTTTAGTTTCATTTATTGTGTTGTTCATCATTGTTTGTTTGCTCTTTATTTCTCTAGGCCCTTGTTAAATGTTTCTTGTATTTTCTCCATTCTATTTCCTAGATTTTGAATCATCTTTACTATCATTACTCTGAATTATTTTTCAGGTAGACTGCCTATTTCCTCTTCATTAGTTTGGTCTGGTGGGTTTTTACCTTGCTCCTTCATCTGCTGTGTATTTCTCTGTCTTCTCATTTTGCTTAACTTACTGTGTTTGGGTTCTCCTTTTCACAGGGTGCATGTTTGTAGTTCCCGTTGTTTTTGATGTCTGCCCCCAGTGGCTAAGGTTGGTTCAGTGGCTTGTGTAGGCTTCCTGGTGGAGGGGACTGGTGCCTGTGTTCTGGTGGGTGGGGCTGGATCTTGTCTTTCTGGTGCACAGGGCCACGTCCAGTAGTGTGTTTTGGGGTGTCTGTGAACTTGGTATAATTTTAGGCAGCCTCTCTGCTAATGGGTGGGGATGTGTTCCTCTCTTGCTAGTTGTTTGGTATGGGGCATCCAGCAGTGGAGCTTGCTGGCTGTTGGGTGGAGCTGGGTCTTAGCGTTGAGATGGAGATCTCTGGGAGAGCTCTCGCTGATTGATATTATGTGGGGCTGGGAGGTCGCTGGTGGTCCAATGTCCTGAACTCGGCTCTCCCACCTCAGAGCCTCAGGCCTGACACCAGGCTGGAGTACCAAGACCCTGTCAGCCACACGGCTCAGAAGAAAAGGGAGAAAAAAAATGATTAAAATAAAAAAAATATTAAAATAAGAAAATGATAATAACTTTTTTTAAAAAAGAAGAGAGCAACCAAACCAATAAATGAATCCACCAATGATAACAAGCATTAAAAACTAAACTAAGATAAACAGAAAAATCAGAAACAAATCAGTCACAGACAGCAAACCCCAAGTCTACATTTGCTCCCAAAGTCCACTGCCTCAATTTTGGGGTGATTCATTGTCTATTCAGGTATTCCAGAGATGCAGGGTACATCAAGTTGATTGTGGAGATTTAATCCGCTGCTCCTGAGGCTGCTGGGAGAAATTTCCCTTTCTCTTCTCTGTTCGCACAGCTCCTGGGGTTCAGCTTTGGTTTTGGCCCCACCTCTGCGTGTAGGTTGCCCTCAGGCTTCTGTTCCTTCCCAGACAGGATGGGGTTAAAGCAGTGGCTGATTAGGGGACTCTTGCTCATTCAGGCCGGGGGAGAGAGGGGTACAGTAGTTATAACTGGAATGCGGGGCGAGCCTGCGGTGGCAGAGGCCAGAGTGACGTTGCACCAGCCTTAGGCATGCCGTGCGTTCTCCTGGGGAAGTTGTCCCTGGATCACAGGACCCCGGCAGTGGCGGGCTGCACAGGCTCCCGGGAGGGGAGGTGTGGATAGTGACCTGTGCTTGCACACAGGCTTCTCGGTGGCAGCAGCAGCGGCCTTAGCGTCTCATGCCCGTCTTTGGGGTCCGTGCTGATAGCCGCGGCTCACACCCGTCTCTGGAGCTCCTTTAGGTGGCGATCTTAATCCCCTCTCCTCGCGCACCAGGAAATAAAGAGGCAAGAGAAAGTCTCTTGCCTCTTCGGCAGGCCCAGACTTTTTCCCGGACTCCCTCCCGGCTAGCCGTGGTGCACTAGCTCCCTTCAGGCTGTGTTCACGCAGCCAACCCCAGTCCTCTCCTTGGGATCCGACCTCCGAAGCCCGAGCCTCAGCTCCCAGCGCCCCCCCGTCCCGGTGGGTGAGCAGACAAGCCTCTTGGGCTGGTGAGTGCTGGTCGGCACCGATCCTCTGTGAGGGAATCTCTCCGCTTTGCCCTCTGCATCCCTGTTGCTGTGCTCTCCTCCGCGGCCCCGAAGCTCCCCACCTCCGCCATCCGCAGTCTCCACCGGCGAAGGGGCTTCCTAGTGTGTGGAAACCTTTCCTCCTTCACAGCTCCCTCCCAGAGGTGCAGGTTCCGTCCCTATTCTTTTGTCTCTGTTTTTTCTTTTTTCTTTTGCCCTACCCAGGTACGTGGGGATTTTCTTGCCTTTTGGGAAGTCTGATGTCTTCTGCCAGCATTCAGTAGGTGTTCTGTAGGAGTTGTTCCACCTGTAGCTGTATTTTTGATGTACTTGTGGGGAGGAAGGTGATCTCTACGTCTTACTCCTTTGCCATCTTGAAGGTCCCTCCAGGAATTTGAATGAAGAACATTGCTTTACAAGAAACAGTTTCAAGAATACACCATTTGCACAGAGTTAAAAATATTTGAAAATCTGCATAAAAATAATGCTGGTTTTTATTAAATGAACAATGTGTTTTGTCCAAGTAATCTATAATTCACACTAAAACTATGCAATGTGGGTTTTATTTTTCCATTTTATAGATGGGGAAACTGGCTGCACTTAAGTAACTTGGCGAGGTTAATGAATTGTAAATGCCAGCTGTAGGATTTGAACCCAGGTTTGAGTACTCTTCTCACTCTATCACATTGCTCTTTTCCTGTCAGGAAGGAAGGAAAGGGCTGTTTCCAGAGGATGTTATGTGACATCGTCATAACAGGTTTATCCTCATATACCTCAGGGTTTACTGAGAAATTACTTATCCTAACTTTTATTGCCTCTTTGAGATACATATTAGTTATTCTTTTCAGCTGCAGATTGAAATGAATTCACTTAAAGAATCAAAAAATGTATTATAGTGAAGCAGTGATAATAAAATTTTCAAAGAGTCTGGAAAATTCAATTTATAGACATATAAACAATTCAAACACAGATGATAATTCACTGTAAAGAAAAATACAAAGTAAAGAGAAAATTTTAGACCCTAAATATCAGTATTTCCTGTAAGGTAGGGCACATTTGAAAGAGAAATAAGAACAGTCTGAATTTAAGAGACATTGTTGAGCTCCCCACACTTAGCAGGCTGTATGAGGCCACTGAGATCAGCTGTCAAATAAAAATAAAAATAACAATCAGTTGTTTTATATGAAGATTTCACCAAAACCATAGAATTATGGTTGGGTGAGGCAGAGGGTTTTACATATTCAATCAACAAATGTTCATTACTGCATGCTAGACTCTGTATTAGCCTGTGGGGACTTGGTGGTAAACAGGAGAGAAGGAGAGACACAGTCCATGCCAATCCAGAACTTATGTTCTGAATGGGGATACCAGTGGCTGGACAATGAGGTACAATCATGTGTGCTAAGTGTTAATGACAGCAGAGTGTTGGAAGCCATGGAAATAGATGGGAGGCCCCTGAATCCAGATTGGTTAAGTTGGGCAGTTAGCCAGGTGAATAGGGGCCAAACATGTAAAGGAGTCATCCAGTGAGAAGGAATGGCATTGATGAGACCTCTAGAAGAAAAATATAGCATGACATGTTATAGTACCAAAAGAAGTTCAGTATAGCTAGAGTGAAGAGTGAGAGTGGGATGGGGTGCAGGGTGGGAAAGTGGCAAGGTATCAGGGTGATTTTAAGACATTTGAATCCCTAGGAACTTTTACCTTGAAGCTATCAATTCACAATATACCCAGCGCCCATATCCCACATTAAATATATCTCATAGATAAGGTCACAAGAAGTGTATTGAATAGCAACTGAGTAGTTGACAAAATGTTATGTTTTGTGAAAATTTCATGCAATATTTGGTAAATTTGATATCTGATTTTTCTTATATTCTGAAGCCAACTTTTTATTACGCTTTCAAACCTTTCCACACATACTTGAGAAACTTAAGGATTCTAGGTACCATGTCCACTGGAGCCATTGGACTAAATGGAACCATATGACTGATGAATAACAAGATACAAAAAGTCTTGCAGTGATGTTAAACCTTTTCTGTCCTAGGGGCAATGGGAAACCATGGCAAGGTTTAAGCAGTGGAGGAACATTTCAGAATTGCACTTTAGAAACGGCATTCTGGCTGCAGTGTGCAGAATGCGTTGAAGGGGAGTTAGAGGAGTGTATCAGAGTAGGGATTGGAATGGAGATGTTAGAAGTTTGCCACAAATTTCCAGGGGAGAACTGACTGGCCCCTGGACTAGCGTGAAGTTATGACAAAGAGTAGAATTGCAACTCTGCAGGATGAGGGACTAGTGATTTATACTGAAATCTTTTCTTCGGTTCTTGAAAAAAATCCTTATCATCTGATATTTTGGTGGGGTCATTCATTAGACCTGGTATAGCTTGTGAATTATACCCCATGTCAGAATGAGATTAATAAAAAAGTTTACTGAAAAACAGTTTGCAGGTCTTTAGCCAGTGGACCCACTTGTCCATTTGAATATGTCTGTAGGCAGACTGTTGCCTTCAGGACTTCAAAAGTGAGTTGTTAGTCTAGTGGAGATGCGGATCAAATGGTCTCTGTCTTCCTAATACATGTTTACCAAGAAGTAAATGTTTTTCATTTTTCTTTTTCTACTGTAAAACCTAACAGAACAGGTAATGTCTGATTTGGCGCTATAATGCATCATTCATAAGAGCAAGTCCCAGGTAATGTGGCTGAAGTACACGGACCTCTCACCTGTGTTAATTCTCCCTGCTCATTGATGTGACCCTGCCAGGAGTCTATTCATTTTTGTGGCAGGTCAAAAAGAGCTGCCTTTTTTTTTTTTTTTTTTTTTTTTTTTTAGATCAAATCTATCTGGAATTTAAGAGTCCAGAGAGAGCTTGTGTGCCTTACATTTTACTTTGTGTAAATGGATGTTAGTTATGCACGGTGGCAATATATGCCACCACAAAATATGTGACTTTGGCATAATGATTATTTTGAGCTAAGGGCACTTTAAAAAGCAGCAGATGCAAGAAGCGCATTCTAATGTCCTCTTTTATTCCTGGAAACAGGAGATAAAAACTCCTGTGTGGAAGATGTCCTTCTTGAACAGCAGAAATAAACATTCGACAGAGTCAAAGCTGTGAGAATTCTGTACAAACAGATCATGTTAAAATAATTATTATCTTCCTTTAGCTCCTCCATAAATTTTAGTTACTTTTCCACCATTGCGTCTCTTTGTTCAACCTGATATAAAATACCAATATGTAGGTTTTGCCATTTCTTTGGGCCTTCCTTTCAGTATGAGGTTTCTTGTGTCACATAAAATATATGTAAATTTGTATGCTTTTCTCCTGTTAATCTGCCTTATGCCAGATGAATTCTCAGGCCCAGCCGAAAAGCCCTAAGAGTGTAGAGGTAAAAATTTGCCTCTCCTACAGTTATACACCATGTTTGCATTTTTTATTTCCAAATTTTCAGGGAATGACAACTTCTAGGATGTAAATAATTATATAACTACCTGAGACTCTGAGAAAATTATAAGCAAAACTTAGTTCAAGATGTATTTATTGAGTGCATAGCCCTGTGTTCCAAATGATATTAGCTAAAAAATAATTTCATAACTTGTTCCCTGCCCTATCAATGCTTATGATTTTAGGGGAAAGATAGAGTTGGACATAAAACAGAGAAAATCAATAAATATTTTATTAGCAGCCTTGACACTGAAGAACTTTTGGAAACAGTTTTCTTTACTGGAAGTAGAGGTCTATTTGGTAGCATCTATTTATTATAACAATACTTTGTTTGCACGTGATTAACCAAAATAGTGAATTTTAAACTATCTCTTAATTATATTTGATTTTTAGAGGTTATAGGAAAATGGGTATGATACGCATGCATATGAAATATTTCCAAACAAATGTACAAACCATTCTAACAAACAAAAATAAGGAAAAAAAAATAGTATACAACTTTGTGTGGTGAATATACACATTGAGCTAAACCTCCTTGTGCCCTTACGTGGGAAGGTGACTTATAGCAATTCAAATGGTTGCTCTGTGAGCTTTAGTTTTACCATTTGTAAAACAGGAGCGATGTATCTTAATGCTCCTTTTAACTCTGTGATTCAAGATGTAATCCCTGTCAGGCACTAGAGAAGCAAAAAAGGAAATGCTCTTATCTTATCTACTACTTAGTAAGATAGGAAAATATCCTCAACATTTAAGAGAAAATTTAAGTAACCTGGGTTAAAATAGCCCAAGCCCCCACCAGTGATATGTTTAGTACTTATGAACCAGGAAGTTCAACTAAGCAATTTGATAAACTGATATTTTTATTGAATTTATTTATCATGCAATCATTTCCTTCTGGACTTTCTTCTTATCTTAAATAACTCACATAAGTCGGAAAATCAGAAATAGCCATCATGTCTTCAAGTGGCTCTTTACTCACTTGCCTAGAAGGTATGTTGCACAAAGCTGTGGGAAATTAAATTGGAAAAGAAAGTTCAGGCCATTTCATGAAGGGTAAGAAAGTGAGGGTAAGAATTTTATTCTGTAGGCAACGGGGAGTCTTTGAAGGTTTCTTAGCGGGAGAGTAGCTTGTTCTGAACTGTAGAAGGTTAATTTGACATTGGTGTCTAAGAATCACTGGGTGGGGAACAAACAGGAGTTAGACATTTATTTTAATTGTCCAGATGAGAGGAAATGAGTGTGTGAACAAGGATGGTGGCAGTGGGAAAGGAGAGGAGGGAATGTGGCAAGGAACACCACTTAGGCTGATTGAATAGGGCGGGTTGGCTAATTAGATATGAGACATATGGGAGAGGCAGGAGTCAGATGTTACCTGGCTAGGGGCATAAAAATGGTGTTTAAACTGGAAAGGAAAAAAGAAATAGTTAAAAGGCTTTAAAACTGTGAAACTAGAATCATTAAGAAAAAGTATTTTGGGCTTCCCTGGTGGTGCAGTGGTTAAGAATCCACCTGCTAATGCAGGGGACACGGGTTCGAGCCCTGGTCCGGGAAGATCCCACATGTCGTGGAGCAACTAAGCCTGTGCACCACAACTACTGAGCCTGCTCTCTAGAGCCCGCGAGCCACAACTACTGAGCCTGTGCACCATAACTACTGAAGCCTGTGTGCCTAGAGCCTGTGCTCTGCCACAAGAGAAGCCACCATGATGAGAAGCCCGTGCACCACAACAAAGAGTAGCTCCTGCTCGCCACAACTAGAGAAAGCCCGCATGCAACAATGAAGACCCAGCACAGCCAAAAATAAATAATTAATTTTAAAAAATACTATAAAAAAGGGAAAGTATTTTGTTAACTTAAATAAATTTGTATCAATGAGTCTAGAAAAATCATATCCCAGGGTAATAATAACAACAATGAATTTTCAGGGAAAAGCATCAGATATGTGGTATACAGCATATTGTGTATAAGTCTTACAATGTCTCTTGAAGGTAGATATGATTATTTTAATTTTAAAAATTAAGAAACAAAGCTCCTAGATGTAAAGAAATTTCCCCAAGCATTGACCAGCTTATTAGTCACTGAACAAGAAGTAAAATACAGATCTGTCTGATTTAAAGATCTGTCCTTTTTCTGTATGCTATGTGAACTCTCTTGAAAAGACATATATTTGTTACCTGTAGTTTAAAAAAAAATGTAATGATGAAGCTAACTATGCTAAATTATGCTAAATTATTAGTATTTTGCTCATATTGTGACAAACTCTGCTAAATCATTCATATATTAAAAAAGATAGAGCATATATCTACATAGACTTATTTTAATGTTTTTCCATATTTGTTTCAGTTTTTGTCCTTTTAAGAATTAGATCCACTGAATGCCTTTCAGTCCACAATTTTAATTTCTATTTGTCCTTGCAACTAACCAGCAAGTAATTTCATTATTCTTGGTTTACGGATGAATAAACTGAAGTCTTGTGGTAAAGTAAGTAGCTTGAAGTTCTATAGACAGTACCAAAGCTGGAGCTAGTTTGGCTTGGAAGGGTATCTTTTTTTAATACTACACCAAACTGTTTTGGAAATCTATCAAAAGCCTAGAAATGGACAAATATTCCAAAAGAGGAAAAATTTGAATCCCAGAAACTAAAGTTCATAAGCTTGATATTGATCCAGACATTGAAATTGATTATTAAATAGTTTAGGAACAGTTATAAAAGAAAGAAGGAACCATTAAAGGTCAACACTGGTTTTTTTTAAAGACAGGTAATGCTAAATCTGGTTTCATAAAGACAGACTGGTTAAGGAGATGAATGCTATAGATATATTTTTATTACATACTATACAATTATGGATAAGATAATAACATATAGACTTACTTATGACAAAATTGGCTGAATTTATACTCAGACTGTATAGTAATTAAAGTTCAATGTTTTCCTGAAAGAAGTTCTCCGGTGCTGGGTCCCATAAGTCTAGTCTGGTCCTCTTCTTTAAAATTTTAATCTACAGCAGTAGTTCTCAATGTTTTTATACTTGTGGCACACTTTCAAATCTAGAATTTTTGATAGTATGATTGAAATAATTGACAGCCATAGTTACTGGGCTTATCTCTTGGTCACTCTTTTTCCCCAGTTCCTTGTTAGTAGACTTATTAGAATAGAACTGTTGAATGTCGGCTGCATTCTACTTTCATATGCACGTGTGAAGCAACATTTTTGTATGTTCTGGTTCTCTGGTGCCTGCTTGATATTACCTTATACCTCTTAGTGCTGCATGAAAATGTGTACATGCTTTATCAGTTCTGCCCTCTCAGCTCAGTGCTCCATATGACAGGTATATAGAGCTGTTTTTCAGCCTGTTTATTGCAAAAACAAATTTTTAGTGGTCAACATTTTTGGTGGCACACTTATGAAAACTTTATGTTACCCTGGTGTAGTAATTCTCACTGACTGAGAACTACTGATCTATGAAATGGGTACAGTCACAGAATAGAAAGTATGTGCACTTATAGATGGCAGGAGATAATAGGGCTACTTAAAATTCTTCAGTGAGGGGAGCAAATTATGGGTTCTCATAAGATGCACACACACGCACACATACTGAGCAAAATTTAAGTCATTTAGATACTGGATGGGTTATAAGCTAGTTATGTGAAAAAATTTGCCTATTAAAATATAGTGTGATATATATTTCTGTTACTGGAAGTAGAAGTCTCAAGTGATAAAGAAATCTCACATGCCATAGGGATTTGATCTAAGGCACGTGCTTTATTTGAAATTTCAACAAGTTGAAAATATGCCTGGATGAAAGAGCCACAAATGCAAGCCACAGGTATGATTTTAAATTTTCCAGTAGCCATATTAAAAAAAGTAACAGGAAACAGATGAAATTAACTTTAGTAATGTGTTTTTCTTAGTGTAATATATTCAAAACATTATTTCAACATGTAATCCATTAAAATATATAGTTTTAAAATTTATTTATTTTATTTATTTACTTTTGGCTGCGTTGGGTCTTCGTTGCTGCAAGCGGGCTTTTCTCTGTTTGCGGCGAGCGGGGGCTACTCTTCGTTGCGGTGCACGGGCTTCTCAATGCGGTGGGTTCTCTTGTTGTGGAGCATGGGCTCAACGTGCGTGGGCTTCAGTAGTTGTGGCACGTGGGCTCAGTATTGTGGCTCACGGGATCTAGAGCACAGGCTAGAGTGCAGGCTCAGTAGTTGTGGCGCATGGGGAATAGTTGCTCCATGGCATGTGGGATCTTCCCGGACCAGGGCTTGAACCCGTGTCCCCTGCATTGGCAGGTGGATTCTTAACCACTGTGCCATCAGGGAAACCCGGCTGGTGGATTCTTAACCACTGCACCACCACGGAAGTCCCCATTAAAATATTAATAAGGTATTTTACACACTTTGTACTAAGTCTTCCGAATCTGGTGTGTATTGTATACTTACAGCACATCTCAATTTTGACCAATTACATTTCAAGTGCTCAATAACTATCTTTCATCTAGTGCAAACTGTCAACTGAAAGAGAAACACCCAAGGTAAGAGTTGTGAGTTTCAGTTTTATTTAGGAAGCTTACCGAGGATTATAGCCTGGGAAACAGCCTCTCAGCTCTGAAGAACTGCTCTGAAGAGATAGGGGAGGAGTCAGGATATATAAATAAACATGTAAGTCTTTATCAGCTCAAAATTTCTCAAATCAAGAACAATACAAGTTTCAGAAGAAATAGAGAAATAGAAACACAAATAAAGCATAAACTGTACATTAATAATACATGTTTATAAATTGCCCACCCAGATCATAAGGTCAAGCAAGTAGGAAACAGAACCGCTGAAATTCTGCACAATAAATGACTATAAGCAGAACAAGGAAAGCAGAATAAGTAGAAAAATTTTAAGCACATTTCAGTAAATGTACTTTTAAAGATAAGAAGATGGAAGCTCTACATGGAGTTTGGATGTGGTGAGAATAATTGTTGACTCCACTAGTCTTGGTAGTGAAAGAAGAATGCTGAAATCTTAGATTGTGATTTTATAGGATCTCACTAATCATATTTACATAAAAGTTGTTTTTGTGATATTCCTATTAAGTAAGATGATAGGAACTTTATCTATGGATGTGTTTTTCCTAAGAGTTCTAAAACCATTTAATGCCCTGGTTTAAATTCAAAATTGTACTGACAATTTCTCACTTTATTGGGAATCACTTTGCTTAAACTTCATTAAGAGCCTGTAAAGGAAAATAGGACCCCTGTAAACACACAGGCCAATATTCTTTATTAGTTCTTTACTTGCATCATTTAATGAGATTTACAGAACTCTCATATATTACAAAATGCACTTAGGCAGGCAATTTTAAAGAAGGATAGTTTGGTTTCTGAGTCTTACTCTTATATTTAAAGTCATGCAATCAAATGCAGGGAGGAACTAAAAATATGTGTTTATTAAGATGATTAGAGTTTTTAAGGTTTTATTTCACTTTAATTTTATTTCTACCATTATAGTATGGTATCATTGATGAACTCAGCAAATAGTATAATGGTGTTGATATGTAGAAGTAATTTCCCCAGGGACTTTATATCACCTCAAACCAAAATTCAATAGGATATTAGCTCTTTGCTCAGGCCACTAAAGTGGAACTATTTCATGGAAGGTGACAGTGCTGTTGTCTCCATAGTGATTTTTTTTTTGCAGTACGCGGGCCTCTCACTGTTGTGGCCTCTCCCGTTGTGGAGCACAGCCTCCGGACGCGCAGGCTCAGCGGCCATGGCTCACAGGCCCAGCCACTATGCGGCATGTGGGATCTTCCCGGACTGGGGCACGAACCCGCGTCCCCTGCATCGTCAGGCGGACCCTCAACCACTGCGCCACCAGGGAAGCCCTCCATAGTGATTTTTAGGATGTTCATTCAGTAGAGAGCTAGGATCATAAACCTTGTGTCTCTATTTACACATCCAGAATTTACCTTTTTTACTTCATTTTTTACCATTAGCACCTTAGTCCAAACTACCATCATTTCCCTCTTAGATTAGCCTAATCAGTGCCTAACTAGACTGTCTCCTGTGTGCCGCCCTACAATCTATTATCTACACAGTACCTGGAATGTCACTTTTCTGCTTAAAACCACCAGCGGCTTCTTTCCATTGCATTTAGAATGAAATCCAGACTCCATATCCTGGCCCCTCCCTGCTCCATTATGCTCCAGTCATAATGTCCTTATTTTGGTTGCTTAGGCAAAACTAACTCCATTTCTGCCTCAGGAATTTTGCACTAGGATGTTCTTCCTCTGATCTTCAGATGACTGTTTTTTTTGTCATTCCTGTCTCAGTTTAAAATGTATGTTCCTCAGGGACCCCTCCCCTGACTAACCTGTCTGAGATGGTCTCCCAGTCACTTTCTACTAAATCTCTGCTTAGCCTTTATATTTTCTGAAAAAAATTTTTTTTGGTGTGTGTTTTGAGTATACAAACATATACATAAATTATCTATATATCATCTCTCTCTATAAATATATATATAGTTTTCTTTTAGCCTGACTTAAAATATCACCTCCATGGAATCTGTCTTGTTCACCACTGTGTCTACAGTATCTAGAAAAGGGTCAGGGACATAACAGATTCTCCATAAATACTGAACCAATGGATGGCTAAGAGTATCAGTTTTGATATCAGATGGGCTTGGGATAAATTCCCAGGTCTTTTTACTCGCTGTATGATATTGGGCAAATTGCTCAGCTTCACTAATACTGTTCTGATATTACCAAATTAAGATAATAATCATGCCTATCTTTAGGGTCATTACCCATGCCCCCAGCAAAAAAACTAGTAACTCATAACTGTGGGTTTTTTTTGTTTTTTTTTTTCGGTACGTGGGCCTTTCACTGTTGTGGTCTCTCCCGTTGCAGAGCACAGGCTCCGGACGCGCAGGTTCCGCGGCATGTAGGGATCTTCCCGGACCGGGGCACGAACCCGTGTCCCCTGCATCGGCAGGCGGACTCTTAACCACTGCACCACCAGGGAAGCCCCATAATTGTGGTTGTTGACTATCTATTACTACCCATGCCATATCCATCTCTGCTTTGGTAGCCATGGCCCTCTAGGGGTGTCTGGGTTAGCTTAATACAGTAAAGATACAAATGGCCTGTAGAATGTGATTTGTTTTCCTTTCTCTCTCTCTCTCTCTCTCCCTCCCTCTCTCTCTCTCTCTCTCTCTCTCTCACTCTCACTCTCACTCTCTCTCTTTTTCCCGAAACAGAAAAGCTGGTTTGACCCAGGCCACTTAAGGTCCTGTTCTGGGAAGATAAACAGGCCCTCTGTGTGGGTAGATCTCCCAGGTGTCTCTCATCAGTGGACTCCCGGTACTGCCCGTGACAGCCAGGCAAAGGAATTTGAGGGAGATTTAGGGATTCGCAACTCTGTTGAGGAGCCGGATGGATCCTGGCAGCTCGGCGTGTCTCGGAGAAACCCCCACCTGTGGCCAGTTCATTCTGGCGTGGCTAGAGCACGGGAATCCATCCCCAGAAGCCTTGAGGCTGAGTCAGTGTCGTTTGCGCAAGCGCAGCATCTTTGGCGTCCACGCACCTGCTTTTCATTAGCATCTCTCCGCCTGTTATATACTGCCTGGTAGCACCCACCAGTCAGTCTTTCTGGGCCAGCTGTTCTCTGCAGTGCGTCGTGGCAGCCGTTAGACCGCATGTGGCCCTGCTGTCCTTATGGAACTTGGAGCCTGTCTGTGACAATCTTGATTCCCAGCTGTCTCCCACCTCTTGCAGCCCTGGTCAGGCCTCTAATGGCTTCGGAAATCCTGCGAATTCTGGCTTCAGGGAAATTAGCAACTCCATCCTGGGTTGGACACGGACAGCCAGTGTGTCCCCCTGAAGTCCCCCCCTGTGGCCCCAGCCTACCCCTACACGCCTGGACCTGGGACTCTTCCCGAGTAGCCTGGAAGCAGAGTGACACAGCATGCGCCGGTGGAGTTTACTCTGCTCACCGAACCTCAGGCACCAGGACCTTTAGCTCTGCGTGGACATGGGCTGCCCACGCACAGCAGGCCATCTTCCTGGGCCAGCGGTTCCTCGGACAGCATGCCTGATATAGGACAGTGAAGGTCGTTTGAGCCAGACCAATTTGGCCCTGTTCTGGGAAGATGTACAGGCCGTCTGTGGGACCCAGGTCTCCCAGGTGTCTCTCATCAGCGGACTCCCCTGCACGGCCCAGGGCGAGGGTAAGGAGTTCCGGTGAGAGCTGGCTTCAGGGGAATTCGCAACTCTGTTTAGAAGCGGGATGGACCCTGGTAGCCCGATCTGCCCCCAGAAATCTCCGCTTGTGCCCAATCTCTACATGGTCCAGGCCCAGAGACGGATCCCGGCATCCTGGATGCTGAGTCAGCAAGGTACGTGCATGCGCATTTCGCTCCTGTGCACCTGGGCCGGTCGTCGTGCTCTCTAGGCTTGTTGGGTAATCTGCCCGCCTTTGCCCACCAGGCCGTCTTCCTGAGGCTAACGCTCCGCTCCGCACCCTCCCCCCACCCCGCAATGCGACACTGATGAGGTTTGAATGGTGGTAACCCTCAGCCCTTGTATGGTGCGTCTGTCCTTATGGGACTTGGGCTGATTAAAAAAAAAAAAAAAAAAGAAACTTTATTTTTTTAGAGCAGTTTTAGCTTCACAGTGAAACTGAGTGGAAAATAGAGTTCTAATATGCCCTTTACCTCTGCAGAAGCACAACCTCTCCCACTGTTCTTTTTTTTTTTACAATTGTAAAAATGGTGGAAATTTGCATAGAAATCCTGAGAACCTATACAAAAACTATTGCGTCATTAGCAGAAATACCAGACTATAAAAATCCAATGAAATTCTGTGATGACTAAGTTGAACAGAGAAAAATAAAATAGAAAATAAATAAGAGCAATACACTAAAGGACTTTAGTTTTTAATTTTTTAATTGAAGTATAGTTGATTTACAATATTGTGTTAATTTCTGCTGTACAGCAAAGTGATTCGGTTATACATACATATATGTTCTTTTTCATATTCTTTTCTGTTATGGTTTATCACAGAATATTCAATATAGTTCCCTGTGCTATACAGTAGGACCTCCTTGTTTATGCATTCCATATATAATAGTTTGCATCTGCTACTCCCAAACTCCCAATCCATCCCTCACCCCCCTTGACAACCACAAGTCTGTTCTCTGTGTCTGAAGACACTAAAGGACTATATAAATAGAAGTACTGGATGCAAACACTTTAAATCAAAGTGGCAAAATATGTTCCAGTTATGAGCACCGTAATGAATTTGGCTATGCATTTCCAGATGCAAGTACCTTTTTCTTCATTAGCTGAATTGTGTCCCTCATAGTCAAAAGGTGATAGTTCCAAAATTTATTTTTAACACCACTAACAAGTTATGGGTACACGTTTTGACTAAATATACTTTAATAGATACTTCTCAGTTTTCACTATTTAGTCAAATGATAACATGTTCTAAGCAGTTTGATCATTAGGTGGTTTGATCATGAGGTTTTTAATTGTTTACTAAAAATTAATCATACTTTAGGCATTTTATTAATAGCTAAGAACATTTAGAATATTATTTTTAGTAGACACAGATTTCTAATTCCATAAAATGTACCAAAATTATAATCTGAATTAATCTGTAGGTAAGGAATCTACAGTTCAACTAATTTATAGCTAGTTTAATATCAAATGTGTGACTAAAGCTCTAAATTGAATGTTGTTCCTGAGGTTAATTTTTAGAGTTGCACTCTTTGCGGATGTTATGGAATAAAAATACTGGCCTTGATTTCTTATACTATTAACTTAGAAGAAATGATGAGGGATTGGAGTCCAAATGCTACCTTTTTTTTTTTTTCAGTTGCAATGAGAAAATGTCAATCGATTTCTATTTAAGTAGACGGCAACTGAATTCTGGCTCACTGCTTTATGCTAAAAGGTTCCCTTAGTTCTAACTAATTACAGATCCTGTTAGATAGTCAAGTGTGTTTAATGCTATCCTTTACATTTCTTTTAATTCCTGTATTAGAATTGGCAATGTTATGCTGAAGTAAGAAACCGCTCCAAAAATATCAGTGGCTTGACGCTAGTTTTTTTCTTGCTAATACTTCATGTCCAACACGAGCCAACAGGGGGCTCTGCTCACCTCCATGTTAACAGGCAGAAACGTGTCAGCATCATCAAAGCAAGATCAGGTGCACAGGATGGCGCCAGACGGGTACACAGCTGAGTGCAATCTAGGTGCTCTGAGACTAATAAAAGAGTCAAATCAGGTGTGTAAATGATCAGTGCAGTTGAATTTGGACTAAAAGGTGGGTTAAGTCAGAGAAGAAGGGTTGATATTGGGTAATCAGAATAAGACAGGACTTATTGGACTATCTGGGACACTGGAACAGGTGGAGTGTAGTCATCTGGTTGATGTTGACAGAAGGAAAGTAGGCAAACAATGCCACACTAAGCCTGACAGTAAATTGTACAGCTCCCAAAGGGCAACTTATGCAATTGAAGGCTTGCTGTTCAAATGGTGTATTTGAAAGGGGTACTTAGTAATCAACCAGTACATAACACTCTGGGTGGAATGCTTTACCTTTTTCAGGATATAGTCATTAGAGGAAAAGATGTGCTTTTTTTGGGTTCGTTTGTTACTGAGCTCATCAAATTTGACTCAAGAAGCAGAACCACTGCCTTAGAGTGAATAAGGAATTTCCATGGGAGGTGACTAGGAGATGAATTTCTCAAATTATTGGGGATGTGCTCATGGAAATGTCATTTGTTTGGATCTAAAACATTAGATAAAATTGAGAGACTTAGTAAGGTGAAGTGGGGTTGAGGGAATACATTTATCTTATAGAAGGAACATTTTGTTAATGTTTGAATTGAACTGTTGATGTTGATACTTAAAACAATTGAGATCTCTGAATCAAAGTAATTATTACAGTCAAGGTGAGACATTATGCAGTCCATCTTTTTGAATTCTAAGTTTTTTTCCTCTTTGGTTTGTCTTATTACATATAAAAGTGAATAAAGAACTTTGTTTTATATAAATATATGGCATTATATAAAAACACTGAGTGTGTAAGCTGGTGGCTTACTGTTTATCCAACTTTCTATGCTTAAACCTGTGTAGCTACTATTTTTTTCAAACCATGTGATAGTTAATCAATTGGAAGCAGAAGAGAGGATAGCAGAACCCATTGGAGAACATTCACTTTCTCTTGAGAGCAGTAGAACACAACTTGCACTTAACAATAGTGATGGAAACAGCACGATTATTGCCCTTTTGCTATTTGTAAAATGAAGGCTTTAATTATTAAATCTTTTAAATATCCTGCTCTTTGAGCATACTCCTTCCCACAAAACAGGAAATGTTTGGTTCGTGAGAACTGCATCTTTATCATGGTATTATTACATCTGTGGCTTTTAGCATAAGGATTTCTTGAGGCGTTTTCATTGTGTAAACTTTTATTTTAAAATTGGATTACGCTAATGTGATCACTTGATCTGGTTTTAAATTTTAACTTTTTCATTCAGTAACTTTTCATAGTACTCATACATACTGAATTTTCTCCATATCTTTTCAGAACACAGTTTCTTTGGTGTGCATCATTAATAAATTGCCTTTTCAGTAATGGGTAGAAAATATTTAATTTTGCTCCATTTCATGTTTCATGTTTCTAATAATTATTTAAGATTGTTATGTCAGGTTGCAATGTTTCAAAATTGGCATAATCACAAGATTATATCATTAATGAATTTTTAGTATATATCTGTACATCCTTGAAAAGAAGACTTCATTATGTTGATACATTAGGTGTTTTGTACATCATCATTTTATATATATATCATATTCCATGATATGTTTTTAAATACAATATCATATTTTCTTACCTATATTAAGATGCTTTAAAAGTTTTATTGGTAATGTTTTAACAGATATTTAAATCTATTATTTTATTATCAAGCATGGAGTATAAATCATTTTCATAGTTATTTAAACATTCAATAAAGTGCAACAAACCTCCACATCTATAACTAAGAGGTTTTTTGGGAAGGCTAGTGTTACATGAGATAATTTGCACCTGTGCTATCAATCGGGAACGTTCTTTGTTTAACTCTAGAGACTGGAGAAGCAGATGATTACCTGACCCAGAGACACCACTGCAGACCCATTTACCACCTCCATCTAGATAAATGATTACAGGCTTCATCAAGTTTTAAGGAACTACAGAGAAAAGTTTCAAAATCATGGTCCTTGATGCATGAAAAACCTGAATATTTTCAGCACATATATTTCAGTTTTGTAGAGAATACTAATGTGATGATAAGAAGAATTGTAAGTTGGCAGTAAAATGAAGTTATTTCCAACAATTTTAATTTAAATTGGACTCTGTGGTGTTGTAGGTGTTTTACTTTTTTTTTCATGGTTATGACTAGTATTGTCTCACCACTTAGAGCAGAAATTGGAATATGAGGAGAAGAATATGGGGAGGGTAAGAAAGTAACAGGTTTGAAGGAGATGGGCACAGCTGTTAAATTGAGATTTGTCGGAGTTCCATTATATGTGGTGCTTCCATCTTCCTTCCTTATCTGTCTATCATCTATACACTGTTAGGAATCAACTTCATGGCAATCCTTCCAGGAAGCCTTCCATGACCTTCAAGAGTGGGTTAAGGTTTGTGATTATATAAAACCATAAACATTTTGTATTTCCCCCATCCTACATAACTCTTAACACTCAGAGTGTTGTATTATAATTTCTTGCTTTCCAGATGTATGCTTCCTTAGGAATTTTATCTGACTCACTAGTGCTAACTTCGTGGTGGTTGTGTAATAATTGATCAATGAATGAATGGTTATCACTCAGCCTCGAAGAACTGATTGGACTGTGTGTACTGGACTGCAGTATATTTGGCTTCAAAGAAGGGTAACATTGGGGAAAAGAAATATGGCTAGATGTTCAAAGTCAGAACATTTGGAAAATTTTTATGCTTGTGTATTTTAGAGCAGTCAAACGTTTTCTTGACCAGATCAGGATTTGAATTCCAATTCTGGTACTTATATGGCATCTACGTCTATGCGCCGTTGGCAAGCTTCCTAACCTCTCTGGACATCAGTTTCTGTATATGTGAAAAGTAGGCCCTTAACTTGACTTCCAGGGTTTCTTTGCTCATGTATCCTATTATTATATGAATAGCAACTTGATATCAGTGACAGGGCTAGTGAGCTTCTTGAGGTGAAGGTGGGTATTGCCTTGTTTTGTCAAATGTCAGTAAGCACTAGTGGAAGCAGATAACAATGAGAACCTTCCATATTTGTGGCAAAAGGAATGTTGCTTATTCCATATTATTACCACTAGATGCAGAAATAGAAATTGATTGAGTTGCTTCACATAGATCTAAAGACTTTAGGAAGAAGAAGTTCTAATATGAAATGAATTACAGACCAAGCTAGAATGGGGTTACTATTTACTATAGATAAACCAGCATTGGACAAGTAAAAGATGAATTAGGTGAAATTGCTCCTATAACCAAGAGAGCCAATAAAAAGTTACTATTAAAGAACAAATATAGTCCTACCTCAGTATACCAAAATCCATGGATGCTCAAGTCTCATAATTAGCCCTCAGTATCTGTGGATCTTCATCCACACATTAATCAACTGCAGATTATAGTAATAGTACATAATCTGCAGTTGGTTGAATCTGAGGATGCAGAATCTGTGGATACCAAGGGCCACTGTACATTATTTTCTTTCCATCACAGTTGTCCTGGAATGGTATGGGGAAGTTATATTCCACTCAGTCATTCAGGGAATCAGGTTCCTTTCAAGTCAGTGCACTATCCTAGGGTATGTAGTCATCTGTTTTGATTAAAGATGGGTTGCTGTGAATTCTTGGTTTCAATTGAGGCATGTGTGGGATGGGATGTGGTTGGGGAGAGATGAATGCAGGGAAGCCCATGTGCAATGTTTTAAAGTCAAGGCCTGGAAATGGCACATATTCTTGTTACATTCCACACTTAGAAGCAAGGGGATTTGGAGAATGTAGTTGGTCCCCAGCTATGTTTCCAGAAAGAAGGGGAGAATAGACTTTGATGGATAATTTAAAATCTCTACCAGTTTTATGACTTTCAGTAATTAGAAGAGAAATGGTCAAATGCATCAAAGATGCAATTTGAATCATCATTGATTTTTGAAAACTTAAACATATCCATCATTAAATTACAAATGAGTAATTCCATGGTTAAATATTTTTATAGCATACCCATACAGTAGAATGCTATGTAGCTCTTAAAATGCTTTTGTAAAAGAATAGTTAATACAATGGCAATGAGTACACCATATGTAGTTAATTTAAACTAACAAGATAAGGAAAAAGCTATATAATAAAATAACTAAATTTTACAAAAACATTGTTTGGATAGGTAAAGATTAGAAAAGTGAAGTTCAGTGTTAATGTTATCTTTTTTTGAGGCTTAAACAATTTTATTTTGCATATTCTTTTTAAAGTCATCTAAACATTTTTTTCAGATATTTTGTTAGTCTATGATTTAAGACATGGCGACTGTCTTAACCCTAAAGCAGCAGAGTTTCTCATTTCTCTTTTATGAATTTGTCAGGAAATAACCTTGTTTTCATCCACTAGTCAGATCTAGTTTGTTGGATGGGGCACAAAGTATGGAAACAGAAGATCTCGTTTTGAATCTTGAAACTCATACTTGATACACATGTTCTTGGAAAAATCCTTTAACCTGACTGACTGCCCATTTTCATGTCAGGTCAATTCAATGGGGCTAAAAGTATGTACCATATGGAGTTGTTAAGAGCAGTAAGTAAGATAACAGTTGTGAAAGAATTTTATAAATGTTTAATTTGTGTTAGGTATTGGTACTAATACTGCTAGAAATTAAATTGATGTAACAAATATTTAAATGGGAATTAACTGAACTTGGCTCATTCATATTGGCTCACATGCCCTAATTAATTATAATAAGGCAATAAATAAAGTTATTCTTATAGATTCAAATAACTATAAGATAACTTGTTTAACCAGGTTGGTGGTGGGACCATTTAAAGTTCTTCTAATAACACTGTTGTGTCCAACTTCCAAAGAAATGGCTAGTGGTCCTAAAGTTCACTTTTAAAACAAACTAACAGTATTCTGATAAAACTTTTCTATGTATAATTTTAAGGTAAGCTTTTAAAAAAGTTTATAAATAATATGACAACAGAGTACAATGATGCAAATCATTTAGCCCTCCTGGAAAATCCATAACAGCATCATGTTTTTAATTAAAATATAACTCACATGTAATACATGTAATACATTGCACAGATCTGAAATTTGATAAGATTTACAAATGCATAGAACTGTGTAGCCCATCTTATAAAGATACAGAATATTTCCATTTTCATTACTTCAGAAAGTTCCCCTGTGCCCTCCTTCAGTCAATATCCCCATATGCAGCCACTGTGATTATTCTTATTATAGTAGGTGATTTTACTTACTTGAACTTTAGAAATGGAATCATACAATATGTACATTTTTGTGTCAGATTTCTTTTGCTTAACAAAACGTTTTGGTGATTCACCAATATAGTTTTATAAACCTGTTGTTTATTCAGTGTTTAATGATAGAATTTAAGTCATTTATTTTGTGTATGTTTTTTTTTCTATTCGTGTTTTCTAAATTTTCTCCATTGATCATATATTTATTTGAGTAATAAGAAAAGTTCAATAAAAGTATTAATAAGCAAGAATTTTGTACCCAGGAGAAGTTAAATTTAGCCACACTCAACTTCAGCTGTTGATTCTGATAGAATTAGTGATCTATTTGGTCAATTAAGTAGACTTATGGTCTCTCAAACAAAATAACCCAGAAAACTTGGCTTGTAGAAAGGAATGGTAATTGTGACTTACAGTCCTCTTTAAATGATACAAGAGCTGTTCTCACAGTAAAGCAAATGCATATTGTAACATTTTTGTATAAAGTCTTATCATAAAGCCCATAAAAGCACATAAATGTTTTACTTCCCAAAATCAGTGAAGCAAAATGTCTGAAATGAGTGCAGCATTTAAAAGATAAGCCCTCTTTTCTTATCTAAATGGTTCAGTTGGTTAAATTCAGCGATTCATTATTTACCTGCCCTGACTTTGATTCCAGATTAGTTTTGGTCACAACCAGATTAAACAAGGGAACAAACTTTTCATCATGGGAACTGCTCATGTTTCCCCAAAAGGATATTTTACTTTTCGGGGCCATTTTTCTACATGACAAGTAGCCATTTTAATTCCTATTTTTATTTTTTTGATTAAGTTGAGTTCATTTCATTTGTAAACCAAAATTGAAAAGAGATTTTAAGAAGAGAAGCCTTGATATTACCATAAGTATTCTCATCTTTTATTGCCAGGTTGTGATATATACACACATTAGGCGTGTATGTAGAAACACATATGTTAGTCACCTTGGAAATAAGATAATCTGATCTGTAACCCAGCTAGTTATTGGCCCTTCCCTTGTTAAAGGAAACTGTCCTTAAACCTATGGGTATAACCGGAAGGTTTGTTGTGGATTCTTTCTTGCCCGTGTAATACCTGGAACGTCCTCATGGTGCACTGTCAGTGGGCATTAGCTGTGGGTCACCTCTAGTACCGCTGATCACCACCCAGAGATGTGAGTCATTGCTTACTACTTTTGGCAAGCGGCTGTTCTTTGCTAGATCCAGGAGATAGGGTGGGCCAGCCTTTCCTATATTTTTGGCTCGTAATTGCTTTATTCTTCCAGCCCGGCTTTTGGGATGCACTAAATCTTGGCTTTAGTCTTGTCTCAGTGTCTGCACAAACCTGCTGTATGGCTTAGCTTTTGGGAAACTGAGTAACTGCATATGTATTTTAACATTATAGAAATGTTATTGGTGGCACATACACATGGTGAGGACTGTGAAGGATATGGGAAGCCTCCCATGTTTATGCACACTTTTCAGTTGGGTGTTCAGAAAGAAAACACAGCTTAAAACATACTCCAGAATTACTGGTCATAGCTAGAGAGGTAATGGGCCTCTTTTATCATTATTCTTCAGCCACAGACAAACTGCATGATATGCAAGAAATTTCAGAACTGCCTTATGATATTCAAATAATTTGGAATAACTGTAATTACATGTAAAAAAAAAGCAAAAAACTGCTTAAGACAAATAGCTTTAATACTGTACTTTGCAGTTAACATTACTTACATAGCTATGAACTAATTGGTTTACTAATACCAGTATAGACATATGAACAATCAATACTGGCCTAAGAGAAAATAGTTCATTTTACCAGAACTTGCTGAAATTTCTTGGGAGGGCAGGTATTTTGTTACATAATGCTTGCTTGATCCTCCTACTGTTCTACTCCAGGAAAACTGGTAAAATGGGTATATGTGCAGTGAAAGCTGACTTGCAGGTAGAAATTTGGAGACAATTTTATTATCTTGAAACTCAAGTTTATATCTCCATTGCCACATTTTTCTTTTTGGGGTTTAAGGACAAATTTTTCTCAAATATTTGTGTGAAACATTAAGGGCCTGCAAATACATCAGAAATAAGAATAAGTTAGGGTCTTAAATTTGCTTCTGCCAATAGTCCACATCTTCTGCAAGCAGTACACAAATCTTTGGTTTGGGGATTGCATCAATAAAATTGTAACATCACTATATTAGAGTTCTCCGGAGAAACAGAACCAATAGGAGATCTGTATTGATATCTCTATATCTGTATCTCTATATATCCCTCCTCTACAAATATCATATGTTGATTTATTGTAAAGAATTGACCTGTGGTAATGGAGATGGGCAAGTCCCAAGGACTGCAGGGTGACTCAGCAAGTTGTAGACCTAGGAGAGCTGATAGTTTAGTTCCAGTCCAAGCCTGAAGGCATGAGAACCAGGAGAGTCAATGGTGTTGTTCCTGCTCAAAGACGGGCAGGCTTGAGACCCAGGAACAGCCAGTGTTTCAGTTCAAATTCGACGGCAGGAAAAAAGTTGATGTCCCAGTTTGCAGGCAGTCAGGTAAAAGGAATTCTGTGTTACTTTGGCGAGGTTGAGGCTTTTTATTCTATTCAGGCCTTCAACTGACTGAGGCTCACCTGCCTTAGGGAGTGGGGCAGTATGCATTACTTAGACTTCCAATTTAAATATTAACTGTATCCAAAAATACCCTCACAGAAACATCCAGAATAATCTTGACCAAATATCTGGGGACCCCATGGCCCAGTCAAGTTGATACACAAAATTATTCAGCATAATCACCATCAACATTTGGTTCAGGAGGTGAAGAGGAGATAACTAGAAGAAAATAATTCTTAAGAATTTAGTGCCAACATAATCAGCAGCAACAGGAAACAATAGAGGCAGAACTGATATATTTCACTTATTCTACTCACCGTGGTTGGAAATGAGCTTTGACTTAGCATTGCAAATGTGCAGTTTAGGGGCTGCAGAAACCATTACCTGGTGATTGTGCTGAGGTTTTTTTCCTTTCTCTTCAGTGTTAAACTTTCAAAAATCTAACCTGTTATATTTTAGAACAGTCCATTGTATTATATTGGTAATAGTATAGTATAGCCTATAGTCAAATATTTCACAATTTTTGCATATAAATTAAGATGTTTAGTTGATCCTTGAACAACAGGGGTTTGTTGTGTGGGTCCACTTACATGATGATTTTTTAAAATAGGTGGGAAAGTATTTGAGTTTTGACAATTCAAAAACTCAGAGATGAACCATGTAGCCTAGAAATATCAAAAGAATTAAGAAGGTATTTCATGAGTACATAAAATATATGTAGTTACTAGTCTGTTTTATCATTTACTGCCATAAATTATACACAAATTTATTGTAAAAAGTTAAAATTTATCAAAATTTATGCACACACACACCATACATGGTGTCATTTGCAGTTGAGAGAAACGTAAACAAATGTAAAGATGAAGTATTATAACTGCATAAAATTGACTGTAGTACACACTGTACTACTGTAATAATTTTGTAGCCACCTCCTGTTGCTACTGTGGTGAGCTCAAATGTTGCAGGTATTCACTTAAATGCCATGTGATGCTGATCTTCTCTGCCTGAGCAGTTTCTCTCTCCAGTAAATTGTGTATCACAGTAAAAAGTGATCTCTTGCAGTTCTCACATATTTTCATCACATTTAGTGCAATACCACAAACGTACTAATACCGTGGGACCCATACAAAGTGCCACTAGTGATACTGGAAGTGCTCCCAAGAAGCAGAGAAAAGTTATGACCTTACAAGAAGTTGAATTGCTTGATATGTACCACAGATTAAGATCTACAGCTGCAGCTGCCCACCATTTCAAGAGGAATGAATCCAGCATAAGGACCGTGCTTAAAAAAAAAAAATTCAGGAATCTGTTGCACTATGGGTGCAGATGCAAAAACTTACAGCTTTTTGAAACATTTTTTAATTTTGTATTGAAAATGCAGCTTAACTTCTGTGTGGGTGTAGGAATGCTACAAGAAAGGCATACCTATAGACTCTAAAATGATTCAAGAAAATGTGAAGTCATTATATAGCAACTTGAAGCAAAAGGAAGGAAGGGTCGAAAGCTGGAGAATTTAATGCAAGCAAAAGTTGGTTTGATAATTTTAGAAAGAGGTTTGGCTTAAATGTCAAGATAGCAGGAGAAGCAGCTTTCTGCCAACCAAGAGGCAGCAGACGAGTTTCCAGATGCCATTAAGAAACCCATTGACAGATTTTTCCTCCCGGCAGCTGCTCCGGGTGCAAGTGCGGGGTCTGCGGCCCTGCCGACGCTCGGGCTCGGCCGGAGCGGCGGGGAGGCGTGGATGAGGGGGGAGGTGGCCGAGGGCTGCCCCCAGTGTCGCCGCCCCTCCCCCCCAGGGCAGTCCGGGCGGGCAGAGCGCCGGCGGGCGCGGGCTCGGGGTCACTTCCTGGCGCGGCCTCGTCCTCACCGCTCCCCTCACGCCGGGACCCTCCCCCGGTCGCTGTCCCCGCCGGGGACCCTCCCCCCGGGGCCCGCCCGCGCTCTCAGTGTCGGGCCCTCGCAGATGGGATAGGCTGTAAAGATGTTTAGTTTTGAAGGGGATATCAAAACCAGGCCCAAGGTGTCCCTGGGAGGCGCGAGCCGGAAGGAAGAAAAGGCTTCTCTTTTACATCGTACTCAGGAAGAAAGAAGAAAGAGGGAGGAAGAAAGACGAAGATTGAAAAATGCAATAATTATCTAGTCATTTATTCGAGGCTATAGAGACAGAAAACAGCAAGTAAGTTTGTTTTTAAACTGAGAAGGAATTAGAAAGTATTCCATCCAGAGAAGTGCATTTGATCGCCGTGCCAGCTTGTCCCAGTCCGGTGGCACTTTTTCCATTGCTAGCGGTCCCAACCTTACCCTTTTGGTGAGGCAGCTTCTGTTTTTTTACAAACAGAATGAAGACTCAAAACGCTTGATATGGATGTATCAGAACCTAATTAAATATAGCTCTTTGTTTGTCCAGCAGTTGGATGGATCTGAGAGACTTACGTGCTTATTTCAAAAAAAGAGGTTGATGAGCCTCTGTTGCAGGTTACTGCAGAACTGTAATGATGACAGTTTGAATGTTGCACTTCCAATGAGAATGCTTGAGGTGTTTTCCTCTGAGAACACCTATTTGCCTGTTTTACAAGATGCTAGCTATGTGGTGTCTGCGATTGAACAAATTTTGCACTACATGATTCAGAATGGGTATTATAGATCTCTCTATTTGTTAATTAACAGCAAGCTTCCATCAAGTATTGAATATTCTGATTTATCTCGAGTTCCTATAGCAAAAATTTTGCTAGAGAATGTTTTAAAACCATTGCACTTTACTTACAACTCCTGTCCAGAAGGTGCAAGGTTTTCACAGCCTTCACGAAGGAGGTCCTGGCAGCCCCCTTCACGGAGCAGGTCTTCCACTTTGTCATTCCTGCCTTGGCCGACGTGCAGACCGTCTTCCCCTATGAGCCCTTCTTGAATGCACTGTTGTCCATAGAGGGTCCACGCTCCAAGACCGGTGGTGGAGCGCCGTGGCTCTTCTACTTTGTTTTAACTGTTGGCGAAAATTATTTGGGGGCCCTCTCTGAGGAAGGACTGCTAGTGTATTTGAGAGTCCTCCAGACCCTCCTTTCCTCAGTTGCCGGTTTCACCTGCCAACACAAGCTGTCAGGATTCAGCCAGTGACTCTGAAGACGAGAGTGGAGAGACAGACACGCAGACAAGTTCTCCAGAGGATGGTAGACTGTCAGTACCGTACATAACCGAGGAATGTCTGAAAAAGTTGGATACGAAACAGCAGACCAACACCCTGTTAAACCTGGTCTGGAGGGACTCAGCCAGCAAGGAGGCCTTCACGCTGATGGCGGCCATCTGCCATACACTCATGGTGCAGCACCGAGTCATGGTACCCAAGGCCAGGCTTCTCTACAGTTTAACCTTCAATGCCAGGTTTCTGAGACACCTTTGGTTTCTCATATCTTCTATGACAACACGGATGATCACAGGGTCTATGGTACCATTGCTTCAGGTGATATCAAGGGGTTCTATGTCTTTTGAAGATTCTAGTAGAATCATCCCACTCTTTTACCTTTTCAGCTCCTTGTTTAGTCATTCACTGATTTCCATACATGATAATGAATTCTTCGGTGATCCCATAGAAGTTGTAGGTCAGAGACAATCATCAATGATGCCTTTTACTTTAGAAGAGCTGATAATGCTGTCTCGATGCCTTCGAGATGCATGCTTAGGGATCATCAAGTTGGCTTATCCAGAAACAAAACCAGAAGTTCGAGAAGAATATATTACAGCATTTCAAAGTATTGGAGTTACTACTAATTCTGAAATGCAGCAATGTATACAGATGGAACAGAAACGATGGATTCAGTTATTTAAGGTTATCACCAACCTAGTGAAAATGTTGAAGTCCAGAGACGCGAGGAGAAATTTTTGTCCTCCCAATCACTGGCTGTCAGAGCAAGAAGATATTAAAGCAGATAAGGTCACCCAGCTCTACGTCCCGGCGTCCAGAAGCGCTTGGAGGTTCAGGCGAATGGGGCGGATTGGCCCCCTGTGGTCCACCCTGGACGTAGGTCTGGAGTCCCCGCCACTGTCTGTGTATGAGGAAAGACAGCTCGCCATCCTAACAGAGTTGCCCTTTGTGGTTCTGTTTGAGGAGCGAGTAAAGATCTTTCAAAGGTTGATTTATGCAGGTAAGCAAGAAGTTCAAGGAGATGGTCCATTTCTGGATGGAATTAATGTCACAATAAGAAGAAATTATATTTATGAAGATGCTTATGACAAACTTTCCCCAGAAAATGCCGCCTCTTGTTGCTCCTGCGCTGAGTTCAGTGTGTTGTGGACCCCCTTGAGACAAGCGTGACCCTCATCACCTCCGCCTGAACACGTCCCCTCCAGGACACCGCAAATCCAGTAAACAGTGATCGCTCGCGGTTCTTGTGTGTTTTCCCTTGTGTCTAGTGCAACCCTGTGAACCTTAACTGACACCAGGGACCAGCACAAAGTGCAAGTGATGCTGGACGTGCTCCCAGGAAGCAGAGAAAAGGCACGACGTTACGAGAAAATGTTGGGCTGTTTGACGTGTACCTGCAGCTCTGGTTACTGCCACTTCAAGACAAATGAATCCACCGTGAGGACCGTTGTAAAAACAAAAAATTAGAAAAGGAAATTTGTGAAGCTGTGGCAGCAGCTACACCAGCAGGCACAAACACCTTGTCCTTTCTGTGACAGACCTTTTTAATCTCCTATTGAAAATGCGTGCAGGATTGCTGTAAGAAAGGCATATCTATAGACTAATATGATTTGAGAAAAAGTAGTCTTTATATATGACAACTTTTTTTCTATGCATGTTTTATTCTCTAAATGTTTAATTTCCAATGACATTGATGTCATTGAAAATTAGTAAGAAACTGTGATTTTTTTTCATAACATAATATTTTAAGTTTACATATTTTATTTATACAAAAGCCAGATGTGTTTTCAGTTAATTTACTTTTTCTTAAAAAATTTCAAACTCAGAAAATATATCCATATGTTTTGTTAAAGGTTTGCATTTCCCTTACATACTTTCAAATTTACTTTCTCTTACTGGTCGTAAAAAAAGAATAAACCATCTAATAACCAAAAAAAAAAAAAAAAAAAGAAACTCATTGACAAAGAATATCTGCATGAACACGTTTTTAATGCAGATGAAAGCACTGTATTCTGGGGAAAAAAATGCCACAAGGACATTTATTAGTAAGGAAGAGAAGCGAGTACCAGGATTTAAGGCAGGAAGGGATAGTCTAACTCTGCTGTTTCATGCAAATGCTGTTGGGTTTATGATCAGGACTGTCCTTAATATACAAAGCTGCTAACCCCTGAGCCTTGAAGGGAAAAGAAACACCAGCTGCTACTCTTTTGATTGTGCAAGAAGGCCTGGACAACGAGAACCCTTTTTTTCTGAATTGGTTCTATCGATTCTTTGTTTCTGAAGTCAGGAAGTACCATGCCAGTAAGGGACTGCCTTTTAAATTTTTTTTGTTTTTTTTTGATATTGAACAATGCCCCTGGCTACCTAGAATCCCATGAGTTCAACACTGAAGATATTGGAGTGGTTTACTTGCCCCCAGACACAATGTCTTTAATTCAGCTTCTAGATCAGGAGGTCATAAGAACCTTTAAGGCTTATTACACACATTACTTTATGGAAAGGATTGTAAACACTATGGAAGAGAACCCCGATAGACAGGACATCATGGAAGTCTGGAAGGATCACATCATTGAAGATGCCATTGTTGTTATAGAAAAAGCTATAAAAGTTATCAAGAACTACGGTATGATCCAGCAATTCCACTCCTGGGTATTTACCCAAAGAAAATGAAAACACTAATTCAAAAAGATACATGCACCCAATGTTCATAGAAGCACTATTTACAATAGCCAAGACATGGAAGCAACCTAAGTGTCCATCAACAGATGAATGGATAAAGAAGATATGATATATATACACAATGTATATATATCAGCTATAAAAAAAATTCTGCCATTTGGAACAACATGGATGGACCTAGAGAACATTATGCTTAGTGAAATAAGTTAGAGAAAAGACAAATACGTATCACTTCATATGTGGAATCTAAAAAATAAAGCAAATGAATGTATATAACCAAATGTATAAAGCAAACTGACTCACAGATATAGAGAACAAACTAGTGGTTACCAGTGGGGAGAGAGAGGAGGAGGAGCAAGATACGGGTATGGGATTAAGATAAACTACAAAGAAGCAACAAGGCTATATTGACCAGCACAGGGAAATATAGCCATTATTTTATAATAACTTAAAAAACCCTGCTTATTATACTTGAAAGTCTTATATATCCACAAATGAAAAGCAAATGTTTGTTAATCTGGGGTATGCTTCTGTGTATTGAAAACTGTCATGGTACCATTAACCCAACTAACATCTGGCTTCCCCCATTTAACAGAGCAGTAGCACAGATTTAGGGGAGCTAATAAAAGATAGGGTAACAATCTGGAAACTGTCTAAAAGGAAATGATTTCTAGCAGGTGAACAATTTTCCTAGTTATACAAATTTGGAGGTGTTTATGTGATATTTTTTAAAAGCATAGAAATCTTTTTAAAATGTACAGTTTTCTTTGTAATTGCCAAATTATTTTATTTGGATTTTCTTTAGAAAATCTTTGCCTCTTTGTTTTTCTTCCCATGAATTACTTTCAAATTTCTTAATAGAAAGTGACAAAAAGTAGAAAGCAATGGCTAAAATACTATTTGCTTCATAAGTAATAATTTTAATCAAGTGTGAGGAAACTATACTCAGTATATCTGAATCTTATAAGCAATTTAAGATACGATGTGTCATCTTTCAAAGCAGCTCCTGAAAGACAGGCAAATTAATAAAACTGTTGAAAAGCTAAAAAAAGCATAATATTTTAAACAGCACTCAACTTGAGAAATATCATTGCTATCTGGCAGTTTTGGGTGGGTAAAAGTTTACCAATCATTGAGAAAATGCCTTATTGATTAAATTTGTTTATGTGTGATTTCTGTTTCCCAATTTGAAACTAATGATACAAGAAAGCTATTTGACATGAACGAAGCCATTATACTACAAAAATAAAAATTGAAGATGATTTCAAAGTAGGAGTTTCAAATACATTTAATGTATTTAAAAATATAATTCTACCATTCCACAAAATTTTTGATTATGCTTGATATAGCTAGATTCTTAGAATACTTCATTTAAAAGAGTGTGGTCTTCCTCAACACTTGGGACATTTGTCCTTTTTATGTAGTAGGTCAATGATTAACTTGGGCTCCTCCAGGCATCAGAATTTAGAAAAAGTTCTTGTAGTGGAAGGGAAATGGTGTTAGTAGTGGTTTTTCTGTGGTTCCTTCTTCTAAGAGAAGACTAGACCATAGATAGGACATTGGCAGTGGGTGAGAATGGTGTAACTGTATTTGTAGCCCTAAGTTTGTCTTATATGATGGAAGCAAGTAGCTAAAAGTCTGCCTCTCTTCTTCCTAACTAAGGCTCAGAGAAAGCTGAGACATGGTAGAGTGAATTTTCAGTCATTTTCAAAGTTCACTCTGAAAGCAACCCTTAAAGATTCCGAGGATGTATGTCTAGGGCTGTTCTGCATGAGAGAGCAAATAACAGCACTGGTCTTTATGTCCTCCTGTCATTACTTCAACAAGAAGTTCTGTTTTTTTTTATTTTTATTTTTATGTTTTGTACATTGGGATTCTGTGTAAGTTTTGTTTGAAAAAAATGTTCTTGAGCTAAAAAAAAGTTGTTTGAAAATCGTTAAACCAAGATTTCTTTTTAAAGAAGTCTCTTCTCAAATATCCTATGCCTGTGATTTCTGTAATTTTAAAATCATTAGGATTAAAATATACATTTGTTTGGGAAGATATGAGGATTGGGTAAGGGGGAGGTATCACATCAGAAATTCTTTGCTCAGGTGCTTTAGTCCAATCAGATTGCTTTCCTAACATCCATTTTAGGTCTACAGGAGGAGAAAGGGGGGAGCTTTGTGGAAAAGGGAAAAAGAGATGTAACTGTGGAGCATATGACATAGAAGGTAGGGAAGCCCAAAGGACTCACACTGAGCAAAATTTTGATAGCTAAAGAGCAACTTGAAGGCATTTAATTCTTGTGGAGTAACAGAGAGAAGAAGAGAAGGTATTAGTACTACACAGGTTAAATTAGGGAATAAAAATAAAAATTAACTTTAAAATTGGGCTTTGTATTGGTTGTTGTCCTGTTTTTTTTGGTATGTATAGAGTGGTGCAGGTATTTTTTTTTTTTTTTTTTTTTTTTTTTTGCTGCTCCACGCAGCTTGAGCCTGGGCCATAGCAGTGAAAGTGCTGAGGTGCTGAGTCCTAACTATTGGACTGCCAGGGAACTCCCAGGAGTGGTGTGGTCTTGAATGAGAAGCCCAGGGCTACATGTCAAGATTGGATTCAAGACTAGCTGGAAGAGTAACTGAAGAGTCTTTCTGCTACAAAATGTATGCCTGTGCTCATGTGCAACATAAAGATAGTTGTGACTGAGGTCCTGGGTTAAAATCAGCTGATCAAGTACTTGAGTGCAAATAAAATTCCATTTTCTATCCTTGGCATTTTTGGCATTGCTCATTTGGGAAAAACCAGTGATATTTTGTGTATAAAAATGAGAAATCCACATGCATATTCCAAAATTGTTTATTGTAAAAAATAATTATGGCCTAATCTTTGCAATACATGTCAGTAGTGTTCTCTGTCTCAGAAAAAAATCAATTGATTAAATTAACTGATTTCTAATTTACTTTGTGTTAGAATTTAGGCTGTACCTGAAAATGAGACTTTGAGCCTTTCAGGTTATATGATACAGAGTGAATATCAGAAGAGTACAGGCTGAGAAAACAATTTTATCTCATGCATTCTCTTATTTCTCGTGAACTTGGGCAATGTTGCATCCCTGTACTCTAAGCCGTTATGCACATTAGGATAGTGATGCCCAGTCTCAGACATACCTCTTAGGCACTGTATATTTATGAAAAGCTTTTCTATTCATCTGATATAATTAAATTCAGTTTCCCCACACATGTCAACTGTTTAAGGTGCAGCCTCTCTGTAAATTTATATTGACTTAGCTCTTGAAGTGTTGGCAGGCCCACATGGAGTAAACCAAATTTTCTCACAGAAGGCAGTTATATAACCTCTCTACCAAGGTCTGACAATTGGATTGAATGTGGTTGCTGAACTTTGCACCTAAGAGGGGTATCATCTGAAGAGAAAGCCTCTAGGAGCCATGCGAGGGACACGATTTATTTAATCAAATATTTTGCAAAGCCTGTACACCTCCATCAAGGCTGGTAGATTTTATCTGACTCATTGAAGCAGCAAATAATTCTCACCTCTCCAGCAGGCATCAGCTTTGCTGAAACACGTGAATGTTTTCTCTCCATCTTTGAGCTGTTTCCTCTTCAGTGAAATCTTGATGACTCTGAAGAAGTTGAGGCAGATCTTTGGCTCCTGCTGCTATGAGATTTATGTGTGAATTTGAGGACTCAGTTTCTTTAGGTGACTCTAACAAATTCTTTTAAACTATGTTATGGAGGGAGAAAAACAAGCTGATGAGTTTTAACACTTTTGTCAATACAGTATGCTGCAGGAAAACTTTATCAATACAATAAGAATCTATCAGCATTTCGTTCTTTGGTAAGAAAAAGAGTCCCTAGTCCTTACTGGCCCTCCTCCATATGCCATTTTGTTGTATATTAATCTTAGGTACTTCTAATGAAATTACTGTTTTTATGAAAATAATTTTTAAAAATGAAAATGCCATATTATGATTTACATGACTTAGGTTTAGAAGGCTGTATAAAAACCCCTCATAAGTCTTCTTAGTTGGAAGCATTTCTGCCCCAGGCAGATGAGGCTGTAGCCCTACTACTTTTTTGGGATTCTGGGAAGTGTAGTACAGAAGTTCCGTGTAGTGGATAATACTTCTTTTTCAGTAGACTGACTATGGCCTTTGTAGTCCTGGGGTTGAGAAAGTAATAGCCCTCAGATTCTGAATGTTACTTCTGAATATTTATTATGTACCAAGCACTGCACTATCTACTTTTCATGTAATCCTCACAAGAAACCCAAGTATGACATCTAAGTGTGTATTATTTTTTTTTTTTTTACATATAGATTCTATTTCACTTGTAGTGATAAGTCTGTTCAGGTTATTTTTTGATTCAGTTTTGGTAGGCTGTATGTTTATAGAAACTTGTTCATTTTTTCTAGGTTGTCCAATTTGTTGGCATATAACTTCATCATATTCTCTATGATTTTTTGTATTTCTGTGGGATCAGTTATTATTTATCTTCTTTCATTTTTTATTTTGTTTATTTGGGTCCTCTCATTTTCTTCTTGGTGGACCTAGTTAGAGGTTTGTTGATTTTGTTTATCTTTTCAAAAATCCAGCTCTTGGTTTCATTGATTATTTTTTCTATTTTTTAATCTCTGTTTATTTCCTCTCTGATCTTTATTTCCTTCCTTCTGCTAACTTTAGGTTTTGGTTGTTCTTTTTCTAATTATTTTAGATGGTAGGTTAAATTGTTTGAGTTTCTTTTTGTTTTTTTGAGGAAGGCATTTACTGATATGAACTTTTCTCTTATGACTGCTTTTGCTGCACCCCATAGATTTTGTATGGTTGTGTTTTCATTGTCACTTATCTCCAGGTTTTAAAAAATTTCCTCTTTGATTTCATTATTGATCCATTAGTTTTTTTAGTAGCATGTTGTTTAGTCTCTATGTAATAACTTTTTTTCCTATTTCTCTGTGGTTGATTTCTAGTGTTACGCTCTTGTGGTCAGAAAGTTGCTTGAAATAGTTTGCATTCTCTTAAATTTGTTGAGGCTTGTTTTGTGTCCTAGTATGTGGTATATCCTAGAGAATATTCCTTGAGTGCTTGAAAAGAATGTATATTTTGGGTTTTTTTTTGGGGGGTGATGTCATGTCCTGAAGATATCAATTAAGCCTAACTGTTCTATTTTGTCATTTAGGATCTCTGTTGCCTTATTGATTTTCTGTCTGGAAGATCTGTCCATTGATGTGAGTGGTATGTTAAAGTCTCCTACTATTATTGTATTCCTGTCAGTTTCTCCCTCTATGTCTTTTAGTATTTGTTTTATGTATTTTGGTGCTCTCCTGTATTGCATGCATGTATGTTAATGAGTGTAATATGCTCTTCTTGTATTGATCCTTCTATCATTATATGGTGTCTTTCTTTATCTTACTTTGTGGCCTTTGTTTTAAAGTCTATTTTGTCTGATATGTGTATTGTTACCCCTGCTTTCTTGTCATTTCCATTTGCATGAAATATATTTTTCCATTGCCTCACTTTCAATCTACATGTGTCCTTCGCCTTAAAGTAAGTCTCTTGTAGGTAGTGTATTGTAGGTTCTTGTTTTGTTAGCCAATCTGCCACTCTCATTTGATTGGAGCATTTAGTCCACTGACATTTAAAATAATTAGTGATATATACGGTTTTATTGTTTTCCAAGATACGGTTTTATTGTCTTCCAGTTGATTTTGTATGTCTCCTTTGTCCCTTTTTTCTTTGTTTTTCCTTTTGTGGTTTGGTGGTTTTCTTTTGTATTATACTTGTTCTTTTCTTTTTGTTTTTTGTGAATCTATTGTATGTTTTTGATTTGTGGTTACCCTGGTTTACAAGTATGTTAACCTATTACTGTATCTACTTGCTTCAGACTAGTAGTCATATAAGCTCAAACACATTCTAAAATATCTACATTTTTATATTTCTCTCCCTCACATGTTTTGTTTTTGATGTCCTCCTTTACATTTTCATGTTTATCATTTTGCTGTTCATTGTAGTTAAAATTGCTCTCAAAATTTTTTGATTGTTTTTAAAATCTATGTACTAGCTTATTTAAGTGAATATACAATCCTTTTATATATTTGTTCTTCCTGTTGTGATTTTTCCTTTTCTGTAGATTCTTGCTTCTCTTCTATTTAGAGAAGACCTTTCAATATTTCTTTTAGGATAGGTTTAGTATTGCTGTATTCTTTTAGTTTTTGCTTGTCTGAGAAATTCTGACTGTTTTTCTCTTGCTGCATTTCAAATCCTCTCTTTGTCTTTAACTTTTGCCATTTTAATTATGATATGTCTTGTGTAGGTATGTTTGGGTTCATCTTATTTGGGACCCTCTGTGTTTCCTGTACTTGGATATCTTGTTTCCTTTTTTTGGCTTGGGAAGTTTTCAGCCATGATTTCTTCAAATACATTTTTTGATCCCCTTTTTCTTCTCCTTCTGGGATCCCTATTATGCATAGACTTGTATGCTTTATATTATCCCATAGGTCTCATATGTTGCTTTCACTTTTTTTCATTTGTTTTTCTGTCTGCTGTTCTGACTGATTTCTGTTACTCTGTCTTCCAGATCACTTATTTGTTCTTCATATTTAATTTGCTATTAATAGCCTTAAGTTGGTTCTCATCTCAGCAATTGTTGTCTAATTTTGATTGGCTCCTCTTTGTAGTTTCTAGTTTCTTGTTACAGTGACCTGCATTTCTACTGTTAGTCTTTCTTAATTCAGTATTTTTATTACCTTCTTTTGGAACTCAGGGTCTGTTTAGAATGGAGAGGTCTGTTTTATCATTTGTTCTTTTTGGGGATTTCTCTTGTTCTTTTAATTGGGAGTGGTTCCTCTGCTTTTTCATTTTACTTATGTTTCTCTGACTTTATGAATTTAGGAGAAACAATTACCTACTGTGGTCTTGAAGGGCTGTTTTTATGTTGGAGCACCCCTGTGTTGCCTGTGTGAATCCAGTATTTTTGGTGCAAGGGATGTTTTGGATATGGATGCCAGATGTGTCTTTCCTCAGTGTGTGCTGACCGTTATCCCCATGAACAGTGGGTGTGATTGGTGTGATCAGAGCCTGCACTGAATGTTGTACGGGGCCTCCTCTTTGCTCTGTGGTTGTCATAGCCCTGTTGGGGGCAGAGTCTGCTCCTCCTCAGTTGTTGGAATAGAAGCCATCAGATTAGGTTCTAAGCTGTGGTGTGAGGTAGGTGGGACTGGAATGCTCCTGCTGGGAATGGAGCCACTGTGTATTGCTCCCCAGGAGCTGTCCACCAGGACATGTGCTCTGTGATGTCACGTGCCACCTGTTGTGTGCATTGACCAAGCCTGCTGCTGGACCTGCCTCAGCTGTGGGAACACTGGTAATTGGCTTGGATGTCCCTCAAGTGCTGTGCTCACAAAGGTGCTGGTGTAAACCTCCTGAAGCTGTGCCCTGCACCTGCTGTGGGAGTGCTCAGATTTCAGCCCCACCTCAGCTTTGTGGGCAACCTGCCAGCACTTGAGTGCTCCCAGAGCTCTAGTGGTGGAGCTGTGCTCCCTGTGAGCAGGCTCAATGTGACTGCTATGTTTAGGCCACACTCCTTCCTTCCTGTGTGCATTGACAGTAGGGCTTCTGTGGTGGACCCAGGCTACATGCTGTGTACACCCCCAGTTGAAACCCAGACCACACTCCAGGCCTCTTGGGTTTCTCTGCACAGCCAAATGGGGTCCTATCCCCAGGTCTGTCCACTGAAGCCTGAGTTTCTGCACCCAGCCGCTGCACATACCAGCAGATGTGCCTCTTGGGCTGGGAAGTACAGTGATGTGACAAGGACCTTCTGAGCTGCTCTCTCTCTGCCCTGCCTGCCACAAGCCATCTGTCTCATTCTCCTGTGAGCCTCTGAAGCTCCCTATCTGTCCCAGCTGAACTTCTAGCCAGTGAAGGAGGTTTCCAGTGTGAGGAAACATTTCTTCTTTCACAGATCCCTTTTAGGGGTGCCAGTCCCATCCTGATTCCTCTTTTTTTTTTTTCCTTTCATACTACCCGGTTATGTGGTGATCTGTCTTGCAGTTTTGGTTGTATGAGATCTACCAGCATTCAGTAGGTATTCTGTGAGAATTGTTCCACATGTAGATGGAACAAATGCATCAGAAATATATGTCCTTCAGGCTTCCCTGGTGGCACAGTGGTTAAGAATCCACCTGCTAATGCAGGGGACACGGGTTCAAGCCCTGATCTGGGAAGATCCCACATGCCGTGGAACAACTAAGCTTGTGTGCCACAACTACTGAGCCTGTGCTCTAGAGTCCACAAGTCACAACTACTGAGCCTGCATGCCACAACTACTGAAGCCTGTGCACCTAGAGCCTATGATCCACAACAAGAGAATGAGAATGAGAAGCCCATGCACTGCAATGAATAGTCCCTGCTTGCCACAGCTAGAGAAAGCCTGTGTGCAGCAACAAAGACCCAACACAGCCCAAAATAAATAAATAAAATAAATAAATTTATATTAAAAAAAGTCGTTCTACTCCACCATATTGATCTCCCAGCCCAACTTGTTTCTTAAAACACTTAATAATTTTGCCTTGTAGATAATCTGGATAATACTGGGCTCCATGTGTAGGAGGAATTTAACTGCTAAAATGAACCACACCAGTATGGTAATGGCAATGCTTTCATCATTTTGTGTTTCAAAATTTATTTCACCTTAATACTGCAATGCATCACATTCTTATCACCTTTTATTCAGTTCCATCATAAAAGATATTATTCAAGGAATTTTAAGGGAGATTATGTTAATTTAATCCTATGTAGTTATTTTTAAGATCAATAAATCGAATATACTTTCTCTCCCTCTCTGTTGATACTCCTTGTGGAAAGATAGAAGAGTTGTGTTCCTGTTACTCAGAATGTTGGATAAGGTGTCCTTTGTCAAAATGCTAAACTTATCTACATAGGCCAGTGATCCTTAACGAGGGGCAATGTGAAAATTTTGGGTGAGTGATTACTGAGGTCCTATATAATCCTGACATTCCATGAGACCCACCATTTCATATGCTGAAAACATTTTCATGCAAGTCAAACTTAGACCTTGCATTTGATGACAGAACTTTCCATGCATTTTAATGATCATTTAAAGAACTCAATCCAAGTGGCAGAAAGGATGGTACTTTTTCCCTAGAAAAGCTGGACTTTGTATAATGATGTATATTAAACAGTGAGGGAAGCAGATGTTACTTCAATATAGTTTCTTGCATGAATACAAGACACACGTATTTCTTCATGCTTACAAAAAGGTATGAGGGGATGACTAAATTGCCTGCTACAAATAGATACCAAACTGAAATTTATTTCAGAGAATTTGCTTCTTATATTCGTCCTTTTGAATGCTGACACCATTGTATTGCTGTGGAGAAATCATGAAAGAACAATATTAGCAAACAATTGGTGTGAATAACATTCTTTTTTATTAATAAACAGCCAAGTGTTTATTAAAAATCTCCTTTGAATTTTTAATCTGGAACAAAGGACTTTTAAAAATGATTCCTTCAAACAAACCATTTCAAATTTTTTACTGCTGTCTTGGCAATTACTATGCTAGTAACACTAAATGATTTTCTTTAAATCCCAGAGGTTCTTAGAAGCACCTGATGAAGGGTTGGCCTGATTGCTCCTGTTCTGGTATGATAAGTCACTAACAAAGATACTACATCACAGTGCTAAAGATACACACATGGGTTTTCTGTTGACTGTCTAATCTAAGGAAAACAGTGCACCTCCGTAGAAGAATTCATTAATAAACCATCACGTCAGACTTTTAGAGGTCATTTGACAGTTACTTTAAAATCAGCTGTAATTAGAAAGGTGAGATGGCGTGACTCTGCATAGCCAAAATTGACATCATGTGTTATTGATGCTGAAATCATGAGTTGTGAGATGAATAGTCATAAGCTTCATAGGCACAGCTACATATGGAAACGGTTGTTGCTCCCCCTCCCACCCCTCTTGAGGTTTTACTGTTAAACATGAAAATACATTGTTGAGTAGGAGGACAATTTTATTTTTGTTAAAATAGATTATTTGAGATACTTTGAGCTAAGAGGATGAGTACTTGATACTATTACTTTATCATCAGCAACTAACTATTGGAAACCCAGAGAAGAGGCTTATGAGTATGTGAACATGAGTTGGCCCTAAAGAACATGTTAATTTCTTCAGGAAGGCACCTCAAGGTCCTGGAATGTTACCTGGTTTGTTTGACAAATGCTTAGATTCGATAGAATAAGATTCCCTCTAAAATGTTTCATAAATTTCCCGAGCACTGCTTTAAAATAATTTAACTAATTTAATAGCCTTAGATAATAAAAAGGTTTGTTTTTATTTTCACTTCAAATTAAATATTGGTATAAGAAAATTCTATCTTTGGGCAATTATTTGCCTTCTTGGTCATTATAAATCTATACTGCCCTGTATGATTCCTCCTTTGAACTTGCAAATTATGGCTTGCATAAAGTTTTTCAGCAAGTTTCTTTCTTTTTACTTTTTTTTTTTTTTAGAATATCAGAAGTTTAGCACTAGAAGAGAGTTTAGTGATCAAAAAACACTGTCCTTATTTCCAATGTGAATAAACAAGGGTGAGGTAGATTGAGCTACATGCCTCAGGTTACACACCCAGCAAGTAATATTCATGAGCTTCGGGATTAACAAATGTATGAGTCTCAAACAAGTATGGGACCAGTCCTGGTGTGGATAAAATAGTTCTTAGACAAGTTTATTCTGGTGAGATTTGCTCTTAGAGGTCTTTCCCATACCTCTCATTCTGGCAGTCATGTCCTTCTGTTGTTTTCTCTTCTTGTCTTAAAAATTATTCTTGTAGATCCTTTCACTTGTATCTGAAACGTGGAATTTAGATTCAGATTGCCTAGGTATAAAAGTTGGCTCTGCCACCTTCTGGCTGTGTGACATAGGGCAAATTACTAAACTTCTCTGTGCCTCAGTTTCCTCATATGCAAAATGGAAATAATGATAGATATGAAGACTATATAGAATATTTCATATAAAACATTTAGTACAGACTTTGCTCATAGTAGATAACTGGCAATGATAACTATGATAACTGCTTTTATTATTGTTATCATTACTTTCAAAATGGCACCTTATAGGTATCTCAGATTCCTTATTTTCTGCTGAAGTCTTCATCTTCTACATTTCCAAGTGTGGTTGGTGGAAATGTGATATACGTAGGAGTCAGTAGTGACTCCTGCTGTTTCTCAGTTCTCTGCCATGATCCAACAGTCACTTAATGAATAGATGTTTTTGATTTTAAACTAATAAATATCTCAATTCTATCCTTACTTCTCCAATGGTACTGCTACTGCCTCATCCAGATCTTCATTGGTTCTTTTTTTTTTTTTAGTTTTAAGAATACAACTGAAAATTTTTATTTATATTTCATATTTATAAAAATTAATCTGTTATAAAGGTTGCTCACAGATCACAAAATCAACTCAAGATATCTGAATTTGGTTTTATTAATAAAATAAAACTGATTTATTGATATTCATAGAACCACAGACAAAGCTGTAAACAAGACCTATGTACAAAACAAAATTCATCAAACACAGGCCTTGGACCTACTGCCTAATTGCCTAGGATGTGTCGTATTTCTTCCCACTTAAAACGTGCAAAACCTTGAGTCAAGGTTCACATTCACCTTGGTCATGTGTAATAATCCTGTTTATTTTTCATTGTCCCTGGAAACATTGCAGGGGGTGGCAGTCTCCATTGCCTCTTGACTCTGGCTACATTCCAGCTCTTCCTTTAGCTCCATTCCAAGGACTGATACATAAATTCCCACATGTCTTTGTAAACACGGTTATTTTCTTTGTTTACTTCTACTTTTGTATAAATTCCTCATCATGTAAATATTTCCCTTACAAAGAAGTCACCAAAATAAAGGGATGCTTGAGGTTGCTTCAGTGTTAAATCTAGAAAAAGTAAAGCAGACTTGTTTTTACTGTTTTGATGAGCCTTATTTTATAAAAATATATATGGTATTGTCACAAAGTTGGGTTTAGAAATAAATTACCCAAACAATAAGGTATTTACATTTCTCTCAAAAATAAGAGCTGTAAGTACTGCTCCTGTTGCTGGGTTTGAACTCGTGCTTTCCAATAATCTGTTGTGAAAAATTTAAGTCACTGAGCAGATAAAGTAAGTTTAAACTTGTTTCACTGTCAAGTTTTGAATGCCCCGTGGAAGATAAACCACTGTGTCATGTTACCCACTGCAATACTCAGTAAACAGTATGATCTAGAAACATGGTTCTTAGTATTTTCTGAATTTCCCTGTGAGGTGTCTGCAGGTCTGCACGGAACTTCAGGACAGCTGAAGGGAAAGTTCAGAATAAGTAGAAGACAGTTATTTTGTGCATAGCTTCATTTCCCTAATGTTGCTTTACGTTAAGACATTGCTTCTCTCAGGCAAGCCTTTAAAAGCAACACGATCCTGCTTATTTACTAAAAGTGAAAAAAGAAAATCAGTTAACTAAAGACTATTATACTATACATGTAGAGATATAAGAAAGTACTAACGATGAAAAGAAATCACTTCAAGCAGACTCAGGAGATGTGTTCAGTAAGAAAAGCTTTGGGGTATTTTATCTCATCTGTTGTACGGAAGACACGCTTCTTCTCTTTTCATCTTTAGATTTTACATGTAAGCTTCACAGTGGGGAGGCACTTTTGAGGAAGACAAAGACAAGGCCAAGAGTACCACCAACCATTGGCCCTATGCAGTCGAAAGCAGTTTAGTTAAGCCTCGTTCCTTTACTTCAGGGATGCATAATTTTACTGAAAGCTTTAAAAAATCAAATAGCTACCGTTATTTTATTTCTTTGTGTCAAAATTTAGTAGTGACATGACTGGAAAAGTACTGGGAAAATCTAAGCATTGAATATATACAGAGATAAGCCTAACGGGGTACTGGACCAGGGTATACAGTTAGGTAGCTGGCGACCAACTTTTACAGCAGATTGCTTTCCACGTGAGGAACTTCATTTTATCTTAAAATTTCTTCCAGGTTTATTGAAAGATAATTGACATATAACATCGTATAAGTTTAAGGTGTACAATGTGTTGATATGATACACTTACATATTATGAAATAATTACCATCACAGCATTAGCTAACACCTCCATCACATTGAACATTATCATTTCTTTTTTGTGGCAAGAACATTTAAGATCTATTCTCTTAGCAACTTTCAAGTATATAATACAGTACTATTTAAAAATTTTTAAAGTTTCAGCTTTATTGAGGTATAATTGACATATTAAGTTATTTGATTATAATACAGTATTATTAACTGTAATCCCCATGCTGTACATTAGATCCTCAGAGTTTATTCATCAAATAACTGGAAGTTTGTACCCTTTCACCAATATCTCCCCACATCCCCCATTCCCGAGCCCCCGGCAACCACCATTCTAGTCTCTGTTTTCATGAGTTTGGCTGTTTTAGATTCTACATATAAGTGACATCATACAGTATTTGTTTTTAATTGCCTACAACAATGTACTGAGGTATTATTAGCTGTGTGGGTTGACTTTTCACAGAAAAATTTGCGAGAAACTTCTGTCACACCGTCAGTTTGACAATATTCAATGTATTCATAAAAACAAAAAAAGTTTCCCCCAAGACAGTTTCTTGAACTTTGGATGTTTTAGAGAGATTTTTGAACTTTTCTTGTCTCAGAAATTCCTTGGCATTTCACATGCTTCAAGAAGAGTTAAAGCTGGATGTTTCAAAATGGTCTTCCTCTGTGGTTCAGCTACTTGGTGTTTTGGGAATAAGCCTTTGGTCTTTGCATTTTGGGAGCATCGAATCTAAAAATTTAGAATCATTATGAAGGTTATTAGTAGCACTGGGATGAAAATGTGGGGCTTCTGGATGTATCTATTACAACTTCTCACCTCTTGCATTTCTGTAACTGAAGGATTTTGGGATATAGAATTTCAGTTTTTTTGATACCTTTGAGTTAGCTTATTATCCATTTCTTGACCTCATATTTTAGTCTCTGGCTTTTTCTTTTGAATCTTTGAATGACTTTCTTTTGAATGACTTCTTTTTGAAGTCATTCCATCCTAGACTTCTGGGGGACAAACACAACTTGGTATAGGCAGCAGCATCTATCTCTTACTCACTTGACTTATGTGCAGAGCAGGTCCACGAGGTGCTGAATAGCCTGTTTCTACATAATGGTCATGTTGGTCTAGAAGATTTATAAGTTCAGTGCTGGGTACATCACCCCTAGTGTAATGGCATGGAGTTTATTTGAAGAAAATATAATTTAAAAGTTTATGTTACATCAGGTTGAATGACCATGTCTTTAGGAGAAATTGCAGAGTTGGTGTCTAATGGGATGGTGGGAAAGTACAAAGGCATATTTCTGGAGGTCATGACAGATACTCCAGAGTTTATGGATTTAAGAGTGTGAGCTGATTCTGCATGACCTGCTCATCTCCTGTGATTTATGTTAGCTGAAATGTAGACAGGAGGTTGGCCTTGAACTATATTCAAAATATTGAATATAGTTCCCTGTGCTATACAGGAGGTCCTTGTTGTTTATCTAGTTCATACATAGTAGTGTGTATCTGTTAATCCCAAACTCCTAATTTATTCCTCCCCCACCCACTTTCCCCTTTGGTAACCATAAATATGTTTTCTTTTTTCTTTTGTTTTTTATTCAGTATAATGAAATGAGATTTTATTTTATTTTATTTTTAACATCTTTATTGGAGTAAAATTGCTTTACTTTGTTGTGTTAGTTTCTGCTGTATAACAAAGTGAATCAGCTATATGTATACTTATATCACCATATTCCCTCCCTCTTGCGTCCCTCTCCCACCCTCTCTATCCCACCCCTCTAGGTGGTCACAGAGCACCGAGCTGATCTCCCTGTGCTATGCAGCTGCTTCCCACTAGCTATCTATTTTACATTTGGTAGTGTATATATGTCCATGCCACTGTCTCACTTTGTCCCAGCTTAACCTTCCCCCCACATGTCTTTAATTCCATTCTCTATGTCTGCATCTTTATTCCTGTCCTGCCCCTAGGTTCTTCAGAACCATTTTTTTTATTCCATATATATGTGTTAGCATAAAGTATTTGTTTTTCTCTTTCTGATTTACTTCACTCTGTATGACAGACTCTAGGTCCATCCACCTCACTTCAAATAACTCAACATTGTTTCTTTTTATGGCTGAGCAATATTCCATTGTATATATGTGCCACATCTCCTTTATCCGAATATTCATCTGTCGATGGACATTTAGGTTGCTTCCATGTCCTGGCTATTGTAAATAGAGCTGCAGTGAACATTGTGGTACATGACTCTATTTGAATTATGGTTTTCTGGGGGTATATGGCCAGTAATGGGATTGCTGGGTCATATGGTAGTACTATTTGTAGTTTTTTAAGGAACCTCCGTACTGTTCTCCATAGTGGCTGTATCAATTTACATTCCCACCAGCAGTGCAAGAGTGTTCCCTTTTCTCCACACCCTCTCCAGCATTTATTGTTTCTAGATTTTTGGTGATGGCCATTCTGACTGGTGTGAGATGATATCTCATTGTAGTTTTGATTTGCATTTCTCTAATGATTAATGATGTTGAGCATCCTTTCATGTGTTTGTTGGCAATCTGTATATCTTCTTTGGAGAAATGTCTATTTAGGTCTTCTGCCCATTTTTGGATTGGGTTGTTTTTTTTTTTTTGTTATTGAGCAATAATCTAATTTTTAAGATGAGAAAACTGAGGATTTTGCATATTTAGTGTTTTTCTGTAGGTCACAAAACCAGTATTGGCATAATCAGGATTTAAATACAGAGTGTCTCCTATTTGAAAGTCTTTTCTTTTCCCACTAGGAAATAAATTATTCATGCAAAAATATTTGCTAACTTAAGTAAGATGTTATGGTAGATGGCACAGTCTTATTCAGTTTCTTTTTAGAAAAAATTACTGCTGATTCAAAACTTCCTCATTAGTGAAAAAGTCAACAAAGAATCTGTCATCTGTGAGATGAACTACTAGCTCATGGGAACTGAATTCTGGGATTAGTTACTTGTTTTTTAAATTTATCCTGATGTCTGTCACTGTAGAAGATAACCCTTCCTACAAAAAGTGGTTTTTATAGACTGGAAAGGTAGGAGCTGTAAAATATAAGCAAAATAGACATGCTCTGTGGGTAAGTTTGGCATATTTCATGTGAGATTTTCAATATAAATAGTACCTTAGAGCAGCAAACTATGACTGGCACATTACATGTTTTTAATGATTAAAAGACTGGAGGTTTTGGTCTCAAACAAATTAAAGTTGGAAGAAGATACACTGAGCCTGATATTGTACATTTTGAGTAACGTAGGAGATTGTGGCTGAGAAAAACCTGACCTGGAGAAACCACTTTCTCATTTTCCTCTTGTGTATGGGAGAGATGTGTTCTGACAGTGGAAAAGAAGGTAATTTTGGAGGTTGTACTGCTGCTCTTAGGTAAATCTTACTCATGTGGAAGGTTAATTGTTGCACCAAAATCTGAAGTTAAAAATTATGACTTATGATGGACATGCATTTGTGAAGTATGGATGGGGAGGAGGCAGTGTCTACTATGAGCCAGACGTACCAAGTGTTTTATGTACAGTTTCTCATATTACTTTAATGGAAGTTTTAAAAAATGAGTCTGATACTTCAAATTATTTTTGCCATTAAGCAAACTCAATATGTCAGCGCCTACAAGGTTCTGGAAAAGCCTGCTGAATATTGATGAAGGTAAAGAAAGTTGAAAGGAGTTTCTGTGAAATTTAATCAAATGTCAAAAGAGTCCCTGGGGAGGAAAAATGGGAAATCACTGTTGCTGTTACCCTTCCAGGCCAGCAAGAAAAAGGTATATAATTTTGGAATTAACTAACCTGTTGAGAATGGAGCCTGTGATTTTCAAGTGTTCATATAACCATTTACTTACAAGAAATCTTTGCAAATGTTCTCCCCTTAGATGATTGTTTTTCCCAATAATTTTTCAATGCCATTGTTTCCTGTCAGTTTTTTAGACTGGTCACAGCAGAGGACTGCTGCCAGTAAAAGAAGAATTTATTTTTTGAACCAAACTTCCATCACAGCTCCTTTTGCTGGCACTAGCTATCGATTGTGGCCTGAACTGTTCACCCCTTCTTTTCTAAGTTCTTGCAGTCATTGCTTTCTGCTCTTAACGAGGCTAATTCCATTTTGTTCCTTGTGCACAATGATCAGTGAAATACTAGTCTGAATACTGAGATTTTCTTCATGATTTTGTATTGTGAAATTCCTTGGCCTGTACTGTTTAGTCATTAGAGGATTACACATGTGGAGAAACTTGTTCATTGTGGATTATTTCTTTAATTGAAGCATATAGTTGATTTACTATATTATATTACTTTCAGGTGTACAACCTAGTGATACAGTATTTTTATACATTATGCCCAGTGCAAAACGATTACAATATTACTGACTACATTCCCTGTGCTGTACTTACTTATTTTATAACTGGTAGTTGTACCTCTTAATCCTCTTAACCTACTTTGCACATCCCCCATTCCCCTCCATCTGGCAATGACTAGTTCTCTGTATCTGTGTGTTTTTCTATTATGTTATATTTGTTTATTTGCTTTGTTGTTTTAGGTTCCACATATAAGTGAAAACATACAGCATTGTCTTTCTCTGTCTGACTTAGTTCACTTAGCATAGTACCTTCTAGGTCTATCTATGTTGTTGCAGTTCTTTTTTATGGGTAATATTCCATTGTATGTATGTATGTGTACATAAATACATACCCCCAACATTATCTTTATCCATTCATCTGTCAGTAGACACTTAGATGCTTCCATATCTTGGATATATTGTAAATAATGCTGCAGTGAACATTGGGATGCATCTGTCTTCTCAAATTATTGTTTCCATTTTCTTTGGATAGATGCCCAGAAGTAGAATTACTGGATCAAAAGGTAGTTCTATTTTTAATTTTTTAAAAAATAAATTTATTTATTTATTTTTGTCTGCGTTGGGTCTTTGCTGCTGTGTGTGGCCTTTCTCTAGTTGCAGTGAATGCGGGCTACTCTTCGTTGTGGTGTGCAGGCTTCTCCTTGTGGTGGCTTCTCTTTGTTGCAGAACATGGGCTCTAGGTGCGTGGGCTTCAGTAATTGTGGCACACAGGCTCAGTAATTGTGGCTCGTGGGCTCTAGAGCACAGGCTCAGTAGTTGTAGTGCACGGGCTTAGTTGCTCTGCAGCATGTGAGATCGTCCCGGACCAGGGATCGAACCCGTGTCCCCTGCATTGGCAGGCAGATTCTTAACCACTCTGCAACCAGGGAAGTCCTATTTTGAATTTTTTGAAGAACCTCTGTACTGTTTTCCATAGTGGGTGCAACAGTTTACATTCCCATTAACAGTGTTTAAGGGTTTCCTTTTCTCCACATCTCATCAACACTTACTGTTCTCTTTTTGATGACAACACTCATTCCTTTCCTCCAAGCCAAGCATCCTTCTGATTTTTTTCCATTAAAAAAATAGTATCACCTGGTTTAGCATATAAATGGAATTATATAGTGTATACCCTTTGAAGCATCAGCAAGTTTTTTAGATTTATCTGATCTGTTGCATATATTGGTGTTTATTTCTCTTTATTGCTGGATAGTATTCCACTGTGTACCACATTCTCCTATTCATCCACCCCGGGTCCTTTCTAGTTTTTGGCCATTATGAATAAAGCTGCTAAGAACGTTACTGTTTAAGTCTGTTTGAGGGCATGTTCTCATTTCTCTTAGGAAAATAGGCTGGAATTGTTGGGTCATAGGTTGGGGTATTTTTTTTTGTGTGTGTGAAATTGCCAGAACTTAAAAAGAAAAAAAGCTTGGATCATATTTTAATCCCACTATCAAATTATGAAGATTTTCATTTCTCCACATTCTAGTTACCATTTAGTATTATATGTCTTTTTAATTCTAGCCATTCTGATAGGTGTATGTAGATATCATGGTTTTAATTTGTAGTTCCCTGGACACTAATGTTTTAAGCACTTCTTTTGCTTATTGGCTGTTCTTATATCATCTTTTGAAAAGTACATATGTTCAAACAGGATTTGTTTCTTACATTTTCTGGGTACTAGTTGTTTGTCATATAAATGTTTTGCAGACATTTTCATTTGGTCTGTAATTTACCAGTTTAATTTCTTAATGGTAGCTTGGAAGAGCAAAATACTTTAATTTTGATGAAATTTTTCTTTTTATATTTCTGTCTAAGAGAGTTTACCAACTCCCATGATACAAAAATATCCTTCTGTGTTTTCTTCCAAAACCTTTATATATTTAGCTTTTAGGCTTAGGACTATGATCTACCTCAGATTAATATTAGTGTATGGTGGAAGGTAGGAGATGGACCATCATTGTGTTTTTCCATATGGATATCTAGTTGTTCTAGCACACTTTGTTGAAAAAAAAAAGTCCTTTCCCCTTTGAATTGCTTTGATTCCTTTTTTTTTAAATTATCAAATTACAGTGTAAGTGTGATTTCTACTCTGTTCCGTTGATGCATTTTTCAGTCTTTATGCCAATACCACATAATCTGAATATTCTAGCTTTAAGTAATTCTGAAGTCAAGTAGCCTAAGTCCTTCAGCTTTGTTGTTCTTTTTTCAAAATCCTTTAGATTTTCTAGTGTTTTGTCATGCTATATAAATTATAGAATACATTTGTCAATTTCTGCATAAAAGCGTGCTAGGAATATGATAGAGATTTTATTGACTCTAATGATCTATTTGGGGAGAATTGATATCTAAACAATATTGGATATTTTTATCCATGAACATGGTTTATCTCTCCATTCATTTAAATTCTATTTAGGGCTTCCCTGGTGGTGCAGTGGTTGAGAGTCTGCCTGCCGATGCAGGGGACATGGGTTCGTGCCCTGGTCCGGGAAGATCCCACATGCTATGGAGCGGCTGTGTCCATGAACCATGGCCGCTGAGCCTGCGCATCCGGAGCCTGTGCTCCGCAATGGGAGAGGCCACAACAGTGAGAGGCCCGCGTACTGAAAAAAAAAAAAAAAAAAAAATTAAAAATAAATAAATAAATTCTATTTAATCTGTTTTAGGTGGTGATTTATTTGGTTGTTCTCAAACTATAGCTCTGACTCTTGGATAGTGGAGTGGTTTAGTTATTAGTTCAGTTTCTTTAACTTCTTGAAATCTACCCATGCATGCGTTCTTCAGAGGTTTGCCAGAGAATGGGCAAAATTTATACATAGAGTTTTGCCTGCCCCCCCGGCTCTATTTTCTAGTTTGCTTCTCTCACTTTTCAGTGGCTTTGGTGCTCTCAAATGCTGCCCCTGGTTCTTTAAGCTAGAAAGATGGTGGGTTTTCTATTGGGATCTTAGCTACCATGCATGGTGTCAACTGGGGCTGCTCAATTAAAAACTCTGAAAGCAGGGAATTGACCCAGTGCTAGTCCCTTTTTTCAAATATCAGCTCTCCTAAAGAATGTGTATGCTTTTCTTAGCTTTCCAATATGTTCGTGTAATTTTTTTTTCTAGAGTTTATAGTTGTTATCTGTGAGAGTGTCACTTCTAGGAGTTGACTCAACCATTGCTGAGAGAAGAACCCAGTTAATTTAGTTTGGACCTCTGATTTTTAGCAATGCATGAGGGATTCTTTAATTTGTGACTTTAATGTTAAAAAAAGGATTACTAGTGAATCATTGAAGAGAAATTCTGTAATAAGAACTATGCATAGTTTACTGAGTCTATCAATTTTAGGAGAAATATGCATACAGTCATAATATGCAGTTCAGTTCTTTCTCAACTTCATTACCCAGTGAAAACCTTCAAGCTGAGTGTGGCTGTAGGAAAGACCTCTTTGTCATAATCTTTCTTCATTTGCCTGAATCTGCATTTAATATATTGCCTCTCTTCTGTATTCTTCATCATACCTTTGCTATTACATATATTGTCTGAAGAATTTTAGCATTAATTTAAAAATTTCTTTGTTTCTTCATATGCTGCTGTTCAAAGGTTGCACCTAGGTACCAAGTCTTAAGAAACAATATTTTATGGAGCATATTGCATCTTTAAATTGGAATTTAAGGTTTTAAAAACTAGCACATACTGCAACATTTCTATTGTATTTTCCTTGTATGTTTTGCTCTTTTGTATTTTTTTCCTTTATTCCTCTCTGACTCCATTACATTCCTTGACATACTGGTAGAAAGCAGAATTTAGTGAGAAAATCACCTCAAAATGACTCCTATCATCTTCCTTTGATTATTGACTCTGATACTTTGTATGTTGTGAAATCAGACACCTTTCCTGACTGCACACATTTCAAGAATTGTGTATTTGTTCTCTATTATGAATAGATGCCACTTATTCCTAGACCAATGCTGTTTTTCTATTTCAAAAAATCTTTAAGTTTGAACTTTAGAAGTACCTTATTAACTTAATAGGTCATTTCCTGGACCCTCAACTTCAGAGATTCTGATGTAGTAGATCTTGGATGAGGCCCTTGTATCTGGGTTTTCATAAAGTTACAGTCATCATAAGAATCTGTAGTATCTTATGTCAAATTATCTGGTGCACTTTAACAAATGAGTGGGTGATGGGCAGGTGCCACTGTGTTCCTGATGTAGATGGAAAAAATAAAGACATAGGGAAGAAGCACAATGAAGAGTTAAAGAGCTTTACAGTTAGCAAATTCCATGTCTGCTATTAATGGCTTCAGTTTCGTCCTCTGTAAAAGTGAGATTTTTCTTATCAAGCCATTGAAAGAATTAAGTGAAATAATTTTGTTCCTAGTCCTTATTGTATGCAAACTAAAATTAAGTTCAGTAAATAGTAGAAAAAGCAGAAATGTGTTTTTATGCTCTGAACATCTTTTATGACTATACTTGCTGAGATCTCATTTGGGACTCTGGGTGGTGGCCTTTATAGTGCATTTTTCTTGGGTTGAATCTAGTGGCAGGAATTCCACCAAAGAGAGAAGTGCTGGGTCTTGTAATATCACCCTTAAGTGAGTATCTACTAACAGTATTCTGCACATAGCGGAGACTCAGAAATGTTTGTTGAGCAAATGCATCCTTCCTAAAAAACCAAACAAAAAACCAAAAAACCTTCACCCTTCTCCTGGTTTTTGTTACACTAATAAGCCTCTCTGTGCAACACTTACCCTATTAGAAGAAAGAAATGAGGGCTCCAGTATTTTTGTATACTCACTGAGACAGTAAAACATCTTCACAAGTTGAGTAATTGGTTTTTAAGAACTGGGTGCTACCTGCAATTTGATAGTGGTTAGTTGAAATGGATGATGTTTATACATGCAATGTTTCATGGAATTATGGAGGGGCCCTCTCACATAATAACCTGTGAAGTTTTCTTGGAAATCTTGAAAACACAGAATGAAGCTCCCACTTTAGCCCTTATATCACATCTCCTGGATGCTTCTCCTATAATGGTGTTCTTTGTTTTCAGGACCCCAAGCTCTACAGAAGATATTATGCCTCTTATTAACTCTTAATTCCACTCTTATACAATTCCTCTCACCTGTTTAAATGCCTAGAGACACATCTTAGCAGCAAGACAAGCCCCATACTCTTGATATCTTGTTCCTTGTTTTACCTTTTAATTAATCTTGATTTTTCATGCTATTCCCCAGTTTAAGAGCTACTAATAATTACATTGTTTATTGAACACTTGCTATGTACCAGACACTGTGCTCAGTGCTTCACATTGCCTCACATAAAGCTCTCAATTTATTTATTTATTTTTAACATCTTTATTGGAGTAAAATTGCTTTACAATGTTGTGTTAGTCTCTGCTGTATAACAGTGAATCAGCTATATGCATACACATATCCACATATCCTCTCCCTCTTGTGTCTCACTCCCACCCTCCCTATCCCACCCCTCTAGGTGGTCACGAAGCACTGAGCTGATCTCCTTGTGCTATGCGGCTGCTTCCCACTAGCTATCTATTTTACATTTGGTAGTGTATATATGTCCATGCCACTCTCTCACTTCGTCCCAGCTTACCCTTCCCCCTCCCCATGTCCTCAAGTCCATTCTCTACATCTGCATCTTTATTCCTGTCCTGCCCCTAGGTTCGTCAGAACTATTTTTTTTTTTTGTAGATTCCATATATATGTGTTAGCATACAGTATTTGTTTTTCTCTTTCTGACTTCACTCTGCATGACATTCTCTTGGTCCATCCACCTCACTACAAATAACTCAATTTTGTTTCTTTTTATGGCTGAGTAATATTCCATTGTATATATGTGCCACATCTTCTTTATCCATTCATCTGTCGATGGACACTTAGGTTGCTTTCATGTCCCGGCTATTGTAAATAGTGCTGCAATGAACATTGGGGTACATGACTCTTTTTGAATTATGGTTTTCTCGGGGTATATGGCCAGTAGTGGGATTGCTGGGTCATATGGTAGTTGTATTTTTAGTTTTTTAAGGAACTTCCATACTGTTCTCCATAGTGGCTGTATCAATTTACATTCCCACTAACAGTGTAGAAAGTTTCCCTTATCTCCACACCCTCTCCAGCATTTATTGTTTGTAGATTTTCTTTTTTTTTTTTGTGGTACGCGGGCCTCTCACTGTTGTGGCCTCTCCCGTTGCGGAGCACAGGCTCCGGATGTGCAGACTCAGTGGCCATGGCTCACGGGCCCAGCCACTCCATGGCATGTGGGATCTTCCTGGACCGGGGCACGAACCTGTGTCCCCTGCATCAGCAGGCAGACTCTCAACCACTGCGCCACCAGGGAAGCCCCCTGTAGATTTTTTTTACGATGGCCATTCTGACTGGTGTGAGGTGATACCTCTTGGTAGTTTTGATTTGCATTTCTCTAATGATTAGTGATGTTGAGCATCCTTTCATGTGTTTGTTGGCAATCTGTATATCTTCTTTGGAGAAATGTCTATTTAGGTCTTCTGCCCATTTTTGGATTGGGTTGTTTGTTTTTTTGATATTGAGCTCCATAGGCTGCTTGTATATTTTGGAGATTAATCCTTTGTCAGCTGCTTCATTGGCAAATATTTTCTCCCATTCAGAGGGTTGTCTTTTGGTCTTGTTTATGGTTTCCTGTGCTGTGCAAAAGCTTTTAAGTTTCGTTAGGTCCCATTTGTCTATTTTTGTTTTTATTTCCATTTCTCTAGGAGGTAGGTCAAAAAGGATCTTGCTGTGATTTATATCATAGAGTGTTCTGCCTATATTTTCCTCTAAGAGTTTTATAGTATCTGGTCTTACATTTAGGTCTTTAATCCATTTGAGTTTATTTTTGTGAATGATGTTAGGGAGTGTTCTAATTTCATTCTTTTACATGTAGCTGTTCAGTTTTCCCAGCACCACTGTTTTTTGGATATTAAGCTGCATGAGCTGCTTGTATATTTTGGAGATTAATCCTTTGTCAGTTGCTTCATTGGCAAATATTTTCTCCCATTCGGAAGGTTGTCTTTTCGTCTTGTTTATGGTTTTCTTTGCTGTGTAAAAGCTTTTAAGTTTCATTAGGTCCCATTTGTTTAGTTTTGTTTTTATTTCCATTTCTCTAGGAGGTGGGTCAAAAAGGATCTTGCTGTGATTTATGTCATAGAGTGTTCTGCCTATGTTTTCCTCTAAGAGTTTTACAGTGTCTGGCCTTACATTTGGGTCTTTAATCAATCAATTTATGAGGTAGGTTCTATTACTGTCTTCATATGATACAAAGACTATTATTTTGGAACAGTTCTTTGAGGCATTGCTATGTGCAGTCATTGCCTGATAGTACAGAAAATTCCTGTGGAAAACAATGAGAAAAACCGAATAAACAGTGACAGTCAAAATCCTTTTTTTCCTTTTTTTCTCTTTTTTTTGGTGAACTGCCTAATATATCAGTGATGAAATGTATAGAAGCTCTTATCTGCATGAGCCAGTGGCAGCCTTATTTGTTTCATTTGGGAAAAATTGACAAAGTAGGAGACAAGCTGGCTGTATAATGTGGCATTAACTCAGAAAATGCGATGACTTTATATGACCTGTACCTTTTTATAATAGTGGATGGAAAATGGGCTGTCATTTCTGATATATGGGACATTATCACTGTGCTGTACAATGGTTGTATGGTTCACAGTAATGTAATTTACTTTTCAGTAGTTTTATAAAGAATCATTTGACTTCTGGCTGGTGCTAATTAGAATAGAGCTACATTGGAAATTATTTTGTAGGCAATTTGTGTATTATGTGTCAAAATGGTGTTGCAGATTCTGGAAAAATTTTCTAATATCACTCCTTTAAAAGGGTTTTCCATAAAATGTTAATAGTGTAATTTTAGTGGAAAGAATATTTATGCATGTTTTAAAAGAATTTATATTTTAAGGGCATTATGACATTTGAAAAGCTTTGATATTTTACCAAATGCTTTTAAAATTTGTATTTTCTTAAAGTTTCTAGGTCACCTCTTAGCAAGTTCTAACTAGATGATCTGTCACCTCTCTTTAGAATATATGGGCACTTAACACCCTTTACTTGCAGCTTCAAAATCTCCATTGAAAATATGAGGCCATAGGAAAAGTGAGATTTAATGTCTTATATTAGTGGCCTGTACACTAAAGCTAAATAGCTTGAATTTGATCGGCATGTGTACAACTTAAAATGATTTAGTGTAATTTTGGTCTCCATTTTTGTATTATAAATATTCACACTTCTCAAACTGTTACTATTTTATTTGGAAGATATTTTTAAAATCAGTAATATATGAACATAGCTTTAAGAGTTAAATAGTTCTAAAAAAAAAATCATGTCCTTTGTATCTTCCCCTCCTTGGCCCTGCTTCTCTCTGACAACGTTTTAAAACTTCTTTTGCTATTTCCTTTGGTATTTAACTCCATATTTCTGTATATTCCTCTCTTTTGATTTAGTAATTTTAGACATGTCTACTATTCCATCTCTCTACCCTCATAGCAAAGAGTTATTAGGTTGAACATGTGAAATTGCCAACATTAAAAAAAAATTAATTAATTAATTAATTAATGGCTGTGTTGGGTCTTCGTTTCTGTGAAGGCTTTCTCTAGTTGTGGCAAGCGGGGGCCACTCTTCATTGCGGTGCACGGGCCTCTCACTATCGCGGCCTCTCGTTGCAGAGCACAGGCTCTAGATGCGCAGGCTCAGTAGTTGTGGCTCATGGGCCCAGTTGCTCCGTGGAATGTGGGATCTTCCCAGACAAGGGCGTGAACCCACATCCCCTGCCTTGGCATGCAGACTCCCAACCACTGCGCCACCAGGGAAGCCCCAACATTTTTTACCTATAAAAATTGCAAGTTATGTAGTTAAACCTAATGATTGCCTAATATTTTCTTCTGCTTAATTTTTTGAGCCTATGACTGTATCCTACATCCTATTATCTGTTAACTATTTCTGAAAAATTCTAACAGTCAAAACTTCTATATTATCTATTCCACATTTTCTTTTTCTGGAGACAACCCTCTTGGAGTTCTTCATACTCCTGCTCCAATCTCGACCTGACATAAAGCCATAGCTTGGGAATTATTTTTTTTTTCATTTTGTTTCATGGGCCTCTTAGTTTCCCAAGAAGAGTGCACAGGAAATATATTATTTAAGCCACTGCTTCTCTGAAATACCTTTATAGTTTTCTTATTTAAAAGATAGTTCAGCTGGATATAGAGTAATTTTCAGGATTTTCAAGGCGTTTATTCTTTTTTTTTTTTCCCTCATTTCCAACTTTGCTCCTAAGAAGTCTGGTCTTATTCTTATTTCTGGTGTCAAATAATTTTTTTCTCTTGAAACTTTAACATTTTCCCTTTTATTCCCGGAGTTTTGAAGTTTCATTAATGATGTTCTTTGGTGCAAATAGCATTCTAATTCATTTTTCTGGGCACATAGTTGGTCATTTAAATCTGGAGACTCATTGATATTGAATTTCTTGAACTATTTATTTGATTATATACATTTTCCCCATTTATTTGTAATTTTTGCCTTTTTATGTATCCTTAGAGCAAATATTTTGGAATACATGGTGCTTTTGCTGTGATAGTTAAATATTTTGAAAATCATCCCTTCTTATACTATTTTACCATCTGACTTGTACTTTACATTTCAGTGAGGGGGTTTTATTCATGATACTGAAATATGCTAGGCTCAAATTTCTTCATGCTATTTCTCTAATCTGGAGTACTTTATCAGCTCTCAATTACTTCCTTCTAATAAGTCAATATTAATATATACTACTCCTCTTTTAGCCTTTACCCCTCATGATGTTGCCATTAATCACTTAAATTGTAATTGGTTTATATCCTTGAACATCATATTCCTTGCTTGAAGCATTCTATTTAGCTCTTGATTGTATTCTATATTCAATTTATAATAAAAATAGGGGATAAAGAAGATAAAATAGTTAACATGAATGTTTAAATATACAGTATAGCCACTGACATTAAAATACAATAGATGAGATCAGCTCTAGAGTATTCACAATTAAAGAGAGCTTAGTAAACTGAAAGATAGGACTGAGGAATTCATCCTGAATATAGCACAGGGAGAGAGCTAGAGTTAACAAGTGTGAAAGAGCAGTTGAGACAAAAGGGTTAATTGAGTTACTCCAACATATGTTTACTCAGAGATTCTGAAGATGAGAAGTGAGGGAATGAAAGAGAAACAATATTTGAGGAGATAGTTTAGAATTTTCCAAAATTAAAGAAACTGATTTTTTTCCCCTTCAAATGGGAGAAATAACAGCTTATTTATTTGTACGGGGGATGATAGCCATAGCTACATGTATAAGTAGATGGGAGGGGATTAGATCAAATACTTAAGTGAAGACAGTGACTTTATTTAGGAGTGAGGCACTTCTCCACTGTAACCTATATGCTCATTGTCAGAGTAGCAGATTGGTGAGATATAGTGGTGGGAAGCATGGAGATTGTCTTCTGATTTTTTCAGTGTTCTCAGTGAACCAGGAACTAGAGTCATCAGCTGAGGATGATATATGGGAAGAGATGTTGGAAGTCTGAGAGGAGGAGAAGATGAAATAATACTCTAAGAGAGTGGAAGTATGAGTGACTAGGGAAATGTCTATTGCTGGACAGCACTAAGAATCCACTTGGGGTCAGTGGTCATTTTCAGTGAGAAGAGTCAGCTATGTCCTTCTTCAGACATATTCAGCAGTCTGGCATGAAGGAGGGATTGACCTGAATTTAACCAAAGATAGAGTCAAAAAAGACAGAGGATCTGAGACTATACATAAAGGTGGGGTTATAGCTATTAACCATGAATTTAAGTTCGTAAGAGTAAAGTCAGAACATGAAAGGGTGAAGGGTAGATAAAGGTGGAAGGATTATTGTAGAATTAGTTCCGATGGGGTTGATGAATTATTGGAATTGGGTACTAGAGAGATGGTTTGAATGGTTAGAGAATATGGTCAGACAGTGGGATGTTTGAAATCAGTATCATGAAGGGGGTGAAGTTACTGGTAATGACAAATTCTGCAAAGAGCTTTCCAACCAAAGTGACACAAATAGGTCACAGTTTTGCTCCAGTGATTAATCCAGGAATCTAGGGACTCACAGAGCCAGCTAAATCTAGAGTGGCCCAAGTCCCCAGACCCAAGGGCAGCCTCCTTCTCCTCTTACTGATGCACCATACAATAACCTTCTTTGCATGCATGACATGAAAGTAGTTGGAATGCAGTGGTCTAGAGTATGACTATAGGAATGAATGGATGAAATAATGGGGAGGATGGGATTACTAGAGAAGAGGAGATCAAGCAACTCAGGGGCCAGGGCTTTGGAAATATCATTTCTATGGTTTTAGAAATGGCAAAGAAATATGTCAGGAGCAGTGTTTGAGAAAGTAACTGTGAAGCAAGAATGGAAATCTTCAGGGAGTGAGAGGGAGCAAGTCAGGGAGCTAAAGGTGACTGACAAATAGGGGTAGGGTAGTGATGGCATAGCCTGATGACATGAGCTTAAGAGCTTAGGGGTTTTTATGAATGGAAGAAATGGTCTGGACATAGCAATGAAGAGAAAATTATCCATGTTATAAAAGGGCTACAGGGTCTTTAGGAGCCGATCAAAGTCTTGCTGTAACAAGAAAGAATGTTCAAAAAAGAGGTTGTTGCCTGACCTTGCATTCCAGAATCCACTTCGGATAGGGGTGGAAATAAGGTTAGAAAGAGTAATGGACAGAGCATTATGGATTTAGAGTCCAGGGGTAAGTGATAGCTTGAGTCTTGGGCTTTCTAAGGTGAGTGACAGGAACAGGGATAAAGCACATTATGAAATTATCACTAATGCTCTTAAGGTAGGTAATGGAGATGAGTCTGAGGATATTTAGAGAGTTGGAATGGTGGAATATTTGACAGAAACAACTGCTAAACTTCCACTCCCTTCTTGTACACTCCTTTCTTCTTCCAGTCCCTCTCTTAATCTCTTCCCAGTTTGACTTTGTTGCTCCAGGACCAGGCTCCTGGTTTAGTTCAAGGTAAACAATTATCTACAAAGTTCTTTGCTTTTTTATTTGATTGAAAGGAAAGAGTTAAGTGTGTGTAAAGTGCAGTGAGCAAAGGGGAGAGTAGTTTGAGAGATATGATATTGAAGTATCAGGCAGGGACTGAATCATTTGGAATCTTTTAGACCAAGGAAAGGGGATTAGAATTTATCCTAAACGTTAGAATAAATAGAGCCACTCAATAGATCTGTGTTTTGCTGAGATGGAGAAGACTGTGGGAGTATCAAATTAGGGAGAAAATCAAGACATGTTTCTGTTATGGTAAGCTTGAGATAGATCCCCACTAGAAGGTACACACCATCAGGGCAGAGTTATTTGTCCACTTAATTCATTGCTCAATCCTCAACACCTTGAACAGTGCCTGACACATAATGCAGGCTCTTTCTTTATATTTGTTGAAAGAATGAGTGAACAGGTGAATGAATAAATGAATGAAAGAGTGAATGAATAAAAGAATAATAGGTTTCCAAGTCAAGATGGAAGATAGACATACGGATATAGGGTCTGGATTTCAGAGGAGAGAGGCCAGTGTTGGAGATATAAATACATGTTCATTCAGGAAACATTTGAAAGTATGATGATGGTGAAGATGATGACACAAATGATTGTTAATATTTTTGTACATAACCTTTCTATGTATATGTACTGGAAAAAATAAAATCATACTGTATGCAGAGTCTGTAATATTTTGGTTTGAGTTAATATTTTGTGACTACCTTTAACTATCACTACATATTATTTTGTATTTGAAATGATGGCATGTTATTGCATACCTATAGCATTGTTTATTCAGTGTTTATTATTCAAAACTCAAATTCTGTTGGATTTTTAAAACTGAACTTCCCACTAGCTAGATCTTGTGCATATTTTACATTATTTCCTCAGGATAAATTTTCTAGAACTGGAAATGAGTCAAAAATGATTAAAACTGCAGATATTAAAGGCTTAATGAGCATTGCCCCTCAGAAAGGTAAACTCCCCTTGACAATGTATGAAAGTGTTTTCTTCTCCAATACTAAACATTACCTTTTCCTTTTATATCATTATTTTTTCTGACAGGTCTCTGTTGCTTTGAAAACTTCTAAATAATGTTACTTTATATGAGGACACTTTGAGGGAAGAAACTTATTTTTTACTAAGAGTAGGAAAAGTTTTGATCACAATGCTGATCTGTAACATTACTGAAAGCACATCAATAAGGGACACATTTTCTTGGAAACATGAATTGGATGTTTCCAGAGTATCTGATTTTAAATTCTTTAGGACAAAGAAACTCTGTATCATGTCAGTACAAACATTCAATATCACACTAATTCAATCAGCAGCTATTTTATTCTCTGTAAAGTCAGACTGATTAAAAAGTCTCTCCTATATGTTTTGAGATCTATAAATGACATAATACAGAGAGGACCTAACATAAAATAGAAAAATATTTAAACCTAAGTTGGAAAAATTTTAGAGATATGGATTTACATATACATTCCTTGGAAATATTTACAAACTTTCACTCATATGTCCTAATATCTTATCACATCTCATATTTTGTATTTAAACAAATATTTTCTCGGGGCTAGTAATAAAACTAAGTTAATGTCTCAGCATAGGGTTTTTATCTTCTTTTCATATTACAAATCCCCTCTTGTTGAGAAAAATACCCACCTGCAGTTCTAAAGAGCCACACTCTTATTTTCAAACAGGTCGATTCTGTAAATGTTAATCCCATGACTGGAGATGATGTGGAAGGCAATAAACACCTCCTGTTTCATAAACAGTGAGATGTGAAACCTGAGAGCTTAAGACAGCAGGAGACATTTACTGCTGAGTGACAGGTTCTAACACTCTGGAACTACCACACAAACAAAGCAAGATTATTAGACCAAGGATGTGAAGATTTTTCTTCACTCTTTTAAACAATTTTCTTTTGTAGGAAAATTTGAAGAAAAATACTTGAAGACATAAAATCAATAAACAGTGGAGCTTATTATTATACAAAAGAACTGGGTGAGATGTGTTTTCAATCGGGATATCAGAGGCAGGAATTTAGATTCACCCTGAGACGAACAGGAGGGTCAATGGGTCACTCACACCAATGATATGGCTAGGAGCAGTCTCAGATGCCTAGGAGAAATCAGACACAGGAGAAGGACAACAAGCAAACATGGTTGTACACCAAAACACAGCATCAGACTGTGCTTTTAAAACATACATATTGATTACTTTCCTTTTTTAAAATTAATACATGCTTACTAAGAAAAAATAAAAATAGATGGAAGATTTTTAGAAAGTCTCTATAATTCTACCACTCAAATACTTTTCCATTTTGATGTATATTTTTCCTCTATCCTTTTAGAAGTACAGGCTTAAAAAAAAATCTTTTTTAAATAAACGAATTCTTTTTTATTATAATAAATGAATAATCCAGAAATTTATATGGTAAAGAGTTAAAGATCCTCCAGCTTTCTAAATTTCTCTCCACAGAATAAAGCACTGTTAAATTTTATTTATATATTTCTAGTTTTGGTCTATGCACATGATACTCACTATACATATGTGGCATATGTATGATATATAGTATATATTATCTACTATCTATAGTAGATATATATGTGTATATTATATATACATTATATTATTAAATATAATATTTATATTTTACATAACTATAATCATATTATATATGAAAGTTGTAAATCTCAGCTCTAGAGGTGCAAACATAAAACCTGATTACACTTTTACTGTTGTGGTTCCCAGTCCTTTCCAAAGAAACATTTTTCCCCTAACTCATTCCAGAACCTTGCCACCTTGGTCCATATTTATTCCATTTCTTTCTTTGTCTCTCAGGTAACAAACTCTATTTATTTTGTTCTTTTGACAGGTGATAGATAATCTAATTATACAGTTGAATTTCTTGTAGATCACAAAATGATAAATTGTTTGTGTCTCATTATGTATGGATTCATGCACCATTTGTAATGCAGTTGGCCCAGAGAAATACAGTTACTGCTGTTACAGTTCATTTTAAAGAGTTTTCAACAGTGTAAGATGTTATCATTTCAGAACTGATAGTCTTTTAGAGAGAGAGACATTCATATATATATGTAAATTATCTTGCCAGACCTTAAAAAAAAAAAAAAACTAAAAAAGTGAATCATAGTTTCCTATAACATATTTTTAGTTTTCCTTGATAGGAAGAAAAAGACTCTTTAATCCTCATAGTTCACAGTTTGACAGTTTAGAAAGTGAAAAATCTGTTTCTTCACATCACTGAGTTTTGTTGACTTCGTATGAAGTCCAACAGATTATATCATACAGATTATACAAATAGGGCCTGTTAAGTGATTTTTCCACCATCATAATTTATTTTGGGTGAAATTTCTCTTCTTCTTGTAGAAGGCCTCCAATGTGATTTACTCACACCCACATAAAAAGATTGACCCTTGACAGTAATGGCTCATGGAGACTTTACATTTTTACAAATATATTGTTTGATACAGTGGCAGGTTTCTAGTTTCAATTATCAAGTATTGAGGTGACAAAATAGCAATTCTATTCTCCAAGGGGTAGTATAATTGGGAATTATCAAATGAAGTTACATATAATATTTTAAATGAAGGTCCAAAGTTACTAGTTTCTGTGGCTTTTATTTTTATAAATTTTTCTCCATGGATATTACCATATTACTAACATTATTTTTCTTCTTTTTTTATGATAAGTGTAAACTTTTATTAAAGACTTAGATGACATAGACATATTGGAAGCATATGCAATATTTGTTATATTCACTTAAAAACAATCTTCAGGACATATCTCAACAAAATTCCCAAACCTTTTAGTTAACATTGAGTTTTCTTTTCTCTGAAAAAAAATTTTAAATCACATTTCTAAACATCTCTTAATTTTTTAGCTCCTAGTTGTTATTTTCTTCTAAGGTCCATGAGAGGAATAATTGCCAGCTCCATCCAGTGTATTTTCTGTAGCAGGGTTAGAGTAGCCAGACAGCAAACATGAATACAGCAGCCAGATTAGTTCCCCTGACACAGACATACTTGGTTTGCATTTTAGACAGGTAGAACTACTGTAAATAAATGTGTGCATTCCCATTTCTCAAAAACATTCTTGGCTTCTTTTTTTTTTTTGCTTTTTCATAGATTTGGGTATAAGAAATACTTATTTCACTGTCCTGTTTACTACTAAAATGAGAATAATAACACAGCTGATTCTTGGCTTCAGTGTAGGGACTGTGGCTGTGTGGAGAATACCACATAAGAATGAAGCTCAGTATGCCAAAAGGACAAATTATTTAAGCAAAGAAAGAAATGTAGATTTATTTGGGAGTTCTCCCAAATTTTGTAACTTCTTAAATAATTTAAAATTTAAAGATAGTGCAGGCCAAGAGGGTATGGCCCGTATAAAACATGTCTGTATGCATACCACCAATTTACCACCTCTGGTCTGTAGTATATAACAATGAAAAGTGCACGTTAATCCAGTTTACATGATATGTTCATGATGTGGAACCGAACCAACTTCTCCCTTATAGTTAGAGACTAAGCTTGCTCTTCAGCTATAAAGAAATGGCTAAGCAGGTTTCATTCATCACAGTATATGTTACATTAATTGGTATCAGTACAGTGGGACTTTGAAACGGTCTTGTGATAATTGCTTTTTAATTGACTATAACTTTACCTGTAGTTCCTTAATTTAAATATCTCAACTACATAAGATGTTAGTATATTGAAAAAAACATGTGTTATTCTTAATAAAAGAGGACTAACAATGATGTTTCCAGGTTTAGTCCATCAATCAGCTGTCCCTAGCATAAAGTAGAAGCTTAGGGATTGACCCCAGGTTTAGCCATCAAGGAGAGTGTTGTTTGTTCTACCCTTACCATACTTTTTTTTTTTTTGAGGTATAGTTTATATATGATACAATTCACACATTTAGATGTTCAGGTCAATGTCTGTGTTACCACCAAGTCACTTAATGTAAAGACAATTCCATTTCCCCACAAAGTTCCCTGTGTCCTTTCGAAGTCAATATCCTTCATTCCCACTCACCCCAGAAAATCCCTGATCTGATTTCTAGCACTGTAGATTAATTTTGCATGTTCTATATTTTCTAAATGGAATCCTTGTGTAGCACTTAAAAAAATCTTTTTTTCACTTGGCTTTGTGTCTGTGAGATTATCCATGTTGTTGCTTTTATTAGTAGTTCATTCCTTTTATCATGGAGTGATATTACATTGTGTGAATCTACCAAAATATATTAATTCATGCTCCTGTTGAAGACATTTGCATTCTTTCCAATTATTGGTATGATAAGCAAGGCTGCTATGAACATCTGTGTACAAGTCTTTGTATGAACATATATTTTAATTCATTTTGAGTAAATATAGGCATACATTGGAGATATTGCAGGTTCAGTTCCAGACAACCACCACAGTAAAGTAATATGACAATAAAGCAAGTCACATGAATTTTTTGGTTTCCCAGTGCATTATAGAAGTTATGTTTACAATATAGTCTATTAATTGTGCAATGGCATTATGTCTTAAAAAACAATGTAATTACCTTAATTAAAAAATACCTTATTGTTAAAAAATGCTAACCATCATCTGAGCCTTCAGCAAGTCATAATGGTTTTGCAGGTGAAAGGTCTTGCCTTGATGTTGATGTTTGCTGACTGATCAGGGTGGTGGCTGTGGAAATTTCTTAAAATAAGACAGCAGTAAAGTTTTCCACATCAGTTGACTCTTCCTTTCACCTAAAATTTCTCTGTAGCGTGCAATGCTGTTTGATAGTGTTGTACCCACAACAGAACTTCTTTCAAAACTGGAGTCAGTCTTCTCAAACCCTGCCACTGCTTTATCAACTAAGATTATGTAATACTGCAAACCCTTATCGTTTCAGCAATCTTCACAGCATCTTCACTAGGAGTAGTTTCCATCTCAAGAAACCACTTTCTTTACTCATCCATAAGAAGCAATTCCTCATCTGTTTAAATTTTACATCTTATTGCAGCAAATCAGTAACATATTCAGGCTCCACTTCTACTTATAGTTCCCCTGCAATTTCCACCACATCTGCAGTTACTTTCTTCAATGAAATCTTGAACCACCAATGTCATCCATGAGGGTTGGCAACTTTAGATTCCTGTTGATGTTGATATTTTGACCTCTTCCCATGAATCTGAATGTTTTTCATGGCATGTAGAATGGTGAATCCTCTGCAGAACATTTTCAGTTGCCTCTACCTAGATCCATAATAGGAATTATTGTCTCCGGCAGCTATAGCCGTATGAAATGTTTTTCTTAAATAATGACTTGAAAGTTGAAATGACTCCTTGATCCATGAGCTGCAGAAAGGATGTAGTGTTAGCAGGTGTGAAAACAACATTAATCTCGTTGTACATCTCCATCAGAGCTCTTGGGTGACCAGGTGTATTATCAGTGAGCAGTAACATTTTTAAAAGAATCTTTTTCTCTAAGCAGTAAGTCTCAGCAGTGGGCTTAAAATATTCAGTAAAATGTGTTATTAACAGATGTACTGTCATCCAGGCTTTGTTGTTCCATTCATGGAGCACAGACAGAGTAGAGTTAGCCTAATTCTTAAGGACCCTAGGATTTTCAGAAGAGTAAATGAGCATTGGCTTCAACTTCAAGTTTCCAGCTACCATAACCCCTATAACAAGAGAGTCAGACTAACCTTTGAAGCCAGGCATTGACTTCTTGTCTCTAGTTTTGTAAGTCCGAGATGACATCTTCTTCCAGTATAAAGCTGTTTTGTCTACATTAAAAATCTGTTGTTTAGCATAGTCACCTTCATTAATTATCTTAGCTAGATCTTCTGGATAACTTGCTGCAGATTTTTTTAAAAAATAAATTTATTTTATTTATTTTTGGTTGCGTTGGGTCTTTGTTGCTGTGCATGGGCTTTCTCTAGTTGAGGTGAGAGGGGGCTACTCTTCATTGCGGTACATGGGCTTCTCATTGCGGTGGCTTGTTGTGGAGCACGGGCTCTAGGCACGCGGGCTTCAGTCCACATGGGTTCAGTAGCTGTGGGTCGAGGGCTCTAGAGTGCAGGATAAGTATTTGTGGCACATGGGATCTTCCCGGACGAGGGCTCCAACCTGTGTCCCCTGCTTTGGCAGGCAGATTCTTAACCACTACACCCCTGGAGAAGTCCCCTTGCTGCAGCTTCTATAACAGGACTTGCTGCTTCACCTTGCAGTTTGATGTTTTGGAGATGGCTTCTTTCCTTAAACCTCATAAACCAACTTCTGCTAGCCTCAAACTTTTCTTCTGCACCTTTCTCAGCCTTCATAGAACTGAGGAGAGTTAAGGCCTTGCTCTGGATTCAGCTTTGGCTTAAGAGAACATTGTGGCTGGTTTGATCTTCTAACCAGACCACTAAAACTTTCTCCGTATCAGCAGAAGGCTGTTTTGCTTTCTTATCATTCATATGTTCACTGGAGCAGCACTTTTAATTTCTTTCAAGAACTTTAACTTTGCATTCACAACTTGGCTAGCTGTTAGGTGCGAGGGCCTAGCTTTTGGTCTATCTCAGCTTTCACTATACTTCCCTCCCTAACCTTAATCATTTCTAGCTTTTGATTTAAAGTGAGAGACGTGTGACTCTTGAACACTTAGAGGTCATTGTATGGTTATTAATTTGTTTAATTTTAATGTTGTTATGCCTCAGGGAATAGGCAGGCCTGAGGAGAGGTAGAGAGATGGGGGAAGGGCCAGTTAGTGGAGCAGTCAGAACACACACAGCATTTATCGATTAAGTTTGCCGTTTTATGTGAGCATAGTTTGTGGTGCCCCAAAGCAATTACAATAGTAACATTAAAGAACACTGATCACAGGGGCTTCCCTGGTGGCGCAGTGGTTGAGAGTCTGCCTGCCGATGCAGGGGACACGGGTTCGTGCCCCGGTCTGGGAAGATCCCACATGCCGCGGAGCAACTGGGCCCGTGAGCCAAAATTACTGAGCCTGTGCGTCTGTAGCCTGTGCTCCGCAACAAGAGAGGCCACGATAGTGAGAGGCCCGCGCACCGCGATGAAGAGTGGCCCCCGCTCTCCACAACTAGAGAAAGTCCTCGCACAGAAACGAAGACCCAACACAGTCAAAAATAAATAAATAAATAAAGCAAACTGTCAACAAGTAAAAATAAACACTATTATATTAAAAAAAAAAAAAAGAACACTGATCACAGATCACCATAAAAATATAATAAAAATGAAAAAGTGTGAAATATTGTGAGAATTATCAAAATGTCTTGTGTCTCATGAGGTGATCAAATGCTGTTGGAAAAATGATGCCGATAGACTCATTCAAAGCATGGTTTTCACAAACCTTCAGTTTATTAAAAAAAAAAAAAACCCCACAGTATCTATGAAGCACAGTAAAGTGAAGCACAATGAAAAGAGGTGTGCCTGTATCCAGAAGTGCAATTGTTAGATACCAAGGAGTGTGTCTGAAGTTTATAGTTAAACTGTTACACTGTTGCACATTTTCACTCCATCCACAATTTATGAGAGCTTCAGTTACTCTATATCTCTAACACTTGTCAGTATCCTCACTTTAATTCCATCCATTCTAAAGGGTAGGAAGCCATATCTGTTGTGCTTTCACCTTAAATTTTCCTGAAACTAATTCTGTTTAGCATCTTTTCATGTGCTTACTTGAAACTTTTCTATCTGTGTTTGCGGCATGTATGTTAAAGTCCTTTGCCTTATTTTTATTAAGTTGTTTGTTTTCTCACCATTGAACTCTTGATATATACTGTAGATAAGGCTTTGTTAAATATATATGTCAAGGATTTCCTCACAGTCTATAACTTGTCTTTCCCTTTCCTGATGGTATATTTGGAAGAAGAGAAAGTTTTAATTATTATGGATCTCTGAAAATGCTGAGTCTTCCAATCCATGAACATGGTAACTCTCTTCACTTATTAAAACCTTTAATTTTCCTCCTTATTGTTTAATGTTTATTAGTTTTTACATAGAGGTATGGAACACATTCTGGTGGGGTAGGTGTGAGGGAAGATTCTGAGTGACTATATACCTTGTCAGATGTGACACAGATATAAAAACTAATGTGTAAAGATAAAAACCTAAAGACTATAACTATTAGCTGGTAAATAAGTTTGTGGCAGGAGTGTGAGAATTGTTCCTTAAAATAATAGTGAGGGCAGATGAGCCATTCCTCATTTGTGCCTCATAGCTGAGTGTAACGAAAATCTGAGTAATAAGCATTTAGCAGTTGGCAAAGAAAACTGCTATTTTCTGAAAAATATTTCCAAGCAAGAGGGCAGTACCAGTATACATAGGCACTAAACAGCTGCTGACTGTATGAGGCTGGGGAAGGAGCTTGAGAACTGCTCACTGTGATAGCTTGAGTAGCTTAGACAAGCGAGGTAGGCAAGATAAATACCTTTTTCCCCTTTGGGTTTAATCCACTTAAGGCAGTTGAAGCCTGTTCCCATGTTTTCCATATCATAAGGAGTTACTGCCACTTCACCTGATCCAAGGCAGGTTTGTTGTGGCTTTGGCTGGTTTCTTTGTCTCATATTCTTGGTAATAACATTATTGGAAGAGACCTTAAGTGTATTGCAAGTGTGATGTGTGACAGTTCCAGGCTAAGACACAATCATGCTGGTCATGGTATTTGAAAAGTTTTCGTAGAGTGATTGTATAAAACAGTGAACTCCTTTGAGAATCTTTTTTTATATTGTGTTCTTGCCCACAGAAGTTATTAGGTAGGTTTGCATCCTCGTCTTGTTCTTTATTTCATGATTTCTTTCTGTCTCAGCACTCTAGCTATCCATGTGCAATCAGAGACACAGTTAGTGCTGAATGATAAAGATGAAAGAGCAGCTTATTTTTTAATAAATGCCCATAATAAATGAGAAGTGTGATATAAAGATAAATTTGATTAAGCTGTAGTTCTAAATCACTGTAATTGTTTAAAATAAGAATCAAATACTATAACAAGGCAAAGCTACAGTAAGACTATTTGAGAGCATATTAAATTATAAAATATGAATAGCATGTTATAAGGAAGTGTATGATTCAAGTTTAGATTGGTTACATATACCCTAAATCAAGACTGGAATTTAAAACACACACACACACAAGGGGAATTCTAACGTAGATAATAGTGAAACTTTAGGTTAAATGATTTACAAAATATATACATGTGAACAATTGTGATACCCAGATATTATAGAATTGCTTTTGGATTATCTCTAATATATTATAAACAGCCCACTTGAATTTTCTCTTGTCTACTCACATGTTACATTCAGTTTAAAGATTATTAACACCAGATACTCCAAGAAAGGAAAATAAATTTATTGGGTGTTAAAGAGAAAATGGGAAAGAGTGTAGCAGCAATCATCTATGGCCCTACTCTTGTATCCTGACCCCAAGTGGGAAGCTTCCCAGGAAGGGATTTTTTTTCTCAAGATGTTTGTGGCTACAGTGTATAGAAGACCCTTCTTGGTTTCTCTTGGGATCTTATCTTTGAATGGCTCTTATAGGAGATGTTAAGGTTGAGCAGGGTCTCAAATAATCCTCTGAAAAACAATACACTCCCTCAAGACATTCCGAGGCATGAAACCCCACTTCTGCCCTGTCAGACAGAGTCCACTCTTTGCCTGACTGGTCCTTCCTTAAGACTGATACTTAGAACATGAGCTTATTTCAGTACCTTTAGCTGAAAGATTCAGTCAAAGTGGTTCACAAGCTTACAAATGAAATTGTTTCTCATACTAGGTCTCACTTTTCTTTGTCTCACAATATCTTTGATTCATTGTTCATTGTAAGCCTAAGATTCTCAGTTTCAAGATCCTAAACGTAACAGTATTTTTATTTGTTTTCTTCCAAGGGGCAGGAAAAAACCCCATAACAATACTCTATTATAAAATTTTATGTGGTGTGGATACCAGCTTTATTTTTTAATTTTTTAATTAAAAATTAAAAAATTTTAAATTTTTTATTAAAAAATTAAATTATAAAAATGGCTGCCTTGGGTCTTCGTTGCTGTGTGCAGGCTTTCTCTAGTTGTGGTGAGTGGGGGCTACCCTTAGCTGTGGTGTGCAGGTGCGGGCTTCTCATGGTGGTGGCTTCTCGTGGTGGAGCACAGGCTCTAGGTGCATGGGCTTCAGTAGTTGCAGCATGCGGGCTCAGTAGCTGTGGCTTGCGGGCTCTAGAGCGCAGGCTCAGTAGTTGTGGTGTATGGGCTTAGCTGCTCCATGGCATGTGGGATCTTCCCGGACCAGGGATGGAACCCATGTCCCCTGCATTGGCAGGCAGATTCCTAACTACTGTGCCACCAGGGAAGTCCCCCCAGCTTTATTTTTATCCCAACTTCCCAAATTTAGAATTTTAAGAAATATCCTCTATATCAGGAAAAAGCACAAATATGAGAAAACTTGATTTAGAAAGAGGTTGATATCTGAGCAGTTTTCAACATCCTAATTCTGGGTTAGAATTACAAAATGTTACTACTCACAGGAATTTTAGAAATCTGAGGCCCAGATGATGAAATGATTTTCCCAAGATCACTTATTAAATATTTGTGCTGGAGGAGTGATGATATTGTTTATCTCATTGAGTTGATGTTAAGGTTTATTGAGGTCATACATGTTAAGTGCTTGACTCAGTGTCTGGCACATATATGCATAATAAATATGAATTGTTATCCTGTTATAGTTCTTTAAATCACATTATTACCAAAAAAAAGTCCTTATATGACAACGATACTCTTGAACTTATATACATACTGACTTCCCATTAATGGTAATGGGTTTGGGTTTCTTTGTTTAAAATATCCAGCTCCTTATTCTTAACAGTTTGTGATACATTTACTAGAAATAAGCCAGGCCCTGAAATCAGTGTAGGCTGACTTCTGTTGCAAACAACTTCCAAATCTTAGTGTCTTAACACAACCCAATTTTATTTTTCACTCACTGTATCGTCCAGTGCAGGTCTGCAGTGCGTTTTCCTTCACAAAGTCATGTAGGGACTGGACTCCTTTGATATAGTGTCTCCACCATCCTTTTAGGGCCTTGGAATCCTGCACTGGGTCCTCTGCATATGGCTGACCATGGAAAGTTATGCAGGAAGTTTTAGAGGTGTGGCCTGGGAGTAGCATATCACTTTGCTCACAGCCCATTGAAGGGATAAATTAAAAATCAAATTTACTTCTACAGATTATAGCTCAGAAATTTCTAAGTTCATTAATTAAAAGTATCACTAAAATAATCCATGTAAATTATTCATTTATTGCCATTTAGGAAATTCATGCTTATGGGTACCATATTTGCATGCTATTCACAGTTCAATTTTTACTTAATTAAAAACTTAGAGAATTAAAAATGTATGCAATGTGCTTTCCTAAAATCCATCAATTTGCAAAGCTCAAGCATAGAATTGCCATTTTTGGAATGCAAACACACAGGCAAGCTGGAGAATGTAGGCCCGGGAAGAAAAGAAAATGGGATTTTATGATCATATGGCATTGACTCTGCAACAGCCAAGGTACAGAGTACAACACACTGACTCACGTGGGAGAAAATAATCATATGCTTTCCGAAGCATTATGTCATTTGTGCCTATGACATCACAGTGGCATTGGTATAGATTATCACAAAGAAACTAGAGGTAAGTGATTTTGTCTAGATGCTATGATTTCTGTTTCATTCAGTTTTAATAATTAGTTAATTCATGAAAAATTCTTCCTGAGTTCTTCATATTTGCAAAACAAAAATTTTAATCACCCCCATTTTTTTAGAGGCTGCTTAAGAGACTTCATAAATCCAGTATTTTGCAGAATAGTCTTAACTGCCTTTGTAGATAATAATTGTGTTTTTTTTGCTTCCTGAATAAAATTTCAGTTTGGTTAGCATAATGTCACATTTATCAAAACCTTATTACCTAAATGAATGCTTAAAGTGATTTAATGATTTAAAAATTCTGCCCTTAATTAATTCTTGGTGTCTTCCTGCAGGAACCCTCCAAAAATGGCAATGCTATACTTCTTATTTTTGAGTTGATGGATATTAGGCATATTCATTGCATAATTTTTTAATTTTTAAAATTTTAATTAAATAAAAATTATACTTTGACTAGCATGCAAATTTGGTACTCACAAACATGAATTTCCTAAATGACAGTCATGAATATATTTATGTGGATTATCTCAGTGATTCTTTTAATTAATAAACTTGGAAACTTCTGCACCAAAACCTGTAGAATTAAATTCAAACTTTATCTCTCATTCTTTCATTTGAAGGAATTTGATTCTATCATATGTTTATTTACTGGGCTTTTATGAAAAATAGATATGAACTAGCTAACAATCCAAACTGACAAAGTTGACTCCTAATTAAAAATTTAAGTACTTTTTCATTTCAGTAGGTACATATTTATACACTAAAATAGCATTCATTTCTAAAACTAATTAAAATTTCATATTGAAATCTTACCAGAAGTTTTAATTTCATATTAAACTTTTGTTTCTTTCTGCAACCACCTATTTGTCCTTCCATGTATGTTGTTCTGAGTCTTCTACCTACAGTTTGGGAATGTACTTTGCAATTATGTTTCTTAAAATTTCTTTGAGGATATTTTGCCATGTGACTTCTGTGGTTTTATGTTTCCCTGTTGGGTTGGGAAGAGGAAATACCTATAACAGTTAGGGATTATGGAAATGCTTACTACTTATGGTCTTCTCAAAATCTAGATCTGGAAGTACATCAAGGTTGACAAGACATCCACCACTTTATACAAATCTTATCTATGTTAAATTGAATTTTTAAATAGGGGTGGAGAGTTTTGAAATGGAGGTAGTAGTTGGCCACTTCACGTGTGGCAGAGGGCTCACCTGAGATGAGGGTCAGAGTGTTTTATGAACAAGAATGGCATCAGCAGTTTATATCTCCCAGAATTTACATGTTACAGCTTCAATCCTAGCTTCCAAATTCTGAAAGATGGATTTACTGCCCCCTTTAAGTCTGGAGTTGGGATTGATCCAAGCTTGGGTGCCAGGGGAGGGTCTTGGGGAAGAGATAAATGGTGTTGTAAGGAGGAAAGGGGAAGAGGACCAGAGCAGATATATAGACAGGAGTCCACAGAAAAGGAGGAACAGCCGTGGTGGTGTTCCAAGTCCTGAGTTCTAGCTTGCTGAAGAGGCCTGATCCCACTCCTCAGCTTGGGTTCTCTGTGGCAACCAGCATCCTTATGATTAATATATTCTCTGCTTAAGCTCCTTCAAGATGGATGCCTATTATTTGCAGCAAAAATCCTATGTAATCTAGTACCTATCTCATTTTCAAAATCTATAGAATAACTTTTTGGAACAGGACCTGCTTGATGACAATATCCAATATTTTATTTTGAATAAAGCTTTGGAATCTATGAAAGCTCTCAGTACATTGTCTCCTTTATCCTTATAAAGTTTTGGGATAAAACCTTCCCTCTAGGTAAATCTGCTAAAATATTTGCATCTGAAGGAAGATCTGGTAGTTCTGTTTTATCCATTTGTCATTGATAGAGGATACGTCTTTCTCTTAAGCCAGTTAAAGTGTAAGTCATATTTTGCTGACTACAATTGAAAGAAATATATCCAGACATAAAGAATATGTCCTATGTATATTTGGAAACCAATATCTTTTATAGTATACTGCTTAGTGTCTATTGTAGTTGTAAATCAAGAGGTGCCTGGTCTCACACTTTGTGATACAGCTATTTGGAATGATTTTTTTTTTTTTAAGCCTTACCCTTTTTATAGTGTAGAAATTCTTAAATCTCCCTACAGGATAAATTGTTTCCCAAGAATGTCAGTAGTAGAAAATACATTTTCATGGCCTCTGAAGGAGATTGGAATTCACATTTGTAGAAAGGAAGGAATTTGTCCAGGTAGCCCACTTCCACTTAAAACTCAATTATTTGTAGTTACATACCTCAAGCCTACATATATTATAATGCTGTTTCCATGGATAAAGACAAGACACTGGGGTTTGTGTTAGTCATTATCCCTCTTATAAGCATAGAGAAAAGGGAATAATCAGAATCATTGACATAGGAAAAGTGGTGTTACTGGTGTTTTATCAAGAATTGAGCCTCGGAAAAATGCAATTTTTTATTTTCATCAAAATAAAATATTCAGTCTAGCATTGATTGTATCTTCAGTTAAACACACAGAGTTGTTAGGTGCTTATAAAATAAGTTGTTTTAATTTGAGAGGAGGGTATTAGTTGTATATTTCCTTGAGTTTTTGCTGGCAATGATGACTCACATGTGTGCTGTCTTCCAGTACGTAAGACACTGCCTCATGGTGCGGTGAAGAATGACTTTATCTAGAGTCTCAAACTCCAAACTGATTGCTACCATATGGACCTATCCATTTGAAGGCAATCTACTTCTCTTACTGTTTTCAGGCTCCTAAGGGAATGGAGAGTATAAGTTATTAATGAAAAATTCTGAGTAACTAAGCCATTGATCTTCTTATCCTTTCCTTGCTGTTTTTAATGAGTCTTACACTTATAACCCGAAGTCATTGGCAAATCCATTTAGGGAGGGAAGCTATGCTTTTCACAGTCCTCATTCGTATTTTCCCATGATTCTCTTAGTTTCCTTTCAGATTCTTATATGCTAAAAGAAAGGATTTACACACTTGTTTGAAAGCTTTTATTATTTTTCTACTGATTAGTAAGTTATTTTAGTGGTGTAATTTATTAGGCATACTCCTATAGATCTTACCAAAAATTGTAATTTTAAAATCCAGTAAAATATTTACATTTGAAGCCAAACTGAGTTAATTACAGCTAACTTTTATGAAATGATCCTGTCAGCACCTCTACAAAGCTGATCTTGGGGTGAAACTTAAAGGTTCAAATCAAATGGATTTTGGCATTTCTCAGCTGTTGCTTCTTGTGAAAAATTACTGACAATTTGAGACACTAAATGTTAACTGCACCAAATGATGATAAACATTCTGGGTACTAGCATTTTTTCCTTCAGTCTTTCTCCTGAAAAATGAGATGTTTATATCTTCCCTTTGCTACTCTCACATGTTCTGAGATTGTTGCTTTTAGCCATAGAAGTGGCACAAGGGTCAAGGGTCTAATGGATATGTATATACAGAGAGTTTTAAAAAAACCTCCAGTTTTAAATTGTGCTGTTTTAGGTTGGTGCTCCCTGCTGTCTGCCAAGAAAGTTTTATAAAATGTGTGGTTGGAGAAATATTTGAATCAAACATTATTGCCTTGATTTTTTAATTGATAGTTGTACCTATTGTTTTAGACCTTGAGAGATAAAGTGGATGATATAAAAATAGGAGGTTTTCATGCATCAACAAAACTGTCTATAGTATACTATTGTATAAAAGGGAAGACCAGGGTAAATGAACTATGAATATTTTCATACTGCAGGATTCCTGTCACTTATTACTCTATTTTTTCTTGTGAGTATTTAGCCATTTTAGTAAATCTTCTTCCATTGAAGCCATCAGGAAAGAGTTGGAAAGGTAATAATTTGGGATTTTAGAATATGGGGCTTATAATTGTCTCTATTTATGTGACTGAACATAAATAAACATTGAATTGGAAGGTGATATTAACAATCTTGTTTTGAAAAGATAAGCCAGGCTATTTAAGGAACAATTTATTCTTGACTCTCTAGTTAATCAGAACAAATGTCAGACTGCAGTGAATTCACACAAAATCTGTTACTAATTCTCATGTGAGCATGTTTTATAGCAGAGTAATTTTTTTCTCTTAATGCATATCTATTTAAAATAATTATACATGATTAAATGCCATACTGCCAAAACTAGATTGTTAATGTCATGTGCCTGAGTTAGATATCAATCAAGTTTGGCCATTATTATTAATGTTAAGATCCAAAACTAAACATTAGTCACCGTATTCGCCAAAATGAAACACAATATCCTCTTTCCCTAGAAATCGGTTCTAATCAAGGGAAAATTCAACCAAAATCTTTTTTTTATTCATTGGTATGCCATTATGATTTCTGATTTGTAATGGCATTTGAATTTGCAAAACATGAACAAAGAATATGAATAATATAAAGAGAAGGAAGTAACCATTATGAGTGAAAACCTAGGTAAAGTTTGCTGGTAATGACTGTCTTTCCTTATCCTACACAACAGAAGGTAAACATCCTAAAGACAGGAACTTTTTCTGGCACATAGAAATGCTCAGAGAAGATTAGATAAATGAAAGTCCATTTAGAAAACTGATAATTATTCCCCATTTTCCTAAGGTATTAAAATGGCTTGTATATTGAATTCCTGAATAGTTACAACCACTGACATATTCTATATCTGTTATATTTTATATAGATTAAGAATCCTTATAAAACATCAAAAATCTTCAATAGTTAAAATAATTAACTAATAATAGGAATAGTTAGAAGTGATTAAAACATATTATATATGAATTTTAATTTAATTCTTGAGTTAAGGCAGAAAATCAAATCTCTACCCTGCAAATTGTTAAATTATGATCAATATGTTCATTTTTATTTCTGAGTCAAAAGTATATATCCAAGGCAGTATATAGTGACTATCTGTGTCTAATATGAATTAATCACCAAGAAATTGGCATATTCTAGCTTTATTGTTTAGTTTCTAAACCACCAACACTAGTATAATTCAATCTTAATTGACATTTCAGTTAAATTTTAATGCATCCAGAAATTATTCCTCTATCAGATTTATACTAATTAGAGTGTTTAAAAACACATTCCTGTTACTTGAATTTGTGGCGTGGAGAGTTCGTGAGGTAGTATTATCCCCATTTTATGAATGAGGAGCCTGAAGCTCAGACAGGGACTTCCAGGGAAGATGGCAGAAGAGTAAGACATGGAGATCACCTTCCTCCCCACAGATACACCAGAAATACAGCTACACGTGGAACAACTCCTACAGAACACCTACTGTACGCTGGCAGAAGACCTCAGACCTCCCAAAAGGCAAGAAACTCCGCACGGACGTGGGTAGGGCAAAGCGGAGAGATTCCCACAGAGAGGATCGGTGCCAGCTGGCACTCACCAGCCCGAGAGGCTTGTCTGCTCGCCCACCGGGGAGGGCGGCGCTGGGAGCTGAGGCTCGGGCTTCAGTCGGAGTACAGGGAGAGGACTGGGGTTGGCGGCGTGAACACAGCTTGAAGGGGCTAATGCGCCACAGCTAGCCGGGAGGGAGTCTGGGAAAAAGTTTGGACCTGACGAAGAGGCAAGAGATTTTTCTTCCCTCATTGTTTCCTGGTGCGCGAAGAGAGGGGATTAAGAGCGCTGCTTGGAGGAGCTCCAGAGATGGGCGCGAGCCGCGGCTGAAAGCGCGGACACCAGAGATGGGCATGGGATGCTGGGGCTGTTGCCGCTGCCGCAAGGCCTGTGTGCAAGCGCAGATCACTGTCCACGCCCCCCTTCCGGGGAGCCTGTGCAGCCCGTCACCGCCAGGGTCCCGGGATCCAGGGATGGCTTCCCAGGGAGAACGCACGGCACACCTCGGGCTGGTGCAACGTCACACTGGCCTCTGCCGTGGCAGGCTCCACCCGCACTACGTGCCCCTCACTGCCCCCCGGCCTCAGTGAGCCAGAGTCCCCAAAGCGGCTGCTCCTTTAACCCTGTCCTGTCTGAGTGAAGAACAGATGCCCTCCAGCGACCTACAAGGAGAGGTGGGGCCAAATCCAAAGCTGAGATCCGGGAGCTGTGAGGACAAAGAAGAGAAAGGGAAATCTCTCCCAGCAGCCTCAGAAGCAGTGGATTAAAGCTCCACAATCACCTTGATGTACCCTGCATCTGTGGAATACATGAATAGACAACGAATCATCCCAAGTTGAGGAGCCAGGAGTCAGTGCTGTGCCTCTGAGGTGGGAGAGCCAACTTCAGGACACTGGTCCACAAGAGACCTCCCAGCTCCACATATTATCAAATGGTGAAAATCTTCCAGAGATCTCCATCTCAACACCAGCACCCAGCTTCACTCAACGACCAGCAAGCTACAGTGCTGGACACCCTATGCCAAACAACTAGCAAGACAGGAACACAAAACCACCCATTATCAGAGAGGCTGCCTAAAATCATAAAAAGTCCACAGACACCCCAAAATACACCACCAGATGTGGACCTGTTCACCAGAAAGACAAGATCCAGCCTCATCCACCAGAACACAGGCACTAGTCCCCTCCACCAGGAAGCCTACACAACCCACTGAATCAACCTTAGCCACTGGGGACAGACACCAAAAACAACGGGAACTACGAACCTGCAGCCTGCAAAATGGAGACCCCAAACACAGTAAGATAAGCAAAATGAGAAGACAGAAAAACGCACAGCAAGAGAAGGAGCAAGATAAAAACCCACCAGACCTAACAAATGAAGAGGTAATAGGCAGTCTACCTGAAAAAGAATTCAGAATAATGATAGTAAAGATGATCCAAGATTCTATTTCCCAGATCCAAAATCTTGGAAATAGAATAGACAAAATGCAAGAAACAGTTAGGACCTAGAAGAACTAAAGATGAATCAAGCATCGATTAAAAACACAATAAATGAAATGAAAAATATCCTAGATGGGACCAATAGCAGAATAACTGAGGCAGAATAACGGATAAGTGAGGTGGAAGATAAAATAGTGGAAATAACTGATGCAGAGCAAAATAAAGAAAAAAGAATGAAAAGAACAGAGGACAGTCTCAGAGACCTCTGGGACAACATTAAATGCACCAACATTCGAATTATAGGGGTTCCAGAAGAAGAAGAGAAAAAGAAAGGGACTGAGAAAATATTTGAAGAGATTATAGTTGAAAACTTCCCTAATATAGGAAAGGAAATAGTTAACCAAGTCAAGGAGGCACAGAGAGTCCCATACAGAATAAATCCAAATAGAAATACGCGAAGACACATATTAATCTAACTGTCAAAAATTAAACACAAAGAAATCATATTAAAAGCAGCAAGGGAAAAACAACAAATAACACACAAGGGAATCCCCATCAGGTTAACAGCTGATCTCTCAGCAGAAACTCTACAAGCCAGAAGGGAGTGGCAGGACATAATTAAAGTGATGAAGGAGAGAAACCTGCAACCAAGACTACCCTACCCAGCAAGGATCTCATTCAGATTTGAAGGAGAAATTAAAACGTTTACAGACAAGCAAAAGCTGAGAGAGTTCAGCACCACCAAACCAGCTTTACAACAAATGCTAAAGGATCTTCTCTAGGCAAAAACACAACAGAAGGAAAATACCTACAATAACAAACCCAAAACAATTAAGGAAATGGGAATAGGAATATACATATCAATAATTACCTTAAATGTAAATGGACTAAATGCTCCCACCAAAAGATACAGATTGGCTGAATGGATACAAAAACAACACCCATATATATGCTGTCTACAAGAGACCCACTTCAGACCTAGAGACACATACAGATGGAAAATAAGGGGATGGAAAAAGATATTCCATGCAAATGGAAATCAAAAGAAAGCTGGAGTAGCAATTCTTATATCAGACAAAATAGACTTTAAAATAAAGACTATTAGAAGAGACAAAGAAGGGCACTACATAATGATCAAGGGATCGATCCAAGAAGAAGATATAACAATTGTAAATATTTATGCACCCAACATAGGAGCACCTCAATACATAAGGCAAATACTAACAGCCATAAAAGGGGAAATCAACAGTAACACACTCATAGTAGGGGACTTTAACACCCCACTTTCACCAATGGACAAATCATCCAAAATGAAAATAAATAAGGAAACACAAGCTTTAAATGATACATTAAACAAGATGGACTCAATTGATATTTATAGGACATTCCATCCAAAAACAACAGAATACACATTTTTCTCAAGTGTTCATGGAACATTCTCCAGGATAATTGAAATTGTATCAAGTATCTTTTCTGACCACAATGCTATGAGACTAGACATCAATTACAGGAAAAGATCTGTAAAAAATACAAACACATGGAGGCTAAACAATACACTACTCAATAACGAAGTGATCACTGAAGAAATCAAAGAGGAAATCAAAAAATACCTAGAAACAAATGACAATGGAGACACGATGACCCAAAACCTATGGGACGCAGCAAAAGCAGTTTTAAGGGGGAAGTTCATAGCAATAGAATCCCACCTTAAGAAACAGGAAACATCTCGAGTAAACAACCTGAGCCTGCACCTAAAGCAATTAGAGAAAGAAGAACAAAAACATCCCAAAGTTAGCAGAAGGAAAGAAATCATAAAGATCAGATCAGAAATAAATGAAAAGGAAATGAAGGAAACGATAGCAAAGATCAATAAAACTAAAAGCTGGTTCTTTGAGAAGATAAACAAAAATGATAAACCATTAGCCAGACTCATCAAGAAAAAAAGGGAGAGGACACAAATCAATAGAATTAGAAATGAAAAAGGAGAAGTAACAACTGACACTGCAGAAATACAAAAGATCCTGAGAGATTACTACACGAAACCCTATGCCAATAAAATGGACAACCTGGAAGATTTGGACAAATTCTTAGAAATGCACAACCTGCCAAGACTGACTCAGGAAGAAATAGAAAATATGAACAGACCAATCACAAGCACTGAAATTGAAACTGTGATAAAAAATCTTCCAACAAACAAAAGCCCAGGACCAGATGGATTCACAGGCGAATTCTATCAAGCATTTAGAGAAGAGCTAACACCTATCCTTCTGAAACTCTTCCAAAATATAGCAGAGGGAGGAACACTCCCAAACTCATTCTACGAGGCCACCATCACCTTGATACCAAAACCAGACAAGGATGTCACAAAGAAAGAAAACTACAGGCCAATATCACTGATGAACATAGATGCAAAAATCCTCAACAAAATACTAGCAAACAGAATCCAACAGCACAGTAAAAGGATCATACACCATGATCAAGTGGGGTTTATTCCAGGAATGCAAGGATTCTTCAATATATGCAAATCAATCAATGTGATACACCATATTAACAAACTGAAGGAGAAAAACCATATGATCATCTCAATAGATGCAGAGAAATCTTTTGACAACATTCAACACCCATTTATGATAAAAACCCTGCAGAATGTAGGCATAGAGGGAACTTTCCTCAACATAATAAAGGCCATATATGACAAACCCTCAGCCAACATTGTCCTCAATGGTGAAAAACTGAAACCATTTCCACTAAGATCAGGAACAAGAGAAGGCTGCCCACTCTCACCACTCTTATTCAACTTAGTTTTGGAAGTTTTAGCCACAGCAATCAGAGAAGAAAAGGAAATAAAAGGAATCCAAATCAGAAAAGAAGAAGTAAAGCTGTCACTGTTTGCAGATGACATGATACTATACATAGAAAATCCTAAAGATGCTACCAGAAAACTACTAGAGCTAATCAATGAATTTAGTAAAGTAGCAGGATACAAAATTAATGCACAGAAATCTCTGGCATTCCTGTACACTAATGATGAAAAATCTGAAAGTGAAATCAAGGAAACACTCCCATTTACCATTGCAACAAAAAGAATAAAATATCTAGGAATAAACCTACCTAAGGAGACAAAAGACTTGTATGCAGAAAATTATAAGACACTGATGAAAGAAATTAAAGATGATACAAATAGATGGAGAGATATACCATGCTCCTGGATTGGAAGAATCAGTATTGTGAAAATGACTCTACTACCCAAAGTAATCTACAGATTCAATGCAATCCCTATCAAGCGACCACCGGCATTCTTCACAGAACTAGAACAAAAAATTTCAAAATTTGTTTGGAAAAACAAAAGACCCCGAATAGCCAAAGCAATTTTGAGAACGAAAACGGAGCTGGAGGAATCAGGCTCCCTGACTTCAAACTATATTACAAAGCTACAGTAATCAAGACAGTGTGGTAGTGGTACAAAAACAGAAAGATAGATCAATGGAACAGGATAGAGAGCCCAGAGATAAACCCACACACATATGGTCAACTTATCTTTGATAAAGGAGGCAGGAATGTACAGTGGAGAAAGGACAGCCTCTTCAATAAGTGGTGCTGGGAAAACTGGACAGGGACATGTAAAAGTATGAGTTTCGATCACTCCCTAACACCATACACAAAAATAAGCTCAAAATGGATTAAAGACCTAAATATAAAGCCAGAAACTATCAGACTCTTAGAGGAAAACATAGGCAGAACACTCTATGACATAAATCACAGCAAGATCCTTTTGGACCCACCTCCGAGAGAAATGGAAATAAAAACAAAGATCAACAAATGGGACCTCATGAAACTTAAAAGCTTTTGCACAGCAAAGGAAACCATAAACAAGACCAAAAGACAACCCTCAGAATGGGAGAAAATATTTGCCAATGAAGCAACTGACAAAGGATTAACCTCCAAAATTTATAAGCAGCTCATGCAGCTCAATAGCGAAAAAACAAACAACCCAATCCAAAAATGGGCAGAAGACTTAAATAGGCATTTCTCCAAAGAAGATATACAGACTGCCAACAAACACATGAAAGAATGCTCAACATCATTAATCATTAGAGAAATGCAAATCAAAACTACAATGAGATATCATCTCACACCAGTCAGAATGGCCATCATCAAAAATCTAGAAACAATAAATGCTGGAGAGGGTGTGGAGAAAAGGGAACCCTCTTGCACTGCTGGTGGGAATGTGAATTGGTACAGCCACCATGGAGAACAGTATGGAGGTTCCTTAAAAAACTACAAATAGAACTACCATATGACCCAGCAATCCCACTACTAGGCATATACCCTGAGAAAACCATAATTCAAAAAGAGACATGTACCAAAATGTCATTGCAGCTCTACTCACAATAGCCCGGAGATGGAAACAACCTAAGTGTCCATCATCAGATGAATGGATAAAGAAGACGTGGCACATATATACAATGGAATATTACTCAGTCATATAAAGAAACAAAACTGAGCTATTTGTAATGAGGTGGATAGAACTAGAGTTTGTCATACAGAGTGAAGTAAGTCAGAAAGAGAAAGACAAATACCGTATGCTAATACATATATATGGAATTAAAAAAAAAATGTCATGAAGAACCTAGGGGTAAAACGGGAATAAAGACACAGACCTACTTGAGAATTGACTTGAGGATATGGGGAGGGGGAAGTGTAAGCTGTGACAAAGCAAAGGAGAGGCATGGACATGTATACACTACCAAACGTGAGGTAGATAGGTAGTGGGAAGCAGCCGCATAGCACAGGGAGATCAGCTCGGTGCTTTGTGACCGCCTGGATTGGTGGGATAGGGAGGGTGGGAGGGAGGGAGATGCAAGAGGGAAGGGATGGGGAAACAGATGTATATGTATGACTGATTCATTTTGTTATAAAGCAGAAACTAATTAAAAAAACTTTCCTTTCATGTTTACTTTTAGTGACTGTTAGCTAGTGAATGAACTTAGGTCTGACATATTCATTGCTTCAAACTTTATTGAATAATATTCTGTACTTGATCCTGAATGAATGTATATAAATGCATATAAAGTAATGCTAGTAATGAGATAGGTGGCTTGGGGTTTTAAAAATTTGAATTGGTTATAAACTTTTAAATTGGCTTTGTATATAGAATCTAAGATGTGCTTGATGTTAGCAGAGAATTGTAGTAAAACAAAACAAAACAAAACAATCCTCTGGTCAGCATCTGGCAGTAACTCTCCAAGGTCATAGCCAGAGTGGTCACATAGAGAGTATTGGCAAGGTATAGAGAATTTGGCGATAAACTAGAAGGAAAAGACCTGGGGACCCTCGCCTTTGGCTGGTCAAGAAGAAGTGAGAAACCACATGACCACTTCTCAATGAATAAGGAAAAAATCTGCTCACTGTCATCCTTGGCAGTCACTATATATGGATGACAATTTATTTCTCTGTGTTAATGAATGTTCTGCAGGATCATTGCAGGGCCAGAGCTCACAGTCTTCCTTGATGGGTCATTGCAAACTTGATATTCTCTACATCTTATGTTCATTAGTCCTCCTGTTTGGAACCAGAATTGACCTGATTATTCCTTGTGTGCAAAGATGCGGGCATATTTGTTAGAACAATGTACACAGATTCATGAGAGCATTTATTGCCAGATGGTAGAGATGTGACAGAAGGGCAAATGCTTCCATGCATAAAAAAGGAACTCCAATGAAATCTGCTTGGAATTTTCTTCATGTTCAGAGGATTAACTATGACAACAGCAAGCTCATATACTGCTTTGTGGGGTCTGATGGAGAGCAAACAGATGCTCACATTCAAAGCTAACTGGTGTAAGTTTTGGCTTTGAGAGTAGGAATGGGCCAAGAAAGAACCAGTGTTTTGTAAGCCGGGGAGAACATTCTGGCTTTCCTTCTAACAGCCCCAGGAGGAATATGTATTATTTATACTTCTATTTTTATATATTTAGAATCAATTCATTGGTTCATATTTCTCTATTGGTGGACACTTTTGGCAACTATGGTGGCAGTGATGGGAGGTTGGAAGATTTTACATTTTTTCTAAGGCAGTTTAAATTCATTATTTCCTTTACTCTGCAGAAACATCTTTTTTAGGGAAGGCATTAATTTAAAATTTAATAGATGAGCAAACTGAAGCTTAGAGTCGTGACACAAATTGCTGAAAACAGAAGAGGGCGGATGAATCAGGAAATCATTAATGGTTACAAACCAAACACTGCTGAGGAGTGATACTAACTGGCTTCTCTCTGGAATCTGAGCTCTGATCTCTTGTGACCTTGGGCAAGGTTCACAACTTCTTGAAACATAATTTTCTTCACCTATTAAATGGGACAAAAGATCTATATGCAGAAAACTATAAGAAACTGATGAAAGAAATTAAAGATGATACAAACAGATGGAGAGATATACCATGTTCTTGGATCGGAAGAATCAACATTGTGAAAATGACTATGCTATCCAAAACAATCTACAGATTCAGTGCAATCCCTATCAAACTACCAATGGCATTTTTCACAGGATGAGAACAAAAAATTTCACAATTTGTATGGAAACACAAAAGACCCTGAATAGCCAAAGCAGTCTTGAGAAAGAAAAATGGATCTGGAGGAATCAGACTCCTGCACTTCAGACTATACTACAAAGCTACAGTAATCAAGACAGTATGGTACTGGCAGAGAAACAGAAATATAGATCAATGGAAAAGGATAGAAAACCCAGAGATAAACTGACACACATATGGTCACCTTATCTTTGATAAAGAAGGCAAGAATATACAATGGAGAAAAGACAGCCTCTTCCATAAGTGGTGCTGGGAAAACTGGACAGCTACATGTAAAAGAATGAAATTAGAACGCTCCCTAACACCATACACAAAAATAAGCTCAAAATGGATTCAAGACCTAAATGTAAGGCAAGACACTCTAAAACTCTTAGAGGAAAACATAGGCAGAACACTATGACATAAATCACAGCAAGATCCTTTTTGACCCACCTCCTAGAGAAATGGAAATAAAAACAAAAATAAACAAATGGGACCTAATGAAACTTCAAAGGTTTTGCACAGCAAAGGAAACCATAAATAAGACTAAAAGACAACCGCAGAATGGGAGAAAATATTTGCAAATGAAGCAACTGACAAAGGATTAATCTCCAGAATTTACAAGCAGCTCATGCAACTCAATATAAAAAAAAACCAAACAACCCAATCCAAAAATGGTCAGAGGACCTAAACAGACATTTCTCAAAAGAAGATACACAGATTGCCAACAAACACATGAAAGGATGCTCAACATCACTAATCATTAGAGAAATGCAAATCAAAACTACAATGAGGTATCACCTCACACCAGTCAGAATGACCGTCATCAAAAAATCTACAAACAGTAAATGCTGGAGAGGGTGTGGAGAAAAGGGAACCCTCTTGCACTGTTGGTGGGAATGTAAATTGATACAGCCACTATGGAGAACAGTATGGAGGTTCCTTAAAAAACTAAAATAGAACTACCATATGACCCAGCAATCCCGCTACTGGGCACATACCCTGAGAAAACCATAATTCAAAAAGAGTCATGTACCACAATGTTCATTGCAGCTCTATTTACAATAGCCAAGACATGGAAGCAACCTAAGTGTCCATCAACAGATGAATGGATAAAGAAGACGTGGCACATATATATGATAGGATATTACTCAGCCATAAAAAGAAACAAAATTGAGTTATTTGTAGTAAGATGGATGGACCTAGAGACTGTCATACAGAGTGAAGTAAGTCATAAGGAGAAAAACAAATACTTTATGCCAACACATATATATGGTATCTAAAAAAAAAAAAAAAGGTTCTGAAGAACCTAGGGGCAGGACAGGAATAAAGATGCAGATGTAGAGAATGGCTTTGAGCACACGGGGAGGGAGAAGGGTAAGCTCGGATGAAGTGAGAGAGTGGCATGGACATATATACACTACCAAATGTAAAATAGATAGCTAGTGGGAAGCATCTGTATAGCACAGGGAGATCAGCTCAGTGATTGTGACCACATAGAGGGGTGTGGGAGGGAGATACAAGAGGGAGGAGATATATGTATATGTATAGCTGATTCACTTTGTTATACAGAAGAAACTAACACACCATTGTAAAGCAATTATATTCCCATAAAGGTATTAAGGAAAAATGGGAATAATAAAATTACTTTCCTTAAAGGTTTATGGCAAGGGTAAAATGGGACAAGACATGATGTCAAGGAAGGTATCATTAAAGGGACAAAGTTAGGAAACAAAACCATGTATATATTTTAGGATATCATTCTACTTCCTATTGGAGCTTGAGGACTTAAATAAATCTGTTACACTTACGAGAACCCAGTGAGGTTTCAAAGCTGGTCATTGGTAGTATATTTTAAGCAAGCATAATATACCAGAATCTAAATTGACAAAGGAAATAGAAATCATCCCTACAAAAGGATACACCTAGATGTGTGCAAAGAAATAATTTCTTTGTTTCATTTTATACTAAGTCAAGTTTTCAACTTTGGGAGTGAATCTATTATCTTGTGAAAAGCTGCCTGTATGAGGCAATTCACTTCATGGACAGGAGAGGAAAAATACTTAAAAAAAGGTTCTAAATTTCTGATATGATATTTAGCTGTATAGAATAACTAGAACATGGCTTTAGGGTCAGATGATTGTGTGTTTAAGTTTTTGCGTTTAGATTTTAGCTCTCTGACCTTGGGCAAGTTGCTTAATCTTTCTAAGCCTCAGTTTCCTCATCTGTAAAGTGTTGATAAAAATACTTACCCCATAGTATTGTTGTGAGCATTAAATAATAGTGGGTAAGTGTTGATATACAGGATATACAAGGAGTGAGCTCAGTTGGCCGCTTCTGTAGTTCCAATCTATAGGTGTCTATGAAACATCACTGTAATACATCAGAAATACAGTACATTAATTTGTATACCCATGTGTCATTACATACTTGCCTTGTGATATGTAATTTGGTCTTTCTCCCATGGGATAAAGCAGAGCTTTGGGGTTCTGGGGAAAAATAAGTGAATTTCCTTTTCACAATTGCTTAACCTATCTCTGTTGAATATTGTGTGTGTGTGTGTGTGTGTGTGTGTCTGCGTATGTGGAGAGAGAGACCCTTAAACCATAATTCAGAATGCAAGTACAACCTGTGCTACACCACAACACATACAAATATAAACCACATTTAAGTTAAATGAGCTCTTACTATGTATAATCTCTGTACCAGGTGCCTTACATGTATTCTTTCCTTTGATGCTCAGAACACCCAGTGAATTGGATACTATGATTTGCTTTTTTTCTGATAGGAAAATTAGAGATTAGAGCAGTTAAATAGCTCTCCTAAGGAAACACATCCAGGAAGTAGCAAAGACCAAATTTAAACCTAGTTACTCTGCTCAGAATCTCATGTTCTTTCTTTCCTTTTTCTTTTTGGCCTCACTGTGTGGCTTGTGGGAGCGGCTTGCAGTATCATAGTTCCCAGGTATTAAATCCAGGCCCTGACAGTGGAAGCACCATGTCCTAACCACTGGACCACCAGGGGATAATCCCTCATGTTCTTTCACTGTGATATGTTGTGATGCTACTTACTTTGTTTTATTACATAAAGTGTAAGCTCTTCCTAAGAAGTTCTCTGGTTCAGACCATTGCAAACTAAACTCAAGTACAGAAATTACAGAAAAGTGGGAACTGTTTTGTAAAATGTATTTTTCATGGATTTTGTTTACACATTTCTGTATACTTTTTTGTGTATTCATTAACTTGTTTTTTAAATACACTTTAATTGTGAAATAATTGTAGACTCACATGCAGTTGTAAGAAATGACACAGGGAGATCCCTTGTATCCTTTACTCAAGTTTCCCCAATGATAACATCTTGGACTGTAGTACAGTATCACAACCAGGGTATTGACATTGGTGCAATCCACTGATCTTATTCCAGTTTCCTCCTTTTTACTTAGACTTACTTGTATGTGAAATGTGTGTGTGTTAATTTTATGATTTGCGATTTTAGCACGTGTAGTTTTGTGTGCCCACCACTACAGTTCAGATATAGCACGTGTCCCTCATGCTGCCCTTTTATATCCATACCCACCTCCCTCACCATAACCTTCTTCCCCCGCCATCCCCAACTTCTGCCAACCACTAATCTGTTCTTAGTTTATAAAACATTTTGAGAATGTCATGTAAATGGAATCCTATGTAATCTTTTGTGATGGTATTTTATTATTCAACATTATTCACTTGAGATTCATCCAGGTTGTTGCATGTGTCAATAATTTGTTCCTTTTTACTCCTGAGTAGTGTTATGTGATATGGATGTCATATCACATAACATGAGTTTGTTTAAGCATTCACTCATTGAAGTGATTGAAGGACATTTGTGTTATTTCCAGTTTTGGGCTATTATGAATAGAGTTGACATAAACAACTGTGTACAGCTTCTCATGTGGATGTGAATTTTTATTTCTCTGGGATAAACGAACAAGAGTACAATTTCTGGGTGTATGATAATTACATGTTTAGTTTTATAAAAAACTGTTTTCCAGAGTGGCTGTACCATTTTACATTCCTACCAGCAATGTATGAGTGATTCAGCTTCTCTACACTTTCACCAACATTTGGTGTTGTCACTATTTTAGTTTTAGCTATTCTGATAGGCATGTAGTGATAACTCAGTGAGATTTTATTTTGCATTTCTCTAATGAAGAAGATGTTGAATGTATTTGTATGAATTTACTTGCTATCTGTATATCCTAGTTGCTGAGATGTTTGCTCATGTCTTTTGCCCAGTTTCTAGCTGAATTTTTTATGTGTGTGGTTGAGTTTTGAGAGGTTTTTTTTTTTTTTTGGTATATGTATATTCTAGATAGCAGTCCTTTGTTGGATAAATGGTTTACAAATATTTTCTTAGTCTGTGGTTTGCCTTTTAATTCACTCCACAGGGTCTTTACAGAGCAAACGTTTTTAATTTTGATGAGGTGAAATTCATCAAGTTTTCCTTTTATAGACTGTATATTTGTTGTTAAGATAAACTCTTTCCTTTTTCTAGGTCCCCAAACTTTCTCTTACAATTTTTTCCCAAATGTTTTATAGTTTTCTGTTTTACATCTAAGTCCATAATCCATTTTGAGTTAATTTTTTAATATAAGGTATTGGATTCAGACTGAGGTTTATTTATTCATTTGTGCCTGTGGATGTCCAATTTCTCCACCACCATTTTTTGAATAGGTTATCCTTTTTCCATTGAATTGCTTTTGCTCTTTTATTCAAAGATCAATTAAGCATATTTGTGTGGGCCTATTTCTGGTTTCTCTGTTCTATTCTTTTGACTTATATGTCTCTTTTGCTGATGCCACACAGTCTTGGTTACTGTAGCTGTATAGCAAAACTTAATATTTGTTAGAATGATACCTCCTACTTTCTTCTTTTTTTCCCCTCAAGATTATTTTTGCTATTCAAGGGCAAGTTCCTTTTCATCTAAAATTTGAAATTAGCTCATCTAGATCTAAAACAAACTTTGCTGAGATTTTGGTGAAATTGCATTAAACTCTGATCCATTTGGAGAGAATTGGTAACTTTATTATGTTGGGTCCTCCAACCCATGGGCATAATCTCACCATTTATTTTGGTCTACTTTGATTTTTTTCAGCAGCTTTTTCTAATTTTCAGTGTACTATACTGTACGTTTTGTTAAGTTTATATGTAAGCATTTTTTGGGGATCAATAGTAGGTGGTATTGTGTTCTTAATTTTCAGTTTCCACATGTTCATTTTTAGTGCATAGAAAAGCAATTGATCTTTTTTTGTGTGTGTTTTTCTTGTATCTTGCAAACTTGATTAACTCACTTATTAGTCCAAGAAGTTTTTTTTGTAGATTCCTTGGGATTCTTTGCAGACAATCATGTGGTCTGCAAATAGTTTTATTTCTTCCTTTCCAATATATGTCTTTTTTTTTCTTGCTTCATTGCAGTGGCTAAAACTTCTAGTACCATGCTGAAAAGAGTGGTGATGTATGCATTTATTATTGTGAGAAAACCAGTTTTTTTGTGTCAGTACCAAAAAATAATAGTAAACAAAACCCAAGTTATTAGCTTATCTAGAAATTGCATTATTTTGGACCATGAATGATTGCCTAGCTCATCATAAACATTGAGAAAAAGTTAGCTATCATCATCATAATTATGTAGTTTTCCTTATTGTTTAATTTTAAAAATGACTAATAATTTTCAAGATATTTTATTAATTCATCAAGTTTTTGTTATTTCACGTTTTAGAGAGCACTAATCCATGCTTATTTTGTCTTGGACTCTAATTCATGGCGGATTATTTGTGTGTTTTAATAATGTATTATAAACTCATTTTAAGCACAAAAAAATGTTCTCCCTTGGAGAAGGTAAATATGGCAAGTTTTGGGGAAGCATTCTTCTGGAATGGTTTTAAATTTGCTTTTGTCAGGAGGCCTAGATGCATTATTTGCCTTTCCCCAGTTTTCTAGGTAATTCAGTGGCTGGATATTTCTCTGTACCACCTGTACATAGTAAATATGGGCTCCAAGTCAGTGGAAAGCAATCCTCACAGGAGAATTGTTTTTTCCTTCCATATCCAGGACAGACCTAACATGTCTTAGTTTGGGTTTCCCCAGAAGGAGACCCCAAGGTAAGGATTCAAATGCAAGTAGTTTATTTGGGAAGTTATCCCAGATAATAGCGGCAGGAGAATGGCCAAAGTGAGACAAAGAGGGAAAGAAAACCAACAAAAGTTGATTGACCATTGTAAATGATACAGGATTTTTATTTTCAGTTCCCACATGCTCACTTTTAGTATATAGGATGATGTTACCACTGTGGGTAACTAGAGCACAATTCTGCTAGAGATAATGTAGGACCTACCCCAGAGTTACCTCAGCAGAGGGAAAATGTTGAGATGTTTATATACCCACACACCAGCTGTCATTGGTCAGGATACTTCTGAGGGACATTCTCTCCAACAGTTCATTTGCCCTATTTATGCACAAAGCAAAAAACCTACAGTAATTCCTCAGCCAATTACATTTTATTGGTGACTCAGGTATTTGCTCTCCACATTCGGGAGACATGGACGGGGCACTGAAGGCATCTGTCAAACCTCTTTTGTCATTTCCCTGGGTCAGTGAGTTGATTAAATGGAGTGTTTGCATTGGACTTGTAGCCCTTTCAGGGTCCAGTTATCTACAGAGTGCTGAGTTCAAGTCCTCTGCCTGATGTAGGCCTGAGGCCTGTTCTCCTGTTCTGTGGGGATGTTAAACGCTAAACCTCTAGCCCTTGCCAGCTCTAGTATTTCCCTAGTGCTACTGCAGTGTTGGCACGCTTGCCCACTGCTCTGGTTTTCAGCTTCTTCCTTGCTTTTAGCACGTGGAGATTTCTTTTTGTTTTTTTGCTGATAAGTTCATCATTTTGCTGGAATTTGAGGACAACTCACTCTTTTGAATAGCTACTATAATGAGGGATGGATTCATATTTATTCAAACTATTTACTTGGTGATGGATATTTATTTTTTGTGTCTAGGTTTTTGTTTTTTTGCACTATAAACATGCAGTTGCTCTAAACTCCCCTTTACATGTATCTTTTGTTGTAGTGCCTTTACGTATGGGATAATACCTTAGAAATGATATAACATCCCAGAGATTTTAATTTAATATTTACTGCATTCCAGAAAAGCTATAACGATTAATATTTCCACCAGCAATGCATCCTGGTGGAAGGATTTATCAGTCTTATAAATATCAATCAGAAATTAAAATCTTTTCCTCAGAGCATTAATGCTTTAATTCCCTAGCTCCTCATCAAAGAAAGTAAATTTGCCATTCACTTAAACACAAAACTTGTATAATAATAATAAAACCCAAGCGCAAGGATCGAACAATAAATCTGCAAACCAGGAAAGTTGAGACTATATGAACTGTCATTTATACCTGGACCAGAGAAAATGAAATAATAAATCCTCACTTCCAAGTAAAACTAACTCCATCCAAGGAAAGTTATTACTTCTTAGCTCCTTGGATAATGAGGGGTCATTCAGGTGCTTGGTATGAATCCTTAGGGAGCCATAACCTGGGATAATGGCTGCCTGGAGACATCAGTATGGTAATTAGAACATGCTCATGAAATCAGATGAAATAACTACTTCCTTGGAATTTAAAAAATGCTGCTTTTTAAAGTATATATTCTCAAAGTTATCTTGGGGATGCTTGAGTTCACAGGTTTCTGGCACTGTTGACTGGAAAGGCTTCTCTAAATCCAGCTTGGTTTATCTCTTAAAATGAGCTTCTATTTCTGACACAGTCCAACTGATAAAGATCTCTCAAACTCTGTGGCCCTGTCTTCTGCAGTTGCAATATTCCTATGTGAACTGAGAAACTTTTAGAAGGAAAAGATCAACTCTGATGACAGTACTATTTCATTGCATTAAAATATAATTCCCATAAAATTAATTTCTACCTATAAAAAAGAAGACACTGATTGAAATTTAACCAACTACAATATCACTATTCAAGTCTTTTAAATTCAGAATTTGTAATTTTAAAATCCGTAGTTGTACTGAAATTTATTTTTATATTATTTTCGGTAAAATATCAATAATAGAAAGACTATGAAGGAAATATTTAAAACTACCAGAGAGAATAATTTTCAAGCACTACAATATTTAATATAACTTACATCCCAGTGAAAGACACTGTAATGTAGTTGTAAATCTTTTTCTACAAAATACTTAGTAAGCCTCTTTCTAGTTTTTGTGAGTGCTTGAAAGTTTAAGAAAAAGATTTTCTTTTCAAAATATAAATTCCATTTTATTAGTTGAAAAAGACTTTGTTAATTCGAACAAATCATGTGTAGTTTTATTTACTTATTTCTATTTGTTTATTTGTTGTGTGCTCTGAAATTGTTAGAAGTGAGTTTTGGCTTTCAGAATAATATTTTATGTATATCCAGATGGAGTTCTTAATAATTCAGTCTGTTTTTTTTTTTTTTTTTTTTTTTTGGTGCAGGTGTAGAAAGGGAAGTTTGGTTAGGAGAGGAATCTTAAGTCTTCAAATGGTCTAACTTCTCTCTTGAAGAGGTTGTGTAGATTCGCCTATTTATTTGATTGATTGTGGGAGACAGGTGCTCTGAAGGAATGTTAATGATGCCTTAAGAATGTATGGAAAAGAGACCTTGACTTAATTTCAAAGGGTAAGTCTAAGAATGTGGCCTTGAGGAAACAGTATTTGAGCCAAGACCTGAAGAATGACTAGAAATGGATTAGAGAGGTTTGCAGAGAGGGTGGGGCATGTGGGTGGGGCACAGAGGTGAAGTGTATTCCAGGTGAAAGAACATCATGGGCAAACAGCCAGTGGGAAATGACCTAACACTGGGGTGGGGAGAAACTGACAGAAGGTGGCAGGTGTGTGGAGTCCAGAGGCCAAGGGACAAGGTGGTATGAAGTGAGATCCATGAGGGTAGGCTCAGGCTAGGCCAGGCAGGCTCACTGTCTTTATTGCTTCTGGCGTCAGCATCTTTAAACACATTCATATCTGTTTTCTTATTTTATTTTCACTTTACCCATGTAATGTAGGTGGGCACAATGCCTACAGTTGACAGAGGGAAGGAATCTGAGATTCAAGTGATATTCTGAGGCCTCACCGTCAGTTAATGAAGTTGCTCACAACAAACAAATAATCTGAGTCCTGGTCCCAGAGCTTTTCTCCCAGGCTATGGTGAATATTAAATTTGCTTTCAGTGACTGTTCCTTCTTTCCTTGAATGTGGTCATGATAGTTGATTTTGCTTCTAAAACACTTAGTCTATATGTAAATTTGGTATAGTTTTGAGCTGTTGGAGTATTTCAAATTCTGGTCTTTTTTAGGTCTGGTGCTTCTGGCTTAATGTTAAACTCTTAAGAGAGGAAATTGTACTATGTTGCACGTTCATAAATTCAAAATGAAATACCTTACAAAATAAGAGTTTTTATAGTACTTAAAGTTGTGATGCTATTTTTAATACAATTGTTAATACTCTTCAATCTAAGTATCAGGAACTTTGTTTCTTTATATCTTTTACCTCAGAATCATTCCTTTTATATTGATTTATGCAAATGTGTCAGTGACGTTGTATCCAATATAGACTCCAAATTTGTAGAAATGCAGAAATGTATTCAAGAACTGACAGAAACATCCGGAGACAGTCTCTACAAGGATTCAACAAAACCAACTTGTGTTAATCCAATGATCTCTTTTTGCAGATAAAAATTTTCCTAAAACATCCTTCCCTGAAAAAATTTCCTATTTGATAGTCAATTCCAACTTAACACAGGAATTATCTTTATGTGGCTTGTTTGTGGGAATTTTTCACTCTCTTAATAGCAGCTAGCTGTTCTGTTTAACATTCAACACAGTTATGTGTATTTATATAACACAAGTACAAATTTGCCTATTCTGAATTTATAATCTCTTTAAAAGGTAACTGCTCATAAAAAATGCAATAATACTGCCATATTATGTATGTGGCTTTACTGTGTTATTAAAATTTCAACCATGTGTTTCTCTGTGTTTACAATGAAGTTGATTAAAATTCTTTTAGTAATGCATTTTGTAAACAATGCATGAAAAAAGTATCCCTAGCCTTTTTTTTTTGTTTCATAATGATTTTAACATCATAACAATTTCTCCTTTCTTAGAGGGTGCTTCATAAATATTTTGTATTTACTTTTGAATTGTGCATTTGTTCTGCTACTACTAAATGGCCATTTAATCTGATTTCTTAAGTTACGATATACAGCACCACCTCCCCCAAGTGAACTCTGCCAATATTCTATAAATATAGCTCTGTTGCTCTTGACTTCTTGGAATATATGTCATTATCTATACTCTAGTTACAAAGGAGACTAGTAACAAGGCTGAAGCCCAAGAAAACAAATGACTGTACACCATAAAAAGGGTGTATTAAGAGGATAAAGGAAAATCCTAACAGAGAAGACAAGAAGGCAGGCCCCCGCATATTTAAAGTTCTACTGTTCCTGAAACAGGCTGACAAGGATAGTGTGCTACAAATTGTTTTCAGTGTTAGCAGAGGAATTTTGGCTGTGTAAGGATAATTAAACTTAAAGCAGCTAAAAGGAAAGTTACAATCACATATCCTTTCATAGCGCTAAAGAAATAGTGTTATGGGGAAGAAAGGAAGAAAAGACCAGCATTAAATGCTGGTTGCTAGAAAGACCAATATGCAACAGTATTTAGTTAATGACCTCAACTCTCTCCAGGGTCTTATGGCACTGCCTATACTCTGAAAAGCTTGTATTCAGTATTTGTATTTGTCTAATGTTGTATCTCCTTGTTTTATGATGTCATTCTCAAAAGAGATGAGAGGACCCAGGACATCCTGTATGATGCCCACATATGTCATCTGGATATGAGAAATACTTCAACTATTCTAGGGAGGCTGTCATGAGACCTCATAGAAGTGAGGTGGCATTCTTCTTCATCCCAGATAACAGAACTCTAATATTATCCATCTAGCATACCTGTCTGCCTAGATATTGAATTCTGTCACGGTCCACAAGTTGTAACACAAAATAAAGGCAATATTTTCCTTTAGGGCTCTCATCCAATATTCTTGTCTTTTGATTAAAAAAAATCTGTACTATGAAAGTTCTAGGGAAAAGAGAACTTTGTTCTGTGATACTGTGGTTTAAAAATTGTGTTTACCAGGAAATCCAGTATATTTAGGATATGTGATTCTTATAATGGAAAACAATTCAGAGAAAGATAGGTATGAACCCACAGTCAAGATGCTAAAGACAAAGTAAACTCAAGAATCACAGAAAACTACAAAACAATAATACGTTTTTAATCGTCAATGAAAAGTACTATTGATATTCATTCTTCGGATATGTATTGAATGCCTCCTATGTGTCATTCTTTGGGCTCGAGGATACAGAATAAGTAAAGAAGTGGGCTTAGAAAATGTCTCTGAGGATAGATTGAAGGAAGGTAGAATTGTAGGGGGGCCTCTGGACATAGCGCCTGAGACAGAGATTTCTATGCTAGTGATTTAAAGTAGTGCTTTCAAGAGAAACCTGAAAGGGAGTGAGGAAGCAGGAGAGAGAAACTAGTCAGTGAGGTGTCTCCAGGTGAAGTCTAGCCTCAGACTGATCCTGTGGCTAGTTCTCAACTATAAAGAGAGTTGGGCTTTTGCACCCCTCACACCAGTCACTGGCTACTGGATGTAATGGAGAGTGGTCACAACCTTGCATGTGTTTCCAGGCAAGACAGCTTTCATTATCCAAGGGTACTCCTTTAGAGAAGGTGGCAGGAGAAAGCTTAGTGACAACAGACACATTAATTGAGTGAAAGGGATTCCAAGAACCTGTGCATGGCACCAATAATGTCTGCTGTTGTAACTGACAAAGGATGGAAAAGACGTTGTGGATGCATATAAGGAGAAACACATTGTTTCGGATTTGAGAAAAGAGAAGTGATAGGGAAATACACTGCATCTCATTAGAGTTGGGAACCCCAAGGGTGAGTGAGGAATTGAGTCTAATAATGCATCTACCAGAGTGCCCCTTACCAGTGCATGCCCAAACACAGTCTGGATGACTACCCTTCAGACATGCTTGCCTGGAAAGGGGGTGTACCTGCTGATCTATAAGGTCATTTTCAACTCTTGGGTTTTATGATCTTGCAGACACATAGTCCTATGTGTTCCTGCATACCATTTAGAAAAATATTTATATGTCAACATTTCTGAACAGTATCCTATAATTAATAACTATACTTAAATTTTTAGTGAAACAATTATGCTACTGTTAGCCATTCTGAATTTTCATGGGATCTTGGTTCAACAAATTGCCTAATAAGTTTGATAATCTCCAGTGGGAGGTAAATACTTTTAGGAATAAGCTTAGAACCATATGCAGAGTGGAACTGGATATTATTAAATACAATGGATATCGAATTAGTTTCTCAGGGTGAGTCAGCTTCTTTTTGCTGTGATCAGGTACCTGTAGAAGCTATGGAATCTCTATCTTGTGCTGACATTTTTCTTTAGAAAAGGAAATAACAGTTTCTGATTCCTCCTATAGTATGGCTTCCTCATTTGGCTGGTAGCTTCCCAAGTAGAGATGGTTGATTTGAAGTCAGCAGCTAGGCTTGTGGGCTTTCTAATTTGGTAGGGGCCATTCTGATCTTGTGAGAAGCAGCAGCTCTTACGGTGGTCCAGCCCTGTGATGTGGCTTTGAAAGTCCATCCTGGAAGCTCCAGCCATGGTCTGTTATTTCAGTCATCTAATAATTCTGTAAGTGGTACAGTACTCTTTCTGTTAAAAATCAGCTATAATACATTTTATTTTCAGGGGTTGAACCCTGACTGATCAACTTTTAAATTGAAATTTAGTGATTCCTAGATGTAGGGTGTAGAGGTAGGTTAGTTCTTTTAACTCACAGAGTTGAGAAACTTTTTTTCACTTTGACAACTATACATGTATATATTTACATGTATATATTAGATTTTAGACCTTAGGTAAAAATGTTTTATTAAAAAGTTTACTGGCTAAAGTATGATTAGAAAAATTTCCCACATTATGCAAAAGTTGAAAATGATTTGCAAATGTACTTGATTGCTTAAAATATTTATTATTTTTATCTGAATTTAAAAATAACATTCATATTAAAGAATCTTTGGAAAGCTAGTTGCACTTTAAGTCTGCTTTTGGTGCTACAGCCAGCCCCTATCTTGCCTTACAAATCCCTCTACTCTGGAAAGACAAACTGTAAATTCGCCAGCTCCTATGACACATAATGAGCATCAACCAGTGGTTTTTTCACACAAGTGTACAATTATCTTTTGCTAGCTACTTTGTCAGTGACTTGGTAACTTTAAATTCTGCATAGATTCGAATGCTTAGATTTTGTTTCTTCATGAAAATTAACTCTTATGCTAAGGTTTTTTTCTCCTTTGTAATAGTATGTAATATCACAGGCTCTACAATTAAATTCAGAAAGGGACATTGTAACTTGCTAGTGAATTATTTATTTTCACTGAGTCACCCAAAATATTGTATTCTCAGTAATATGATGAAAATAATTCCAGAGAGAATACTCTTAATACATTATAAATTTCAACGTTGTTTTACAATGGGTAATTTGATTGCTAAACAAAGCAAAGCTTTAAGCAAAGGCTTTCTCTTTTTAAGAAATAAGGCAATGGGTAGGGAGAACATTCTTCAGCCTTCTTAAAGATTAAGGAATTATTTTCAGTCTTGAAATGTGACATATATTGCATGTCCTTAGAGAATGCCACATAAAAGTACAACAACAAAAATGTGTCAGTGTGTTTGGTACAATATTGCCAGTGACTTGATTTCATTTCAGTAGCGTAAGGCTTCTTATCTCTTGGCGTGATGATATGCTTATTTTTATACTGCAGGTATTCAAAACTTGACTTTATTCATGCATCTGAAGGGTTGTCACCAGTCACTCGCCCAGCTAAGAAACCATAGAGTTGTCCGTGTTCTCTGATAAATGGAAGCAACTTGCCCAAGGGCAAAAGTACTGTTACATAATTAATATTATCTTCGAAATAAACATAGTGCCTAAAGAACTGACCCATAGACCATGTCTATAGGGGTTATTGATTTAATGATTGATGTTGTGTATCACACAGCTGACTCACCTTTAGTGTTTGGAGATAGCTCATGAAAACTAATGCACTGAATGGCTTGGTTATTTTATGATCGAAGTCAAGGCAATTAGAAAATAGCATTTTTGGGCAGGCCCGCTGCCATGGCGTCTTATTTTGATGAACACGACTGCGAGCCGTTGCACCCCGAGCAGGATGCCCGAATCAACATGCTGCTGGAGCTCGCAAGGTCCCTTTTTAATAGGATGGACTTCGAAGACTTGGGGTTGGTAGTAGATTGGGATCACCACCTGCCTCCACCTGCTTCCAAGACTGCAGTTGAGAACCTCCCCAGGACAGTCATCAGGGGCTCTCAGCCTGAGCTCAAGTGTCCCGTGTGTCTTTTGGAATTTGAGGAGGAGGAGACTGCCATTGGGATGCCTTGCCGTCACCTCTTCCACTCCAACTGCATTCTGCCCTGGCTGAGCAAGACAAATTCCTGCCCCCTGTGCCGCCACGAGCTGCCACTGATGATGACACTTATGAAGAGTATAGACGAGATAAGGCTCGCAAGCAGCAGCAGAAGCACCGACTCGAGAACCTCCACGGAGCCATGTACACATGAGGTGGCTGGGACGGCACGCCAGTCCTCCTCCACAACACCTTCCTCTTCTGCCTCGAATTCTCATTAAAAGCTTCTTTACCCGTCCTGCCGCTCCACTGCTCACAGGCCTGGGCAGGGACCCTGTACCCTCCAGTGGGCCTCTACTGCTATGGGGGAAGGTGGTCCTGAACCGTAGAAGGTACAAGGCTGCGCATCCCTCTCTGCCAAGCCTGCTGGCCTCAGGGCAGTAGGGCCCAGGTCAGGAACTTGGCCACCAACCGGACCAGCCAGGGCTTGGGCCTCTGTGTCTGTGGTTGGAAAGCAAAATGTGTCAGGGTCTGGCAGCCAGTAGTTAGTTAAAAATGGTAAAGAAAAACTAGCCCATCATCTCTCTCCCTCCCCCTGCAATCTGTAGTCAACCTTAGAATCCCAGGGGCTTCTGACAGACATTTTCAAGTTATTCTCTGTATCCTCCCTTCCCCATACCCCTTAGTGTGGAATCGAGCTTCAAACCAGACTCTGAGCAGGACAGGAAGTGTGAAAGGATCGAGTCGGCTCTTTAGACTGTTTCAAGGCCCAGAAAGGGCTTCAAGCCCTTGCGGGGTATTTGGGTAGCACTTGGCATCCTTTGTTTTTGGCAGTCCTGCTCTCAAACAGCAGTAGGCACTCAGGACCCTCCCTGGGCGCAGAGGCTTTCTCCCATCCTTTGCCTACGGAAAGCCAGGATCAGGCCCTCTCCGACTCTCCAGAACAGACTACAAACATGCAAATTAAATTCTTTTAATAGATATATATATAAAAAAAAGTACTAAAAAAAAAAAGAAAATAGCATTTTTATCATATTACTATATTTACTTGCATATCAATTTAGTGTTCGCTAGTAAAGGACTTAGAAAACAGGCTACTGTTGTTCTCTTTGGCTCTCTTAATAGAATTGATTTGTGTAAACAGTGACTGGGTGAAACAATGAGCTTTAAAAATTAAATATTACTTTCTTGATAAAAATGAGGGTAATAATTATACTAGAGGAGAAAACTGAAGATTTATTAGACTTTGCAAAGTCCTGTGACAGAAAAATGGGAAGGAGAAATAATCTAAACATATGAGGTTTCAAAGGCTACATCTCTATCTGCCACTTATTGATGTTTAACTTACTGAGTTTCACTCTGATACAGAATTTTAAATTCACTGAGAGAAAGAAAAACAAGGTACTACATATTAAAAATTATGATATTTTATATGCACAGGCAACCTTACTAACAACTCATATTTAATAAGCATGTATTAGGCACATTTGTGTACAAGAGTGATTTGCAGAGTTAGAATGTGGCAAGTATCAGAATTCCATAGGTATATTTTAAAATATGCTCTGAGACTATGCATACCTGGAACAAGCCTTAGTCAGCTTGGGCTGCCTTAAAAAATATCATTGTCTAGGTGACTTAAACAACAAACCTTTATTTCTCATAGTTCTGGAGGCTGGGAAATCTAAGATCAAGATACTGACAGATTGAATATCTGGTGAGAGCCTTCTTCCTGATTTGTAGATGGCAGCCTCCTTGTTGTATCCGCAAATGACAGAAAGTGAGAGGGTTCTGGCCTCTTCCTCTTCTTATAAGGGCACTAGTTGCATCATGGGGGCCCCATCTTCATGACCTCATCTAAACCTAATAATCTCTCAAAGGCAGCTCCACCTCCAAATACCATCACGTTAGGGATTAGGGCTTCAGCATATGCATTTTTTTTTTGGTGGCGTGGGGGAGGACACAAGCATTCAGTTCATAGCAGAGTGTATTTCAGCCATTGTGTCATTGTTGCTGATCAGAGCACAGTCTTAGGTGCAAATAACTGAGAATCAAATAAATGTTGGGAATCGGGCATATGCATCAACCAGTGAATCCTTATGGCTTCCATACCTGGCTGATCAGCAGGAACAGGTGATTCTGCAGACCAGATAAATCTGGGAATACACATATGGCTTATTGTCCAAGCTGAGATAGTAGTATTACCACAACATTTCAGTTAGAATGCAGTTTAAATAGCAAGACCCCTACAGCTTCCAAAGAAGTATCAATAGTTCAAAGGATCTGTAGTGGCTCAAGATTTCTTGAATTTGATGAGTGGCCTTACGTCCCTGATATTGAGCCTTTTTGCTCTCTGAAAACTTTGGTTCTGATTCATCCTCTGGCTCTTAAGATTTTTAGTCAACTTTGCTCGGACATGCCACCCTACCAGTTCAGGCCCCAGAACCAAACTCCAGGTCCATTTGACTTGACTGGACTATGTTGAATATCATCATGGGTGGGGAGAATGTTTTCAGGGGCATCCTCAAGTCATATATACAGGGCGCAGGGTATACACTGTCAGGTCTAGGACTTCGAACTCATTTGCACACTCCTGGGAAGTGGTGTCAGCCAGCTATGCAGGTGTTACAGGTACATTAATGGCAAAGGGCAGCAGTTCAACACAGTCATTGACGTCAGGCTTGGCCATTACTGCACAATAAGGATATATCCGTACGTGCATGGAGTATGAAAAAGAGGACAGCTTTAGGGAAGCCTCTCGACAGAGCATCAAGCCTCAGTCAGTCCTTAGGAAAAGAACAGACAGGAGGGTGGCAGGGTCCAAGTCCTAAGGCCATTAGTATATAGGAATATGCCCAAAGGAGAGGAAATGGTGGAAATTAATTTAAAAGCTTTGTCTTTAGTTCTAGACTGGAAATTCACATGGCCTGCAGTCTACTGCACATACCAGACTGTACTACTGGCATCTCATACTTAACATGTCATATACCTGAGCATGCCACTCTCATTCCTGAGGTTCCCTGCTGCAGGGAAAAAACAGAAGCTTCTGTCCAAATGCCAGGGTCATGGGTAAAACAGCCTTCTTAGATTTTTATACCAGCAATGACAAGCCCACTTAACATTTACTTGTATCTCACAAACTTCCTTTTCCCATAATGAACCCAGAGAAGGCTGCTCTAATGATAACCATTACCTAGTGCTTACCACGTGGCAGGAACTGTTCTAAGGAATTTACTTGTAGGGGATCAAATGAGGTCCCATAACCATTTTATGAAGCGGTTTTTATTATCATTAGCATTTTGTAGATGAGGAAAGGAAGACACAGAAATGTTAAGTAATTGGCCTGCGGTCAGCTGGAATTATGGCCCAGGTACTTCATCTCCACAGTCTACTATGCTTTTCATCATTTCAGTATATTGCTTCCTAATTCTGTTATACTGCTAAGATGCTAATAGGTATTGCTTATTAGCCTAAAAGGGTTTTGTGGGGAAAATAAGTTTAGAAGTGTTGACTTCATTATGCAGATCTGTGGACTGTTAATCCGTGATGGGAGTGGGTGTTTTTGGTGGAATATCTCCAGGAGCCAGGCTTCTGCAAAACACATTTCAGGGAAAACTGATACTAGTTATTCAGCAGCCAGCATTTGTATCCCAGTATATTCTCACGAGAAAGAAGTTTCATAGGTAGGCTTGAATGCTGCTCTTTCTGGCTGAAAGCACTTTTTAAATCTAACTGATTGCTTATGCTAATGGCTCAATACGATTCTGTGGTAATCAGAGCCGGAACTGCACTCACTCACCTGGAGATTCTCATTTCCGGCATTATCTGTGGAACTTACCTCCATCTCAGGAACCAACTCGAAGCCTTTCTCTCCTTGAGGTTTTTCTCGTTTCCTCCATCTGAAGCCTTCATCTGTCCACGTTTGAAATACCATGACTTCAGTTCAGCAGTTCACATTAATGCTTTTTCACAAGCTACCTGATGGAGTAGTAATTTTTGTATGTGTTTCTTAACTCCTCTATTATAAGCACTGCAGATCAGAAACCTTGTTTACACCTCACAGTAAATTCCTACAGCTGTGGCAGTTGAAGATCTGTGTTTTGATCAGTGAATGAAAAGTTTTTCATGATTTGAAAATTACTTTAGGTGGTCATTTACTTTATTTCAGGTATAAATGTAATGTTATTATATTTTGTTTTATTATTAATAACTTAATTAAAGTTAAAAAATAAAGATATCTCTAAGTCCATCAGTCACATGCATCAAACTGTTGGCCATTTTCTCTGATGGTGTTTGTCATTCTTGCCCATATCACATGCATGTATAATTTTTTGTAGTTTTGATTATAATAGAGGTCTACTTTCTCATAGTTTTAAAGACTTTATTTTTTAGAGCAGTTTAGGTTCACACCAAAATTTAGAGAAAAATACAGAGATTTCCCATATACTCACTGCCTCTGCATAGGCATAGCCTTTCCCATTATCAACCTCACTGAGTAGAGTGGTACATCTTTTACAACTGATGAACCTGCATTGACACATCTCAATCATATGTATTAAGCTGCATGGGGTTGCATTCAAGAAATGTTCCATAATTTAGTCTTCCACTAATATTAGACACCCACATTGTGCTCTCTTTTTCCTATTTAACACAAAAATTAAATCTATGTGATTATAACATATACTAAAAATTTGTGACATTCATGATGGGGGACAATGTGGTCAGTGGTAGATTAGATTATGGGAGCTCTTTTCTAAAAATCTTTTTTGCTTAATTTTAAAAAGTTAAAAATAACTTTTAAGAAAAGTTAACAGAAGAAATTCCTTAATCATAAAATATGCTGACTGAAATGTGAAAAAAAATCAGTTAGTAATTTATTTATTTATTTATTTTGCTCAAAGTCTGAATCAGAAAATGGAAAAAAGTCTTTAAAATCAAATTTTGTTTTATGTAGAGGCCTATGGATTGAAAACAGGTCATGGGGCTTAACTGAGAGAAGCAATAAATTAGAGGGCTGAAAAAACGCTGTGCCCAGCCAGCAATCAATGAATTGTTGAATAGAATAGAACCTAAACACACACACACACTCAGTGTAAACTCAGAAGCAAAGAAAATAGCTGCTCTAACATATTGGTCTTGCCTGCATACAGTACAGGAGACTTTCATAGGAGAAGAGCCTTGTGTTTAAAACCTAAAGTGGCTCTACTCTACAAGAGTAGACAGAGTAAGGAAGGGCTCTTGATAGTTGATGTGGCTCTGGCAATTCCAGAAGAGGCTGGACTAACTTCATCTACTCTCTACTGGTTTTTCTTCCTTCTTCTTTCTTGCTTTCCTTTCCTTTTTCTCTATTTTCCTTCTTTCCCTCTTCCTTTCTTTCTGTTATCCTCTATTTAACAGGGTCTACTCTGTGCCAGACCCTCTTCTAGGAGCTAGAGATGCAGCAAAGAACAAGACAACATACACCCCTGCCCTCATGGATCTTTTATATTCTGGTGAAAGGAGTCATAAAATAGACAAATGCATCTATAAACAAATGGAATATTTCAGATCTTGGTAATGAAAATAGAGTAGGTGATCTGATAGTGATTGACAGAGGGTATGTGTGTCATCTTTGGATTAAGTAATCTGGAAGAGGTACTTTGAGGAACTAAAGATGAGTTAAGACCTGCAGAGTACTCATTAATAAGACATTAATTATAAGAATATTACAGGTAGAGTTTTCTGACAGAGGAAATAGCAAATACAAAGACCCAGGAATGACCTCGGTGGTTAAAGAAGCCCAGTGTGGCAGGAACAGAGTGAATCATGCTTGGAGAGAAGCAAGTCAATAACCGCTTGTTTTCTGGGGTGGGAAAAAAAATAGAGACCTCTGTGGGAATCAGAGACTGTATCACACCACACCTTCATAGCAAGACTGAATGGGAAGGTTTTAAAGAACATAGTAGTTCTTTAATCCCCCAAGGTGGTTAATGGAGGTAGTTAATGGAGCCATCAGAGAAGAACATGGTTTTTCCATTTTTTAAATGTGCATCATGGAGAACCTTCTTCCTATTGGGCAAAAAGTCTATTCTCAAGCTCAGATTACATGATAACAGACGATTTATAAAAGTTTGATGCCTAAGCTGTTATATTTGTCATGCCAGAATGAACAGACAGAATAATGCCTGTAAAACTTAATTGTTCACTAGGAAATAACTCCTTGATGGCACAATTGATATTTAATTCAACAAGTTAATTGAGGGATAACTCAGGCTTACATTTTAGAAAATCAATTTACCATCCAATTTGTTAAGGCAAAAAAAAAAAAAAATGAAAGTCAGTGTCTGATTACGGGATGAGAAAAACATGAACAAATGAGATTATGAAGCTGCCTTATTTTCAGATATTTGGCAAAGAAAACCCAAAGAGAATATTTTCATTGTTGAAGCTCTTAAAGATAAAATTTTCAAAGTATGTGGATTAAAATGTATCATATTTTACATAAATGTTTGATCCAATTTATGAAAGAACATTAAAACTTGAAGTTCCTTCATATTTTTGAAGAAAAACAGGCTGGTGTTCGTGGAAAATGAGCCACAGACAGAATTACTATCCCACTGGGAAATCTTTCAGTTAAATTTCATATAATTTTCTTCAAGCTTTGACATAACTTGAGTTGACTGTTAACCATATGTAATTTGAAACACACACCTGTGTATTTAACTTTTCATGTATCACTTTATTTAGAACTGCTTGACTAGATTACAATGTTCTTGAAGGTAGAGAGCACATTATCTGTTTCTTTTTATGATGTTCTATAGGATCTAGACCCAAGATGATATGACAAACTTGGTAGCCATCATGATTTTTACTGGGGTTTATGTAGGTTTTGGTTAGGACACTGGGATGAGTTAGATAATGATTGGAAAACTATGGTCCTGGAGCCAAAACTGGCCCTTAGCCTGTTTTTGTAAATAAAAATTTTCTGGAACACAGCTATGCCCTTCTTGTTTACTTATTTTCTGTAGGAGCTTTGCTGCTACAACAGCAGTTGAGTAGATGTGACAGAAACTATACGGCCCTCAAAATCTAAAATATATGGCCCTTTATAGAAAAGGTTTACAGGACCCTGAAGTAGTTTTTCTGTTTGTGACTTGGAGTGATCAAAAAATATGTGTCGGGCTTTCCTCGTGGCGCAGTGGTTGAGAGTTCGCCTGCCGATGCAGGGGACACGGGTTCGTGCCCCAGTCCGGGAAGATCCCACATGCCGCGGAGTGGCTGGGCCTGTGAGCCATGGCCGCTGAGCCTGCACGTCCGGAGACTGTGCTCCACAATGGGAGAGGCCACAGCAGTGAGAGGCCCGTGAACCCCCCCCCCCAAAAAATGTGCCAACATCTCCAACTAGGTTTAAAGATTTAATTTTTTATATTTGCTTTTATTTTGGTATAGGTGTAATGTAAAAATCTAACTACATTCTTACATGATGGTTGCCTCCATGCCAGTTATTGGGTGACCTGTCTGTTCATCACTAATATGAAATATAACATTTATTGTGTATTCAAGGCCTGAATTAGAATATTAATGTGTTGAGCTTTTACTATATGATAAGCACTTTGTTAGGCATTTTATCAGTATAATTTTATTTATTGATACACAATAATTGTGTGATGTGTGTATTTTTATTATCCCTATTTTACAGATGAAGAAACTGAGGTATATAGATGTTATATAACCTGCCCAAGGTCACACAGTTAGAAATTTGTGGAGAAAGGGATTTTTATAGATTTGAAAGGGATGAAAATGGCAATTAAATAAATTTTGAATGATGAATGAATGTATAAAATTCTAATTTGTATTTTCTTTCTATTTTGTTTATTTAATTACATAACAAACACATGGTACCAAGCTCTGTTCTAAGCACGTTATAAACATTAAGCCATCTAAACCTCAAAACAACCTTATGAAGTAGTTATTATCATAGTGAGTATTTTGACAGTAAGAAATTGAGGCAGAGAGATGAAGTAGTTTCCTAAAGATCACCCCACAAGTAAGTGTTAGAGCTGGGATTTAAACCCAGGGATACTTATTTTAGGCTCCCTGCTTCTGATCCTTTGATTTGTTCTAATAATCAGAGAAGTCTGTGTATCTAAATCTTTTTAAAAAAATGAACAGTTGCTGACCTGTAGGAACAGTAGCAATTCATGACTGAGACAGAATTTCTTACATATTTATATAAGTAGAAGTCCCAAGAAAATCACCTAAATCCAGTAGTATTAATAAAAAAAAAGCCTTGCCTTGTGTTCCCCAGCACACCAGAATATGAAATGCTGTCTACTTGATTTAGAGAGGCGTATTTGTGTGATATAATCTTGTAGAAACAAGAACTGGTTGTGTGAGTGGCTAATCCTGATAATAGTCTGAAACCTATAAACATAAACTCCCATGATGAAAGAGTTCAATATTTTTAAAGCATTAAAAAATTTTTTTTCAGTAAAATTGGCTTTCCCTTTCTCCCCTCTTTTTTAATTTTAAAACTGGGTTTGAAAGGAGCATCTCTTAGTTACCTAAACTTTTACAAATATGTGAAACATTCCTTAAGAGGTACGAATCTTCTCCTTATTCTTTTTGAGCTTGGATGTGTCAAATACAATGAAATGGAATTTTAAACCTTGTCAGAAAAATCACCTGCGGATTCTGCAGATTTAGTAAGAACTTGCTGTATACCTCACCTTTACATTATTTCATTTAATTCTGACAAGTTTCTGAAGTACTGTTACAAAATTAGTTTTATAGATGAGGAAACTTTGACTTAGAGAGGTTACGAATGTGCCAAGGCTATAAAGTGGGGAGGAGCTGTGTCAGGATGTGCAGGCATGTTTAAGACTTCAACTCCATGCCCCTTGCTAACAGGCAACACTATGCCTCGCAGTCAAAAAGAGATGTGTCTGGGAATGAGCTCACTACTGGCAAGGCAAGTAAGTCATAGAAGGATTAGTGTTGTTAAGTTGCATCTTTTTAGGGAAGTCTGTTCCACTGTCTTCTGAATAACTAAATAGTGACTGTATATCTGGAATATCAAAGATACATGTACCATGATCGAGGGCTGAGTCTTATTAGAAATCATATGCAATATATATCCATTATGTACTTTATATTTGTTTATAATGTTCATTATTTCTATGGTTAAAAAGAGCCCCATAAATTTATCCCCACCCCACTTTATCAGGGAGAAAGAAATGCTGGGTCAGTCCTTCTCCATTTCACCAGACTCCTTTTAGCTGCCCTTATGTGATTTTTCACATTCTAGGCTAGCCTTCATATTTACGTTATCCCAGTGTCCCCAGTGTGACAATCTTAGGGCCCATTATATTTTAGTGTCTTTTGTTAATTTCTAATCAATTCCTAATCAATTCTTGGTATATATAAGGAACTCAATGAATATTTGTTGAATGAATAGATGAATGCTTAACCTATAGAGGACTACTCAAATTCCAGGGCTATTGTTAACATAGGAGTTGCTGCCTTCTTACAATACAAACAGTAATGTCAACAACACATTGGTGAGTGGCCACTTTGTCTTCTTTGACCAGTGCAGTGGGTCATAAACTTTGGATAAACATATTTTTAGGTTTCTGCTTTAAGGTGATAGAATGAACACATGCATTTGAAACCCCAGTGGAATATTAGTAAAGAATTACAAAAGATGATATAAACCTTTAACTGTAAAGGATCAATAGTTGAAAGAGATGTCAGTGGAGCTTCTGGAAGACAAAAAGCTTTTGAAGGCACATTGGTGGGTGAAACAGAGTTGAAAACATGCAGAAGGGTACTGCATGAGAATTGATTTTCCCAGTGGTGGAAAATCAGTGGTGTGGTGGAGCCAGGTCTCATTGACCTGGGATTGTGATAATCTCTTCCCAACTGTGACTTCAGAAATACCATGTTAGAATCTTGAAATTGGCCATACTGGGAGTACAAATCTGGGCTTTTCTTTCTTTCCTTCTCATTAGCTGATTGTTAAGCATTTACCAGTGCATCTTTGTAAGGAACCCCATAGAAAATCTAAGATTTTGGTAATCTGGTCCAAATGGTAAGAATGAGGGTGTGCTCAAAAAAAGGAGTAGAACTATTAAAGGTTTAGATCAGCTGTGACAATCCTTTTACCCTGTTTCTGCCTGTACTTGACATTTGCCTCAGTGCCAAACCCTAGAGGGTTCTCTCTAAAGCAGTGGTTTTCAAACCTTAGCCTGCCTCATGATCACCTGGAGCCTTGTTCAAACACAGATCACTGGACCTCACTCTCAGTTTCTTTTTTTTCTTTTTTTATAAACTTATTTATTTATTTTTGGCCGTGTTGGGTCTTCATTGCTGCACGCGGGCTTTCTCTAGTTGTGGTGAGCGGGGGCTACCCTTTGTTGCGGTGCACGGGCTTCTCATTACAGTGGTTTCTCTTGTTGAGGAGCATGGGCTCTATGCGCGTGGGCTTCAGTAGTTGTGGCTCGTGGGCTCTAGAGCGCAGGCTCAGTAGTTGTGGTGCATGGGCTTAGTTGCTCTGTGGCATGTGGGATCTTTCTGGACCAGAGTTTGAACCCACGCCCCCTGCATTAGCAGGTGGATTCTTAACCACTGTGCCACCAGGGAAGCCAACTCTCAGGGTTTCTGACTCAGTATCAATAGTTCTGGAGTGAACAAGAATTTGCAACTCTAACAGGTTCCAGGTACTGCTGCAGCTGCTGCTGGTCTGGGGCGCATACATTGAGAGCCAGTGTTCTAAAGAAAGTAAAGGAGAACCTTGGGGTGGATGTTGGCATTGTGAAGTGAGGTGTTTCTCATTTGACCTTGGGGTGGTAGGGGGCAGTCTGTCAACTGGCTTCTAGCTCTGCTTCCTAAAGTTAGCCTCCCAGGCAACAAACCCCTTCCATTAGAGACAGCCCAACTCGCTTTGCCATTCAGTTAAGAGGCCTGGCGAGGAAACAAAGCCAGTTATTCTATAGTGTCCTAGAATCATCCTTATCTTTCTTGTAGGGAATCAATTATTATATAGACATGTCAGTGTAGCCTCTGTTTCTTAGTTTTCAACTTTATAGTCAACCTTTTATCAAAACATAGATAACGTAATTAAGCTTACAAAATAAAATGTTTATGCTATTAATGTTAACAATGTAAAAATAGAGAAAAGGGCAAAAACTGGGAGATCAAAGTTGGGAAGACAGAAAAAAAAAGAATAAAAACATAAATATTTTATATAGTGAACAACCAAGTGATTGTTTAAAGTTGATAGCCAAATGTATAGAGTTTTGGGTATAATACTCAACTTTACCAAGGCAACCAACAGAAGAACTGAAAATTTTTATATCTCAAAAATTTAAAAGATGAAGAGGTATCATAAATAAAATGCTCATTTTTTTATAGCTGGGAGTAAATAGAGGGGTGAAAGTAAATAAATACATGGAGACATAAACATATTATTTAGTGTTTTGAAGGTAACAACAAGAAGTAAAAACAGAAAGAGTTAAATGCAGTGAACTCTGAGGAGTGGATAGTTGGCATGGAAACAAAGGAGAACACTGGTGTTTCTCATTATAAAACTTCTGCTATCTTATAATTCAAATGGACATGTGAATGTATCGTTCTTTTTAAAAAATGTCCTTTACGTTAAGATGACTTCTTATTGGTATGGACAGTCTTAAGCATTTATAGTTTATAGCTCAGTTTGAAAATGGACAATGGATACAGAGACTTTTTTAAAAATTGAAGTATTGTTGATTTACAGTGTTGTGACAGTTTGAGTGATTCAGTTATATATATGTATATACACACACACACATATATATGTATATATGCACACACATATATTCTTTTTCAGAGTCTTTCCCATTATAGGTTATTATAAGATATTGACTATAGCTCCCTGTGGCACAGTAAAGCATTGTTGCTTATATATTTTATATATGGTAGTGTGTATCCATTAATCCCAAACTCCTAATTTATCTCTCCCTCCACCCCTTTGGTAACCATAAATTTGTTTTCTATGTCTGTGAGTCTGTTTCTGTTTTGTAAATAAGTTCATTTGTATCATATTTTAGATTCCATGTATAAGTGATATCATATGATATTTGTTTTCCTCTGTCTGACAACTTCACTTAATATAATAATCTCTAGGTCCATCCAAGTTGCTGCAAATGACATCATTTCATTCCTTTTTATGGCTGAGTAATATTCCACCATGTATATATATACCATATCATCTTTATCCATTCATCTGTTGATGGACATTTAGGTTGCTTCCATGTCTTGGCTATTGCAAATAGTGCTGCTACGAACATTGGGGTGCATGTATCTTTTTGAATTAGGGTTTTGATCTTTTCCAGATATATGGCCAGGAATGGAATTGCTGGATCATATAATAAGTAGATTATTAGTTTTTTGAGCACCCTCCATGCCATGTTCCACAGTGACTGCACCAATTTACATTCCCACCAACAGTGTAGGAGGGTTCCTTTTTCTTCACACCCTCTCCAGCATTTATTATTTGTAGACTTTCTGATGATGACTATTCAGACCCGTGTGAAGTGATATCTCATTGTAGTTTTGATTTACATTTCTCTAATAGTTAACAATACTGAGCATCTTTTCATGTGCCTGTTGGCCATCTGTATATCCTCTTTGGAGAAATGTCTGTTTAGGTCTTCTGCCCATTTTTGGATTGGGTTGTTTGTTTTTTTAATATTGAGCTGCATGAGCTGTTCATATATTTTGGAGATTAATACTTTGTTGATTCATTTGCAAATATTTTCTCCCATTCTGAGGGTTGTCTTTTTGTCTTGCTTATGGTTTCCTTTGAGGTGCAAAGTCTTTGAAGTTTCATTAGGTCCCCTTTGTTTATTTGTATTTTTATTTCCATTACTCTAGGAGGTGGATCAAAAAAGATCTTGCTGTGATTTATGTCAAAGAGTGTTCTTCCTATGTTTTCCTCTAAGAGTTTTATAGTGTCTGGTCTTACATTTAGGTCTCGAATCCATTTTGAGCTTATTTTTGTGTATGGTGTTAGGGAGTGTTCTAATTTCATTCTTTTACATGTAGCTGTCCAGTTTTCCCAGCACCACTTATTGAAGAGGCTGTCTTTTCTCCATTGTATATCTTTGCCTCTTTTGTCATAGATTAGTTGACCATAGGTGTGTGGGTTTATCTCTGGGCTTTCTATCTTGTTCCATTGATCTATGTTTCTGTTTTTGTGCCAGTACCATATTGTCTTGATTACTGTAACTTTGTAGTATAGTCTGCAGTCAATAAGTTATTGGCATAGAGTTGCTTGTAGTAGTATCTTAGGATGCTTTGTATTTCTGCGGTGTCTGTTGTAACTTCTCCTTTTTCATTTCTAATTTTATTGATTTGAGTCCTCTCCCTCTTTTTCTTGATGAGTCTGGCTAATGGTTTATCAATTTTGTTTATCTTCTCAAAGAACCAGGTTTTAGTTTTATTGATGTTTGCTGTTGTTTTCTTTGTTTCTGTTTCATTTATTTCTGCTCTGATCTTTATGATTTCTTTCCTCTGGATTACTAATCCTTTTTTGATAATTTCTTTCAACAAATTTGTTTTTATTTCTAATTTTCCATGGTACTAAATGTTTATATACAGACCTCAAAATCATTGATTCCATTACCCTTGACTTTACTGAATGAATGTTCTGTATCAGCTCTCACAAAATGCTCCCAATTTCATGCTTCTTATTGAATGAAGAGTAACATTCCCCTTCTTAACTTCAGAAATACTTCTTCCAAAATTGAGACAGTATTTCCAATAAGATCTAGGAAAGTTGAGGGTATAAATTATTTTTGGTATAGAGTAGTTTAGTAAGACAGCAAGAGAAAAGTAGCATTAATTACATTTTGAACTAGATTTGTATGTGGCCTTATACAAGCCACTTCTCTGTCATTCCCAATTTTTATATTTATGAAAAATTTAGTTAGATGATTTCCAAGGACCGTTTTGACTCTAAAATTCAGAATTTGTCAAGAAATTAGATAGTTGTATTAGTGAGGATAATTCTGAAGTATATAGATTTTGTTTATTAGTAGATGCTATAGAAATGAGCTTGATTCACCCTCAGTCTAGTTTGTTAGTTCATAGAGGGCAAGCATGGTTATTTTCATTTATCATTAGATCTTTCTAGCATTTATTAAACTTTTTTGCACAGTCAGTACCTTGAGCAATGTTATTTAGTGTACATTCAGACCCTCTGGACGGCTTTAGTAACCTGTGGAATCATTGTATTGTATATTTCCTCTAGTACTAACGGGTCCACAAGGCCACCAGGAAGAAAGAGTATATACTCTAGTCTACTCTATATTTTTTAAGGAAATGGAAATTAAGATAAAGGGTGGTAGAGTTGCAGGGTGAAATGCAAGTGGTGACCTGTATGGTTATACTGGGGTTGGATGTGGTTAGGTAATAAGCTTTCAGATCCAGGTTTAGTTGGGTGAGGTTAATGACAGCTGTAGTGCTGTAGTTACTGAGAGAAAGCTGTGGAAAAGACTGTTGGGAATCAAAATAGGCAAGCAGGACTCTTCTTTTTTTTTTTTTTTGTGGTATGCGGGCCTCTCACTGTTGTGGCCTCTCCCGTTGCGGAGCACAGGCTCCGGACGCGCAGGCTCAGCGGCCATGGCTCACGGGCCCAGCTGCTCCACGACATGTGGGATCCCCCCAGACCTGGGCACGAACCCGCGTCCCCTGCATCGGCAGGTGGACTCCCAACCACTGCGCCACCAGGGAAGCCCGCAGGACTCTTCTTGTGTCTCTGAATTCCTTTGATCTTCACCCCATTCTCATTAGTTCTAGAGCAAAGAATTTCCCTGGCTTATCCCATCCCTCAGAAATAACTGAGTCTAACAGTCTTTGAAAATAGGTGTCCAAAATCAATAATCCTTTTGTTCTTTTGGCCTTTATTTTAAAAATAAATAATTGGAGATGGTTGCAAACCACCCATAATGATTTACTTTAAGAAAATATCATATGATAATTATATGGAAGGGAAGATTTGTTATAGCTGACATAAGTTATGAATCATAAGGCAGAAGAAAATTTCTGGTGAGAGAAGACCAGAAGTTAGATTTGTCCTGACACAGTGAGTATGCCATCAAAATGTGCAGTGGCATCTCTGCACGTCATAAAGGTGATTATTCTGTGTCAAAGCTCTGGCAAGGTTAGGTCTCGGATACTATCTTTAAGATTAAGGAAATGAGCATTGACAGCAGGTAGGCTGGATTTAAAGAAACTCATGATTTTTTGTTTTTAAATTTATTTATTTATTTTTGGCTGCATTGGATCTTTGTTGCTGCACATGGGCTTTCTCTAGTCGCTGCAAGTGGGGGCTACTCTTCATTGCAGTGCTCAGGCTCTCATTGCAGTGGCTTCTTTTGTTGCAGAGCACGGGCTCTAGGCACACGGGCTTCAGTAGTTGTGGCATGTGAGCTCAGTAGCTGTGGCTCACGGACTCTAGAGCTCAGGCTCAGTAGTTGTGGCACACGGTCTTAGTTGCTCCGCTGCATGTGGGATCTTCCCGGACCAGGGCTCAAACCCGTGTCCCCTGCATTGGCAGGCATATTCTTAATCACTGTGCCATCAGGGAAGTCCTGTAATTCATGCTTAAGCATTGAGGAGATTGTGTTTTGAGAGAAGATTATGGGCAGTACAGTCATGATGCAGAGATTCATTGTACATGAGTAGGAGTGAATGTGTTATGTGGTAGCAGTTCAGTATGTAGGACAATGATATGGACCATAATGCATAAATTATAAAGTTAAGCTACTGAAGCTACTATATTTAGAAAAGTAAATTTAAAAAGATAATTATGCAGGGCCAAAAGAGGCAGCTGTGTCTCTACCTATGCATTTTCATATCCACTGATTTAGTCCTATGAGAACATCAAAGTAAAGTCTAGTACATATGAACTTAATGTAATCCAAAACGCACTGGTAACAAGGAGGAAAATTAAGACTATATCTCCCATTTCTAGGTGGTGAAATATAGAGGACAAGATTTTTGGTTTTATGGAGAAGGAAGGCACTGAAATTATCTCAGGGCTTTAAGACTAGTGATGGGGAAAACATCGCAAAGTCGAGCCCATGCAGGTGGTAGAAAAGCACTGGAGAAAGTTAAATACAATTCACTGAAGTAGAGAAAGGCTTTATACCAGATATTTTTGATAGGGAACTTTCAGAACAACTGTGGAACTCAGATTAAATATGGACTCAACATCAGTCCATAGATCTGCTCTATCAGTTCCCCACAGAGAACTTTTAAAAAATATATAAATCTCAGAGCCTTACACATAATATTTCTAGAGATTAGGTGAAGCCTAGAAACTGAAAAAAGAAAGAAATCTTTTTCTGGTTTCTGATTCTGATAAGCAGTCAGGCTAGGGAAACACTTCCTAGACAATTCATAAAGTATCGGAACAGTTTCTGATGACAGGTAACATGTGATGAGAAAATGAGGAGATGACCACATAAGTTCCGACTGTCAAAAGAGACTGACTTTCAATTTCCTGAGATAAAAGAGAGACTTACAAAATGCAACTCAGAAAACCCCAAAATTTCCCTTGTTGTATTATATTTTTCCTGGTTTAATTATGCATGGAGTTTGTCTGAGGAAGCTCTGCTCACTAAACCAGTATTTACTTTGTGTGGTACAGTTCCAGGTAAAACCAAATCAGGTATATTTAAGAAATGAAACAATATTAAAGAACCAGTTCCAAGATTCTCATGAGTTGATTTCATTAAAACATGAAAGACTAGTTTGTCAAATGCTCTTTTATTGACCAAAAAATGAGCTATAAAAATAACACCTTTCATAGTTTTCATCTATTTGAGCACCTTTATATAATTCGCAGGAACAGTTGTATGTCATTAAACATATTGATAAGCTAAATGCAAACTCTAAGAACTCGTCATACATGGGGTGAAAAATAAGATCGACATACTTTAATCTCCATGGAAAATAATTCAAGTAAGATAATTTAGACTAAGAGGAATATGGGAGCAGTTTTCTTGCTAAAGAACACAGCCATGTTATAAACCCCAATTGTGAGAAGGCGATTTTAAAATACTTTAATATAATTGACTTTATGTCTTTGTGGAGTGAAGGCTAAAATATCCTTAAACATAAGAAAAAAGACTTTTAAGAATGGTAAACTATTTTAGCTATAATTTAGGAGCTTTCCCTTTTTGTACTTTTAGCTTGAAATCTCAACTTCTAAAATCTGAGGAGTTCTTTAGACAATGAAATTTGGTTTATATATGTACTTCCACAAAGTCACTGAGGTCTGGAAACTGCTTTTAAAGGCTTATTTCAGAGTTAATTTTAGATTTTGCTATAGACAATCAACTGCTCAATATCTACAGAGCATGTAATATACCAGCATCCCAAAGTACAGAAGAAATAGAAAATCTTATAATCTAAATGGGAACAGGCACTATTGGTTGTCTTTTCTACTACACATATTACCTTTTTTTTAGTGTGCCTTTTACAGGCAAACTGCAGCCTCTTCTTTAATATCTCTTGTGATAAGAAGCACACTACCTCACAATACTATTTCGTTGCTAGAGAGCCTACATGAAATAAAAGATCCTCCTTATGTAGACCATTTCTTTAAATTCTACAAATTGACTCTAGTTCTATAAAATACCACAGGAAACTTACATTTCTGCATTTTACCCAATTAATATCAGAAAAAGTATACTGTTCCCCATGAGTTCTCCATTTCCTTTGCTGAAAATTTCCTGTTCTGTATCTGTTTATGGATCCTTTCTTCTTACCTACGACATAAAATTCCAAATGTCTTATCATTGACAAGGGCCTTAATCATCTAATTCCTGCTTACTTTTTTCCTTTTTTTTTCTTAGTTTCACCTCCTGTAATTCTCTAATACCTCTTCTATGTGCCAACCATGCTAAAATACCCATAGTTTGCCAAATGCATCATGCTCTTTCACAGTGATGTATTCAGAGGCATATTTCTTCCTATGTTTGAAGAGCTCTAAAGAGCTTTCCCACCTAGCAAACTCCTGTTGTCTTTTAGGACTCGCCCTAAGGACACCTACTTGGAAATCCCCTTTGATCCCTCCAGGGGAAGAAAGGCTTCCTTACCCATCTGAAGATATCTCTGCCCAAGGTATATTCATGCATCTCTCTTCCTGAGATTGTAAACTTCTTGAAGGCAATGACTGTGCCTTTCTTTATTGCTCTGGTTGTTCTTAAGTTGCACACAATCACGCAATGGATATTCAGCAAATGCTCATGAATCCGTGTCTCATAACTTTGACTTTAAATATTAGATCAGCCCTAAATCCATAGGTCCCCTGGTAATAATTACAATCTACCATGCTTATGAGCATAAATTTAATTGAGGACATATGATTACTTTTCAAGTCTCAGTCTCACTGCTTTGTCTCCAAAAATCCTAAGTGCCAGAGCTAAGCTATTTGGGCTACATGGGGTCGTTGACCTTATCTCCTCTGACCCACAAGATTACATTTATTTTTTTTAATTGAAGTATAATTGACTTACACTATTATACTAGTTTCAGGTATACAATGAGGTGATTCTATATTTTTATACATTATAAGATGATCACCACGATAAGTCTAGTTACTATCTGTCACCACACAAAGTTATTATATTGTTATTGACTATATTCCCTATGCTGTATATTACATGTGTGTGACTTATTTATTTTATAACTGAAAGGTTGTACCTCTTAATCTCCTTCACCTACTTCACTCATCACCCAACCCCCTCCTCTCTGCCAACCATCAGTTTGTTCTCTGTATCTGGGACTCTGTGTTTTGATATGTTGGTTTGTTTTGTGTTTTAGGTTTTGTTTTTTAGATTCCACACAAAGAGAAATCATTTGGTATTTGTCATTCTTTGTTCATTTCACCTAGCATAATACCCTCTACGTCCATCCATGTTGTTGCAAATGGCGAGATTTCATTACTTTTTATGGCTGAATAATAATCCATTGTGTGTGTATATGTGTGTGTGTGTGTGTGTGTGTATACACACCACATTTTCTTTATCCATTCAGCTATTGATGGGCACTTAGGTTGCTTACATATTTTGGCTATTGTAAATAATGCAGCAATAAACATACCTTTTTGAACTAGTAGTGTTTTTTTTCTTTAAAAAAACTCAGAAGTGGAATTGCTAGATTGTATAGTAGTTCTATTTTTAATTTTTTGAGGTACTTTCATACTGTTTTCATAGTGGTTGTAACGATTTGCATTCCCACCAACCGAGCATGAGAGTTCCTTTTTCTCCACATCCCACCCCCGACACTTGTAGTTTGTTTTCTTTTTGATAATGGCTATTCTCACAGGTGTGAGGTGATGTCTCATTGTGGTTTTGATTTGCATTTCCCTTATGATTTGTGATGTTGAGCATCTTTTCATGTGCTTTTTGGTCATATGTATGTCTTATTTGGAAAAATGCCCATTTAGGTCTTCTGCCCAATTCTTATGTGTTGTTCATTTCCTTGATGTTGAGTTGTATGAGTTTTTGTATATTTTCCATATTAACCCCTTATCAGATACACTGTTTGCAAATATCTACACCCATTCAGTGGATTGTCTTTTTGTTTTGTTGATTGTTTCCTTTGCTGTGCAAAAGCTTTTTAGTTTGATGTAGTACCACTTGTTTATTTTTGCTCTTGTTTCCTTAGCAAGGGGAGACAGATTCAAAATAACATTGCTAAGACTGAAGTCAACATGTACACTGGCTATGTTTTCTTCTAGGGGTTTTATGGTTTCAAGTCTTACTTTTATTTCTTTAATCCATTTTGAGTTTTTGTATATGACATGAGACAGTAGTTCAGTTTGATTCTTTAGCATGTAGCTGTCCAGTTTTCCCAGCACCATATATTGAAGAGGCTGTCTTTTTCTCATTGTATATTCTTGATGCCATTGCTGAGGATTAACCCACAATAGAAGTGGTGGTTCATTTCTGTGCTCTATATGGTTCCATTTGTGTCTGTTTTGTGCCAGTTCTATAAAGTTTTGATTACTGTAACTTTGTAGTATAGTTTGAAACCAAAGAGTGTGATTCCTCTAGCTTTGTTCTTAATTCTCAAGATTCTTTTGGCTATTCAGGGTCTTTGGTGTTTCCATACAAATTTTAGAAATATTTGTTCTAGTTCTGTGAAAAATGCCATTAGGATTTTCATAAGGATTGCATTGAAACTGTAGATTGCCTTGGATAGTGTGGTCATTTTATTTTACTTTATTTATTTATTTTAATTAATTAATTAATTAATTATTTTGATGTGTTGGGTCTTAGTTGCAGCACGTGGGATCTTTTGTTGTGGTGCATGGGATCTTCGTTCTGGTGCATGGGCTTCTCTCTAGTTGTGGTGTGTGGACTCCAGAGTGCATGGGCTTAGTAGTTGCAGCACTCAGTGTCTCTAGTTGTGGCATGTGGGCTCTGTAGTTGTGATGCACAGGCTTAGTTGCCCCGTGTCATGTGGGATATTAGTTCCCTGACCAGGGATCAAACCGGCATTCCCTACATTGCAAGATGGATTCTTAACCATTGGACCACCAGGGAAGTCCCTTGTGGTCATTTAAAAAATATTACTTCTTCCAGTCCATGAGCATGGTACCTCTTTCCATTTATTTCTGTCATCTTCAGTTTCTTTCATCAATGTCTTGGAACATTTAGTCCATTTACATTTAAAGTAATTATTGATAGGCATATACTTGTTGCCATTTTGTTCATTGTTTTTGTGGTTATTTTTTGTTCCTTTATTCTTCTTTTACTCTTTTCATTTAAGATTTGATGACTATCTTTAGTGTTATATTTGAATTCTTTTCTTTGTGTGTGTGTGTGTGTGTATATTAGACATTTTTGTTTTGTGGTTACCGTGAGGTTCATATATAACAACATACCATATATATATGTGATTATTTTAAGTTGAGGATCTCTTAATTTCAGACACATTCTAACAACCCTGTAACCCTGCATTTTTGTGCCCTCCCCCCACATTTAATGTTTTTAGCATTATATTTAAAATTTTTGGCTTTTATATCACTTAACCTCTTATTGTGGGTATGGATGATTTCATTACTTTTTCTTTTAACCTTCCTACTAGCTTTATATGTGGTTGATCTACCTTTACTGTATGTTTTCCTTTACTAATGAGAATTTTCTTTTCATAATTTCCATATTTCTAGTTGTTGTCTTTTCTTTTCCAGCTAGAGAAGTTCCTTTAACATTTCTTGTAAAGCCAGTTTAGTGGCATTGAACCTTTCAAGGTTTTGCTTGTCTGTAAAACTTTTTGTCTCTCTTTCAAATCTGAACAGTAGTCTTGCTGGGTAGAATATTCTTGGCTGTACATTTTTCCTTTCATTGCTTTGAATATATTGTGCTACTCTCATCCGGCCTGCAAAGTTTCTACTGAAAAGTCAGCTGATGGTCTTATGGGAATTCCCTTGTATGAAACTAGATGCTTTTATCTTGCTGCTTAAGATAGTCTTTTTATTTTTAATTTTTGCTTGTTTAACCATAATGTGTCTTGGTGTGGACCTCTTTGGGTTCATCTTGTTTGGGACACTCTGTGCTCCTGAACCTAAATGTCTTTTCCCTTTCCCAGGTTGGGGAAGTTTTCAGCTATTATTTCTTCAAGTATGTTCTCTGTACCTTTCTTTCTCTCTTCTCCTTCTGGGTCCCCTGTAATACAAATGTTAGTATGCTTGATGTTGTCCAGAGGTCTTTTAAACTATCCTCATTTTAAAAAATTCTTTTTTATTTTTTATGTCCAGCCTAGGTGATTTCCACTACTCTCTTCTAGTTGGCTGATCTGTTCCTCTGTATCATTTGATCTATTGATTCCTTCTAGTGTACTTTTTCAGTTATTCTTCAGTTCTGTTTGGTTCTTTATATTTTCTAACTTTTTTGGAATTCTTGCTGTGTTTTTCTCCTGAGTTTGTTGAGCATCTTTATGTTCATTACCTTGAACTCTTTATTGAGTATATTGCTTATCTTTACTTCACTGAGGTTTTTTTCCCCTGGGGTTTTATCTTTTTTTTTTTTTTTTTGGAAACATTCTTCTGTCCTCAGTTTTCTTAATTCTCTGTGTTTATTTCTATGTATTAGGTAGGTAGATTACATTTCCCAATCAAGGAGAAGTGCATGTGTAGGAGACATCCTATGTGTCCCAGCAGCACAGTCCCCTTTGGTTACCTGAGTTGTATGTTCTAGCACTGTCCCTATATGGGTTGAGTGCGCCCTTCTGTTGTGGCTGGACTGATTACTGTTGGTGCACTGGTAGGTGAGGCTGACCCCTGGCCCTTTTGGCTGCCAGGCCCTGCCTTGTGCGGTGGCTGGTGGTCTGATGGTGGGCAGGGCTCAGTGTCAGCATGGCTGGCTGCTGGGCCCAGGTGGCCCTGAGGTTGGTTTTGGCCCTCTGGTGGGCATGGCCAATTCCTGAGGCAATGGGCTGTGGGGCCTGGGTGCTGGGTCTGATGGTGGCTCGCTGGTGGGTGAGGAGGGTCCCAGCATGGCTGGCTGTGTGGCCCAGGGATCCTAGGGCTGTTGCCAACCTGCTGGTGGTTGCACCTAGGTCCTGGGGCAGGTGGTTGTATGGCCAGGGTGGGTTTGGCCTGGTGACTGCCTGCTGGTAGGTGGGGCTGGCCCCTGGTGCAGCTGGCTGCACAGCCCCTGGTATAGCTGCTGATGGTTCAGGTGAGTCTAGGGTGGCTGGCTAGCTGGGCTGGGGGATCCTGGGCCTGGTGCCCACCTACTGGTGGGTGGGGCTTAGTTCCAGGGTGGCTGGCTGCAGGCTGCAATGATTACATTTGTTCTTTGTAATTATTGCCCTCTTGCCACCCTTGACTCCACTTTTTCTTTGTTCTCTCTTTGACCTCCACATTGTAGTGGGTGCTGGGCATAAAAAAAGGCAGTACATATAGTGAATTTAAGCAATGAGCCAAGATAGGGATATCTGATAACTAGTAATCAAAAAAGGAGAATGGTTCTAGAATCAGATAATCAGTCTGAAAGGTAAGAACAAGTATACCAGACGAAGCCATTAAGCAGGTCAAAGGTCAGAGTCCAAACAGATAACAAGTCTTTACTGGCCCCTGACTACATATGAGGCAGGTACTGTGAGGTGTTTTGCACACAGAGGGGTGAGCAAGGGAGTCAAGCCTCTGCCCTTGGGTTGAGTATAGTCGGGTTGGGGGACAGGTAAAGAATAAGCAATTATGACTGTTTGTGAGAAAAGTTGTGATGATGGAAGTACGGGATGCTATGAGAACACCTAAGGACACCTAGACTGCTGCTCTCAGGCATTCCAGGGGTGCTTCGTTCTTAGTACCCTCAAATCTCAGGGTTGCTTTCCCTCTCATGTGACCACCTGAAGATTTTTCATTCCTGGGTCTCAACAATCCCTTTTTATGCATTCCAGTCTCAGACTGCATTGTTGGACCATGTAACAACACTGCTGCTCGCTCTGCTAGTTAGCAGTCCTTTTATTTATGTCACGTTCACTTCTTAATGCATCACCTGAGTGGCTACTCCAGTCCTGTCCCTTCCAATCAACCTCAAATCTTTCATCCTCAGCACATGACCTTGTCTCCCATTTTCCTGAGCAGATTGAGGTCATTGAGTGAGAACTCCTTCATTCCTTCACCCCTTGTTACCTGCTAAAACACCATCCTTGCTGTGTCTAATTACTTCTGCACTTTTGCTTATCCATATTTCTTTCCTCCTGACTTAGAGAAAAAGGTAACCTTCCTTCAGAGCTGACTGCTCCCCTGTGCTTTGGCTCCACTCCTCCTTCCTTATTGAGAACTCTTTCTGTTTCCTTCCCTTTCTTTGGCAGTTTCAGTTTTTCCCTCTTCATTCACTTTTCCAGTACCAGGATGTATGCACAAGTGCTAGCCTCATTCTAAAACTATCTTCCTTACCCACTATCCATTTCCCAGTATCTGTAATTGTCAGAAATTTCTGGTTAAATCAAATTGCTAACACTGTGTTGCTGGGGAGAAAGAATTTTCCTCTATCATTCAAAGGTTCTTGTGGCTGGTCACATAATCAAGTTGATGTGAAACAGATTAACAGTAGAGAAACCAAATTTAATTTTGTACATATGAGACTCCACATACATGAGAGGTTCAAAGACAGAAATGTAATATGAGGTATATGTGCCATCCTGAGTTAAGGGATGGGATAGGATCCTGGGACTTTCAAGGACAGGAGGGTAATTCACAGGACAATAAGAAAAAGCAGATGTTGGGTAATTACATGTTGGCCCTGCCATACAGATGGGTCACTCAGATAAAATTTATCTCTGGTAATAATTCTCACTCTAAGACCCCCAATTTAATTTCTCCCAAGTAGTTGAAGGAAGCCAGAAATTTTTCTTGAGCCTGCAAGGTTTCAGTTGACTTTAGCTCAGAATAATTCATGTGCTAAAGTGGCACATTTTGGGAAGGGTCATTCTGAATGCTTTCAGTGCTTTGCACATGATGGGCTGCCAGGTGTAGAGATGGTCAGTGAGAATAATGAGCCAAACTGAAAAGTTACAATCAAGTCTTCATTCACTTATTACCACAGTGCAGTCAAAAGGCAAAAAAGAGAGACACTGATTCTCCAGTATTCCGTTTCCCCCATGGAAGCCACCTGGAGAGGGTCAAATGGATGTAGCACAGACAAGGAAATTATTTCACAGCCTCCAAACAAAAGGCTCCTGCATTTTTATGAAACCTTGGTCTTCAGAAAGGCAGGGAATGGCTAGGAGTGGAAAAGTACTGAGTCAGAGGGGAGAGAAAGTTCCTTGCCAAAGCCGCTCCCACATATGGCCACCTGGGTTAGGAACGCAGGTATACCTGTGAGTATCACTAGCTTAGTGCCCCCACCTTCCCGGTCCTTGACTGCAACTCCCGCCAGAAAACTGCAATGAGGGAAGAAGTAAGTTTTCAAAATCGGTAAAAGAGTATTTGAAAAGTTAGGAATAATCAACAATTTAGGAAGAGTTTTATAAGAAAACTGCTTGTTTAGATACCAGATTGGTTAATGTCAACAGACATTTCCTGTTCCAACACCAGAAATTGTTTGCATCTCTGCTGGGCAAAAATCTTTAATCTTGGCCTCTCAGACTTTATTAACTTGCTCAGACAATATTAGTCAAGTCTAGCATAACATTGGGAAAAAACCCCAGTAATCACTTTTAACTGCTCCTAAGTTTCAGATAATTTTTCTGACATCATGAAATGTTGTTATTCTGACCTACCTCACAGGGTTGTTGTATTAAATAAGATATTGTATGTTAAGCCCATACACATTATGTAGTGATCACTCAGATGCCAGGTGTTGTTATTATCATTAGATTGTCATTGTTCCTCTGCCATAACCTTTGCAATCTGACTATTCTGCACTATTCAACTGAAATGTTCTGTTGGAAGGGACATCCCATAGCTAAGTTAATTGACTTATTTTTGGATCTCACTATTATTGTTTCTCTCCCTAGCATTTGGCACAATTTACTGTCTCCTACTTTTTGAAACTTTCTTACTAAGTTGTTTTTCCTGATTCATGTTCCTCCTATTAGCTTTTAAATGTCAGCACCCCTGCAATGCTTCAACTTTCTTCATCTCATTCTCTCCATGCTTTAATATCTCATACAAGTAACTCATATTTCTAGTCTTCCCTCCTGACATAAGTTACAGATATATTTTCAATTACACTTGGGAAATTTCCACCTGTACACTTTAATCAGCACTTTACACAACACATCTTATCTTGCTAAAATACCTCCTGGCCTCAGTATTATTGTCATTTGTTTACTCTCTGAGAAGCAACCCACATCCTAAGATATTCAGGCTTGAAACTCTTCACTGTAACTCTTTGGCTTATTCTTCTCCTTTATTTCTTATATTTAATCAATTGCCAAACTTTTTGATTTTTTGCCTTAAAATACCTCTCACACTGTGGTAGACTGCTACTTTGCTGGCCCCAAAGGAACTATGCTTCCAATATTCATGCCTTTCATAGATGGGGGCAATGTGCCCTAGAATGCAGGCATTGTCTGTAGAGCCTCTACTTCAATTTTAAACCATGTCAGTGATCACATACTTTTTCTTGCTGGAGTGGACTCATCCTTTTGCTTCCACATGGGTATACACCTTCCTGTATTTACTCTAGGTTTAACTTTTCCTGATGGATCACCAGCATGCATGATATATTCAAAGCCTTGATAACACCTGCACACTGGATCTTGCCTTCTGAAATGTTTGCTTTTGGCTGCTACCTGTCATCGTTTAGCCACCATGCTGTAGGAAGCCCAAGACACATGGTGATGCCATGTGGAAGGCAATGAGGAGCTCTGGTCAACAGTTCCACCTGAGTTCCCAGTGTTTTATAAATCTAACAACAAAGTCTCTTACTTCATCTAGGTATGTTGCAGACCTAGTAATTATCTCAAAAAATTATACACCCCCCCAAACAGTGCCTATACAGAAAACAGAGACAACGTTAAAAACAACTGATATAGTCATGTTCTGAGAAATACAACTACAATAAGAACGGAATTTCTTTTAGGTCAACACCAGTCATCTTATGGAATAATATAAAAGGTTACTAGTAACTGGCAGGAAGAAAATGAGGTTTTTCCAAACTTAAACTGACTTCCTGAAATATAAAGGTAGAAGTTAATGTTTTTAGAATACCAATATTATTATTTTGTGATGTAGAATTCAGCAAAATTTAGCATATGGGAGGATTTACAAAGAAGTGAGTAAACTTGAGTGACTTTAATACTTGTTATGGTTTAAAAAATAAATTTATAATTTTTTTTGAAAAACAAAAACACCCAACACTCAATGTTCATAGATTTTAAACATCAATTAATGCAATATCAACTAAGCTCTGTGATATCTGGATGTATGAAGATAAAGCAACCTGCAGACCCTGCCCTCAAGATTTTAATCATTTAGGAAATTGGACATATGCACTTATAAAATTAATAGCGTAAGAGTTAAACAGTAACATGTAGTAAAAAGGAAAGAGAATTCTCAGAATTATATGTTTAAGTGCCCAATGAAATATATGAAAGAAAGAGAAGTGCCAACAACTTAGATGAATTTTTCTTTTGGGTCCATGTGGAGAGAGAAAGGTAAAATATTGGAATGATGTGAGTAAGTGTCAGATTGTGAAATACCATGTGTACTCTGTTTACCTAACATATCAAAGATTATAATTTTAACTGTAGCCATGCAAAACTAAAAAGTTTTTCATATTTAAATATAGGAATGGGCATTTTCCCCCTTTTAATCAGAGTTACAAGCAGTCCAGAAAGTTGCTTTATATAGTATGCATCATTCATTCATTTTGCAAATTATTATTAATTGACTCTTACTACATGATAAGCACACTGTGAGGCATGGGGGATGTAAGAGTGAGGGAAATAAACACACTTGCACTCATGGAGCCAAGACTGTAGAAGATAAGGCAGTTAAAACTAGTCCTTGTAATGCAGTGGGCTATAGTGGGGCAATTAAAGGTCATACATAAGCCCAGAGAGGTGAAGCTAGCTTTGGTAAAGGAAGATCAGGGAAAGCTTGCTGAGAATGAGGAAATAGAGACCTGAAGGTAAGTAGAGGTCAGCCAGAGAAGGGGATGCAGAGGAACTTTATGCAAGAGCCTAGAGATTAGAGAGAGCAAGAGAGTTTTGAAGAACTGAAGTATTTCTTAGAATAGTCTGATAGAAGAGGTGAGTATATCTATATTAATCTATCTACCTATCTCTACTTCTCTCTCTCTACCGAGTGATACAGAAAATTATATGAAATTTTAGCTTGTTTAATCAAAAGTTGATGGTTGAGGAGAAAGAGAAGGTATTGTGTGAATGGATATCATGCTTTAAGTCTCTATACTTGCTTTGGTTTGTCCGGTTCAATAGCTCAGCTAACATTTATTCAGAAAGCCAGATACAGTGCTTGGTGATTGGGATGCTGAGATAAAAAAGACAAGGGCTCAGTATCCAGTAGTAGAAGAGACACATTATGGGTGAATTCAATATTGTCCTGAGTGCTGTGTGCTAAGAGATTGTGTACTGGATTCTGAACACACTGGGCTGCAGAAGCACAGAGGAGGGCACTTCACTTGGCCTCAGAGAATGGGAATGACTTGCCAGAAGACTGATACCTGGACTGAGCTGAGCCACAGATCTGCTCCATTCAGTGTTTTTTTATTATGTACTCATATGAAAGCCTAGAAGTCTACAAAGAGTAAGCCTTACTAGTGTCAGCAATGAATTAAGCTATATGATTAGCAAACCTAAAACATAGAAAACACTAAATAAATGTCTTGATTCATTGAATAAGAGACATTTTTATTATACTTGTGAATGAAAGCCAAAAATGTTAATAACAGTAAAATTTAAAAAAAAACTTTACAGGTTGGAATAACTGTCCTTAATAACAAGACATTTAATAGTGAAAAATGTAGTGGGTTGTACTAAGCTCATACAATCAAATGTCTAAGAACGAGAGTGGAGAGATCATATTAAAATGGCAACACCTCAGAATGAGTTCACATTATGCAGAGGAAGTAAAGACATTATTTAGATGGAAGTAGAGTGTTCAGTGCAGAGGGGTTGATAATTCCACTGGTCCCATTGCATTTGTTGGAATCTCTGGATAATTGTTTACAGTTCTTAGTGCAACATTTAAAAGAATGGCTATGACAAAATTGAATATAATTGGAGAAAAGCAGTCGAGGCAATAAAAGCTTAAAACTAACATGAGGAATTTTCATGGTGGAGGAGAATTTTCCTCAAGAAAAATAGCACTGTTTTGTTATTGAGATTGTAGGTGCCAGCCTTGAGTTTGAGAATTCAGTATATTTCTATAATTTATGACTTTAGAAGAATAGGAAAGTGATGAAGAAAGTGTGAATATTGCTACAATTTCACTTTATAAAATATTTTCTTGTTTTCTATTTAGTTCAATTTATGATTTATTATATAATCATATATATTCATGCACTGATAGTATAGTACCTAATAAGTTTAAAAGTTTAAAGGTACTACTTTATAAAATTTGAAGTTAAGGGCAAGCAAAGAGCATATACATACTTTTATGGCTTGATGTCTCCCCTTCTCCTTAGAAAATGATGGAGCATCCTTAGATTGAGAAATAAGCTATAATCCTTGCTTCTTAAAACACTTCAAGTGAAAAGAAACAACACTGAGACTGCTGTCTTACTATCACTCTGAAAGGAATAGATGAGATAATATCCAAAGAATGTGTAATGTAATAATGGATCAGTATAGCTCTATCCCTTGATATTTTCAAAATGATTGTACAGTAACTTTCTGCTATCTATAACCAGTGAGAGTGTACAAGGTAGTGATGGTAGAACAATCTGTCTGTGAATATTTAATGATAAACATATTCTATTATAGATTAAGAATCTTGTTCTTCTGAAGATAAAATTGCAATAACTTTAAAACATCTTTTGCTTTCTGTGATTTGTTGAAACTATCAGCATAGTATCAGAAGAAAAGTATGTATATTTTCTTGAGTTTTTAAATTTACCTTACACACAAATCAGACTAAGTTGAGAAAGTTAAATGTGAGAATTATGCAATAAAATTATTTAAAATCTTGAGTTCAAAAAGTGAGATTTGAGCATGCTTCAGGACATAGGGCATGGCTTTCAATCCTTGAACATAAAAAAAGACAGAAATAAGTTAGGGTCTGCTTTACCTTGGAGATACATTTTTTTTAATATTATAGAGACCGTGAGTATTTATGGCAAGAAAATGAACACATAAATTAATGAGTGAATCAAATAGAAAAGGATATAATTCTGTATCACCAAAGTGAAACTTTAACACTGATTAAATCCAAATCTTTGCCCCTCCTTGGATCTGTAACTGCACTGTGTGAATATGACTGGTCAAAACCACAATTTTTTTCCTCATTTAAAATTTAGGGTACTAAATCTCAGGTTCACCTTCATTGCTGCTTAGAAATCCTACTTTAGTTCATTCATTCTCCTATTTTCCTAGATAATAATTTATACTTCTCTTCTTTCAAACCTCTTATATTTCTTCTCCCATAATCATATACATGAAGTTTTCATGATTTTATCTAAGACAAACCACTCCAGTTCTACAAATATTACATCCTCTTGCCTTTGCCAACACAAGGCACTAGTTCTAGCAATTCTCTGTCTCCTTATACTTTATCAAATGTTACCTGTTTGTTGTATTTTTTCTACTAGCATTAATATCACACTAGAACCCCACATTTCCTTTTGTTAATAAAAAAAAAGGAATCCATCTTTTGTTTTTAGCTATGGAGTAAGAATATTTGAAATTACCCTTCCATCACAAACAAACAAAAAACTAAAAAACCTATAGAAAACAAACATTTTTCAGAGGTTAAAAAGCAAGCAGCATGAGACTATGATCCCTGAGAAGGAGGAAAATGAGTTTATCCCTATATAAGCTAGACTGTGTACACAGAGGTATTTTCCAGATTGTGAAGGAGAAAGAGAAACCCTAAGCAGAAGATTTAACAGAATTCTGGGAGGCCAACACAGATTTTGAGAGCATAGTGCCCAATAGAAGAGGGCTGCATAGAGAAAGAATGCCAGAAACTTGCATAGGGATTTCTTTGAGACTTTAGCCAAATACATATCTGAGAATGTATAGGATAAAACCCTGTGAGGTCAGGAAAGAAGAAATTCTATGGAAAGAAGCTGAAAGCTGAACAATTCACAGGTTTTACATAGGGCTGGGGATCATTCAAGTTCTCACCAGCCAAAGTGGACAGATCTTATTGAATACATGGGGCATTCAGTAGAGAATGTAGACGGGTCGTGACTAAGAAGTGGCACTAGTACAAGAGTAAAGGCTTTTCTTGAGCTTCCCTGAAAGAAATTGTAAAAAATAAAGCCTGAAAGGGTCAAACTGACCTGCAATAACTTAACCGCCTACTAGGGAAAAAACTCATAAACTTGAAAGAAATACACACACGGACAATCTAGTATTCAACAGTATAAAATGTCTATCATTCAAAGAAAAATTTCTAGATATATAAAGAAGCAGAAAATGTGCCATAACCTGAAGAAAAAGCAATAAAAATAGACACAAACTCAGAGATAATAGTATCATAAAAAAGAAAATATCATCTATTATAAGTATGCTCCATGTGCTCAAAGATGTGAGCAAAAACATGACCATAATGAGGGAAGAATTGGAAAATATAAATAAGAACCAAATGGGACTTCTGGGGACGAGAAATATAGTATCTGAAGTGAAATTTCTTTGGATAAAATTAACAGATATGACACCGCAGAAGAAACAGTTAATTTAAATGCATAACAATAGAAATTAAATGAAATTTAATTTGGAAATTTCATTTCCAAAATGAAAACCAGAAAATATGATTGGGAAAAAACACAGAGTTATGAGAAATTATCAAGCAATTTCACATATGTGTTAAGTGAAGTCCCAAAATGTGTGGGGCAGGGGAAGGAAAATTATTCTCAGAAATAATGGCTGATATTTGTAGTGAGGTGGATGGACCTAGAGTCTGTCATACAGAGTGAAGTAAGTCAGAAAGAGAGAAACAAATACTGTATGCTAATACATATGTATGGAATCTAAAAAAAAAAAATGGTTCTGAGGAACCTAGGGGCAGGGCAGGGATAAAGACGCAGATGTAGAGAATGGACTTGAGCACACGGGGAAGGGGAAGGGGAAGCTGGAATGAAGTGAGAGAGTGGCATGGACATATATATACTACCAAATGTAAAATAGATAGCTAGTGGGAAGCAGCCACATAGCACAGGGAGATCAGCTCGGTGCTTTGTGACCACCTAGAGGGGTGGGACAGGGAGGGTGGGTGGGAGATGCAAGAGGGAGGAGATATGGGGATATATGTATATGTATAGCTGATTCACTTCATTATAAAGCAGCAACTAACACACCATTGTAAAGCAATTATACTCCAATAAAGACATTAAAAAAAGAAAGAAAGAAAGAAAGAACGGCTGAAAATCTTCCACATCTACAAAAATTAATGAAGTCCAAGCAGGTCAAACACAACATTAAGGCATACTATCAACTTGCTGCCGTCCGATGATAAAGGAAAAAAATCTTAAAAGCAGTTGGAGAAAAAAAGCATATACAGAGAAAAAAAGATAAGAATTACTACAGATTCCTTTTCAGGAATTATGCAAACAATTAGAAAATGGCATGACATATTTTAAAGTGCTGAAGGAAAAAAAGTCAAGCTCTGAGAGTTAGATATTGCAGTACATGTTAACATGTTGGCAGGAGGTGGTGGCTCCATAAATTAATAGCCTAAAAAGCCTAAGAGTGAAGTTCCTGCTTCTCACTCTCCATTTCTTTCCAAAGCCTAAAACCAGATAGCTGGAGTGCAAGCCAGAAAGTGGCCTCGTTCTAATACAACTGGGTTCCTCAGCCCAAAGTTGCCCATCCATGTATTAAATAACTGTCATGAATGTTTCCTAATTTTTCATTTTTAAAAGTAAAATGAATAATATAAAAAAACAGAATATAAGCTTCTTGGGGGTGGGTCTATTTATTTTATTCTCCACTTATTCACATCACTAAGAAGGACGGATAGCATATTGTCGATACAAAAATATTTGTTTTGAATGAATGAATAAAAGTAAGTACTGTAGTTTACCACTCAGAATAGCATTAATATTTTATGTTTACTACCATATTTTCTTAAAGAAGATAAAAATATTACAAATGAAAGTAGTTTCTTTTAACAACCACTTTTTTTTTTCTTTTCTTTTTTTTTTTTTTGTGGTATGTGGGCCTCTCACTGTTGTGGCCTCTCCCGTTTCAGAGCACAGGCTCTGGACATGCAGGGTCAGCGGCCATGGCTCACGGGCCCAGCTGCTCCACAGCATGTGGGATCCTCAGACTGGGGCACGAACCCGTGTCCCCTGCATTGGCAGGTGGACTCTCAACCACTGCACCACCGGGGAAGCCCAACAACCACTTTTGATTTTAAATTCACTTCACCTATTTCTAGAGGCAATCCTATCATAAATTTGGTATGTTTTCTTTTTGTCATCATTATTCCCTTGCAGATAGATAGCTATAAAGACAGATATAGATTCACTATGTATAGATATATACTCAAGCACATGCAAACACAGATTCATCCTGTCTTCTGTCATTAACACTTATCTGGCAAATCTCCATAAATGC